>NC_137747.1:2452500-3052500 GCF_963264785.1 Psittacula echo
TGAAGTCAATTTCTGCAAAGAAAAGCAGTAGGAAGTTACAGGACATGACTGAATTAACTTCAGAAGCCAAGTGAAGTTTTGAGTCATTGCTGACTCAGGTAAAATTCCAATTTAATACAACACCTCTGAAATGTAACCTCGTCTAGATAATCAACAATAATCAACCAGCCAAATAGAAGAGAAAGGGGAAATTCTGAGTAAGAGTACAAAAATGAATCATTATGCTGATAATGGTTTTGTTATTATTTTTGCAGATGAATCTGAAAGCTCTTAGGACTCAATTAAGTTACCACTGCCAATAAAGACAAAAAGTAAAATCAGAGCAGATACTTTCTGCCTAGACGTCAGGGTGATGGGCACATTAGAAATGAGGTAGATTAGACAGATGAACTAGACAGACACATCTAACTTTCTTCCAGTGCACTCATTTGTTTGACAGACTGGAAAATGCCAACATTCCTGGGATTAAATGAAAATTGCATTTTCAATGTGAAGTATACACAGAACTTTGCTATGTCAGTTTTCCTTTGTTAAAATAAACCAGGGTCCAATCTCGTCCTCCCAGACTGACCCAAAGCACAGTAAGATGAATGAAACAGTAACCAAGATGCAGCCAACTGAAAGCCTTTGTGTTGCTACCCTTTCACCCACGATATTAATGGAGTGATAACAACCTGCATATACTTTGATACATTAAGTTTTCCTGAGATAAACACCACCAAAAATGCTAAATAGCCCATCTTGCATTGCTGTTTTGATATCGTTTTTCTTTTCTCCCTGACTTCCAGCTACTTTACCTTTATGAGCTGCTCAAACAATTTTTGTTCTGTGATGCCTTTTCCCCCCCACTTTGTTCTTCAAGACAGTAAAAGTAAACAAATATCTTGGAGATAAAAAATAAAGAACAACAATAACTGGAGTGATTCTCCCCAGAGGTTTCTGGTCCAGGCTGCAGATGTATCGGTGTGGCTTTTGTTTTGGCACACATAAAAACACATGCATACACAATGACACACGGATAGCACTTGTGTTCACATTCGACAGCTCCCTATTTTTCCCTAGTGCCAGGACCTGCACTAGAGTTGCACTTGTACTCTGCACAAGTACAGAGCTAGATTTCGCAGTATGCACTTTGGCAATCCCAGAGCCAGATCCTGCTCTTGCCCATTCCAGCTTTGACAGAAGTGCCGGCTGCAGCCCGAGGAGCTGTGCGACAGCCCAGTGGTGTTGGGGAGAACAGAATCCAGCTCCTTGTGACAGTTTTCCCCACACAATATCACAATCAGCCAAACACATTTGTAATCTACTGCAGTTGGTGTTTCTATAATTGATAGAGATATAAAAGCCCTTTTTGCTAAAGTTGTACTTTTGTATTTTTTTTTTTCCTTGGGGGAGTTGAGAGAAAGCAGCTACAAAAAGCAAGCTTTAAATCTCAGATAATGTAGCTCCCTTTAGAATCCCAAGCTTAAAGCAAGTAGTTACGAGTTTTAGCAATGCAAAAATACGGAGCTAAAAACAAACATTTATTTTACTTGACATAGCAAAACAGTGGATTAAAAAGTTAAATCAATGCGCCGTCTGAATGGTTCCTGCTGTAGCTGCAATTTCAAATGAAATAAGAATGTATAAAAACTCGCGCATATTAGGCACATTTGGAAATGTCTCCTTGTAACTGTTCTTTAAGTGTTCTGTCTATGAGCACTAACAGGTCACTGCACAGGAAATGCAAAAATATGTTACGTTTTAATCAGGGAATATAAAACACTGTCTAGAATGTTACATTGCCCTTGGGAATGTGTAGTAAGTAGGGGAACTTTTACAAAGTCCAGGTCACTCTCCTCATTACATCACTGTAAAAAAAAAATACAAATTATTAGGTTAAATTATATAGACGTCATATTAGAACTTTCCCAGTTGTAGGATGATGGCTAAGAGATGCTTATTTCCTTGGAGCAACTCATAATCACTCCCTTGTTCCCATGCACATACTTTGTATATTGAAAACAGTGCATTTTAACTGAATCAAAATGTTTCCAAACAATTGTAATGGAAGAGGACAAATACAAAAATCAGACTGTTTGTATACTCACTCTACCAACAAATTTCAGCACTTCACCCTAACACACAGACACACATTGAAAACCTGCCTGGCTATAACTCATAGGTGATAAAAAAATGAAAAAAGGGATTTTAGCAGAGATGTTTGGGAATGATTAAGGTAAAATATCCCTAATCCAAACAAGTGGAAACCCAGATGTCGATGGCATCATTAACATCCCTTTGCCCCCATGCAAATATTTCTCCACATGATTTACCTCTGTTGAACTGAAATCACAAGTTTATAAAATCTCTGGTAAGTTCACAGAAACAGCAAAAGAGTAATGCAAGGGTGACTGTTTTCTAGATTAACATTCTCAGGATTTTAGTTATTTAATGCACAAATTTTGGAGGTGACACAAAACTCTGCAATATCCTGAATGCAACCTGCTCTGCTCTCGCAGATCCGCAGTCAAGGTTTGTCACTGACTTCAGATAGAAAGATTCAATGTCTATGAAAGATCTCCCACAGGGCAGTAAAATTAAAATAAAATAAAATAATAAAATAAAAATAAAATCCCCTGCCCCAAGTGAAAATCTAAGTCAGAGTCACAAGGGCCCAGTGCCTGCTGAAGTAAATGGCAGTTACACAGTGACACAGGGCTCAGCCCTTCGCAATTTGCATGTTGCAGCATGAGATCTTCGGCTAACAGGCCCTTTTTATCTAAACAGATATCTGTGGTTGAAACTCCTGGCATTATTCTTTGTATTTTCTCCTGAGCTGCCTGCTTTTGTACAACAGCCACTTAACTGCCAGTAACTTCCACGCTTTGTTCCAGCCTACCTGAAGCAGTGGGCACCCACCAGCCCCGCGCCAGCCCAGCACTGACCAGGCAGCTCCCGCAGCACAACTCAACAATATGCAACTTCCCCATCTATATTCTTATTACTATAGATTGTGTATGGTTTCTACAAACCTCTCAGTGTGCTGCCTGAACTCGTCAATACATCTGCTTAGTTCTCGTCAGTCAACGTGTGGCCCTGACCCTCGCTGCCCACATCTCCTCCAGACTCCTAGCAGGGGATCAGGATTTTCCTTGTTTTGATGGTTCCTCCCTGAACTGCCTGCGCAATCCCTCAGGTATAAGACATCACCACTGCCATTTAACACACGGAGGGCACAGCTCTGGCGAATTTTAGGTGAGTTTTTGTCCTTTCTCCACACAAAAGGGCCCCAGGGGCTCAGCGGCCACCTCAGCGCACCCTCAGCCAGCGGCTCCTCACACTCCACAGTCCCACCACACACCTGCAGATGCAGAGAGCACCTTTCTTCCCAGCTGAGGCAGATTAACTTCCTGCACACATCCATCCCCGGCCTGCCGTGAAGCCAGGGCCTGGCCAGGCTTTCCGAAAGCAAGCAGAGGAAAGCCTGGAACCGCACATGTGGAACCGCACTTATTTCCACAAAGGTCTTAAGCTAGACAGAAACTGCTGGATGAATTCACTGCAAGAGCTAATACTGAATATCATGCTCTACTCTGACCAGGCAAAAGAGTCAGTTATACATTTTTACCACCATTTTCTACAGATATTTGTTAATTTTATGCTGTTTGCTCCTGTCTTTACTCCTGCTTGTCCATGCTCTGCTTACTAAGTTTCCCTGCTTCCCATCCCAGGGCCTGGGCCCCAGCTGAACACACAACACAGACCATTTCCTCATTCTCCTTCGACTGCTCAGACCCATCGGTGTCCCTGCAGCAGGGAAAGCAATTGTCCTACTTATCCCCAGCTAAAACGTATTTTAAGGGAATGTAATTGAAAAAGATGAACTGAGAACAGAGCATGCGTGGTGGGGATGGCACGCTGGGGAATGCTGTGTCACCTTCTAAAAATTCTTCGGCAACGCAACTTTTAGTTTATAAGTCAGACAAATCTGGGTGGATTTTCTCAGGGAAAGCAGAAGACATCTCTGAGAAACGTTCACGTCACTGCCAGAAAGCACAGTGGTCCCACAGCTTTGAAATAAACTCTGATGTATGTCTTCTAATTTTCTGCCAAATAACATCCTACCCTAAATTACAGGAAGAACGTTTTAAGAAGGGAAACACAGATTTTGATAGTGGAAATGGAGCAGCTTAGAACTGGAAACACGAGAATCACTAGAAACCAAACGTCTCAACAGCAAACTCCAAACAATCTGGACTGTAAGAACTGTTGTGCCCATAACACAGATGTTATTGTTGCCATGTCCGGGCTATGCATGCTCCAGCATCCATACGACACTGCTCTCAAGGCCTCTGTTGGCTTTTTGCTCTTTTCAAGATCTTTTCTGTTATTTTTCACCCTTTTCGTTATCACATAGCTGAGCTTTTACCACATTAAAAGGCTGCCAGGCAGGTGAACGCACTGAGCCCTGTGCAGCTATGTTGCCTACTTGTTCTGCCCCATCCACAGCATGTTGCCTCTCCAGTTCAAACAACAGATTCTGCTAGAGGGATCATCAGACAAAACCAACAAAATAAATCTATAATTCTGAACACAGATAAGGTTGATGGCTTGCTCTGTGTTATTTGAGCTGTTTTTTTCTCATGCACAAGTAAAACAATAACCTCTAGGCTATACAACCCAGGTCTGAGTCCTTGATTCAGGCAGGCAGAGGGGCTCTTGACTGTAAATTTCAGCACAGACTTAAAAATTGATAGAAACTCCTTTTTAATCATCAACTATTCAGCTGCTCATTACTGATGTGTGCTTTAATGATGTCCCCTTAAATTTTGGGCTAGTTTTAAAAATCCAGTTTCCTCAAATTCAGTACAAAATCCAGGGCTGTGAAATGGGGCCCCGTAATTTTGTTCAAGGGCTTTTTCAGTTGTAAAGTATGTTTGAAATATGAAATTTAAGGAGTTTGCTATGTCAGGTGACGTTTTGTTAGCTTTTGACAAGGGAAAATATTTAATACCCTCATCTTTTCCCTGCTCTGAATATTAGTTTAATTGTCACAAATAATTAAACACTTATGAGTAAAAGACATCTTCAGACATTTTGACAATACATATTAAGAGACACTTTAAGGGAAATCTGCACTGATCGGCTTTTATTTGTTATGCTAAATGATGATGCATCCTGACTGCATTTGTTCCTTATTTGTGTGTGCAACAGGAGACATACTGTGAATGATCTGTAAGGAATAAAATGACAGTATTTGACAGGCTAGGAAATGTCTGGGCAAAGATACAGGACAAGGAACCCTAAAAGGGCATTGCTTATGGAGGGGCAATGGGATAGAGACACTCCCTTCAATCTAAGGCAATGAAAGGCGCCAACAACTAAATTACAGTTAATAACAGTAAGAAATAAACATAAATTACACATACAAGGATCAAGCTCAAGGACTTTGGACCACTAAAACTATACATTATTATATCAATTATCAAAGAGAGACAAATTCCCATCCTGGGAATTTGCATGTGAACTCTAATAACCTACTATTCAGAAATAGAGGCAAGCATTAATTTCCACATGAAAAGGAGCCACGGGAGAGCATCCCAAGTCCCCAGCTCCAGAGGAGAGAGCCCTACCTGGTGATTCAGCACCAAACGATGTGGCCTCTGTTCGAGAGGGTAGCAGGTGGTCTCCCAGGTATGGCAGATTAGCCCTATATTACCTAAGATTTATTCTGAGCTCCTGCCAATATAATGGCTGAAACGACCATTCCTGAAAGGTAATACAGCGTGAAAATAAACATAAACAATCCTTAATGAATCCATAGGCTATTACTTGCAGCATTTTTCTTCTAGGGGCAATACATACATCTCCACTTTAGAAAAACAGCACTGCCCTTGATTGAGGCTCTACAATTCCAGTTTACACAAGAGAGAGGCCTGAGGAAGGTCCATGGGAACTGCTTGGTGCTAAAAGCTTTTGAAAATTCAGGTCTTTCTTTAGATGCCCATGTGAGGAGTTAGACCCTTTAGGACCCGACTTACAAAAGTTAGAGCCTCAAACTCTATTAGCAGAGATTTCCAAGCACCAGTGAAGGTGAAGAAAAAAATGCACGTCCTTTTTAGCTAAAATTAAATCAGTTTCTTCATATTTCTCAGGGCCATGCATTATATATTCTCAGAAGTACAAAGCAAGATCCCAAGTCTGAGAAAGAAATGTAGAAAAATATATGGGGGGAAAAGTAACCGACAAAAAATGCATCTAAAGATAACTTAAGGAAGGTAAAAGACTTAAAATTATTCTGCCTAAAACTCCTGCCTAGCAAAGCTCACTTGGATTGTTAACAGAGTTAACACAGCCCTCTTTCTCTGACTGTGAGTCCTCCCATTTTTGGGAGCTCCTGGACACAAGCAAAGTGCTGCCTCCTTTGCCATAGCGAGTTGCACAGAAAGGATGAAAATGCCTTTCCAGCCCCATCCAGGGCCGATTCCCTGATACCACAGCTGAGCTGCTCCCTCTTCTCACCCCAGCAGCAGGCATGTGGATGCCTTGAGCCTCCAGCCCGGCTTTCTCTCCTGGAAGTGTACCGATAGTAAAAATGTGATCTAGCACCTTGAGAAGGAGATGAGGACCAAGTGCTGTTTTACCTTAAGGAAAACAGTTCGAATCTCTTGGATTCAATTTGCTTTTCTGTAAAATGGGGAAAAAATACTCTACTTCACTGGGATTATTCTGAGGAGTACATAGCATTAGTAGGAAATCCTTGGAAAAAAGGTCCTAAGTGTGAGAAATATTACTCCACTTCCTAACAAAGCACATACATACAAGCAGGGACCATACAGCTAATCAAAAGCACTAGAAAGCTTTTAATATTTTTAGCATTTAATGCTACAGATGATCAATACAACTACTTAGCTTCTTTCTCCTTTCACATGTTAATGTTTCACATGCTACTTGTACTGTGCTTATGTATGTTATGACATGGCTGAAAACCACATTAAAAATTCTTTTTGGTACACCAATATACCAGGTAGCATGGGGTTATATTTTTCTGATACAAACTGAGCATCATGAAAAGATCCAGCTCTTATGTGTGAAGTTCACTCATGCTGCGGGAAGTAAATGAGTTCTTCCTATATGTACAAAGAAAATTGCAGGCCTTATGAATTGTGCTGGTGATTCCCAGTGCAATTCAGACAAAATTATTTGTATATGGAAAATTCACAGTAAAATATTTCTACCAAAACCAAGATTATTTCCATCCAACTGAACGATGAGTGATAGAAACAGACTTGCTCTCTGCACATACCAAACTGCACCGATGTGCAGGTTTTCATTCCAAACTCCTCTATGCAGAGTTTCAATAGAAAAAAATCTTTGTTATCAAGGTATTCCAGATAATTTAATTTTTTTCATTAAGAACAAGAACTGTTTGCTGCTTCTTTTCAATAGAAATTCTGCACTGATTCCACATAACAGACCAAATATTCCTCCAGCAAAGTTGCTCTGGGAATATGTAACAGCATTTTTTAAGTTATGAAAGCAATATTGAATGAGATTTACTACAATTTAAGATAAGTGGGTCTTAATTTTATATGAACATAGAGACTTAAAAAGCAACCAGAAAGAGTTCCGATTATATTGTGCTAGAATATTAGGCCTTGTGCAAAATTGCTCCTTTTCCCTTATACGTGCATAAAACCAAGCACAACAGGCTTTCCAATTAAATGAGTCTTTTGAGAGAGATGCAGGAAGAGCCAGAAAGTGCCTTAAAACTTTATTGCTTTTTATCTTTGTCAGGTAGGGATGTGTATGTATTAAAAACAACCTGTTCTTTCCAGTACACAGCCCTTCCTGTAAGATTTTTCTTCCTGTTTGACCTACTAATATTAAAGGTTTCCCAAAACAGGAATGGAAGGATTGACGTGGGTTAGTTTTTCCCATATACTCGGTAGTTTTGCTTTTCTGTAGGCATCTCAAGCTAGGGATGCTTCCACAGTCTCCTTAGCATCGTAAGTAACTTTAATGAGCCTCAGTATCATTAGACGTTAGCAGTTTACGGAACACAGGGAGAAAAGATACAGAAAGGACTAAGATACAGCTAAAATAGATACAAGCCATGGAGATAAAAGAAAGAAGTCAGCATCTCATTTGCATTAATACAATAAAAATACAGCGTTAATGTTGCTAGTTGCAATTTTTTTTTCAATAAAGTTGAGCCTGATTACATCTGAAAAAAGGTTGGCTGCGCATTTGTTGTAGGTCCTGCAAGTGTTTAGACTTTAAAGGACAGTTACTGGCTATTAACTTTCTAGATCTAATTGACACTAAAAACAATCTCCGCAAAACTTCAATTGAAAGCCACTCCTCAAGAACCGATGGTCTGATCTCTCACGACTGCTTTGTTTATAGCAAAACAAATCCAGAGCTACTATTCATGTAACTCCACTCCATCGTTATATTATGGATTTTGTTTACTGGTATTATGCGTGTGTACAGATATAATTATATACGCAGACACACACACCAGTTCATCATTACAATCAGTCAAAAGCAGTATTGCCAACCTTGCTTATTCAAAAATCACAAAGCACCACCTCAGAAATTGTGAGAGCTGAAAATTATGAGATGATACAAACAGTCACTTTGAGAATCATGGCATTTTTCTTCTGGCGTAAGAACTTTTAGGCTGAATGTTTCCAAGCTCCTTAGTTCTCCACAGTATGGAGTTTAAAATAAATTTTCCTTTTAAAATGCATATTGGGTGCTTATACAATCACCAGACTCCAAGACCTGGAGGTTTAAAGAAAATAAACACTAGCAAAGGACTTTCAGTGGACACAACTCCCAACATTACAGGAATTTTAACATTTAGACAAATATTAGTGGAATAATCAAAAACTCCTCTGAAAAACAGGGCTTTCCAGCTTCTGGCAATAAGAATCATAGAATCATAGAATAGTTAGGGTTGGAAAGGACCTTAAAATGGTGCATCCCTCTCTCAGGCAGGCACTTGTCTCCTTTTTGCAGGTATGTGTGCATACATATGTGTGTGTATGTATGTGTGCATACCTGAAGAGGATCTGTTTCAAATACATTTAGTACTGTTTGTTCTATTTAACTGTAGAATTTTACCAATACTTGGGACTATCGGGCACTGCATGGTCTAAACTCTGTATTTTTCACAATCGAATCCTGTCATTTTGAAGCTATTGTTGTGACTTTCTTGTTCCTAGGGTAAAAGGGGAAAACACTTCTTTTAGGGAAACAAAGATTCTCTTCATTTTTCTAAATGAAACACTTAATGCAACACTTAGATCATAAGACCAGTTTTTCCACTTCTTTTTGCCTGAAAAAACCTCACAAGGTAACAGATGAAAAGCCAGCAACAGTTAAGAGGGATGTGTAAATCTAATGGGAAACAGTGTGTTTCTATGATGCATTTCTCCTTGAAACCTTAAAAAATACACGGTTCGCTGTCAAGAGTTTCTCAGTTGCAAGAGCCGTTATTATAACATGGTAAAAATTACTCGGTGCCAAGATCCAACAGCCTCAAGTGAGAGGTCACCTTAATAAGAAAGAACTGGTTTTAGTCCCTAAAACTACATGGAACTTTAGGATTCCGATTTGCAAAACCATCTTCATGCATTTACTTGAGAGCTGCTGCTTTTGTGCACAACATTAACACTGCCAGTTAAAAAAGGATTCCTTAAAAGACTGTATCATCTGCTGGTACCAAGAAACAGTGTTCAATAATTAACACAGAGAATGGAAACATGTTTGAGAAGTGAGGCTAGACCAGCAAGCAAAATATCTCAGTCATACAGGCTTCAGAAAAGAATAGCATACAATCACTAGTAACACAAGTTACAGGCAGAATTCTCCCTAGATTTAAAACTTAATGACAGAATCTGGTCCCTTTTCAGAGGCAGAACATTAGTGAAGAAACATGTATATTTAATTTTGTAGCTAAACAGCCCAGTCCTACATAGACAGTCTTTACACAGGCCAGCTACCCACTGAAGCAGAGTGCTGAGTAAGAGCTGCAGAACAGGACCCACTCTCATGTAAATTATTGTAATTAAATAGGTAATGAAAAATCACTGCTCTTGCACAAATGAAATATAAGACTTCAGCTGAGAATGTAATGTGTTTGCAGTTGACTCCTGTATCAGGTTCGGAGACAGATGAAAACGTCTCTGCTTTCATGAGCACGCTTTGCAGGTAAAACTTCACAAATATCTTCATTTTGCAGAGAAGAAGGAAAACCAAAGGCTTATTTTAGCAGTAAAATCAATAGGATCTCCTTTTTTCAAGGGATAATATGGTACACATATGTCTCAACCCGAGAGGCATTAAATGGAATATGAATAATTTTACTGTGCTAATAATACGTCATCCAGTAGAAGAGCCAGGCCTTATTCTTCCCTCCACTAGCTGACATGATATTTTTTTTACATTTGAGCTCTTAAGATCTGCACAATAGCTTAACACAATAAGTGTTTAGCCTCTGGTTCCAACTGTAATTGATAGAGTACAGTTCCATTCCCTCTGCTGCTGCTAAGTTGGGAATTGCAGCCACAGCAACTGACAGCTTTTTTTTTCCGCAAGTCTGGAGTTGCTCTCTGGGAGTGATGTCCTCATCGGGATGGGAAGTTAAATCACAGGAGAAAAGCTCACCCTGGCTCTGTGCTACAGAGGAACTCCAGGGACCTCTTCTAGGGGAAACAGTTGCGTGAGGTGGGTGCTACTAACGAGAGGGAAAATCAGGAGGAGAAAGCTCCGGGTGGAAATACCAAAATCCTGTCGTTCTGAAGAAAATGAGCTTTTCAATTAGAGAGCACAGAAGAGGGAGAGCATTTATGCAAAAGAATTTCTGACAATGAACATGTTTTTAAAAGTGCTATAAAATTGTGTCATTTACTGATGGAAATATCTTTTATTTCACAGTCACAGGGGCTGAACTCTTGGCGAGTCCCAATCTTTATATAGTGATAATACACTGTGTTTTGATATGTGAGAGTAAAACTGAAATAAGGAAACAGTAACTAAAATGAACCTGATTTCAAATTGCCCTTTTCAGGCCAGAGTTTTGACATGGGAAAAAATTACATAGTAACTTTGGGCTT
This sequence comes from Psittacula echo, assembly GCF_963264785.1. Lineage (NCBI taxonomy): Eukaryota > Metazoa > Chordata > Aves > Psittaciformes > Psittacidae > Psittacula > Psittacula echo. The sequence continues at coordinate 2,463,609 of NC_137747.1, forward strand.
AGTAGCCGATTCCAGAACTTATACGCAGATGGCGACTAATTTTGGTGCCTCTTTAGTTGTAAAAGTATATTTTGGAATATATTTCATTAGCCAGGATTTACAGGCTTCTCTTCTTTGTGAACACCTTGGCTTTTCTGTCATCTGTCAGAACTGTGATGTGCACAGTAACTGAAAGGTTCTGAGGCAGGAGCTATTTAGGTGGTTTTGATGTGCACTTGCTTTTCTAGAGGATGGTTAAACAAAACAGTCCTCCCATTTCTACAATTTCACTCAGTGCTGCTTGCTTGGAACCTGCTTCTATTGCCCCTTTAATTAAAGGATACAAATACTACTCGAAAAGCCACAGCACTCTTGGTTATTTATACATATATATATATATATATTGTTTCATCACAGAAATATACATATCAGACCTAGCTGGTCATTCACTATGCTCTCTGCAGACGCAGAATTTCACTTTCTAAAGATGTTTCTGTTTTAAATAACCTTTTTACTGCTAAGGTGCAAACTGCAGCTGTAAAGTACTGACTGCTAACCGTCCTCTGCTTGCTGCTCTACAAGGACTCTTCCTTCCAACAACAAAACTGTGTTATTCTACAGCTCCAATAAACAAAATACATGTGACTGATATCTGACTGATAGCTGTACTTTTCCTGAGCTTTGGTCCTCAGATAGCCTACTGGAGCTGAGAGAGAAAGAAAAGAAATACAAAATTGCAGCCAGAAAAGGTGTTAAGTTCAGATTCCTCTTTCCAGGGTTTAAAAAAGCAAACTAGCAATTCATGATCACAAAATAAAATATGCACATTTAAACAAGCTGCAGGGGAAAGGAGAGCTTAATCCAGTGAAATTGTGTTTGAAAGCTATTTCATACCCCTAGGAATAAAATCTGAATAGCAATTCTGCTTTGCTCCCACCCTTTTTCCATCCTTCTGTTAATATATTACCATTTGTTATGGAATCGTTACAAGACTTCTACCCCAGAGGTGGCTGCGTTTCATTGAAGGATGAAGTACTTTCTGGGCCTAAGTCTCTTCTTACTCGCAGGAGCAGACAGTACTCACTGCAACTGCACTGATGCTGCTAGTAAAGCTATTTTTGATTTGCACCTGAGCAAGAGGAGAATTAGGCCCAGAGGTTGTAAAGCCCTTTGGCTGAAAGCTACAGCACAAATGGGTTGTTTATTGTAAACAGAAGTATGATACTAAAGCAGGCTCTGATATAAAGAGCTGGAACTATCTGCTTCAAGAATTACCGAAATGGAAATGACGATCTCAAAAAGGAATGACGATTCAGAAAAGATTCGACCCTGGAAAGATCAAAATGCATTTGACGTAGTTTCGGTGTTGATGTGAAATAAAGTATCTTTAAAAGTGTAATTTGAGATCAAAAATCCCCATCATCGAACATAAATAGTGCCCCATTTATCCAATTACACTACCTTGTTTCATTACAGTGGTTTGTAATATATTTCTTAGGAATACAAGGCTTAAAATTAATAATAGAAAAGGACAAAATTGCCATGTATATTTCTCTAGACAGATTTTCATCTAGCAGCAGGACCTCACTTCTGATTCACTCGCTGGTTCTGTCTAACCTTTACATTATTCATTAATCAAACTAGAAACCTGCTTTCAAAGTCAGTGCATGGTAGTAATTATTTACAGTTGTGCATAGTATTTAATTTTAAGCAATGACAAAAGTAGGCATGTCCAGAATCATAAGGCTTATCATTTTTCTTCCATTGGAGGTGACTATCTAAAGAAGCTAAAAGTTGCAAACTTCTCTTCAATATCTCTGCTGCCATCAAGACAGAATGCAGTGCAACTGATACGTTTGAACCTGTACAACTAAAAATAAATAAAAGTGAAAATTAAGTAATATATAATGTATTAACTCCTTTAAAGAAAAGGAATAAGGAGCTTTGCTATCAGCTATGATGAGCAACTCACTTCTTATTGCACAGTCTGTCTACTGTCACTTTGAGGTATCTTTCACTATAGAAAACAGAACCTCAGTACTATCCCTGAAAATGAAAGTCAGTTTTAAGAACTAGATACAACAGGCACGTCTACTATTTGAGACCACCTCCCCCCCCCCCAACACACGAAAGAAACTTCAAAGCAGAAGAACTACAGCAAATGTGTAAATCTACTTCAGATCAGTTATGCTGGTTGAAACTGGACTGCATTTGCAGTATTTTGCTCACCTGAAACAACATTGATCTGAGGACAAATATAATCAAAGAAATGCACCACTGAAGAGCAATGCACATTTTATACTGAGAATAAGGGAGGGAGGATGTAATTTTGGCCATTCAAATTTCTCCCTCGTCATTAAGATTCTCAAAAATACTGTAACGTTCTGGATAAAAGCATATCTTACTGTATTCTTAGCAGGGAAATCCCGGGAAACAACAGCATGGGCTTTGCTCGCAAAAAATTTACTTACTCTGTAGTCTACGCCTCTAAAAAGAACAGGGTCCCCCTTGTACAAAAAGATACTACACGCATTGCAAGTGGAAATTCTACTTCGAAAACAAAATAAAATGAAGCCTCATCCTCTTGACAGAGAGAAAAGAAGAAGCAATTCTAGCACTGTCACTGTGATGATCAGCATCCATGAAAAAAATCGCTATTTATCCTGCAAGTTGAGAATGTTAATGCCTTATTCAGATATAACCTCTTTGTGAATAAAACAGTAACAGCAACCCATCAGAGAGTTCTTCTGAATACATATATATGTGTGTGTGCATATATATATATATGCATTTCTAGCTCAACTATTATTTATGGTTCAAGGGGATCTTTGCTGCCAGGAATCATACGAGCAACCTGCATAGGTACATTCATTGGTCATGTCCCAAAAGGCTCTGCCTGCACACCACTGTCCTACAACTACATGAACACGGCAAAATAGGCAACTTTATAAAAGTTAACGCGTGTCCCAGATTCTCTGAAATATCATTTACCCCTGAACAAATCCCGAGCACTACTTTTCAAAGTTTATTCAAGTATGCCACTAAAGTTTCCCATACATTTTGTCCCACACATAATATTCCACACCTAGAAAATATTTGGAAGGGGGAGGAAAAATTAGCAAACCGTTTTTAAACTGAAACCATAAAATATGAGTTTTCTCTAAAGAACTAATCTGATGAAGGACACAAAGGAAAAAAAAAAAGGGGGGGGGGGGGGAACCCGCCTACATTAAAAGCCAAACAAGATAATAATTGTGCATGTCTGGCTAAGAGAATCTAGAGGGCAAGCCTTACGTCATTGGCACTTGGGTTACCATGGTGAGTGATTTATTGATATATATCAAGAATGAATAGATCAAAGGCAGCAAGATGACAGGTGATCAATCAAATGTCAAATCAAAGCTGGCAATCAACTGGAAAGCTGATTTTTCAGTGGGTGGGTCTGGCAGAAGAAAAATGAACTTCCATATTGCGCTTCCCAGAAACAAAACCCCACCACACTATTAAAAAAAAAAAAAAATAAAAAGCAATTAAGCAGCCTGAAAGAAAACTCTTTGAAAAGATTTACTATACAGGCCCACTCATCTGTTTCTTTTTCTTGGCCCCCAAAAGAAGAAGAACTCCCTACAAACGACAAAACAAAACGCTTCCAAAGTTACAAACTATTTTGCTCTTAAAAAAGAAAAAAAATAAATAAAATAAAAACTAAATTGCAAAACCACTTGGCATGTGCAAATATATCAACTCGGCTACAAAACAAAAGAAGGATTTGATTTGAAAATGCGGATTGTCTTCTAACAGTCAGAACGTTTCATTTTATTTCCTGTTGCAATTTTCACCACTGATGATCAAAGGCTGAACTTCCCCACCGGGTTCATCAGCAGAGACAGTCCCTGTACTATTTCAGGCAGACACAGCGTTCACACACACACACACACACACGGCCAGCGCTGCCACCAGAAACACGGCAAAATAAAAGATTAACCGCACCGACCCACTTGGCGAAACACGCGTTTTAAAACCAAAAACCACCGGGAGGGGGGAATTAGAAATGGGAAAAAAAAATCAAACGACGGTAGGGACTGAAGCGGGAAGCAGATGGGAGGCTCGGGAAGGGAGAGGGGCCGGGGGGAAGGGGCGCCGAGTGGAAGAAAGTTGGGGGGAAAAGTTTGGCCGGGGCAGGAGGGGCTCGGGGCGGGAGGTACCGGAGACACCAGCGGCACCGGGGGCAGCGGAACGAGCGCGGCGGGCGGCGGAGGGACCAGCCCGTATCAGAGCAAAGCTCTTGGCAATCGGGACCGAAACTGGCTCCGCGGAGTTAGGAAGGGAAAGGGAGGGGGAGGGGGGATAAATAAATAAAGATCCAGCCCGGAAAAGCAAGGGTGACCCTAAATAATAATAAAGATGGGGGGTAGGATCGGAAGGAGCGGAGAGACAGAGGCTGTGCAGTGGATGGCTTCTCCTTACCTGCAGCCCGTTTGGGTGCTTGCTGTTTCCTCCTTGGCATCGCTCTACTTTCTCCAATCTCACTTCTGTCCCCAGATCCGAGAGCCCTGAGACGCTCCTGAGCCGTGTTCCTCTGCCTCAGCCGCTTCCCCCGGCACCCCCTCAAGCCTCCCCTGCCCCCCTCCTTCCCACTTCACTGATAGGAACCTGTTTGGGTTTTATTTTATTTTAGAGATCTACGTTTCTTTCTTTCTCTCTCGCTTTCTTTTCTTTTTTTTGGTTGGCTTTTTTCTTTTCTTTTTTTTTTTTTTTTTTTAACTGTTGCAACACTTGCTTTGCTTTGATTCAAACATCCAAGCTCAGGAGCAAATGAAAGGCGCCCACAGTGCAGAGGATGGCAATAAATAAATAACAAAATAGATATGTATATATTAAAAAAGGCAGCTCTGGAAAGACTGTGGGGCTCGCTGCTTCCTCCCTTTCCTCTCCTCTCCTCCTCCTCGCAGAGCTGTATGGCGGAGCTGTGCCCGGGTGTGTGTGTGTGTGTGTGTGTGTGCGTGTGCGCGGAGCGCTGCAGGTTCCGTGCTGTCAGATGCCAGGCGGTGAGTGATATGGGAGAGGACAGGGAGGCTTTGGATGGGAGGAAATCTGCTGTTCACACGCACACACACACTGCACAGGCACACACACGCACACACACACACACACCCGCACACACACACATACACAGGCAGGGCGAGGCGATGCCAGCAAACATCGATCCACTGAGCAAACTGAACATTAACAAACTCCTCCTCCGCGACCCGGTGACAGGACGCGATCCGCTCCGCGCACCGCCACACGCCGCGCCGTTAAAGAGACAGGGCCCGCGGAGTTCGGCCCCCGAGGGAGGTGCTGCCGGGAGCGCCGACGGCTGGGAGCCGGGGGGAGCCGCGACGGGGCGGCCCCGAGCGGGGGGATTTGGAGTAGGGGGGGGGGTCAGCGCCCCTCACCCTGCGTCACTGCAGATTTAACAAGCGGATAACGGGGATCTACGGCGGGGCGGGAGGGTGGCGGGGACCGCGGAGGGGGCTCCCCCCCGTGCGGCGGCAGCACCGGCTGGCGAGAGCTGCCTCGGGGGCGAGTGCACGCGAGGAGCTGGAGCAGGGGAGCGGAGCGCTTCCCCCACGGATCTTCCTCCTCCTCCTCCTCCTTCTCACGCGAACGGGCACCCCGCGGTTAGGAGCGGCGTGGCTGGACGTACACGGGAAGTTGGGTGAAGTTCAGGTGAAGCGCAGGGCTGCGGTAGGAAGCGCCTGCAATGCCAGTGGCCCGGCAGAGTGGGGTCAGCCCGTCCGGGACAAGCCCCCGCAGCTCCCCGACTTTCCCCCGGCACCTGGATCAGGGGAAATCGGGAACTTCCATCGAGTGCTGCTGCACCCTCCTGGTAACCCAGAGCGAGGTCCCTTCCCACCACACCGGCTGTCTCATCCTTCCAGAGAGGCCAACAAGCGGCCAGCCCAAGGAGGGAGACGGGACACGGGAACTGAACAGGGTTGTTCCACAAGGGACGGGGATAACTTTCCTGCCCCATTTATTCATTTCCGTTTATTCCCCACAACTGCTGTTAACACCTTGAGGGTTTAAAAGCGATTTGGGGCTGAAAAGATGGATTAATTTCTATATATTCAACTACAGTTTGTGTAAGACCTCTTAAAAGTGGATGTTGCAATACTCCATAGCCCAATCCCAGAGTTTGCTATGGAACTGAGTTCTTAGACACTTTTTCTGTTTTGGCATTTGTGTCTTTCTAGTGAAACTCTTGGGTTTAATAGGAATCATTTGCAACCCTCTAAAATCAGGCTGTTCAACCAGGCTCTGTTACAAAGCACCAGTGAGAGCCGCCGTGTTGTAGCCAGTGGCACTGGAGATTCACAGTCCCACTGCTCAGGCGGGGAATGAGTTTCCACGGGAAGACCCCTAAGTGACCTTTGTATTTGGCAGTCTAACAGGAGATTGTGTTTATGAAAGTGCCCACCTAACTGATTTCGTTTAAATTATTTGATAGCCTTGCCTGTATGAACTCTAGCAATTTTTGTAAGCAATTTGAAAGTATTTATTGGTGCAAGCAAATGCTTAGTTTGAAAGATAAAATAGGATAACAGTACTATAAAATGCACATTTTTCCACTTCTGCCTAGCATAACTCACTCAGAAGTGAACAGCTCTGCTTGAATCAGTTGTAATTGCACAGCCCTCTTCTACCCGCATGCAGCACGTGTAAAATGCAGTTGGTGCACACCAGGGGATTTCTGCTGTGTCCCCAGCTCAGGCAGGGTTAAATGTGGGGCCGGGAGGGGCCATGACATCCACAGCAGTGGGGCAGTTACCCCAGCACTGTGTGAGAAGGGTGACACACTGAGTGTGGCCCTGGACCTGGATCAGATGGTTCAGGGGCAGGGTGGCAAACCGGGATTTTCTTTTCACATTTCATCTAGCCCTGATTTGTGATTTTGATCCTTTCAGCTTCTGTGTCCTGGTTCCCAAATCAAACAAATGGAGACTCTTCTAGTTGGTTTTATATCCCCTCTCCTCCCTGGCAGTGCAGAAAGATACTGCACCTCTGATTATGATAGTTTATTTTGAAGGATTGGGTACTAAATGCTGCTTTAACACATGCTGTTTTACTAACAATTCTCAGTACAATATTGTAATGTGCTGGGAAACTAGCAGGCATCAGGGGGGAGAAGGGGGAGGCAAGTGTCAGGGCCCCCTCAGATTTTAACCTTTCCATCTGGTATCTGCTACTTCTGTGCAAGTTGAAAAGATACAAGCTCTAGATGTAAGTGAAGCAACGATTCAATGTAGTCTGGGATCAGCAAGTAGTGGCTATTGTTCTCCAGAGTCATGGCTTAAATCCAAATGCTACACACTGGGTATGGTATTTGTATCAGTGGCGTTTTCAGTCTCAACATGCAAGATGAGAAAGTCACTGTTTTAAATGGTTACTCCTTTGGGAAGGGGAAATTGAGAAGATGGACTTGTGAGTAGAGCACTAGTGAGATGGCACCCTATCCTCGGTGATAAATGGGAGCATTAACAAGGCTTGGTCGAGAGGAACCCTACAGATTTATGGCTTCCTGTCTCCACCAGCAGATGCCATTATGGCTGACAGAACAGAATGCCTTTCAAGAGGGAACTGGGGTGGGATTATGAAGAAGGGGGGAAAAAAGCAAGCAGAATCTGGTGTCTGTTTTTAACCACAGGTCAGAATTCGCTGATAGGTTTGAATAGAGCTGAAACTCCACAGCATTTGTGTGCGCCCTGCTTCTGATATTTATAACTAAGTTGGTGAAGGTCATTTAGCATCTCTTCTAGCACAGGAAGAACCCATAATATTTACCGAAAGCATTTTTGCACAGTTGAAAATTAGAGATAATAAAATGAACAGATAGTACTGGAGGCTTCCTTGGCTTATCCAATGGAATAATCTTGATGGGTGCTTAATGTTTACTTTGGAAATGTAGCAAATGATTCTGAAGCTATATTGAATTTTATCTATTTTTATTACATTGCAGAATAATATTTCTCTTTCCTGACAAAATGTTATGACCAGTAATAGCAATGGCAGTTATGCATGTTCGAAAAAGAGTAATCAAATCTCATGCTTCAGGGCATGAGCTGAATTCCCCACGGGGATCCGGAAGGAATTTTCTCCCCCCCCAGATCTAGCAATATACAGTCAACCAGGTCTGTCCTTAGAGGTTTTTCAATTTCTTGGTTAGATGCAGATTACATGGAACAAGAGTGTGATCTGGGATAGTGAAAATCCTCTATTGCTAACTTTGGAGTGGTTTGGGTCTGATTTTTCAAAGTAATGTGTGTGATTCAGTATACATTAAAGTTCACAGATATTTTTGTGCACAATAAAGGGCTGAATACGCTTTGTGTACTTGACTTTGATAACAGTTCCCATCACGAGTACTCACAGCAAACTCAGCTGCGTTACTTGAAGTGTCTCTTATCTTACTTTTGTTGTCTGTCTGTCTTTCTGTGGCTGCTATGCTGATAATTAAATGGGGTTGGGTTTTATTTTCTTTCCTTTTTTTTTCTTCTTCCCTTCCACTCCCTAAAGTTATAAACATGTAGGTACAGAACTCATAAGGTGAGTTGATGACCCCCCCTTCACACTGTGCCTACCACTTTAGAGAAGGAAAAAGCAGAAATTCTGACAAGTGCTACAAATAAACAAGCAAAAAAGTTAGGAATTATTTGGGTTTGATAAATGAAAATGTTTCAATATGTAGTAATGTTGCCAGCCAATGACATTGTCAGCTTCGGTGTTTACTTCTTATTCAAAATTACTGGGAAAAAATGATTAAAAATAATTGGGATTACAGTGGTTGTAAAAGAATCTTGACAGCCAGAGTGAGGATTCCTTACAGAAAAGAGAGCAGCTGGTAAGTGGTCTGGTCAGTCCTCTCTCTGCCCAGTGGTACGATTAACTCTACTTGTTTCCCTTTGAGGAACATTTGACCAATGCGATGCACATTCAATAGTTCTTCTGGGCAATCTATTCTAGCGGCCTTACCATTAGAAATTTTTCCTACTACTGAACACTTTATGGAAACCTGTTTCTTTTTATGGTGTTCTCAAATGAAATGGAGAACAGTTTCTTTCCTCCGTCTAAGCAGCAATTTTTAATCTATTTGAAGACTTATGACATCTACTCACCAAACACCCTCGATTTCTTCAGTCATTCCTTGTAGGTCATGTTTTCTGGGCCTGGCACCATTTTCATTGTTCCGTGGCTGGACAACATATGTTTAGAAGTGCAGCACCAAAACCCGGATGCTGTTTTGCGTTTGAAATCTTCCCAGCACCAAGTGGGATTACGTCACATGTACAACATATGACACTTGTTTATATGTCCCAGTTTGACATATGCCCTTTTTGCAGGAGCACAACACTATTGACTCATGTACAGCTTCTGATTCACTGTAATGCCAGACGCTTTCTTGTAGAACTGCTTTGTAATCAGTTGTCCCCATCCTATATTTGAGCAGCTGATTATGCATCAGTGACAACTTCGCACAGATTCATCTTAAATTGCATCTTATTTTTTCAGACTGTTTCTGCATTTTGTCAGGATCATTGTGTGTTACAATGCTGTCTTCAAAGGCTGTTGCTGTTCCCTCTAGCTTGGAACTATCTGCAGATACCTTGCAAAATGTTTTCTCTCCCACCTTCGAAGACATTAGTAAAAGTATTGGATATTGCAAAGCCCAGAACCCACTCCAGACATTATTCCAGCCTGACAATGGGCCATGAAGGTATAATTTTGGAGTCAGGTTCTCTGACCTTTTCCAGCCAACTGCAGTAATGTCATCTGGAGGATATCCCATAGCTCGCTCATGTGAGACTGATATGTGAGACAGTGGCAGAAGCTAACAGAAGTCAACATATATGACTTCCCTGTTCACAAGGTCTGTCACACTGCCATGGAATGCGATTAGGTAGGTTTGATATAATTTATCCTTAATAATTCCATGTTGTCTGTTACTCATCTCCAAAAGTCTTATTCTAGGTTCTTATGGATAGTTTTGTTTTGGTATTTTTATATGAACAGAAGCCAAGATGATGCAATGGTCCTTTCCCACTCTTCCACCTTAAAGATGTGTTTGCGCTAGTCTGAGTCTTCTGGAAACCTTTGGTCCTCCAGAAGTCTTCAGAGGTGATCCCTGTAGTTCTGAAATTCTTCTAAGATGAGTTTAATGGCCTGACCTTATCTGTGTGTTTTCTGAGTGCTCTTGAAACTCTTTTTCCTACTGTAGCCAGAGCTCCCACCATCCTAATGCTGGTCTTGATTATTTTTGCAATCTGATCACAGCTGATTCCTGTAGTGAAGATGAAAGTAAAAAAGGCTTTCTTAGGGTGATCTGTCAAAAGCTTTCTCTCTTTGCTGAGTGACAGATGTAATCTTTCCTAGGTCTTTTCCTGTGTAAAGAGGGCACTTACCAAACACTTTCTTCTTATTATGTTACTTGCTAGTTGCATCTCATTTTGTGACTTTATACTTTTCCCCGTGTGTTCATGGGCATTAAAAGGAACTCTTTTTTGCACATTTTTCACGTTTAGACAAATATTAGTTTTTTCATAGAATATATATTTGGATTTTTCTTTTTTGTAAAATATTCCTTGTCATGCAATACAAAGGCTTTTTCCCTACAAAGGGGTAGAACAGCAGCACTGGGGCAAAATCTGTTTTCTCCCTTTCAGGCATTTCTGTGCACACAGTTGTTACTCCAGTGTGGTGGGGTGGTAGGGAAGGTTAAATTTCACCTCCTGGGATGAAATCCTGATATTGCTAATCATTTATACTTTGAGTAACAGCAGGCAGCATTTCCAGAGCCCCTTGCCTTCTAATCTTCAGCTAAAGGATTCCCTCTTTGACTGCAAAAATAGGCATTTGTGTTTGAACTCCCAGGTAACTACAAAAAATAATCTTTTGTGGCCAAGTAACGAGAATTTAAAACAGTGCAATGGTTTGCACAGCTATGGCTGCAGCTACCTTCTCCAGCGACATCTGTGGTTCATCTTCCATCACAATGTCATCAGCTAAAATATCCCATAAGATCTCATTCAGGACTATACATAAGGCTCACCATGCATTTTTTAGCTATGACATCCTATTTCCAGAATTTATAATTAAGTCTTGCATACCTACTGCAGACTGAAGCAGCCTGGAAGCTCTCATTTTAGGAACTGAATTTTCCTTCTTGAAATCCCAACAAATCTGCTTAAAAGAGCAACAGTAAAGACGCCGCTTTCTCTGAACCAAGCACAGCAACGCTGTAATACCATTCCCTGACCAAACCAGCAAAAGCAGCTAATTGAATTAGTTTGATCTAAAAGTTATTCATACCGCAATCCACAAACTTCCTATTTTCTTTAGTGGATTTTGAGTTAAGTCCCTAATCAGCCGGCACATCGGATGAGGGGATTTATTTTCTTTTCTAAATAATAACAACGTCTTCAGAATCTTTTGAATTAGTAACAATTAGCTGGAAGTGGGCAGGAAATGGATCGTAGTCTTCAAAGAGTCCTTGGAAAAAGACAGAATTGAAAATAAAAGGAAAAGAAGAACTGAAAATGGCCATTTTTAAGGTGAAAAGGCAACATCGAGAAATCAGTGTTCTTCCAAAACTTTTTTCCTAAATTACCATATTTTGTTGAAAAATTTTAATAGATTTTTTTAAAACATGCTATGAATGTTAAAATTAAAAAAATGGACATGTTTTGCTGCATAACTGCTGAATGCCTTACTGCAAAGTAGAAGTTTGAGGAGGATACCTGGGTGGGTTTTTTCTGTGACTGTGGACTACTGTAACTGGGAAGGAGGGGAATGAAAACCACAAGGACGGCATTTGGTTCTTTCTTTTAGAGAGCCATGTTGCTAAAGAATCCTGTGCCCATAGGAAATTCACATTTTGAAAGGTCTTGTCTGTTAGTTGCCAGTAGCTAAGAGGTTGTGAGGTTCCATCTTCTGAAGGAGGCACAAAAAGAAAGCAGAAGCAGTCTGCTTCTGTAAAGCAGAACATCTTTCCTCTTTTGAAAGCACTGAGGGGATTGGAGAGGCCAGGCCACTTACAAAGACAGGTAAGTAAATACTGGAAGCTCTTTGATGCTGTCTTTCTCCCTTCTGTTTAAAGATTGAGTGGCCATCCAAATAGAGCAGATAAACTGGGAAAAATGTATCAGAGTTCACAAAACCAGATAAACACCTACAGGAAAGTTTGGTAAGAAGCTACATGTCCTGAGCAGAAGGCAAGGCAAAGATGTCTGGGACTAAAATTGCTTTCTCAAATGGCCATAGCCATACCCCATCTATCTGGACAATTTCATTATAAAGCACCCAGTCACTGTGGTATTGAGTTGTAAGCTATCCATGCTTCAGTAAATGATTGCTTGTACGGTGTCAGCCTATTCTTACTTTTATTGGTATGATTATTTTTTATTATTATTATTTATAGTTAGAAAATAAAATTATGCTGACAAACGGAATAATTGATGTAAAACGATACGGGGGCTAAAATGATACTGATACTTTCTAAAGCCTCTAGTGTTCTGTCTCTGCTAATGGCTGGGGAAAAGGTGAGGTACTAAGTACTTTAAGAATCTGTAATACTGTACATTGCCACTTGTACCATGTCACCCACTGGGCCCCACTGGGACAAACACAGTTTACACATACCAAGCACATTTGTTTAATAAACAGTGCAGAGGAAGTGTAACTGAAATGCTAAAGCTACTAAATAGGACTTTAACTGAAATATAATTTTAATAAAGTGAACCTTTGATTTTTTGATATAAGGGAGAAAGCTTTTGTACTTTGTCCCTTATATACTTATGTAGCAAAAAGCAATAATGAAAATTGAAAGATAGGAAAGAAAAAAAAAGAAAATATCGAAATATTTTTTTCTTTCAACAGAAGAACTTGCAAAAGTTTGTGAGTGTTTAAGTGCAAACACTTGTGCCCAGGAGACTGACCTTGCCTTCCCCATGGACTCACCCACTCTTCTTCAGGTGTTCCCAATCAGATGCTGCAAATCACCCTCATGAGCAGCAGCTGCTGAGGTGCTCCACCACCTTGACTTGCAGCAGTCACATTTAGCAGCCTGGCTGTAGTTGGCGTTGTTTACTTGGCATTAACTTCTGAGTGCAGGGTTTGTTTGGGGTTTCTCTGTATGTGCCTCTTTTCAGGTAAGTGGTTATCAGTTATGCTTTTTCTTGTATTTGTGGTGTAGTCTGTTTGGATATGTGCTGTGAAGGTGTTTCTCTGAAGGAAACAATCTCTTTTTTTCTCTCCTGAAGTTGGGAGTGTAGCATACAAACTCAGGTACCTAATAACTTATTCACACCTAAGGGAAATGTCCATCCCTAGTGTTTTATCTACAACTAACGTGTAAGCTTCTTTGGGTTATATAAAATGGAGTTTTAGCAGTGAATCACTCATAATTGAGAAGCTGAAGGTAAAAGTGAAGATTATTCTGTGTGAATGACTGCCAGGTACAAAAGAAGTATATCCAAAACACTGAAGTTTTGTACAAGTCTAAAATGAGAAGAATAACAACTGTGAGCCTAAGTAGGCAATATCCTTTCGGTTTGGAAATTTAGGAACAAAAAGGAGGGGTTTCAGAAGCAAGTAAGACTTATTGCTAAACAGTAGTAGCTGGTTTTTTATTAAAAGCATCAGGAATAAGTGATAATGAACCTAGAAAACTACTATTTTTGGAGTCTGGAGGCTAGCAGTGGAGAGGAATAATGCTGTGTTTATGCTTACTCAGGAAAAATGCTTTTTGGTGCTTTGTTTTATTAAAAAAGTACTAGGTTTTTAATGGCTGTTACTGCTCAGGCTCGCTCTTTTTTCCCTTTGTTACTCAATCATCAGGTATTTCTAAAGCATTTGTGTCACTCGTGGCCAGGTTCTAGTTCTTTGCCTCATTGTGTGCTGCCTTACACCTGTGCCAGAGGAGACTGAATGAGTTCTTACAAGCTCTGTTTTACTCAGGGTTGTAGATCTCAAATTCAGATTCCGATTCACCCCATCCTTAGCTTATGGGAAATGGTGAGACTGTGTTAGGATGATACCTCATCCCCCTGGAACTGAGCCTTGTTGCTGGTACCAGCTAGAAAATGTGTTTGATTATGTTCCTTGTCGCTGCCTTGTGAAGGTGCTTGTTGTTCAAATGGAGAAACACTTTCATGTCCATGATATGTCTCCATTTCTGAAAAAGAAGTGTGAGGCTGTTCAGTTTGGCTTCAGGAGTCTTCCATAAAAAGCAGGATACTTAATAGAGGAATGGAGTCCTAGTTTTGTGGAACAGTGTTACAAAAGGAGACATCACGCCATTTTCATGGAAATTGAATGACACTTGTCTGGTCCTTTCTCTACTTCTGCTTTTAATATAAATTGAATAGTAAATACAGGTGAAGAGCAAAAAAGCCCACCTGTCAAAATATAGCTCTGTTTGGTTACCTCTGTCCATGGGACAATTTTAGTAACCTGCCAATCAATGGGCTGCTAAATAGCCTCTCCAAAGCACAATCTGCTATTTCAGACGACATCAGTGTGTCAATCATTTATTGAATCAAAGCCAAATTTGAAGCAAAGCAAGCCCAGTTTGTCAATCACTTCTCAGTATTCTCTCCACTAACCACCTGACAGCTTTTAACTTTTCACTTTTATATTCCATGCAGCTAGTTAAGATTCTTTCATTTTTAATTGGACTGCTTTTATGATTGGTAGCTAAGCAACTAATATGTTGTTTTATATGGTAATAATGGGCCCAAACTTGAGAGCTTTCTTGACCATTCCTATTTGTTGTTGGGAAATTATTTTCCTTCAAGTTGCTAAATAGCAGATGTAGCAGAAACAGTTATTTAATTATGGGTTGTCCTGTTGTTTCTATCTATAAACAGTTTTGGCACTGTTTAAAAATAAATACTGCATGCGCTGGCAAATATATACTGAATGATTTTAACTCCTGATAGAGTCCCTTGGAATTTCACTGCTCATTTACAGGGAAAACTGGGTAAAAAAAAAAAAAAAAAAATTAATGAAAGGATTGCCAAAAAGCAGTTTGGAAAAATATTAGCAAAGGACAGAGTGAGAAATCTCTGTCTACAATCCCACCAGGCTTTAATCCAACCTGATCAGTTTTCAGTCTTCATTTAGGTACAATTAAATTTCTGAGGCCAAATACAATGCTCTGAACAACCATCTCTCAAAGCAAGCCAGAAGCCCTTCCTGAACAAGCTCAGCTGACTTTTCAGTCCAAAACAGTGTTTTGAGTTAAGATTTTCCGTACCTGAGATGTGAAACTTCTGGGTCAGAGCTGGGTTCCCCAAAGGTGACCACAAATCATGGTGTGATTTCAGTCCCATCTCCCCATCATGCACAAGATGAGCACTGCTTTCACATTTGTAAAATGATCTCACAGCTAGTAGTAAGTGTTCTTGCTTTTCTGTTTCTAAAGATTGTCATCAGTAAAGCCAATGTGTTGTTTTCAGACAGAAAGAATTAACTTTCTGTCCTTCCCATGGAAGGAAGTTTGGAAAAAGAACTATTTTTGTGTTACATAAAATTCTATTTTGGGCTCAAAAGAGTTTTCTTAATTTAATTCTTTTGCATATCTATTTGATGGGCTCCTAGCTGTCTTTTGACAGACTGCTGTCATCTGGTTTCATCCAAAACTGTGAAACTCCAGATGTGCCCAAGAACTTGGGAGAACATGGATATAGTTTTGCAAAAAGCTGCAGTAGGCTTCAAGGCAATCTGATACCAAATGTACTTCTCAGTCCTATTTGAATTTTACATTGTTTTTTGTATTTCTTTTTACCAAAGACTCAGTAAAAGCAAGTGACAGCACATGAGGATTGACAGTGCCAAGGCAAATGGTGGCTTCGTGTCTATGGTGTATCAGAAATCCAGCGCAGATGCTAAATGTTGGTTCTCTAGAGCACAGGGAAAGATGCTGGTACTGTGACTAAGTGCCCCTGTCTTAGGAGGAAGATCCTAGAAGACTGAGATTCGAAAATTAATAAACTAAAAGAAAAGCTATAAAGCAGATCATTCTTTGAAATTTAATGAAAATAGCAGCTACTCCTAGCTTGCAAATGAGTTCTTAAGGAAGTGCCAAAAAATATAGTTTTGTTCTTTTTTTTTTTAACTCTTGATGGTATTTCTGATGCCTTCCATTGAAATCAGTGGAGTTAAGTAATAATGGATTACTATGAGATCAAGGATGGGCACCTACTGTTCTTGACATTCTGACAAATGAAGTATAAGTTTGCCTGACTGCATAAGTGATTAAGAGAGATTTTTTTGGGCAGATTTGTACTATTTATATAACCAGATATTAAGGAAAGTTTTAAAAAGGTGTTTTGATCCCAAGCTGCCTCCATAGATTGGCACAGATTGTTAATCTTGGCTCAAAGGGTGTTCAGGCCTGGCTGAACATGATGCTTAGCTCTTGTAGTTCAGGCATCTGAGCAGAGGGGAAACCCACACAGCACCCACCTACACAGCACCTGGTCTGTGAATCGGCTTAAGACTCTCAATGGAAGAATTAAGATACAGAAGATCATAAATATTATACCAATAAGAGAAGGGCAGGGTCAAGAAAGCCAGAAATACTTGCAGGGGATTTCTTAGGCTTTTTTTTCCAAACAGCTCCATTTTGATCATTCACATAAAACAATACTAAGAAATTACCTTCTGTGTGCAAAAATGTTAGTCTGTCTGTATACTTGTTACTATTCCTGTCCTATAACTTTTCTTAAGGACCCTTTGGGTCAAAATAAATGATACTTTTAAGTGTATTCAAGCATATGAATTGTACAGTGGCATTTTTGTTAGATAAAACCTCTTGGTCAAGAGTAACTCCGAAGCACCTACGTGGTTGAAATTCCTAGCTGGGCAGAAATACTGGAGTGGAGTCTCTCTGCATATCGGTGTAGTAGTTCCATCAGTCTTCAATGCAGCCACTGAAAGTCACAATGCAGCTTGCAGCAGTCAGAGCATCTTCAGGAACACAGAAAAGAGGCTGCCGTTACAATCCATTTCTATAGTCTAGAATTTATAAGTTGAGCACTGTAACTGCTGTCATTTAGAAGTACTAAGTGCTAAAACTGCTAGCTTTCAAAACAAAAGCAAGGCTTAACACTCCAGATATTTCAGATGCAAAGTGAGTTTTCCCTTGTTTGCATGTGGAAGGGTAGCATTCAAGATGTGCTTTGTTCAGAGCAATGTTTGTTCTGCAGAGCTAGAGCCCAGAACAGAATGGGTGAGTATACACAGATATTATGCTTGATGCCATGTAAGGAATTTAAAACTGTGGAAAATGACCCTGAGAGATTTCAGAATAGTAGCAAGAAATTAGGATTGCTGAATTTTAAAACCTGGCTATTATTTGTCTTAGCTAGCAAAGTAAGCTGTGGGGTTTTATAAACGTGAGTGTGACCCAGAAGGGTGCTCAAGTGGGCAAGAGGACCGGTGGCATCCTGGCTTGTATTGGAAATGGTGTGGCCAGCAGGACTGGGGAAGTGATGATCTCCTGCACTCAGCATTGATGAGGCTGCACCTTGAATCCTGTGTTCAATGCTGAGCCCCTCACTGAAAGGAAGACACTGAGGTGCTGGAGTGGGGCCAGAGAAGGGCACCAGAGCTGGTGCGGGGCCTGGAGCGCAAGTGTGATGGGGAACGGCTGAGGGACCTGGGGTTGTTTAGAAAAGGAGGCTTAGGGGAGACCTCATTGCTCTCTACAATTACCTGAAAGGAGGTTGTAGTGACATGGGATTTGATCTCTTCTCCCAAGGAACAAGTGATGGGGCAAGAGGAAACAGGCTCAAGTTGTGCCAGGGGAGGCTTAGATTGGCTATGAGGAAAAATTTCTTCACCAAAAGGGTTGTTAAGCACTGAACAAGCTGCCTGAGGAAGTGGTGGAGTCGCCATCCCTGGAGGTATTTAAACAATGTGTAGATGTGGTGCTTAGGGTCATGGTTCAGTGGTGGACTTGGCAGCTCTGGGTTAGTGGTCAGACTTTATCTTAAAGGTCCTTTCCAACCTAAATGCTTCTAGGATTCTATAAATCCTAAAAGATATGCAGGATTTCATACACCTACAACCCCCCTTTTTTGTTAGTAATGGTTTTCTGATTAATTGCATATGTTCTATACTCACGAAGTTGGGGAGTATTTGAGTGCCTGAAATTATGAGCACTTCAGCAAACTGGTGAAGATATCTGCAGTATAAACTTTAGACATACGTGGTCTGCCCTGCCAATGACCTTAATCTCATTCTAGCAGGGGAGCACAGCATGTAATGCAGTCAGTGTTAGCTTTTCCCTGATCCCTTTTTAAGCACATACTAATAACATTCACGTAAGTGTAGATGCTGTTATGAGCTTGGGTCACTAGAGGATATAGTGAATTAAAATCATTTGACCTCAGAAGAAGGTGCTTCTTTGAACAGGTAACACTCAAGTAACCCACATCTTCTATACCATCCTGTATTCCAAGGTTTTTATAGCACTTGATGAAGAATGTAAGGGCCATGGTACCATTAGGACTTCCACGTAGCTGAGCTGAATTGCTGATGTTGAGGCAAGCACAGATACATCAGCCTGAAAATAATTCTGCATTACTTCATGCCTCAGTTTCTCTGTAAATAAAGATTGATATGATGTTTTCCAGGACTTGCTGTTCCAGGATGGCATGAAACTTTATTTTCACTATATTTTGAAGACTTCTGACCTTCTAGTAAAAGGCAGATTTATTTCAAAATGATATAACTATGCTCTAAAACATTCTGTGAGCTACCAAATCTTGTTCCTTTTTAAAGAACAGATCATAAACTCTTTGGTAGCATTTGGTATTAGCACCCATTTCAAAATTATCAGAGAATGCCTAGCAAAAATCTTGTGCTGTTCTTTGCAATTACTTAAGACTCAGAATTTAAGCTTTCATTTTCATGAGAAAAGCCAGGTGTTTTATTGACAGCATGGGTGCTATATTGGGGAAGCTGGTTTGCTTTAGCATAAATGACTGCTTTATCTTGATATTTTTTGGTAGCTGTAGAACTGTGCTTCATAGTATTTGAAGTAGTTTAATAAAAAGTATCCACAACTCTGACTTAATTTACTGGCAAGCATGATTTCTTAAGTTATGGAGAGAAATTGGAATCACAGCTTTATGCCTATGCCTTTCCACTCACTGCAGATTGATATCATAATGCATGAAGTATCAAATACACTACTCTAGCCAGTCCTGGAGACCCTGAGGTTATCCTTTTTGTACAGATTTACTTAAGTCTGTCCTCAGCTTGGGTTATTTGTTTACTTGTGTTTTGGAAGTCATTCACTCCTGCTTCCAAATGCTCCATGCCCTTTTATTCCACTGTAGGTCTCTTCAAAGTGATTCTACTTGGGTGGGGTTTAACTGCAAGAAAAATGCTTCCAATATCAATAAAAGCATTATATATAAGGAAAGCAGTTTAATACTTAAATTTAGCTACCTACTGAACAAATCCTGCAGTGCAGGAAATCTGCTGCATGTTGCCCTCATTGGCTAACTCTGATTCAACCCTGATTTTGAGGAGATGAATTCTGTGGGTCATTACTGTCATCCATTGGCTTATGGCTTGTACTAGGAGATACAGAGCAATGCCAGTAGTGTTTTTTGCAGGTATTTCTCAGTGTCATCCAGACTTTTAGTGCTCTCATGTTGTAGATCCTAGGAGATAACTTCCCAAGGGTCTATTAGTGGGCACTGTCAACAGAAACAGTGCTCTGACATGTTCTTATTCTGGTGTTGCCTAACTGAATTGCAAAGGTTATGCTTTGTAACATCACTTGTATTATAGGTAGCCCATGTATGGAGACTACTCTTCTGTATTTAGTTCTTGGAAAATGGGAATCAGCTAGTGGGTATTGTGGGGCTGATCATGGGGTTGCACTGTGATAGGTACAAGTTGAAGAGGTTTTGGGGTTTCTGTAGCATGTGCAGGCAGCATGTGAGCCCTGGGCTGAGTGGGATCAGTGGTGGGATAGTTTACTCGCCCCAGAGGCAGCTCTGCAACGTGTGCAGGAATGCTTCTCTGCAAGCAGAAGGGGGCTCTCTGGGTGCTGTGTCAGGAGTCAGTCCTGATATGCTGGCACTGCTGTCTGCTCTGTTTGGTGGTGTCCCCACTCGTGTGTCTCCGTGCATCCCCACACAACAAATGACAAGCCTCCTTCATTTATTCATGCTATGGCTCATGTTCCCTTTTTGGGAAAGGGAGTGAGGAAGGGGAGAGGAAACTTTTACTGGGAAAAATGGTCCTTGATTTGAGGCAGGTGCTGCTAGTGTGCTGTGTAGAGCTGATGTCTGTTTTTCGTGTCTTAATTGTGAAGGATATGGTGGTGGTTGGCATATAAACAATAACCAAATATTGGTCTTTACACAACCACATAGGCTGTCAGTTTGATCAGATGCTGATTTTCTTCCCCCCTGACTCATTTCACAAATCTCTTGAAAAAATTAACTTTTGAAAACATAACTGAATACTTCATAGAAACTCCCTTTATCACTCCTATGGACAAATTTCATCGACTGGGAATTTAAGAGCTAATTCTGCTGCTTAAGTTATATTCTCTTCAACTCGCATTGGCAGCTAATGAAATAAGAGAGCACTAAGGAAATAATTAAATGTTGTGCAATTAGGGCTACAGCACATCAGGATGTAAATAAATGCCAATATATCCTTTCATGGATTAAACTTGTCTTTATTTTGGAGCCTTTTAGCTGTGCACCACAAACTGGAACCTCTTGGAGTGTGATTGTCTGATCCTAGGACCCTACATAATTCATTTGTGCAGGGGTTCAGTGTGTGTACAGATATTAAAAGTGGCAGGGATATGCTGATTGCAGGTATGTGAAACAATGATCAGAGGAGAGGCAGCAAAGTCCAATTCTATGCTCATGTTATACTTAGTTATTGCAGGGGCCTTTGAGCTTCATATGGGTTACAAATTTATCCTGAATTCCTGCAACAGATTAGGGTTTAAAAAAAGCAAACCAGTAAAGAAATGTTCAGATATTCAATATATTTTCTTTCCTGAAATCAGTTTGTGGTTTTTGGGCTGCTTTCTGCCTCTCCTGTTTTCCAGAGTGCCCTGTGGCCTGCTGGACCACTGCTTGGAAAGATCTTTTCAAAATGGGGAACAGTGATGCTTACCAAATATTAGGTTAATTCCAGCCAGGCTAGCTTTCATGAGAGGTCCCTGACGTTGAACAAACCTGTTTCCTTCACTAGGATGTGTCAGTTAGAAACACTAACTGCAAGGATTTCTTATGTTCTCACGAAAAAGGAAGGAAACAGCTGGTAAATGTTTCACAGATGGTAAAGCTCTTGGCATCTCTCAGGAGAGGGCCACCCATACAGATGGCTCATTATTTTAACATTTGGATTTTCATCTTATTAAAACATCTTTTTTTTTTTCTCCTGGTTTTATTTAGCATCATAAATTCTCTTACACTTAACAACTCGGTGATTTGGGGGAAGTGTGTGCGCTGTAAGGAACATCATTTGGCTAAAGCGCGTATCTGCATCATTATTCTCGGCTCTGATGTGCAGTGAGTGGACTTGAACCTGATTAAAAATACCAAATGCAAGCAAGTGCTTAGAGATATGACTTTATCAAGAAAAGGTCAGCTAAGCCTTTATAGAAGCTGAATTATTCAGCAAATGAAGAAATGTACTGAGTGAAACAAGCAAATATTTCTATCTCGGGCATTACATCAGTTAATGCTACAATGCTTTCTGCATGCACCATAATAGACAGGTACTGTGTGTGCTGAGTGTTAGTAAATGTTTTTGTTTATAGTATCACTAAATAGACAAAGTATTACTTTTAAAAAGATCTGGTCAGTCACTCAGATGATGCTCAGGTTTTCGGAAGTGTTTGTAAAATGATGTGCTTGCAAAGGCAGTTCTACCTTGCATTTATGATGGCATGTGCAATCATAAACATGCAAATAGATGGTATGTTTAGCATATGTCATACATAAATCCCAGCTCTGCACACAGTTTAGTAAATATCATTAGTCCCATTTGGCTTTATGGCCGGGGGAGGGGAAGGAAACGGTGCCAAAAGGTGACAGAACTTGCCCTGTGTGGCAGAGGAAATTGGGGCAGACCTAAATTGAGCTTGGATGTTCTGGCTTTTGGCTTTAGTGCCTTACCATGCTTGCTGCCTTGATACTAGCAGGTATCTTCAGTAGCTGATGCTCTGCACATGCATGGGTTGAAGAAGCTGAGGTAGGGACATTTAGCCCTTTCTGCTACACACAGCAAGCAGTGGGTGGGAGAGGAGGAAGGAAGAGAAAGTCCTGAATGTAATCCAGATCTTTGGCCTCTTTTTTTGGAGATTTTTGTTTTCAGCATGGTCTCCTATGAAATTACTAAACTATATGCTTGTGGTGTAAATATGGATCAACAATAGCACAAATTGCCATATGGATCGATCTAGAAAGATTAAAAAGTAGCAGTTGATGCATGTCCTACAGCTGCCTTGTAAATCTCATTATAGCCTCAACCAAGATATGCAATGCTTTAAATACTCTGGGTTCTCTATGATTACGCTTGTACTCTGCAATTTTGTTTTAATTAAAAATTAAATAATCAGGAGTGCAAAAAAGAAACCTAAGTCTTTTTCTGCATTTATATGTGCAACTCCCCACTGATTCCAGTAGGTTAGATCAACAGCAAAGATTTGACCCAAAAGCTAACTACAAATATTCCATTAATAAATACTGGGACAGATTTGTAGCATGTAAATCACTGGAGCTCCACTGATGCCAGTGTAGTTATGCTGATTTACATCAGCTGAAGAGTTGGCCTGTGGAATTCACATTCCTTCTAAGATCAAAGATGTGTCAGCAAATGGTAAACTTCATTTGTATTTTTCAGCCTTCTAATTTAAAAATAGCCAAACTGATTTATTATTAAACGGCTGGGCTCTTATGGTGAGATTTTGTATGCCACGTTTCAGCCAGACGCCACTCTTGCAGCCAAGCTGTAAATCCTTCCAAAATGGGGTTTTTAGCTGAAATGCTGAAAACTCTGTAATGCTTGTGGGTACTGCTGTGTCATATTTATAATGGATGGGCTAATCTAACCATATCCAAAAAAATGAAAGGCATGAGGGGCCGGATGGCTCAGAGGGTTGGCAGAATTGCCAACTTAAATTCAGTCATAGCCAGAAGTGACAAAGTTGTTACCATTTTTGGAAGCCTATGACATGCATTCTTGAGGCTTAGTCAGTTTGTTGTCTTTCTGTCCTTTGAGAGGTCAAAGAGTGAGCGAGCCATGGAAGAAACTGGTGTTCCACCTAGCTGCCTTTTTGTTTTGGTTTACATGGTGCTGCAGCTGATGCCTTTCAGAAGTACTGCAAAGGTGCCCGGAAAGGCTGTGCTCATGTGCTGGGAGGGTTGTTGAATGTTTAGCATGGATAGGTAGTGAATAACTTGGTACAGAATGTTCATCAACCATTGGATGGCTGCTGTAATATGAAGTATTTCCAATGTGCTTCCTCACCTGCATCCAGATTCTGTTATACTGTTTATTAGTAAAATTTAAGATAGTACTCAATTTAGGGGTCTGAATACTGTGGGAAGCTTATCAGAACTGCTCAGAAATGTTGACCCTACTAGGAGCATAATAAACTTAAATTAGAAGGTATTTCTGAGCTCATCTGGTATAACCTACCTGCTGAAAGGAGACACTAGCTTTGAAGTTAAGTCAAATTTGAAGTCGGATCCACTTGTTCAGGATCTTCTTCAGCTGAATTTTTGAGCATCTCAGTGAATGGAGATTTTGCAGTCTCCCTGGGAAGTCTGTTTGCATTGCAATGGTTATTGAGCAAGTGGGCCAAGAAAGGAAAGATGTAAAGTTTGTCCTTTTGTTTGATTTCTGATGGAAATACATTAAATGCAATAATACTGTTGGTGGCTAATAAATTCAAGCAGATGTCAACAAAAACCTGCAGGTGCTGAAGGGACAACAGGGCCTTAAGTTTTATAAAAATGGGTGCGCAAATGGAGGGGGAAGAGATCATGGTTATAGGACAGGCTGTTGCATAAACTCATTGAGCATAAGAAAATGGGGGAACTGTTGGTGGGTGCTCTAGCAGCAGGGTTAGCTTCAGGTGGATCTTGAAGCCTCTTGGGTTTCAGCTGACTACAAGGTACAAATAAAAAGAAGGCTTTGTTAGTTCTTGTCATGTAAATTGTTAGGATCTATTTTTTTTATGTCTTTAATTGTGATATTTAGTTGATAACAAAAGAGGCGCAGTCTCTAGTTGAGACTGGAACCTGGGTTTTACCATTAATGGGGTCTTTTTGTAATTCTGAGGTTTGGGTGCGCTAAACTCTCTGGAAAAGGGCAGAGTGGAAATAGTGATACAGAAGGTGAAATAAGGAAGATTTTTTTCTTGAGAGCTTGTATTTGTTGAATGAGTGGCACCATTACTTTCAAGCTCTTCTAGAAAGAGGGTTTCTAATCATGCACAGTAACAGGTATTCTAATGAACTCCTACTTGACCATAACACAAAAACAAGTAGTGAAATGGAAAAATAGTTGAAGTACACAATGTAAAATGCACACATCTCTCTTGGGACTTAGGGCTACAACCATCACTGAAATAGTTTTTGTAAGAGTCACATTAGGTATTTGCATGCAGGCTGAGGGTATCCAAACAGCATTTGCTTTAAAAACAGTTTGAGCTATATGGCCCTTTCTGCTCTATGAAAGGTTAATCGTAAGCTATTAGAATTGAGAAGGGGCTTGAGCTATGTACAGTGTCTGGTGAAGGTGGGTTGTCATTGTCACAAACAGGCTAGTGCAGAGGATGGACTAGCAGCCTTTATGTAATATAGCAGGGTTTTTTTATGTTTGTTTTACCTTTCAGACATGCACATCCTAATTTTGTGTAAGCTCAGATGTTATTAGCTTGCAAGGGAGTGTGGATAGCACTTCTGAAATCTAATGGGGGCATGGGGCTCTCTTTTTGATCATTACAGGGTATGAGTGTTTTGTAATTCTTCTAGTGCAAAAGAAGCTGTTTGGTGACAGGCATCAAGTCAAATTCCTGCAAGAGGCTGGCAGCAGAATACATTTGTCTATTTAACTGCATGCAAAACACTTGTCAAGACAGATTCTGGTCCCCTCTCCTAAGCAGGGACTCTCACTACCTTGTGTTCCAGATAACCTGGCAGAGAGGCTAGTGCAGAAGCACATGCTGAGCTGTTAGCAGGGCTCTTACCATGTCTCCTGTTCCAGCATCTGCCAGATAGAAACCTTGCTAGCACATTGCAGTGGGAGAAGAATGCAAGGCAGAAACATTCACATCTGGAGATGGGCTAAAGCAGAACAGTCTTTCTTTAGACTCTCTAAAAGATGGTGGGTTGTCTCATTCTTTCATACGTTTGCCACCATCTTGCCACATTTGGCAAGAAGAAACAGGGGTAAGCAACTTCCTTTGGGAGAAGACAGAGGGTGAAAGACTATAGGAAGCATGGTGGTGCTGAGACTGCTTGAATGTGCATGGGTGGTGGGAAAAAGAACAAAAGCTTGGAAATGAAGCTTCAGCTCCCTCTCTGTCGAAGGAAATCAGTTCTGCTTTGTTTCCCATCCCACTTCACTTAGATGTAGTATAAAAGTTTTCACACTTGGTAGCTTTGGAATATGCTATAAACTTGGTTTAAAAAGTAAAGGTGTAGAAGGACAGGGTAGAAGTTGCAACTTATATTGTTAGAAATTTGTTTTCTTTTGGACCCTCTCTGTTACTGAAATAGTGCTCATCTTCATGTTGTGCCTCCTTATTTCTACTTGCTATCTTTGCTTCCCCTATACATGTTACCTTTCTTCCCATTCTCCTCACTTTCATCTCCTGTGGTCTTGATTCCTCCCCTTCCCCCTGTGTGTATTTCTCTCTGCCCCTTTTCCCATTCAAAAGTGTTATTCTATCATTTCAAGTGCTTCAAGTTACCTCTGAGGCTGTCTCCTCCCTTACCACTAGCTGACCTTTTCTGAAAGCCAGCCTCACCTCTTCAGCATCCAACTTCAGAGGCTAAAGAGACAGGCAGGCTTTGGTACGTGATGGTGAGCTCTGCAGAAGAGTGTATGTGTTTTGGAAGGGGAGGAGGGAAAGATAAGATGGGGTTGAGGTAGCTGGAAATGATAAACCTGTCACAAACCTTATTTCTGAAAACTGCAAAAATATTGAAATATCAGAAAGAAGAACCCCCCACCCTTGAATTCATACCTTTGTCCAACCTGTGGTTTTACAGAATTCCTGCTTGCTATGTTGTCATGGCACAAATGCTTTGTACTGCCTTTTTGTTCTTGTTTCAGCACTGAGAAATCTGTGCTATCTTAATTATTGACCTGCTATGCTTAAGTTTCATTACGTATATATTTTTTAATGTCTTCTGTTGAGGTGACAAATGAAAGTGGTAGTTCTGCCACTGCTGCACTGCTTTCACTTCAGGCTCTGCACTGACTGTGTTCCTGTAGTAATGACTCTCATAAAAGTCCTTTGATTGTTCTCTGATGCAAATTGAGATCAGCAATAATGCACCATTCTCTTTATAACAATTGTATACTGCTCAACTTCTTTGGACACCTTATTGAAGCATAAGTCAACATTAGGATAGGTTAATAAATACTGTGGTAAAAATTTAAACACTTGCAAAAAGCATACATCCCTCTGTGCTGCTGGAAGAAGCAGAACAAACAGTTTCTCTTTGACTCAAAAAGGTTGGTTTGAGCCTAACCCCTTTGGGGGGGATTCGGGGAGAGCACCAAAGGAGGATGTGCTGGTGGCAGGGTAAAAAGGGCTCAAACCACAACAGCTACTGCTACAAGTCATCCTCACTTGAGTCAGGGCAGAATCTTTCTGCCTGCATGTCTGCTTTTTGTGGGTCCAGCAGCTATGACAATGAAACTTCAGTGAAAATAAGGTTGCTATAAATTTGCATCTCCTTTTTCTACTCATATATCTGATGGGGGAGAATGTTGGTAGTGATGATGTAAGGAAATATAATAAGGGGGGGATTTATCACTGTACTCTATGCCTGTTTCCTGACTGAATTATACCACTTCACCATTACAGCAGTGTTGTGGGAGACTTAATTCAGTAGTGTTTGTAAAGCACAAATGCAAAATAATAATTATCCTCTTACAGACCCTTGTTTGTATATCCACTTCCGTGTGGAAATGCCCTCAGACTGAGTAAACATACACAGATGAGCATTGAAATGAACCTGTCAGGAGCAGAGACTCTGCCCACCTCTTGCAATCACCCTTTGTCATGCTCACCCTTACATGTTCAATACCCACCCAAGGCCATTTGTCTGGGCTGGGGTAGGAGTTCCTAGCTTCTGTCTAGCTTTTTTCTTTGTTTGCTTAGTTCTTTCTTTGCAGAGCTCCTGTGTGCTCGGTAGAACTTAGCAATAGCCACAGCATCTTGGAAAAAAACCATTATTTCATCCCTTTTATGAAAGCTCTAAATATAACTATTGAAGCAAAACAATGCAGTCAGATAAACAAAGAAATGCAGGCAGTGTAAGCAAAAGCCTCTTCAGCAGGTCTCAAGTCAGCCAGTCTTCCTTTCCTTTGTATGTTTTAGCTAACAGCCCATTGAACTAACAATGAGAAAAAAGGGAACAGAGATTTAATGCTACTTGTCACTGCTCTTTTTAAGATATTAATACTAGTATAAAAGGTAGGATTTGAAGGAACTAAAGCAAGGTTGTTCAGCTAGGACTCCTGGTTTCCTTGAGTGTTCCCTGAAGAATAGTTATGGAATAGGGTACTCAGGGCAGTTGGGTCATCTGTGATCGTGGGCCATGTGACACCATAGCAGTGCTGCTCTAAGGGGGTTAAACTAGTTTAAACAGCTCCTATCCTTTTGCTATAACCACTGCTCTTATCTTAACTTCATATACAGTCTCTACTATGGTAGCACACAGGGAAACAGACCTAGCAAGTGATGTGACTGAAAAACAACCTGCCCAGAAGGAGAGTTAAAAAAAGGTGGGTTTACATTTCCTGAACTTGCCCTGCAGCCACATCAGTAACCAGGCTGCAAGAGAGGTGAAGGTGATCTGGAAGCAGAATAAGCTGTTGATGGAGGAGTACTTAAGCCAAAGCTACCATTAGAAAATTTCTGATGTAACTACAACCTCACAAAAGGCTTTCAGGGTGCAACCTCACTCGCAGTAGCAAAACCAATGCTTTTGCAACAGAATGAGGGACAAATCCCTCATTTTCTTATTCCCCTTTGCTACTTTTACTGTTAGTCTATGTGCCATGGTTTGCAAGAAGACAAGGTAAAACTAGGGATAGAGGGGGGAAAAAATGTATTAGCTTTTAAATGCAAGTAATGTTGCATGTTAGCAATGCATTTTAAATTATCTAATTGCATAAGTATAGAAGGACATAATTCAGCAAACCATTGCTCTGTGAGGGACAGTTCTTGAAGTGTGAGAAAGGGAGTGGAAGGTTGAACCCAGGGACTGAACTGCTCACAGAATACACAAAACTTTTGAAAGCACTAAGTATTGGTCTTGTTTTTCCTTTGAAGTTATGCAGAACAGAATTGGCCTTTCCTGAGCACTTTTGAAGGTCCCAGTGACAGGGCAGTCAGCATTTCTCATACAGGTTGGACAGCATGCATGAGTCTGTTTCCCCACGGAAATCGCTGTGTAAGTGGATCTGATGCATAATACATAGCAGGTTGCTGTGCCTACACCATGGGTGCATTAAATAATTGATATTTTAAACATATATCTGTTGTCGCATTTGGCCCCTTGGAAGCTCTGGCCCGTGTGGTTTAGCATTGACACTGGATGGCTCTCTGTTCGTTTAGAGGATGAACTTGTACCAAGAGGTTAAATCCATAGTGGATGCTGGTGCCACTCAGGGCATGCGCTGCACAGTCGTACTAAAAACCCAGATAACATATGCCTTTAAATTTCTCTGCTGTTTAAAAGCTTGCCTCAGGATTTTTTGAAGTGATAAGTAGGTGATAAAATAACAAGTAGGGTTGGCTTAGGATGCTGTCTGGCACATGCAGAACAGTATTTTGTTAGCAAGCACCTGAGCAGTGGTTGTATTTGAGGGAGACAACTTCTGAAGGGTGCTGCAGGGCTACCACAAACCTGGCTGTGAGGTCTATGTGGCTGTCAATGGTGACAGCAGACACAGAATCTGCACCTCTGAGAAATAAATATAATGCACAGGTGAGCCTTATGCTTCATTTGGGACAGGACTCTCTGTAATAGAAACCTGGAAAGAAGTGAGATCCCATTAAGCTTCTTCTGCCTGTAACAAATATGTTCCTGGTAAAAATCCTGTGCTGAATCATGCCAGCAATGTGTGGCAGTGCCTCACAGAGAGATTGGCAAAGGGAATATTGCTCCCTAAAATAGCATGTCTTGACATTATACATAGCAAAGGCCAACTCTATATTACTGCACAACAAATGCGTTTGAATAACTGATTAGCATTTCTGAAACATTCAACTTCTATTCTAAATTACTTAGAAACGAGGGATTTGGGGAACTTGATCCTTTAGGGTAGATCTAAATATCCTTTTCCTTCAGCTTCTTTATTAAATAAATGGAAACTTTCCTTCAAATCAATCCTTCTTTTCTGTTCACGGACAAATAGAAATGGAGTGCAAGGTCTGAGGCTGGAGAATTGAGCTCCTTTGGAGCTGGTTGCTTTGCAAAGGTCAAGGAGCACAAGAGAAACCTCTGGCAAATTGCTGACATGGGAGAACTCCTAGGGGTTGCCCATCTGGCTATGGAGCCCATGTTTCTGCACCTGCCAGAACAAGGAACATGATGGGGTTGAGACAGGAGAAAGAGAAGTAAATACAGTTGGCAAAACATCCAACACATCAGGAAGAGCATCCCCTGTGCTCCGCCTGCTGTGCAAATGTTGGCACTGGCCTGGAAATCAGAGCAGCATAACTGCTTCCCTGGAGGACTCTGATGCTTTGCTTCACCTTAAATTTGGCCTATTATTAATATTCCCCATCTCCCTTGTAGAAATGATCCATTGCTTTTTATGTCATTTCTTATTTAGGATAATACCATCTGATGTGTCTGGGATGGACCTGTAATTGGTATTGCTTCCTTGCTAAATCCTTGACCAGCTACATGAGAATGATTTAACTTCCTCTCCTTGCATGTGATTTATCTGTCTACTTTGTGGAATAGAGCAAAGTTTCCTAATTGGAGCACTATTTTCATGTGAGTATTTACCCATCGTAGAGCCTGGTATGCAAGCATTTTCTACTGGTGTGAAACCTGCTGGATAGAGAATTCAATCTAAAGTATTCTTGGCTAATCATTAATTCGTCTGCTTGCAATTCATTCATCTTTATTTCACCATTTACTTAATGAGGATAATAGGGAGCATCAAAATCTGAAGACTGATCATTTTTTAAGAACAAGCATCTGATTATAATTAATTAATAATAGCAACAACAATAACCTTAATTTTCCAGGTATTCCCCAAAGAGAGCTGTATTTTAATTATAGTTGCCACAAGGACAAATGAAATGTCATGGAATCAGGCTTTGGGTGATGGCATTCACTTCACAAGAGTAAAGAGAAAGCTATC
This sequence comes from Psittacula echo, assembly GCF_963264785.1. Classification (NCBI taxonomy): domain Eukaryota; kingdom Metazoa; phylum Chordata; class Aves; order Psittaciformes; family Psittacidae; genus Psittacula; species Psittacula echo. Next base: position 2,494,248 of record NC_137747.1, read on the forward strand.
TTCATGTAAAAAAATAAGTTTTTGGAAGCTTCTACAAATGGCAGAGATGAAGAGAAGATAAATACGGTTGATGGTATTTGGTATGACATTGGTAATTCTCAGAGGAACTCCACAGTGTAGTGTGCCAGTGTAGATGTTCTTTGCTTTTATGAAGGTGACAGACTTGACCTGTGATGTACTAGTTACACCCTGGACAGACTAGAAATGTCACAAACTGCTAATAGTTACTATATAAGATATAAAAGCTTCTCTTTGGAAAGCTGTTATACTTAAAAAGGTGGGGGGCAAGGCACTTCCTTACACTAAGGTTTTGCTTTTTTTGCTCTCTCCTCCGATATGACAGTATACATGCCACAAATTACTGGGGGCAGAAAAAGCGATTTTAGCAAGCTTAAAAATTAAATAATCCAATGGCAGTGAATAGATACAGCATTTTGTTGCTGTTTCAAAGGCTTTGTGGTGTATGAGTTTGAGTGGGACTGGGAGAAATGTGTAAGAATTTCTTATACATAAAGAGGGTGCGGATGTTGGGAAGGTGTGTGACTAGTAAATTCTATACTGATTTATCATGGTGAGCGCTTACTGTAAGAGCACTTCAGTCACTACAGCTCAGCTGTGCACTGGGCTTCTCCAGTTTAAACTCATTGTGGCACATAACTGGAAGGAGTTGGTTACTAGAAAGATATTTATGCATGTCTTTTGCCCTAGATGAAGTTGTATGCTAGATATAAATGTGCCGCGTGTATATGAGATACACACTAAACATGGGTGAATTCTGCCTTTCAGAGATCTGTGCCCAGCCTGATGAGCCCAGCCATGCGTTGGGCTCCCAGTTCTGCTTTAGTCCCACTCACGTGTTGGATCCTGGTGTAGGATGTGTTTCTACAGCAGCCAGAGGCAAATTTTGTTCTTGGAGTTGGTGGCATACGTACCATTAGGCTGTCTTTAGTGGTCTACAACCTTGCTTTGCACTTGGCTAGGGAATGGCCACTATATACAATGTTTAAATTGCAGGATTTCTTTTCAAGATCAAGTACTTTGTCTATAAAACATATTATCAAGCTTCATGATGAATGAGGAGCTTTTATTTGCTCTTTCCTAGATGTTTTTATACGATGATCTAAGGTTAGTGGTGAAAATAAAAGAAATGCATGTAGGTGAATCTTTCATTAAAGCTTGCTTCAATAAGCCGGGAAGTAAAACAGCTGAGTATCTGGTTGGTTTGAATGCACTTGTAACTTCAGCTTGAACACTTTTGAAACATTTTTAGGCAGTTAATATTTGGATTTGCGGTTGTTTTATATGGCTGTTTGTTTTCAGAGGAAGTCCACCTCTGAGCAAAACAGTCTGGCTTGCCCACCCCAAATACACGCTAGTGTCTTAGTCTGTCTCTAAAGTGCTTTCTCAATGCAGAGGATTAATGCATGAGTCTGTGTTCTTTGTAGGTTGGTGTATAGTGTAAAATGCTGCTGTGTTCAAACACAACTGTAGAGCCCTGAGCACAGTGTACCCTGCTCTGCAGCCGCCGGCTGCTTGGGAACACCATTGCTGATTGCTGCCCTGTTCTTTGTGAGTATATTTGACTATGATAACATTGTCTGGTAAAGAAAAGCTGTTAGACTCACTCTTGGAAAGTTTTAGTCAGATTGTTTTGATCTTAAAGTCAAATATGCTTGGATCAAACCCTTCCAGGGTTGACTTTGGTGCAGTTCGATTTATTACAATGGAGCTGCATTATTTAACGATATCACCTCCAGTCTTCAAAGTCAACAACTGCTGCACTGGAGGCAAGTGTTGGTAATTGATGTTTGAAATATTAGCTGGTCAAAGGCATGTGTTTACTAAAATATAGTTCAAGTTTGCCCTTGCTTGTTTTTACTTCCAGGGAGCTTTTCACTTGCTTATCACTTGATCCCATTTCTTGTTGGACAGTTCAGCAAGCCCCAGCAATATACCAAATCTTGAGCAATAATTAATCTAGTTTATCTCTTGAAGTGAAAGCTGCCACTTCAGAGTAGTGCCAGTCTGAAGTCTGTGGCTGCTGGACCCTCTCACTATGTCATTTCATAGTTACAGGATATCAGCCTCCATTAAATTGTGTCCTTTTTGCCTCCACAATAAAGTTCTCTGGCAAGTCTTAGTTTGTGGGTTTTTTTAAAGGGTTTTGGGGTTTTTTGCATGACTCCAAAGTGTCAGGCAGTTGGATTTGGCTGTAATTTCTAGGAAGAAAGAGTTCAACTGCCTCTGTGGGTACAGAGAAATGCTTTAAGGAAATTATAATTAATCAATATTTAAAAGATTAACGAAAGCTTAAGAGAGCCCTGGACAGAAGGGTGTTGATGGGAACCGGCTCACTTTGTCTCCTGTAATGCTGGAAGATCCTAGAGGAGAAAGGAAGTGCCCAAAGAGAACAGTTGCCAGATAGCCTTGGTGTAAGGATGCTGAAATTGCCAGGAAGCAGTTTAGGGATTTGCCCAGAATGAGTTAAAACTTAGGGGTGCTTCTGTCTTTTTCTGTAACTTGTGGAAGATATTGGAAATACTTGTCAGCAAACACTTCATAATCTTCGACTCTGCTATTTGAGGAATACTTTTCTAGCTGAAAATGATACCAACTCTTTGTTTTGAGTCATCTTTATTAGGATACCAACTAACCTTTGCCTTCTCTCACATATGCTGACTTACATAGAGGACTTATTTATATCAGATAACCTGGGATCTGATTGCTGTGTCTTGATCTCATACCACTTCCACTGCGGCTGCTGAGAGCCCCTTAGTGATTGTAGTGGGAAGCAGAGTATGTAGCTCTAGACATTTTCTGAAGGTTCCTTTTGGAGCCTTATACTTTAAATGAAGTATCAAGGAAAAAGTGTTCTGGGAAAATAAGTGTCTAATGACAACTAAAACTGCCTATGAGGTGCTGTAGGACCTTTATCACTTCTTTTACCTATGTAAACAGGGGTTTAGAAGCAGAATATATATACAGTATACATTGGTAATGTCAGTCTATGCTGCCTTGTAATACGCAGCACATTAGAACTGCAGGTAAGCCATACATAGTCTTGATTTTTCCTTTCTTTTTCTGCCTTTTAAATAGACACTGAAGGAAAAGAGTCCAGCATCCACTTAAAGGAAATATAGAGGTAGTCATTAGCAGTGGCTTGGCTTTTAGCACTTTGTTACAGGTGCCTACTGGTCTCAAGAGGTGTGACATGAAGAGGTTTTCATTCTCTAATTTATAGGGGAGCTGAAATGTGCAACCCACTTCACATTAGGTGAATCTGCAATTTAAGCCTTCAGTCTTTGCTCTGTCAAAATTTTTCTTGGGGAAGAAAATGCCCATGTAAAGGTCTTCTGTGATTGTGGTCCAACTGTTATCATTGTCTCAGAGCATGTAACTTGCTTACTCGTGACAACACCTATATAGTAAATGCCCAATTAACTTGGAGATAATGAGGAAACATCATCAGTTATTATGAACACATCAAGGTTGCTTATTTTATTTGTTCTTCCTGAATTCCACATGTGACAAGCAGCGTCATGACATGTCAGGTCAGGCTGCATCAATCATGTCGTCTTACATTACATCATGTGTGCGGGATGGTGGAAACTACTTATGGGTGAGACAAGAGACTGAAGAAACAGTTTTGTTGCAGCTTGAAGGGGGGGGGGAAGGGAGGGAACTGAAGCACAGGATTTTTTCTTTCCCCTGAACAGATGGCTAGCCCACCCACCATCAGGTGAAGTCAGATAGGGCTGGGGATACAAACCTCATCAGATGGATTGTTAATTCCTAATGCTGTAGGAACCCAAGATGTAAAAATGTACTAGCTTCAGGAGGGAAAACCTTTCAATTAAGAGTTAGAAAAACTTTTGACTCAATTCTTCAATTCCTGGGGAGAGAATCCAGTTTGGAATTTTGGATTTCTTGGAAAAGTACTCTTTTTGTCAAAAGCTTTTTCTAATAGATACTGTAATAGAAGTAAAATATCATTGATGTTGAAATTAACTTGGTGAAATTATTTTTATCCCTGGAATTTCTATTCTTATTCTGGAATTTCTTTTCTTATTCTGGAATTTCTTTTAGAAGAGACATGATTTTGGAAATTGTGTCTTTGTAAATAAGAATGATCACCCTCAGTAAAACGCTCTCTTTAAAGACAAGCCCATTAGTGGGAACATCTTGACTTCTGATGCTTTCTGAGAAAGTTTATAATCCAGAAAATGGATGCTCCAGGGTCATTTGAGGCTCAACTCTGCAATTGAAAGCCAAGTGTAACATACAGCAACTGTTTGTTATTTCCCTGTTGGTATCTGGGTCACAGAATCAAAACAGATTTCAGCAGATTTTGGCTTTATCTGGGTTTTTTTTCCTAAGACTTTGCTTCTGTTCTTGTCGATAGCAGATGTGACTTTCTTTCTGCTGAGGTCTGATTCATATGGCTGTTCAGAACCATAGAAAACAAAGCTTCATCCCAACCCTGTTAGGCCAAAATTAAAGCTGACTAAGCTTTTCACATTTTCCAAGCATTTGCACAGCAGAATTAAGGTAAAAACGTCCATCTTCATAGTTTTTCAGAAAATGAAACCAAGTTGATTTTTTTAGTCAAATATTCCGTGTAGGCTTTGCCCTTTGTTTCCTTTTCACTTTAAACGTAAGTTTTTTGGGTTTGTTGGGGCTTTTTAACACTCTATTTCAAATACTTTGTTAAAAAAAATCAGCCTAACCTTTTCTTTTTATTTATATATTTCTTTTTATTTACGTATCTTTATACATATATTCCTTTGGAATATATTTTAGTGGTACCTGGTGTGATCACTTCCTAACAATGCCACCGCTGCTACAGTTTGCAAGACATTGCTTTTATATTCTCACGCGTCCTTCAAGATTTGGGGATTATTTGGCTTTTTTGGATAGTTTAGGCTCTCTTGGTTTGCGTGCCAAATATCATAGGAAATAAATGCATGACAGAAGAATGATTTTAGCAGTTCTTGCTGCTCCATCCTAAGAGCCAGAACACCAACCGAAAAAACCCGACTCCTCGTTTCCTTCTCAAGCTACTGCTTGCTTGAATGGGCAGGGTAAGAACCAAAGAAAAGCTGTTGGCTCAGAGGTCTTAGTTGGCACAAAGTGGAATTTCTTTTTAAAACACTTATTGAATTCAATTATTGGAGGTACTGAAATTAAATACAGTAAGTGCTTAGTATGTCAGCTGGGTATGTAGCTCCTTGAATGAAGAATAAATTCGATATCTGGGAAGTCGGTGTTGCCCAACGGCCTCAAGAAAGGACAGATGGGAAAAGGGAGTAGTTAACCCTGTGGCTGTCAAGACAGTACAGAGACAAGTACTTCACGTAAACATGTGCTCAGGCAGAAAGCCTAGAAGATCTAGGAGTGCTCAATATTGAAATTCTTGTTTCATATGTCTCTTCTTACAATATGTAGTATAAATGTGTATACCTTAAGCTATATAGTGCAGCTGAATCTGGCATATCTTGTCTAGACTCAGTTTGTCATAATAAATGCTGTTTCCTTGAGTTAAAATGAGTTAGCTCTTGAAAGAAAGGAAAATAAAGGAATAACTGAGCATTTTTTCTTTCTTCCCTTCACATTATTGAGACTTTCTGCTCAAAAAGAGTTCTTGAAGCACACCTTGAAACTTGCCTCCGCTCTTCATGTTTGTTTTTCAAAGTAATAATTGTGTGGGACTTTCTTATGGGTTGAGCTACTTACATCTCAACTCTGCCTTCTCTCTACCTATTCTTTTGACCTTCCATTCAAGGTTTTCCTACTTCTTTTCTCTCTTTGTGATCTGACTCCATTAGAAGATAAAGGGTGAGCTCTTCCTCAGTTGTAAATTGGGCTTCACTTGTACAATGTTAGCTGGCACAGATGTGACTTCTGAATCTTCCCTGGAATAATATCTGTCCAAACCCAGAGCTGTACAAAGATGAGATCATCCCTGAGTTTACAGAGCAGAAATAAGAACTGACTCAAACTTTCAACTATGATTAGAGGTGAACTTACAGGAGAGAAAAACATGAGAACAACCTAGTTGTGATTGGCAAATGCCTGGCTCACACTTTTAGCCTTGTTTCCACTGTCAGTATACCATCTCTTGGAACACCATGTAATTTGAAACAGTGTACCTTACTTTCTGAAGTTTTAAATGATTCCTAATTTAAAAACTACATCTCTGTATGGGAAGTTTTCCTCCGTTTGTTCCCTCTAGAATAAAATGTGCCCACTGAAGTAGGTAACTGTTGCAACATGTCGACAGAGCAAACTGAGAAAACTGCTGTGATTAAGTAGCTTGAAGAGCAACCGACCAAGGAACTTGTATAGTGTCGTGTGCTTAATATGAATCCATGATAGTGTTCAGTTTAATTAGGTGCTCTGAAAGTATTGTCCATAGCCTCACTGGTCATGTTACGAAAATGATTATCTGAGATGTGACAGAATAATTGCGGTAACCATGAAGTGATTTTTAATGGTCATTTCCCATACATGGACTTGTGCCTGTGCAGGCATGTTTGGAGTATCTTGAGGTTCGCGGAGTAATCACTTTAACTCTTAAACTCTACATGAATAAAAATGGTATATGTCTGTATAGTGGCGGTATTTTGTCGCCTATTTTTTGTTTGGTTGGGTGTTTTCCCCCTTTCCAGAAAGTATTAATATTGCAGATAAGTTTAGAGGATGTTAAATCTTGGCTTGCTAACAGAAGGCTCAAAGATACTGCAATCTGGTCTCAGTATAATGAGCTCCTTTGTTATATTTAAATACTATCATACTATCCTATACACAGCAAAGCATTGGGATGTTTTATATTAACAATGCACCAGCACTAAAACCTCAGACAACTCTTAAAAGGCGCTAATTATTATTATTAGTGTTTTATACTAACAATAAATGTCAAATGGAACCCTGCAAACAAATAACTACCTGTCACTAAGTGAATGAAAAGCAATCTTAGTAAAGTGAATTAAAACCCAAACAACAGAAAACTCAACAGGCAAGCGCTACTAGGGTGGCTTAGCTGGGTGGCTGATGCAGCTCCTGTTACAAGCAGCAGCAGTGTGTTCTTGATTGTGATAGTCATGTCTTTCCGTTGACATGTAAGACACCTGGTTAGTGGGAGGTATATGAGCTCATATCAGCTGAAGTGCATCAGCTGTAGGAGACACTTAGTCATGGGAAATGGAAATTGGATGCTAGTGAGGATTTAGCTGTTTTATTTATTGTACTGTTTGCATTGCTTGGAGTTTGATCAGTAAGGAACTTGGACAGTAGAGAATGTATTTGTTTTGGTGATGTATTTCTCAAGTTTCTTTCAAGGTACTTTGAGTGTGTCTCCCAAAGACTTATTTTTATAAATTGTACATTTTATTTTTCAATCTTCATGTATCTTTGATATCTGATTGACATTTTCAGGACGCTCTAATCCTTTCTACTGAAGGAAGCTCTCACAGTGGCAGTTCTTGCAATCAGCTTCACAGAGCACTCCTCAGTCTGTTTTTATGATGGGGATGAGGTCTATGACTGAAGAGCTGAAAGGAATTGAGATTTGGTGAGTGGCAGGACAGGCTTTCATAGTGACAGAGTTTTTCTCATGTAGACCTGTTCATAAAATAGAGATTTGTGGACCCTGAGTTCACACCAGTTTGAGTCTAACAGTCCACTAGATTCAGCTGAATTGCAGGAATATAAGGAAGGAACAAACAAAATGAGAATTGGCCCCAAAACCTCGATTCAGACAGTTTGGAATCACAGGCAGCAGTAAAAGTTTGCACACTTTTAATACAGGTTACCTGAACAGCTTTTCTGCAAAAGATGATAAAAGCGGGCAGGATTCAAAAGGCAATGGCTTTCAGAACTAGGTAGCTTACAAAATTTCATGCCTCTGCTGAGCTAGTCCAACAAGTTGAAGTGGGTGAAAATTAAATTGATGTAAAACCAGTAGTTAGTGCTCAGTAGATTGTCCTGATTTGTGGATACCAGTCTAAATCAGTTCCAGTTACATTTTAGTGAGATTATCTAGCTCAACCTTTCATTCTTGCTTTAAAAACTAAACAAACCCAAAATATCCCAATCTCACAGATGTACAGAGGTGATGCTCAGTGGTAATAGAAACTGATTTGTGTATTCACTTACCTATATGAAGTACAATACCCAACACAGGTAAGTATCTCTCCTTATATATCCTTTTTCCAGATTCATCATCTTTCTCTTAAACTCTACGTACTGGAAATAAATACATTAAAAATCATTCAGAATGGGTTCATTCTGCAGCGATCTGTTCTGATTTATCTTTAGTACTTGCCAAAGCATTATTGGTAGGCTTGCTTCTTCTAGATATGAGTAATGAGGAGATATCCACAATCCATCTAAGAATGAAACTGTGGATTACTGTATTCACATTTAAAAGGGAAAAATTCTACAAAAGTGATTTTATTTGCTTTCACCATTCAATGAATATGTGGGTTGCATGGTGATTTTTGTACTGTTTTTTGAGCTTCAAATTCAGGACACATTGGGTCATGCACAGAAGTGTAGGCTTTCCTGTAATGATACTGGCAACTCTAGTTTTATTTTTCCCTCATCTTACCAAAAGGTTGCATGCCTTAGAGCCATCAGGTGGGATCCATTTTGGACACTATTCAGATTCTTCTATTGCAATATTATTTATTAAAGCTTGGAGGGATTTCCTTCTGTAGAAGGAGATCATGATGAGGAAGAAATGAGATGTAGACTTGATGCATTAACTAGAAAGTTCAGTTAAACTCAGACTAACCTATCTGAAGATTTCCTAAACCTTGAAGTAGCTCTGCTGCAGAACTCAGCTGCTGTGGTCTGAATTTCCTCATCAATGATGATGAAGGATTTGTGACTTCAGTCAGCCTGAGCGTGTGCAATGTTTTTTTGGGGTGTTTCTCAGTGGTTATTGATAACTTGTTGATGCTAGCTTGGATGTTTGCTTTAACACCAAACTTTTAACTTCAGATAATAAAATGCAAATCTCAAACTGAATTATTTTAAATTTAACAAAGCTCTGTACTTTTTATCTATTACAGTGCAGCGTGCTGGAAGCTAAGGTAGTGATGGGGCTGCAAGTCAGGGAGAGCAGTTCAGAGCAGGTAATTGGTGTGAGGTTTTGCCCAGAAATGCTGAGAGCACAATGAGAGTCATTCAGCATTCTGTCTGTGGCTTGAGGAATAACTAATTGCAATCAAGAATACAAGGATATTGCATCCTTGTATCTGTAGCCTTCTCTGAGACAGAGGCTTGTGTGGCGTTAAGTGGCAAGATGGATGTAAACACTTGTAAAGCAAAGTTAGTGGGTCAAAGTGGACTGAAAGTAGTTTGTGTTCCCATTAAACAGCCAAATCCGCTTCTTGGAAGCTTCTTCTTCAGACTGGGAGGGAAGAAAAGCTTAGAGATAGACTCATGCAGAGGATTGCTTTTGAACAGAGAGCTCTTTCAAAATTTCCCACCAGGCGTCAGCAGCTCTTTAAGCCATGCTGTCTATTTTGAGTTTTATTTAGATTAACAAATTCCACACCCTCGCATACAAAAGCAGAATAGAGTGAAAACACAAGCTGCCCTAACAGAGCAATATCCAACAAACATTATGCTACTCAGAAATATTTGCTGTACAATCCTCCCCACAAAAGGGACTTGTTCAGCCAAAAGATGTCAGATAGCATCTTGCTAAAAGCAATGGTGCCAGTGGAGCTTGCTTCCAAGTTCATGCAGCTGATTTTTCTTTTTTTTCTCTCCCCTCTGCTTGCTTTATGCTAAGTATCGCAGCTATTTATTTCTCTGAATCTCTGAACTTAGAGAAATGAGAGAGACGGACTTTATACAGGACTGTAGCTGCTGAGGAAATGGACTCTTGTGAAAACAGAAGATTGTGTAGTGTGCAGGAGAGCCTGCTGCTCTCTATTTAACAGATATATTCCATTCCACAGGTTGGTTTATAAATACATGTTGCTGCACTTGCTTATTTTTACTCTATTGGGCCTCCAGGAGCTAATAGAGTAGAATTTTTAGAAATATGCTCTGTGGCAGTGGTTTGTTTTTCTGAGATCAGGACAACTTATGTACTGAAATCCCAATGACTTGAACTGTGAGGACCTGCTTCATATGTTAAGACATAGATACTTTTCTCTATAGTCTTGTGCAGCAGTTTTGTGTTGTATACAAGTTGGAAATGATGTGATTATAGAGTGGTTTGATTTTATTTTTACGTTAAAACTTGGAGATGAGGGAAGAGAAGAAAGGAAGGACTTGTATGCTTTTGACTACCTTTAGATAATCAATTTCACTTTTAGTACTAGGGCTAGACTTTTGCTAATGAGGGGAAGTAATCCCTCTAGTGAACTAGTTCAATGTTATTTCTTTGATTTACAGAGAAATACTAATATAAGAAGCTGCCATGTAGTATTTCAAGTGGGGAGGACACAGGTGCTTATACAGAAGCTATGGTAAAGCTAAGAATTTCAATCCATTTATCAAAATACTCATCATTTCCATCTGAAGGCACGGTAAATAATAAATATTGAGCAAAGAAACTTCAACTGGATCCAAATCATTTCATTAAAAGAAAGCTTTTCTAAGTTACTATCTTTCAGCTCTTGCTAACTTGCTTAAAAATTAAAGCATATACCCATCTATCTGCTGACCATGGCAGGCTTCTGCAAAGGTGTTTGTTGATCAGAAATGTGATATTCAGTTGATACTCTTTTGCCTTATTTCTTAGGTTCTCAAACAATGTTTTGCAGAAGTGGCATTAAAAAGTTGGGTTTTTTTCTTCGAAGTTTGTTTATAGATGTAATTTAAAGATCATTACCCTTCAAGGGCTCAAAAACTGTCAGGTATTTGTGTAACTATGATACCACTAATTTAATTTGGGGTAATAGTTTTGATGCTGGGGAGAAAGCAGCCAAATTAATTCTTGGTATGGCCTCTGTTAATGAGAGGAAGAATCTCATTCTAAACTTGAATGTGATCTTTGTAAAAGTCTGCACTGTAATATCCTGGCTCAGGCAGAAGAATCACTTCTCAAACTCTATGATCTGATTTAATATATTAATTTGGAAGGGTACAGGGAAACAAACCTGATTGCAGTTAGCTTTGCAGTGAATCCAGGAGCGTTCCCCCTTCCACTCAGAAAGTGTAAAGGCGTTAGAGGCTTATGCTTCTAAGCTGTGTGCAGTTGCTTCCTTCAAAAGTGCAGTCCAGTCTTGCAAGGAAATGCTATCCCACAGATGGCAGCCTGCATGTCAGGTAGGAATGAACTGGACATGGATGATATGGGATGGCAGGGCAATGAGTTCTCACCAATATATTGAGGAGTAATGCAGTAGTTATTGTCTATTCTGTTATTTCTTACTTTCTGCTGTCATTTAGCAAAGTTGTATATATATTGGAGCTAGTGGTAGGCTAATCTAGTGTAAGATTATCTCATAAGTTTAGGAATCAGCACTGTCATCAGGATGATTATGCACCAACCTAGCAACACTTTCGTCTTCATATGGGGCTTCTGGAAACACCAATGGTTTTATATTTACTGATTGAAAGTGCTGAAACTCATTTTAGCTGCAGTCTACATTCAAAGGCAAGAGCCAGGTACCCTGTGTGCATCCTCATATTAGGGTCCTTGAGCTTTTTTTCCACTGCAGGTTCCTAGTGAGCTTAACAGCTGATCCTCTGTCCCTTCTTCCTGTTCCCGGCTTCTTTCTATAGCATCACATCTTGGATTAAGCTGGTTCTGGTTTTAGCAAAGGTGGCTTTTTTCCTCGTTTAAATCTCAGTGTTTCAGTGTTACCAGAGCTGTCACTTTTGATTTGTGTATCAATAGTGTTGTGTCAGTAGCCAGAGGGTATGGCACAGGGATTTCCGTGAGCCTTTATTGGTTATGGTGTTGGAGAATTGTTTCACATTAGCTTCAATCTCCTAAAAGTACAGTATAATGTTATTTCCCACTTGTAAAGAAAATGGTGACTAATTAATTACTGCAGTAAGCAAAATTGGATGGCTTGCTTGTTCCAGAGTTTCAGCAGAGCTCTGACTCCACAAATGTCTGAATGCTGTAAGTCACCTTTTCCTCACAGTTTTAAGGCCAAATACACCACAGGCATATTGGAGAGGAGCTTGCTTAGAGCAGTAATGAATTTGGCTGTCTGTATATGTCTTTCTTGTCCTTGAAAAGAAAGTTATTTAATGCTGCCTCATTTGAGGGAGGGGGGAGAAAGTATATGGGACGGTTAGTGGAGACTGGCTAATTCCATGAAACTTAGATTCATAATGAGAGACAAGCAACTCCAAAGTTAATTAGTGCTTCAATCTAAAGATTTATTGTAGCTCATTATAGATACTCAAGCTGTTTGCGAGATGCAGGGAGCAGATTTGGTTGGAATATAGCATTACTTTCCTTGGCATTTTTGAAGCCATGAAGGATTTGGGTTTTTAAATATCAATGGATATTTCTAGAAGGTTACAAAATACTTGTGATTCAATAATTTTAATATAACTTTTATGGGGTACATCTTCAAAATATTTGGATTAAAAACATAAAAGATACTTTTTTTTTGGGGGGGGGGGGGAAGTATCTTCTCTATCAAGAGGGAAGTTAAAAGGCCTTTTGGATGTTCCATTTTCATGTGCAAGGATGTACACCATGTCATGCATGAGGATTAGCAGGAGTACAAAGCAAGTGTGCAAATTTTACTGGAACAGTAGCACTTTATATCCTCTTTGTATCAACTTAAGCAACTGCAGAAGACAGAGGGCAAATGGAGAGAAAAGATCCTACATAAAGGCAGAAAGCAGCAGGAAGCTGATTAATCTTCTGCTATCTTACAACTTCATATTAGTAGTTTCTCTTATCACACATATTTATAATCCAATACCCCATGTAATTCAGCTGCAGCTAACTTGTACTTTCCAAATGCCAAGTCCACGAAAGCTACCTTGCTGATGTCCCTTTAAAATCAGCTTAAACTGACATTGTAATTTACACCACTGTTTGTCACTGTTTAATTTTCTCTGACACTGCCATTAGTTATACCTGTTCACATCTGTTCTGAATTTATCCCTTTCAATTTAATTTATTATTACTTTCAATGCATAAAAATCTGAACCAGTAACAAATTGTCAGGTAATAAGTCCCATCCTTTGGCATGCCTATAGCCAAGAATTTGTTGACATTTCCATTATATATCCTGGAGTGCAGGTGTAGGTAGGGAGGAAGCAGTTTAATACACTGACAACCAGAAGACTCAAAGTGCAAGGAAGGTTAAGGCCAGGATAAGAACTAGATAGGTTTCTGAAGAGACGGGACGCTTTTCTTGAGGGAATGGTAATAATTAATACATTGCACTTATACAAACTGGAAAGACCTTCAGGAAGAAAAAGATTTACAACGTTCTAGATAGTAAGTCAGTGTCTGCTCAATAAGTTCATGTGAGGAGGCTGGGATGCAGCTGTTGAATCGATAGAATTGGGAAAACAATTCTGGAAGGCACGTTTTTTGAGTGCAAGGAAGGAAAAGCAATAGAAGAATCATTGAGATGTGGCCCAGGAAGAAAATTAATGTGGCTGCTTTCCTGTGAGACAACAGAAATCTGAACTGAAGTTTCATGAAAATGGTAGGGCAAAAAGCTGAAGAAACCAAACCCCTGTGACTGTTGAACCTCTACTGGTGGGGAGCAGTGGCACAGAATTGCATTGTGCTTTTGCTCACGATCATTCATGAGCCCATTATTTTTGTGGGATCTGATATGCCTTGTAGGGCAACAAGAATTTTGAGGTTTTAATGTGTTGTATTTTCAGAATAGCTGTATCCACTCCTTAATAAGCAATATCTGTCTCTAAGCTCTGTTCAGTCACTTAAGGATAGGGCTGTGTGACAGAGAAACCCAAGATCAGCACATGAAAGACCACCAGCTTGTCAGGAGTTTCTAGAGCAACAGATTTGACCTTAACTTCTGGATCTGGAGTGTGAAAAGAGAACTTGAGGCTCATCTGGAGGACAGGCCTCACTGCAGTAGCTTGCAGGTCTGCACTCACTCATTAAGGAGTGAGGTGGAAGATCCCGGTGCTGGATGGGAAGGTTTGGATGCATGGGAGAAATCCCACTGGTGATGTTTGGACTGGGCAGGCAGGATTTGAAGATACAAAATTGCTATTGGAAAACCACCTGGTGACTCTGCTTAAGCAGAGTACACTGGATTATTCATTCTGTGGGAAGGTGAAAGTCTTTGCTTTTGAAATTGTGCCTTAGTGAATAATCTGGAACATTATGAAAACAGTGAATTCATCTGTTCATGAATAGTGTGGATATTTTTGCTTTTCTGCCATACCCATCCATAGCAATATTTTTTGTATTAAATACTATGAATCCACTTCACCTGTCAGCACTATTCAAAACACAAAATGCTGCATGAATAGGAAGGATGTTCTGGTATCTCTCAGATGATTACTGTTGCTAGGAAAACCACTTCCTGATATCTTTGTGCTCAGTGTCTGTGTCTCTCTTTGTGTACAGCCTTCGGTGACAGGCAAATTCGTATCAAGGCACAGGGAAGAAATAGGAAAAGTTTAGAAATGTTTAAAGAACACTGCTTAAAGTTAAAAGGCGGATGTCATCGCAACTAAAAGTTAAGACTTATGATTTCTTTCCTATGTGGGATTATTGGTATTAAATTGGAGAGAATTGCAGTGCTGGTTATGCTGTGACTGCGAATCTGATGCAGACTTGGGCTGCATTAAAGCTGAAAATTGTTAGGACCTCCAAAATGCAGTTAATGTTTTGCATTGTAACAGCAAAGAGGCTTATACAGAAAGGTCACAAATGCTGACTTCTCATCCGTGTTTGTCTTGTTGACGGTTTACTTATTTTGACTTTTCTTTTTTTTAAAACCAATGTCTCAGAGCTAAATATTTGCTGGCCAGAGGCCTTTATAGGTTTGTATTTCTATTTGTGTATGCACTTGCAAGCAGTCTTTAATCTGCTGTGATATGATGTGTCAAATGCTAACAACTATCAGATAATGTGAAGAACGAATATTCAGAAAGTCATGGTGTGACCATAAACTCAGATTTATATTATAAAAAGGCATTGAGACTTGTATGCCATATTCTCAGGATAGTGATGCTTTGGCTGTTTGAGGCCCACCCTTTAAGTTGTGCTCTTATATCATGCGTCCTAAATGAGGGGGCTGGTATTATGCTCATTAAAGAGTGAAACTGTAGCACAAAAAGTTAGTTTTGGATAGAAGAAATAAATCAGTTCTCCAAGCTTCTGCTATCACCAGTCTCTTTACTACTACTATTGCCGTCTGACTGGATTCCTACACTGGGGAGGTAGGTGTGTGTGATGTTCCCTTCTGCTAGATTTTGGGACTTATTGGGGTAAAACCAAATCATCTGAGTTAAACTGTAATAATGAGCTAAACTGTTGTTTTAAGGGAGTTTGTGATAGCTACAGTTAATAAGAACATCTATAACTGGCTAAAAGAAATGCTTAAACCCTCTGCAGTTTTATGCAGGTCCTTCATATGCTTGATATTTGGTACCTCCATCCTGTCAGCGTTTTCTAAATGCAAACAAAAAAAGTCTTCCAAAGAGAGTTTCTCTCTGAACAGAATAGCTGGGTTGTGTAGGTGCAAGCCAGCAGATGAGCAGCAGTAACACTGTGGCTGAACCTTTAAAACCTTTCACCTGAATAATGTCTACAGGTTGGCCATTGCTAGTGATGTGGAAGGTTCCCCTCCCAGGCCCATCTGTAGAGATTTGGACTCTTTATCTGAAATACTTCTGATCTTTTTATCTTTTTGTCTTTAGAAGCTGCCTGTGTAAGAAATTGGTGTGCTGAACAAAACAGCATCCATCACATGCCTTTGCCCAGGTGTTAGCACTGATTCTTTTCTATTGATGGCAAATTTACTGCTATGCTGTGCTGAATTTGTCAGTCCTACCACCTGAATAAGAAGATGCAGCTGTGCAGGGTAGATTTGGCTACTTGATGGATAGATTAGTTTTCTATCTCCTGCACTTGGCTGGAATAAGTCTGAATGTACCATTCCCTCCCAAACTGGATGTGTAGTTCTGCTGCCTGCCCTAAGGAGAACAATGGCTCCCATTGGATGCTTTGTCCTATTTTTTCCACTCTCTAGCTGCAATATCCTTTTAATAAACCAGCTCCCAGCCAAGTGCAGTCTTTCCCCAGCACTTTCTAATTCTTTAAAATAGCAGAAAATTTATTCTGTTCTCCTGGGTTTTTAAGTCCATGTTTTAAAATTTGAAGGGAGTAAGCAGTGTATCCACTACTGTGCTACAGCCAAAAAAGAGGATATATTCTATTTTCTAAAAGGAACAAGCTTAAGAGTTTAAATGATTGGGGGGAAGGACATGACACCCAAACCCATAGTAGTTATTAAAGGGAAAAGTTTATGGGCAGTAACTATGGATGAAACAAAGATTTTTCCGAATTTTCCACATAAGTGCCTCACTTTCCTTCTCCTTTTCTTTTATCATTATTTATATTTATTTGTTTTGCAGTCTAGTGGACTCAGAGGATAAATTCTTTTATGTGCTTGGTGCTATAGAAGAAACATGTTAAAACATAACTCCTGATTTATTTGTAGTGTAGTGAAGACAAACAAGCAGAAAACGGCAGCGTTGGCATTACAGATGGCTAAATGAGGACCAGTGGCAATAAGCAGCAAGCCTGGGGTTGTAGGAGGAGTCAGTGTCAGACGCTGAAATTAGACCTTGGATTTTCATGCCATAGCTCAATAGGTCTGTGGGGTTTTGGTTTGGTTTTTTTTTCTCTAAGATTTCTCTGCTTTTCTTTCCCTGCCACTTCCTTTGTTCATGGTTTTTTTCCAATTTGTCCATTCTTCTTTGTCTTCTTCAGGGTGCCAGAAAAGAACTGAAACCCCATCAAATAATATAAGTAGTTTCCCTGGGATGGCCTAATGAATATGTGATGAAATAATTTAAGTAGACATTTAGTCTCCTAGAATTTCACAGTCTGAATGACTAAATTCCTTCCTTCCCCCCCCCCCCCCCCCATGTGCAAGAGTCCAAAACTTTTAAATCATTATGTGGTAAATTTACCCCCACCCACCCATTGCTTTTGCTCCCACTTTTCCTTTTTTCTGCTAATGAGTCATGATATGTAATTACCTTCTGTCTTTTCTGCATTTAGTGAATATGCCAGCACAGAATGATTTAAGAAAATAAAGAAGGCTTTAAAAAAAGAGATGAGGAAACAAGCAAGCATCCAGGACTGCTTTGGCTCCCACTCACTATTCTTGCTCTTGCCAAGCGTAATGAATATTGCTTTTTCTCTATGGCACTCTGAAGCAGGATTAAGTAAACTTATATCTATATTACTACATTTTAATGAATGTTTGTGTATTAGCATGATATTTTTTTTAGTGGGTTATCTTTACTGGGCACTTAGGAAGGTGATGAAATTCAAATAATCTGATTTCTCCCTGAAACACTTTGTCTTTGAATCTATTATTCAGCCTTGCCATGTATGCTAGTGCAAAATATCCTGTGTGAAATAAGCAGAGGCTGTGGCATAACGTGGGAAGGGCTGACTGTGGGCTGTAGCATACTTTTATTGTGGCCCCCTCTACAAGAGCTGATTTCAGTTCTGCAAGAGCTGGGTTGTCTCAGACCCCCTAAACCTCACTCTGAGTTGGGGAAGTGCACATCAAAGTCAAGGCACCTCAGAAGTGCCCTACTTGCCGGATGCCTCTGTCTTTAAAGAGCTTTTGCTGTGGCAGCATGTCCTGAAGAGAGAGATGTTTAGGGCTGCTTAATAAGTAGTGGGAACCAGAAGTTCATTGTCGCTTTAGGAATTTGTTTTTAAGGATTGTTTCTTCTTACTGACGTGGGGAAGAATGTAAAAGCCAGCTCTCTCAGGCACTGAATAATAAATGACTGCACAGCAGAAATTCAATAGGGCTTTTTTTCTGTGAGTAAAATGGCAAAGAAAATAGCCATTTCTTTGGGATAACTCATCCATTCATGGATAGCTTCTCCTGGTAAATAAATATCTTGCCACCTGCAACTCTGCTCCTAAAGCTGTTGTGTAATTTCCAGTGTTTTCTGATGGCTTCTGAAATGAGTTTTAAGAAGCTTGTTGTTTAAAGTAAACAAAAAGAAAGTAAAGAAAAAGAACTTACATCAAAGATATCAACAATTCTCCTCTCTCTGCATGTTTCCCCTGAATATGGAGTTGGCAAACTCTCAAATCACTTTATCATGTTTGAACTTGGAAAAATGTATGATAATACCAGCTGAGCTAATATTTAAAGAGCTCTTCACTTCAGAATTTTATTGTCTCTTTCTCAGTTCTTCTAAAGTCTTCTGACAGGCATGGTGGTGGGGCTGCAAATGGCTTAGGCAACTGAAAAGGGAGGCAAAAGGATGTTTGCATCTGAACCTGGATCAACTGGGTCTGGAACAGCCCCTTCAGAATTTCTTGGACATTAAATTTATTGCATTTGTCTTCAAGACTGCTTAGTAGCCAAGCCTCAAGCAGAGTACCACATACTCTGGCTTTCCCTGCCAGCTCTCCCCTTCTGCAGGATCCTCTGGTGTCTACAGGAACCTGGTTGAGCCGCTGGAGATGTGGTGCACCAATAGTTGCGACAGCGCACTGGAGTTCTCAGTGTCTGGTTAGAATGAAAAGATCCCTCTTGCACAGATAGAACTGTAAACTCAGAGCTTTGTGTTTCACCCACCCCAGTGCTTTTGGGGTCTTGTCTGTGTGTGTCATGGTGGTAACTTCATCTAGTTGCAGATTTCTGGCAGGCTCAAGGAGAGGTGGGAAGTGGCACTTTGATGTTAAGTGGCGTGCAGTAAGAGGGGTTATCAGCACGGTAGTAACATTTTATTTTAGACCGTTATTTACAGCTTCCTTACTGTCCTTCTATGTGATTTGAATTGAAAGTAGAAGAATGGGTGGGAAAGAATAATTCTGAGGATCTTGGAGGTCCTTGAGGGCCTTAATCATTTAGGGCCTGCTTTGAAAGTGCTCTAAGGCTTTGCAGTGTGTGAGTAGCAAGTGTTGCCTTGTGGCTTTGGTGGGCTTTTACCTCTTTTTACCCTACTTGCCACCACACCATAAAGGCAAATCAGGCTTTGGCAAGTGATCTCTGGAGTCATTTCTCCAAAATGCTTAAAGGTTAATATATTCTCAAAATGAAGTGGGCCGGAGAGATAAGGAGGTTTTGGCTTTCCTTTGTCTATGGTCTGACCCTGGGAAGTGCTGGGTATTAACTCCCTCAGTATGTCAAGTAATGAATATGTTGGCATGGCTTTAGGATGCTTGACTCTTATAAGGCCCAAGCCATAACGTTGGTATTTCTGGGTCTGAAGTCAATAGATACTTAAGGGTTAGCTCGGTCATCTGTAGGTGAGGTTCTCCTTGCAACTATTCTATACTTTAATCCCAATTTGTGGGAGTGAAACTGTGGCAACCTTAAGTGTATAATTTCCTTCCTATTACGTTATTTCTTCCAGTACAGGAGGTACCCAGTGTTTGTCATTTAGGAGTGTCATATCATTACATTGCATATTGCAGTGTAATGATGTGAAATGATTAAATGACAAAATGCCAGTTCACTGCCAAAAATCTTAAGTAGTATACTTTTATTCGCAGATGGGAAAGCTATTATTAATTTCTGTATAGGCTTTGCCAGATGAAATAACATAAGCAGACTAAAAGGGAGGTGGGTTTAATCCTTTTTCTAATTTGAACATGAGTAGTAGGAGTTATGTCCACCTCTAGTCCTCACTTCAGAGCATATGTCCTGTGCCAGTGGTACATTGCTATACATCAACCTAGTCTACTGTCAAATAATGACAGCAGATATCAAGAGAAGAACAGGCTGGCATGTATGAGGGGGAAATACTCCGCTTCAAAGAATGCCGTGTTAAGCAGTGTAAGCTGTTTAGTTCAATATTGTTTCTTAGTATTCAAAAATGCTTCTTTCTAGATTAAAGATAATGTAAGTATGGCAACAAATTTAGATGAGTGTGCCTATGGTTTTGAAAAAGGTTGATGGGACCAAAGACAGCATGGATAAGTAGAGCAGGTGCTTAGAATTTGAAATTACTATATCCAAGGTGAAAACTAAATTTGGAGGGCTTAATGTATATAAGGCAGGAAGAAGTGGAAAACTTCATCCTAGTGTGCTGAAATAACTAGCATGAAACTGCAGAAGTCTAACAACAAGGATTTTCATCTAACCATTTTGGGGCTGCCAAACTGTGTGTATGGGCCTGTTTTCCTTTTTAATGGTATACTAATCTTCCTACTTTTTGTAGGAATACCTTGCTCAAAAAGGCAAGAGTCTAGGATAGACAGAGCAGCCAAAGGTTCAAAGTGAAATGTTTGGGTTTCTTTAAAAGTGAAAATACAAGGGGGAGCAAGCGGAGAGAAGTTTGCATCAAAAATAGGAATTCCTATCTTTTACGGACAATATTATTTGAGTATTTTGTAAATCTATGTAGTGAAAAATATTAGGTACCATTGGGTACCTAATTACAAACAGAAATAAGTGAGAACTAAACTGTGTGGAAATTTCTGGTGGGCCTCAAGAGGTCTTCTATCTTGTTTTCTAATGCAAAGGTAAATGTGAAATATTCATGTCTGGCTCTCAGCTTTTGAGGGAACTCTTTGGATCTTACCTCTGGATAACATTGCTCTGATAGTCCCTCCAGGTTTACTTCAAGCTAAGAGTCTCTAGGGTGAATTTATCAGTAGATGAGTGAAAAGAAATTCTGAATGGATGGTCACTGGCAGAGAAGCACACTTCTCTACCTGGGTCACACAAACCCATCTTGGTTGCAAAGGCACATCTTTAGGCTGGTTTCTGTTCTGACTTTTGCCTGAGGGGAAGATTACTGGTTGATACACAGGTTAAAGCTGACACAGTGACACTGTTTGTGTGCCTACAGCTACACATATGTTTGTACTTTGTTGTACTGGGGCCTTAGCCAGCAAGTCCTGTATAGTGCTTTTCATGATATAGATAAGGTTCTTGTAAAGTAAAACTTAATAAACACAAAGGATTTCTGGCTGGTTCTCTACTAAAATTCTGATTGCTATATTTTGCACTCTTATTTCGATTTTGCTTTGTTGACATAATCTGTGCTCAAGGTGAAAGGGGAAAAACAGGCAAACGGTTTGCATTTATATTTTATTAGGTTTCATTGACACATTGGAAGTGACTTGTCTGTTACAAAAAGTAAGGTAACAGAAACCATCCCAAAACAGTAATAAGTTTATGGATTTATAAACAATAATAGCATGTTTGCCAAGATGGCTAGTAACTGTTTGGACCTGTTTTCTTAGCCTGTCTTTTTTTTTTTTTGAAGAAGAAGAGAAAACACAAGAGACAAGTTTCCACTCCTAGCACATTGGCAGAAATACAGAAACCCTATTCTTAATGTGATGGGACTCATAAATGGACAACTATTCAACTAATAAAACTGTCAAAAGCACTCACTGTACATGCGGCTAAAAGGTTAGATGTTTGAAAGGCATTGCCATGCCAAATATACAGCTTTATGGACTGACTTCCGATTAATTTATTTACCTAATAGATGCATTACAGCACATGTGATGGACTTGAAGTTGCCCTTCTCTAGGTTTAAGCATAAGAACTCAATGACAACCCTTACTTTTGTTGTTGAGTCTCTTCTCCCATGGCTCCCCAGTACAGAAAATATTTTCCGAAGCCCAAATTCAGTCCTAGATCCTGATCTTACCATTATGGTTTCAAACCTCTAGATCTCTAAAATTCAATGGTTCGCACTCACACGTTTACATTATACACAAATTGTAGGTGACGGTAAGTGATGCTGCAGCCCAGGACCCCAGGCACATATTTCCAGATGCCCCAGTGCAGTACTCCCAGCTGCAGTGACGAGTTCCACATGCTGACCCCATCCCAGGTACCCAAGCAGCCTGTGCTTCTGCAGCTAGTCTGTCATTCAACCCAGACTGTCACACTGTATAGAAATGCTTGGGTCTTTGATAGGAAAAAGCTGCTGCTAATTTCAGTGAAGTGATCTAGCACTGAGCTGAGAATATGTTCCCTTGTCTGTTCTGGGATTTGCTTCTGATAAGTGCCTGCCTCTCTCAGTTCACTTTCCATCATACAAGAATAGAAAGTGTTCAATAACTTAAAGAATCAAAGTATGAAGGATGAGAGAGAACCATTAATTTCTCTTGCCTCTTTTTGGTAGAAATGAATGACACTGACTTAAAGAAAATGGGACGTATCTATCCCTGCCATAATTCTGCTGGTTCTAGTAGCTGTAGAGCAGAGGCAAAGCAGTCTCCCTGCTGTTAAGGACTAAGCGGTAATAAATGGCTTAACCATAGTTAGCCTTGCTTTCCTCCCTGATACTGAAAAGTCAGTGTGACACATTTTACAGTCTATTTCACTGTAAAACTCGAGGGAAAGAAATAAGACTATTCCTACCAACTTCTGTATATTATGACCAGTAGACTGTTATGGTGAGAAGGAAAAAACCAGAAAACAAGTCCCTCTCCCAGACAGCCTGGCAAAGTGATACTGTATTCCAGACAATCCCATTCTGATCCAGGAAGACACCTGCAATCACTTTCACCTATAGTTTAATGAATCATTGCCGTACAGCTGAGTTTTCCTTCCATCAAATTAAAAAAGATACTTTATTTTGAAATAGTGTTGATTCTTGTTCTCCTGTTTTGCTTTGGGATTATTTTGTTTGGTTTGTTTCTGGTTTAGGTGTTGGGGTGTTTCTGCTTTTTGGTGACAGACTTTAAAGAAAAAATTGTGTTTTCTGCATACTCAATTTCAGCTGTAAAATAAGTGTAAAACTCATTTTACCTGGAGCTTATGTCAGCTGAGCAATCACTCACTAGCTTACAATATTCTTAAAGTATTAGGTGAGTTGGGTTATAGATGACTCTAAACAGCAGATTTGTATGTTTTGCTGCTACTTAATGGCCTTAATATACAAGAATTAGATTTCAGTGGATTTTTTTTTGGTACTGATGTCTCTGGCCATAGTAGGGAAACAATATCTTGGAAAAGTACTTTACAGAAGGATGATGTTCTTCCTTCTCTTCAACAGAATGTGCAGGTCTTGAGTTACGATTCAATTATTTTTCTCTAAGATATATACTTTCATTATCACTTAAGAGTAACTTTGAGCTGAAGTTTTCAGTTAGCTGGCGGACGGGAGCCCTCGCTCCTTGTTCTTCCTCTCTGTACTGATCTAGCAGCAGAGGAGGACAGAAGCCAGGGTTGTCTCATGGAAAGAGCAACCAGTCACCTTTCTGCTTGCTTGGATTTTAGTGCCAGATGGGTCAGAAGCCTACACTAGCCATGAGCTATGGAGCACATACATGCCTCATGTCTGTTGTTATACTTAATGCCTCTTCCACTGTATTTTGTGTTAGTCTGTGCACAGTACTGCTCTTTCCTAGTATTTTTTTTTTCATTATTATTTCATCTTAGGGAAAGGTAACAAATGGGACTATAATAGTCAAAGAGCTAGATGGAGTTTTATTAAAGTAAGTATTTTTATAGTAATAACTTTATGCGTGTGTGTATATAGTTACTGGGGTGTTGATCTGCTTTTTAAAAATATACTTATTTGTGGGTGTCTGAGAGCTCGCATCCCTAAAAGCAATGCTCAACTTAAAGCAATGCGCTATATTTGAACACTGTATGTTTGACAATACATTTCATGCCTCATTTCCTGCCAGTTGTGAGCTCTAGTAAACACAAAGAGCAAATTCACATTTTTCATGTCAAAAAGCCCTATAGTTTGTTCCCTCTAGGATATCACTAGTTAAATAGATTTCTGTAAGGACATACTCTGTTCACACTATAATCTGTTGTGACACTAAATCTTAATCCGTCTTCAAATTTCCATTGTTTTTGTATGAAAAGATTATTTCTAAAATATTTTATATCTCACATTCATTTTCTTTGCTAAGAATTAATTGCATAAGCAGTGGGTATCTGACCACTATTAAGTCTTCTATCGTAACCCAAAATTAAGAATTTAATGTGGATTATTCATAACATCTATCCAGTTAATTCAAAGTAATTTTTCTTTGCACTAGGCAGAATTTACACTTTCTTGAAATGAGCTTACCTCCTCATGAGACTTCGAAAAGAAGTCAACCTGGGCTGTCCTGAAGGCTTTGGCACACCTATGTCCCTACTCTGCTGCAGAGCTGAAGGGTTTGATCCTATGCCATCCATAGGTTTCATCCTGCTTTTTCATAGGTGCATGTAGCTGTGTAAAGGAGGAAAATGAATTGGAGCTCTTTGGCCCTACAAATGGCAAATGAATGTGTGGCCCTGCAACTTATTATAGGTAGGTAGAGAATTCTGTTCTTGTAGCATTTTACACAAACTTGTTGTACAAGCGAGTTACTATGGAAGGCTGGAAGAGTGGAGAATAAGACCTCATATTTCAAGGCTCTGTCTTGTTATTTTAAATTGGCTCAGCAAGGAGCTGCCTGAAGTTTTCTGGCAGTCATAATAAGCTTCTGTGAGAAAGACCTATGATACTGGAATACCTGGGTTTATATCATCATTGCTCCTTATTACTATAGAATCGCCCAGGTTAGAGGGGACCTCGGGAGGTTTCTCGTCCAACCCCCTGCTTAAAGTCAGGAGAAATACTGAGTTCACACCAGGGTTCTCAGGGCTTCTCTGTTGGTTCTTGAAAGCTTCCAGGGATGGAGATGCCATGACCTCTCTGGGCAGAGTATTTCAGTGCTTGATTGTCCTCGCCGAGGAAGAAAGTTTTTCTTGTATCCATACAGAAAATCCTGTTTCGATCTCTTTCTTGTTCTCATACTGTCACACCTCAACAAAGAGCCTGGCTTCATCTTTTCTGCAACCGCTTTGTGGAGTGCTGTAGAGCTGCTGTTATATTGAGATGTATCAATACTAGCGCTAGGTAAGATGCTTGGAGCCGTCAGGTTCATTTCTCCCTACTGCATGATGTGGGGAAACAGTAAGAGGAGCAGGCGTGTTTGAAAGTTGGATTAGTGGATCCCAAATCTTGACAGGACTGGCTACGTACATAGACTGAAAACTAATGTCTGTCTTCACTTGAATAGTGGGCTACTGAGAAATGCTGTTTATGTCCTTAAAACTTGGGATAGTATTCAACAAAAATGAACTTCGTTAGCTTAAGAAGGTGTAACAAACTCCTTCAAATTACTTAATGTGTACAGAGCTCAAAGCTGAGCAAGAACTGAATTTATTGGCAAAACAGTAATATTGGTTTAAATGCTGGATCTCTAATAGTTTGAAAGTGTGCATTTGGACTGTTATTTCATGGGACTTGAAAAGCCTCTAACAAATCAGTTTGAAGTAGGCTGCATAGAATGGCAAAATCCTCATTCAGAAAAGAAATAACTGTAGCTGTATGCAGGCCACACAAGTCTTTGTTTAAAGCACATTGCTGATTTTTGGATTTTTTTTAAACATAAATGCAAGCTAGGATAAAACACACAGGTAAGCAGAAAAGGACCTCTTGGAGTCAGATATTTGTGAATAAAGTGTCGGCTCTAGAAAGGTAATACAAATGATATACAGTTGCTTTGTAGTCGTTGCCTCTTTAATTGAGCAGACTGATGTGTTGCGAGCATAATGGATCTTTGGAGCAGACTGAGAATGAGGTGCTGTTATTTTGTTTTTCTAAGCCACACATTTGAAGTGCAGGTGAATACAAACCATTTAAGAAATAATTGGTCTGACCTAGCACTGGTGTAGCCATTTTGGCAGCAGTAAAAGAGGTGTTACTCAGGTGACAGAAGACAATGAGACAGAGATATATAACATAATATTTGCTCAGTCTAAAAGAAGTCAGCCTAATGAGAAGAGGAAGAAAAAAGCTACAAAAGAAGTCCTGTCCTTTTTGGTTCTACTTACAGCCTCTGCAGATTCTTCTGCTTCATTAGCCGAATTTCAATACCTTTCCATCTTTCCTGATTGTTCTTTAAAAATAATCCCCCCAGTTTCATTTATCATTTCTATCCCTGCTAGTATAATCCTTATCCATGACCTAGGCAGCTCAAACCTGGATCACTGCAACTTCCCAGTTTTCCTTGTGTCAGTTCCCTTCTCTTCATGTCCATTCATAAGAACAGAACTGGTTCTGTTTCATGATTCAGCTGCTCTGTGACACCCTTTCCTTCAACAAAACCACCACTATTTACATTAAATACTGTAAAACTATTTTACTACTCAAAAAATTTTGTGAGTTCTCTGGGAAAAGTTGTTTCTGAAACGCAGACTGTTGCTATTAACACTTTAGAATCAAAAGGTCACATCCAGGTGAATAAAGCTGATGGAACAAAGCTGATCTATGGATATCGATAACCTAGCTCCAGGTATTGCAGAGGTATTTTTTAATGTGTTCTTCTCTGTACTGCTGCACATGCAAGCAGCTTCATATAGGCCAATGGCTTTTAGCCCTGGTCTGAGTGGTGTGTTCTGCTGACATAAGGAAAGGATGAAACGAGAGTTCTCAGTCTCTCAAAATCTAGTGAGAATGGGACTTACCAGGAAAGGATGTAGGTCTTAGGGGACCCTTAAGTCAGGTACATCTATGAAGGAAGAAATCGGTGGGAAAAAGGTCCAATGTGTCAACGTGTGAGTAATATACATATTTGTCACAGCAGGGGTCACTGGCTCAAAACCAGAAACAGTTGCATGAAGCAATGTAAATGTTCTTGGTTCCTCCTCATCAGACAATACCATTTTAGAAACCTGACACTGATGCAGGTAGTGCGGTGACTGGGGGGAGTTCACTTTCAGAAAAGATGCAATCAGGGAAGGTGCAGTTACAAAGTGGCTTTCCTGATAATTTTACCTGTGGCATCTTCTGCTGGTGGACATGGAGATCTTTAAAAGGAGAGACAATGGATTGGTTTGGAATCCATTTAGAAGGGCTGTGTAATAATTCTACTTAGGGCTTGTCAGGCCCAGGTTGATACACATAGAATTTCAGGGTCACAGAGGCTCTGACTCATGCCTAATGATTGCTTCCTGTAGTCATTAATGCTCCATTGAAGTCACTTGGTTAGGTACAAAGTTAGTTTATCAACCCTACTTGTATTCTTTCCTGGATGACATTTTAAGACACAACAGCCTTCAAGATGTTTGTCTTTTCTATGTTTATATGGTATTCTCTGTCAAGCTTAGTGGCTAAAGCTTCTTCAGTGTGGCTGGCCAAATTTACCCATCTGCAAGTGAATGATAGGGTAAGTGAATGATAGGGTCCTTAGTATGTGAGCTTAGACACAAACAGTCTACTAGGGTATTACAAGACCTTTTACTTTACCTGTTTTGCTCTCTTACTGAAAATACTCTTATGAGTGATCTGAAAGTGGAACATGACTTTTAAAAATGAATGTTTATAGACTCAATGTAGATTACTCTGCTGCTTGAAAAACTTCAAGCCTTTAAAGAATCCTTGGGAGCAGATGTAATTGTGCTTTGATACAAGTCAGTGTTTGTGCAGGCAAGTAGATCTTGACCATAACCAAGCAGATTCTCAGAGAACATCAACTTATGTTGATGTTTTTGGGATCAGGCTTTCATCTGGGGTTTCTGCACACATGTAAATGGGTGCATTTGAATATTTTTTACTAGATGGCTAATGGACATGGGTGCACAGCTGCTCCTGGATTGTCTGATTATGGAAGAGACATGATGAGCACAGAAGGCTCCTCTTAGATGGTAAACACAACTGTGGCATGGCAAAAGATTTGCCACTACGAAGTGAAGAACTGTCATTGCCACACAGAAACATTAGTCCCGTTTACACTACTCTTCTTGATCCTGTTAAAGGGCACTTTGAATAGCAAGCTGTCATTATTTGGATTCTT
Source organism: Psittacula echo (assembly GCF_963264785.1). Classification (NCBI taxonomy): domain Eukaryota; kingdom Metazoa; phylum Chordata; class Aves; order Psittaciformes; family Psittacidae; genus Psittacula; species Psittacula echo. The sequence goes on from NC_137747.1 coordinate 2,522,197, forward strand.
TCAATGTTTTGTATTAATCTAAAAGCAACGTCAAGAGGTGGCATTTAAAATCCTTTCACTCATGTTTTCAGGATGCTGTAATACAGAGTTGCTTCATAACATGTTCAAGGTCTATTAAATAAATGCACTGAAGGATTCCTCTTCCTTCTGATATGGGCTTGTCAAGCTAATCTAATTTCAGTGTCTGCACATGGAAGGTGTGCTATTTTCTCCTTTGAATGATTTCAAAAAATTAATAATTAAAGTTTCCTATTTTTGCTTAATAATTAGTGCAAATTACTGCACTTTTCTTCCTTTGTGTTTTATAATATTATGGTAATCATTGCTATGTGTACCTGTATGCGTGACACATTGAAAACACTTTTGTCAAATCAGTTGAAGAAATTGCTGAGCCAGTGCAACTTCAGGTTAGAGAACTTTGTAGGCCAAATTTACTAATAAATCCTGACATGATGCTTATTGCAAGGATGCCAGCCTGTCAATGGCTTAATCATGGAGCATAATCCTGATATCTCTTTATTATACTGTGGAAAATGATTGTTCATGACTGACTGGAGTGTGAGCTTGCTCATTTCCAAAATAAGCTTCCTTCCTGTGTTTGTAAAAGGCAATGGTGCTTGTTTACATCCTGCTTCTGTAAGGGGCTGAGCTGCTGTACATGGAGGCGCTTGGCATCTCTTAGTAGGGTTCAGCAAGGTCCCAGCCTGACTCTCCTGTGTAGGTATGATGATCAAAGATTGATATTTGTCTGAGGTAGGAACCTCGCTTTATGTGCTTTGGATTTTTAACTCACCTCTGTAAAACATACAGCACTGAAAATATCCCCCCTTCCTCCTTGAGAGAATGCTTATGGATGGATGCTTTGCCTCCAAGCTCTGGGTTTGTGATGCATGTACCTCTTAGAAGTAAATAAATTCTGCCTCCGCAGAAAATATCACAGTTCGTTTCCTTAATTCCTGTGGAAGGTAGGCCAGTTAGTCAAGACAGTTGGCTCAAGTAATCAGTGCTGAGGGTTTTCACTCCTGTACTTATTCTGAGGAATGGTCAATAAGAAAGGATTAACCAACAGAGAAATCTCCTCGTATACAAAATTTGATGGGATTCATGCTCATATGTTAGCCTTTGCTTTGCAGTACAGAGCAGAGCCACCGTAGTGCTTTTTCCCCACTTAAACTGTGATTAAACACTTAGTACCCAGACCCTGAGCTTCCTCTGAACAGCGGCTGCTCTGGGTGCTGTTGCAGGTGGGTAGGTGGGAGCAGGGCTCTGCGCAGCACCACAGGGGCTTGGTCAAGCACAAGCAGGAGCCTTACAACAGTTTGGTTGTCTTGAAAATAGAATCCAGCCCCATCCTGGGGTTTAGTTTTCCTCGCTGGGATTGAGTGGTGCTTGATGTGCTCCATTCGCTGGGGGTGAGGCAGTGCTGCTTTGTGTGCAGTCGCTTGCCTCTGATTAAAAACACAGAATAGAAACAAGCTTGCACAAGTTGCTTTACACACTTTGGTAAGGTGCCTTTCCACTAATATACACATGACCAATGCCTAACATTCAAAATCATTTAAAATATTGTAACACACTAATAGATATGACTACTTACAGCCTTTAAATTTACTTTTATTCCCTTTTTTGCTTGTCAGTTTTCAGAAACTTACTCTTTGTGAATATAGTCAAGCTATAAAATCCTAAAGCTGGCTACTGGCATTGAACTTTATATTCTCTATTTTCCAAATGGACCTGTGCAGCCAGGAAAGCCTCTGCAGAGAAAATGTATCAGTCCAGGTTGGTCAATTTGTGGTTATTGAGTGACTACGTGTAATCACAGTTTATAAACTATTAATGAAATTCACAGGAGAACTAAGTGTAATGGCAGGTCAGGAAAGAAAAGGTGGGAGGAGAATGGGTCTGAGTATGTAAACTTTCTTTTTAAGGTGGCATTTATTAAAATCGGTATCAGTGATAAATCAGGATGCAACACAGCTGCCCTTTTAAATCACTTCCTATGAAAATTAGACCTGACTTGAGCTGCTGGAGATAAGTGATGAGAATTTAGCTCATGCTGACCCCCTACAGCTTGACGTTTTTTCCTTGTTTATTTTAGCTTGCCTGATATCTCGATCAGTTGCTACTTTGGTACAATGGGTTTCTGAAAGAAAACTTTAATTATCCGATGGGTGGTGGGTGAAACAAATAGGCTCCTGCTCCTGAAATTTGTGCGCATGGATCTTTGAGATCCTTCTATTCGAGATGCTCTAGTTTATTCATAAAAATAGATGTTCTAAGCATGTGGATTTGTGGTGTAATCACCCTACAAAGCTGATCAAAATATTTACAGGGTTTGGTGGAGTGAATTAGTGGAGTGAAACTTAGCCTGGATATTTAGGGAAATTTACTGGGGAAAACTCTTGAAAAATTATGGCTTCCTATGAGTATACTCACTTAATCCCTTCGTGTTTCTCATTTCTTCTTGCATGAGAGCTGCAAATCGGTGAAAATGTAACAGCAGTAAACTTTCTTTTCCTATTAAAAAACCTAATTTTGTTTAGGTGTTCTCTTTACTGTGTTTCTCAGTCTCTATTTGGAGTCTTAAGTAATACTGATGGAAAGATGAGTTTTCATAGCAACAGTGTACTAGGCATGAACAAAATCTGTTACTGGATATCAGACTTGAATACTTTCTAGAAAGGGCAGAAATTCAGAAGTGGTTTTGTAGTAAGTGTTGAGACGAAAGTGTTTCTGCTTCAATGGTTTAGTCTTCTGTAGGAATAACCTTCAGTACAACTGTTCCATAAATGCCCTTTTTCTAGGAAGTTCGATTGAGCTCTCTGCTTTCCCCTTCTGATGCTCACAGTAAGGAAGGGCAGGCTGGTTGGAAGTGGGAGAGGGAACATTTGTGTTTATTCTTTTCCTAAAAACACCGGTTCCTAGAGCCAGAGCTCTGGCTTCTTTCATCAGTGGTGAGTTGCTGTCTACGAAGCTTGCCACCCCCCTCCCAGGGCATGGTGATGCGACAGGTACTCCATTGGTCTGGACATTTTTGTATGCATGTACAACTCATTAAAAGTCTTCAGCAGAATTAGGTATTTGTATTGTCATAGTGTCTAGGAGCACAGATGGTCCTGCTATTAAAGCTCAAGACTGAGAGCCAGGTGGTCTCAGTACTACTTCCAAGCTCTGCCACAAACTTGACATGTGGCTCTGGGCAAATCAGTTGAATGCTCTGCTTCTGTTTTCCCACTGGTACGGTAGGTACAGTGATTAGCTGCCTGATATACAGTATTTTGTGATTTAGTGCCTTATGAAGTATTTGGAGATCTTCAGTTGCAAGCTGATGCAGAACTGCTGAGCTTTGTTGATGTAGTATAGAGATTAGGAAGAGAAATTCCCTTATCTTATTCCTTCAAATCTGACAATTATGTCAGAATCTCCAAAGTCACAGCTGTCTTGAATTAGGAAAAAAAAAAAGCAGCAAGTAGGAAAATAATCTATATGTAAAACTTCCCAGGTAGTCAGTTTATCTCTGTTCCCATAAAATCAGGAGGAATCTTGCCTTAAAAGCAGCCCCAGTGTTTTGAGTTAACTGTAAAATAATAAACTTGAATAAAATACTGTATATAGTATATGGGTTCAGTACGCCACATAACACTGGTAAAATTCTACTGACTATTTGTAAAGAATACCTGTATGTGTAGCAATAGGTTGGGACTTCTTTGACAGAGGCTGATTGCAGTATGGTGCAGTGTTCTGGTTTATAATCACTCACTGGTAAATCTGGAAGACCTGTTTTTAAGGTGTTTCAGAATTTGAGGTTCAAGTTTATATGTGTGCCTACCTCTGTGCCTGTTTTGTGTGTCCAGTAGTAATTATCTGGCAGTCATGCAAACACTTACACATAAAGAGATTAAACAAGTATTTTCAGAAAAAAGCCAAATTCATATATGTATGCTACATAAATGAGCACTCAAAATAGGCACAGAAAATGCACACCAATGGCAGACCTCCTGTCTCTGAAAAATCCAGCCTTTAAGACAAACATCTGATTTGCAAATGAGATGCAAGGTAGGTTCTTATTAAATAGTTAAATATCAAGGTTTGAATCTTCATAAAAGGGCAATTTCAAACCTCATTTGTGTGTGTAATTATTGTGCTTGTGAGAGCAACCCTGGTAAACGTGCACATAAATGTCATGCCAGGTTTATAATGGGTCATTGACACGCTTCCTTCCCACAATTGGGTCTGTGGTCTCTGCACAGAGACAGAGCTGAGGGAATATGTAAAACGGGTGCAAAAATCTGGCAGAAACAGTTTTCTTTCTTGCTGAAAAGAGCAGCAAAGCTTTGTGTACACATCGGCATATTCTCAAGATGGAGTTGCAGCTCTGGGGTCTAAACAAACTGAATCAGTTTTTAAAATAACAGTGCATACTAAACCTTAGAAATTCAAATACAGCATTTTCCAAGGCTAAAGATTTGGCAAATGCACTCTCGTAAGGCTGTTGTCACTCCCTCTTTCAAGAAGGTTTAGAGAAACTTCTCATTCCTTTTTTTTTTTCATGCTGGGATTTTTTTTTTTTTTATCGTCCAAAAGCTGTGAAATACTTGAAATCTGAGGCCGCTGCTATCAGATAACACACTTTCAGACTCTACATTAAAGAATCTCCCACATGGTTGTTCTCAACCTTGAGATATGAACATGCCTAAAACAGCCTTTGGTCACACTGGATTGGGCTGTGCAGACTGATCTGAAAATATTTATCCTGCACTAGGAGAAATTAGGGGAAATACAGCCCAGAATTCAATGGTGGAATCTGCTGCCAATATGCAACTGAGGTCAAGAGCAGCAAGATTCAGACAGGATTTTTGTGGTTATGGGTAAATCATGAATACTTAAGAGTTAATGTGGCTGATTCTAAAGACCAGAATATGGGGAGGAGGGAGAAGCTAATATTTTGGGGTAAATCTACCTTTGTTAAAATTCAGGGTGACATCTTGTGGGCAGGGAGGTGTAAATTATGTGTAAGTTTTGGTGTTTCACCTTTCTTTGGTTGCTGGCAGGGGAGGAATTCAGGACTGTACAGCCCATGGGTCAGAGCCAGCACAGTGATTCTCATGCCTCTAAATTAATCTTAATCACAGAATAATGTATATCCATCTTGTATCTGAATGATCTCTCTACAAAGGTGGAGGGTTTTGGTGATTGTGCTTTTGTGGAGAAGGAATAAATAGCTTCCTGAGATGGCAGTGTGGGTGGAGGGACAGCAGGTATCGGTCTCCTGCAAGAAGCAAGGTAAAATATCAGGCTGAACAAAAGTAGCAGCAGAAGGCAGGATACAGAACATGCTGACAGATATCGGTCAAGAGTCAGAACCCAAGGCTAGGACTTGAATAGACTCAGGAGAAGCAGGCAGGAGGCCAGGCAATGAATAAAAATTAGCATGCCCCATACTGCTCTCCATATTGTTGCTTGCCTGACTACTCTCCCTTCCACCCCCTCTCCTGTATTTTCTTTACCGTACCAGTGGTCAAAGCAAATAATGATATTATGTTTGTATGGGAGGCCCTTGAAAGCTATTCGGAGACTAGAGTCCAGAAAAACGTAATCTCAGTTTGATTCTTTGTTTAGTGGGGATTCAAATCCCAGCTTAATTTAATCTTTTGATTTATCCTGCAGGTGCTGCCTGATTATATTCCAGTGCCACCAGTATTAGAAATGCAGGTATTATTTTTATTTATTTTTTTTCTGCTTTTAGCACTCTGAGAACAAAAAGGGCTTAACAAAAGTCATTATTGCTATTACCCTCTATAAAGCATCATGAGTGAATAGCTGCATCTCTGAGCTTGTGCCGCATCACTTCATATTAATAATGTTAGGGTTACACAAATCTTTTTTCTGCACTTCAGCTAGAGCAGCACAGCTGAATAGGACTGAAAACTTGCTCCGCTTGCTGTGAGTGGTTAAACTGCCACTGTTGCTGCAAGATGGACAGGATCCTACTGAGAAAGCTCAGGGCTTTCTAGGTACAAGGAGGAGGGTGACACTGTGCGTAGGATTTAAACCCGTTCCTTTACAAGGTGTTGTGAAATTGTGGACAAATTCCTTAAGGATACATTTGTGAGGCTGAGGTTTTTTTCAGTGTATTTAAAATAACTTGTAGTGTCATTAAAATGTGTGAGAACCCCAAGGAAAATAACTATTAAAAGGTATAGACTGAAAAGGCAAATATAATAGAGGCAAATATAATAGCGGCAAATGTGCTATGATTACAGTGGTCCCCTTCACTGAAATATCTGGGTACCTCATGTGCATTCATGTGTTGAAATGAATGGGAATTCACTTGCATACCTTTATTAGCCTAGCAGGCAGTTTCTCTATGCCTAAGCTTCCTACGTATAAGATAGGGGGTCGGCGTTTCCCCTTCCTGGAGTTCTTGCAGAATGAGTACAGTAAAATCAGAATATAATCGGACACCAGTTATTGTTGCTGTAGTGACATGCCAAATCCCGTGTGTGTTGTCTTGCCTTTCTGTTCCAAGGCTATTAGTTTCCATGTTCATTTACTCGTTTTCCTCATGTTCCCTATCTGGACCTTTGAAGTATTAAGCGCTTTTATTTAATTTTTCCTCTTAGTTTCCTAAACAAGATCCAGTTCATTCATATCCTTCAAAAAGTCACTAAAATTAAATTTTTGAAATCATATTAAATCTTTAATATTCTCCTATGGATGATAATATGCCCAAGCAGACAAGGACAGCATGCAAATCTAGTGGCATGCCTGACAAACATAATGCATTTATATTAAATCTGTTGTACAGTAAGAATTTCTAACTGGCAGTGATCAGAGGAAACCATGCAATTGGATTAATAGATAATTTAGGCTGTAATCCAACAAAGCAGTTAAGCATATGCTTAATTTTAAGCATGTGTAGTATTACTTAATGTTAGTTGAGGCAAAGCAAACTTAAAACTAGGCACATGCTTAAATCAGTTTTGCTGGCTTGCTGACTTACTTGGTGATGTGAACAAATAAGGTTTTTACAGCTGGAAATGCATGCAGGAGCAAAGTGTCCATTTTTCCTGGGATCATTAAAACAGCGTTCCAGCTCAAGTTTCAAAGCATGATGTTTTTATAGGGGGTTAAAAAATGGTGGTCGCCAACTGCAGAGGTAAACAGCTTACAAATTATTTATTTTACCTGCATTCCTGGTTAAATTGAGTTGAAAATAATTGGATAACCCTGTAAAAGCTGTGACTGGTGCTGTTAATTCCACATAAAGATTTTCTCATGCAATACCTAATAAATGGAGTTATCTTTTAACAAAGGCTTTAAGAGGATTAATACACTGTACAGAAAATGCACTCTGTAACTTGGTTAAGATATTTGCTGCAGATCTGAGCTAGATCTAAAAGAAGAAAGAAAACTGAACTTCCTGAATGACCTTAGATTGTCACCCAGATTTTTTTTTGTACCATCTCTACCAGTTAACTTGCTTCTGACGCTTTACAGTATTTGTGGCCTTAATTGAGGGACATAACCAAACAAATTTATCATCACAGCCCATAAAACCGACAGAATTCATATGGTAGCATTCTTCATTCTCTCCAATTTGTTTCCCTGAAATCCCTGCAGCAATTTATTTGCTGAATACGCGGGTTTTCCTCCTTATGAAAATTACAAATTGTTGTCAAGGTTAACGAGTTAATATTCTCATTCAATATTTATTTTATATAGGGGAGGGGGAAGGAAGAAGTGTGACTGTTCTCACACTTTCTTCCAAGGCAAAGTCTGGTTTCTTAATCAATATGACAAGGACACTGTCCTTTGGATAATACCCTGAATCATCGGGACTAAAAAATGAGCTTTATTAATCAACAGCCCCTGATTAATTATTATAAAGTGATGCTCATACATTTCTGTACATTTTAATAATTCCTGCAGAAGGCTAACAATGTCCCCAGTGATTTGAAGGCTTTGGGGTTTGAATTTTTCTAAGCAATGTCACAATAAATAGTCCAAGGGTACTACTGCTCGCTCACTAATCCAGTCTGTTTCAATCCAACAAATGAGTAAAACCTTCTTTTTCTTATTTCCCATCTATAATTTATCATTTGCATACAAAGTAAGAAGCAAGAATCGGCAGTCTCATCAGTTTTCAAAATATCAAGGGACAACCAGGGTGATTTATAGCAGGCTACATTATCTAGATCATAAAACCAGAATATTTCTGTAAAAACAGACCTATGCAACTTCTCGATAAGAGTAACTGTCTAGTAGATAAATGTGATGAAGGTCATCAGCCTGGAGAACTTCATATAGACCTGAGTAGCCATTAGGTTTTTCTTTACACAGAAATATCCCATCCCAAAACAGCTAACAGGCATCATCTTCAAACAGCAATTTGAAGTACTAAAAATACCTCTATTTAAGGCTCTTTTAGCCATTAAAGAATATAGCCTGTGTGTTTGCTTGCTACCAGTGAGATGAAAAATATGCCACCTGTTTCTTGTGCTTTCAACGCACTTTTGAAGACATAACCTTGCAGAAAGGAACAGATGCATTTTCCTCTTGGTTATGAAATGATCCAGCCCCAAAAGATATGTAAGAAGGTGACCACAGCTGGTAAGCATTTGTATTTTAGTTCTAAAGGGCAACATATTTCTGAGCCACAGTGCAAATGCTCTGATGGCAGTATTACAGATTTGAAGACAAATTCATGTTAATCTATGGAAGTAATAGAAGTATGAAAAGGGTCAGGCATAAAGCGTTATCCAGCACCAGTTCTGATCTGTTCATTCTTCTTACTGGTCATCTCATAGTCTGGCTTTCTCTTCCTGTAAAATATTTGCCCAGCTCTGACAGCTCACGAGGATGCTCTTCAAGTGCTGTGGCTGTGATGGATGATATCAGACTTCCAAAGTTGCTAGCATCCTGTGTTAGTGTTTTAAAATAATGTGTTTGCATTGGAAAAACTCAGTGGCCTTTTCACATCCTTCCTGCAGTGAATGTTTTAATTACTCATTGGTGTTCATCTGTACAAAGTCAAGTCCTGGGAATTTTTCACAGTGAGATGTTACAATCTATGCACAGGTAACCCACAGGTTACTTGGTTTTAGCTTCTTGATTTCTGGTTTAATTTCAGTATGTCAATAATGAATTCTCTCTTCAATTTATTAATGTGAACCACTGAAAAAAAAATTCATTGCTTTAGGATGCTCTGCGACAAACAGTACTCTTCTGCATTTTGCCCTCTAGAAATATGGGTTCTGATCACAGATAACTAAAATGAGATTAGGATGTTAGGTTTCTCAAGAGATAACAGCAGTCTAGGTCATAAAACTACCATATGGCAGATTTGGCAGTCTTTACAGAGGTCCATGGTTTAATTATCACAAAGACAGATTCAGTTCCCTACTTGCAAATGCCTGGGTCCTCCTGTGGCAAGGACTGGCAATGCAATTAAGGGGAAAGCTGTATTGTACTTGGCTGAAACAAGAAATGACCTTACTGTGGCCAGCGCTGTCACTTCCTAACATTTCACTCATGATTAAGCTTATCATTTCAAACAAACAACATAAAATGTCAGGTCTCTGGTCTGTTTAACATGCGGGAGGAGGGGTAGGGAGAGTAGAGAAGCATAAACCATGACTCTGTTGCATGAAGCCAAACTGGAAAGCTTTCCTTTTGAAAAGAATTTTAGAAAAGGAAGTTGACAACTGCATTAGAAAAGAGCAGTATCTCTGCAGACCAAGTTTGTCTTTCTGGTTAAGTCTTTTAGTTACTTGCATCAAATGGTTTGGTGTTCTGTTTCCAGTCCTTTGACCCATCTTCATTCCCACAGTAATGTGTTCCTATACCACTCCCACTTCCATACACTGCCCCTGCTGTGTTCTGGGTATCTGCTGGAATAACTATGTTGTCACTTGTACTTCCCTGTGAGCACTGCCCATTTATTATACAGTGACTGTGCAGAAGAATACCCAATTCCAGGAAAAACAACGTTTCATCTTATTTACATGGGTTTGAGTTGATAGAGATCTGTTTGCTCCATAGAGTGTTCTTGTAAGCACAGAAAACCAGCATAACGTTGATGCAGATGACTTCCATTAAGAGCAAAACCAGATCTAGGCTCAGTGTGCAATTGAACTGTTGCTTTAAATGGTCATTTCTAAAAGACATCCTTCTCTTTGCCTAGAATATGCAATGGGGTTAGTAGTAAGAGGCATGAGAATTGTCTTCATTGAATAGAGAAAGTGCGTCCTCATATGTATGAACGTTTTACTGAGAGCGAAGTCATTCATGTTCCTTGTTTTAAGGTAACCACACCGGCTAGTATTGCAAGACTGAAGTATCAAGTTAATTTAACTCACCCTTGCAGCTAACAAAATAATTGCTGTAGTTCTTTTGTGTGCAATTGTAGCAGTGAGAATGCCTTTTTGAAACAATCACATTGTAGCTTGATCTTTGAGGTTTTTGAAAGGCTGACATCACTGAGAGTGAATGATGCACATAGACCTAAATGATGTGTGCTTCTTGTCAGCAGGATAAAAGTATTTCTGAATCCAACCAATATTTAATAAGATGGAAAAATACTAAAATGCAGGAAGTGATAAATGTTAAATGCTTACTTTGTAGTGAGTGTAGAGAAAGAATCTTTGAGTATTCAGTTAAAATGTCACTACCAAACCTGCTGCTTATTGTGTTTAGTTATGTGATGTTGTATGAGCATACCTATGGCTATTGTTATTTTTAACTACTTGCAATATCTGATAGTTTTGAGTTGTAGTGACAACTCCATTTTCTTCATGTCTTGGCTAATTTTGTGTGAGCCCTTGGAGACTAAGTTTAGTTCATAGTCATGTTCATGTCCAATTAAAATGTAATAGATCTGAAATATATATTCCAAATCAAAAGAATGCAATGCTGTCAAACACAAGAATTACAAACCCAGCCAGCCGGGGTTCACGAGATTGCAGAAAATAATTTTTAATATATATTTAATTTCTGAATCTTTACAATAAACAAAGCATTTTTAAATCCATTCTCACTCTAGTCAAGGCTATATACAATATCCATTTTCATTATTAGATTTTGAAATATTCAGGGTCATCTTGAAGCTGGGATTTTAACTAGTACAGCAAATTGTATGAGGCGCATGATTAGATTGAGAGCTAGCATCAAGAAATATGATATGCCAGTGAGTTGTTTCTTGACTATGCTTTCAATTGGTACTAAGGAGGTAGAGTTTCAGGTAGTAGAGAAGTGAGCTCCTGATTGTTCTTGGCTGTTCGTTTTCAGAGAATGAAATAGGCAACATCAGATGGGCAGAAACTGTGGAATTTTAATTATAAACTCTGCCCTTGGTTATTTGTAATTTTTGGGTGAAAAGTTTGAAGATATTTGTTAAAATGAAGATATATTAGGTGGGACATGAGGATAAAATAGAAAAACAGTTCCTGTCAAAACCAAACGCCTTCTATTTTTCTTTTTTCCTTTTTCTTCTACCAAAACACCTGTGTGAACAAAGCACCAATGCAGATGCAGCTTCTACAGCTGGAAAGTTTCTCTTACCCTTATTTATAATGGCTCCAATTCCCTATTTACTTATGAAGTCAACAGAGGCCAAGAAATTCATAAAACATTTAGTGCATAGAGAGATAGCATTGCTGCTCTTAGTAAAATCTATGAAAAGAACATGATATCAGCATAAAAATAAATCGAGCTGAATGGAAATCTGTGGATACTAAAAACTAAAACTATTGGGAAGTTGGGATATGGTTTACTGTAGAGATGACATGGAGAACTGTGAACAGCATGCGCCCAGCTTCTGAATGAGAGAAGTATCAGTGCAGCAAGGGAAAAAGATGTTCTGCATCAGAGATGGAATAGATAACCTACTGAATTCTTCTGCTGATAATGCATGGAAGAAAATCCACAAGGTTGTCCTTTTTTCCATCTCATAACTCATGAATTGTTGAAAGTGGCTTCTAAGTTTATTTCAGTGGCGAAACTTGAAAGTGTCTTATTGTGTAAATAAGATCAAGGGAATAAAGAGAACTGTTGTATGAGACTTGTCAGGTATGGTCACTCTAAAGTGCTTATTTTTTAAAACCTTACTTATAGAATTTGCACTGAATGTAATTTTTTTGATTACTTGCCCATTAAAATGCATGCTTTAATAAGCCACAGCCCCAGTGCCAGCAACCCGATCCGACTCTGGAAGCCTGAAAAGTTCTCATTTTTCATCATGCTGCCCTCTGTGCATTCTTGATCGGACACTTTTCCCCCTCGTTAGAGTTGCTAATTGGCTACAGCCTCTGTCTCTCACCTTTTAACAGTCCAGTTGTTGTAGATGTTGGTGTGTATGGTACTGTATGACTACCAGATTGGTCAAAAGAATGCAAACTTCCTAGGAAAGATATTAATTGGGGTAGAAAGAGGGGGTGGGTGAGGGAAGAATCATGCTTAGCTTGGAAAGGTTTTCAATTCTTATGTGTCAGAATATCCTAATTCAAATCCAAATGGGAATCCACCATTCTGAGGGATTCACACAGCTCCAGGTAAACAACTAATGAGCAGCCTGCCAGTTTCATTTTTATCAAGAGCCCTCAGAGATTCAACTGTGCCATTTCATAAAATATGCAGATGATAGTGGAGGGAGAATAGCAAAGGCTTTGAAAATGATTCACACAACCTAAAAATGATGTTGAAAAGGGAGGAATTAAATATTCACAAAGTGTGAGAAATTAAGGCATATTAACTGTTAGAATGTGGAAATGAAGTGACTAACATGCATAGAGCTGATGAGAACTAGATGATTACAGATCTGTCAAAAGTTTCTAATTCTGACACAGTGTGATGTCGAGGTGCTATTTGGCTGGTAAGGGCAAAAAATTAGGTATGGGACAAGTAATGCAAACCTGACAGATCAGAGTCAAAGGCGGTAAGACACCGCAGTGATTAACATTAGGATCAGTCCTGTATCAAGGGTGAACTTTAAGCTTGCAAAATGCATACTAATTATGGTTACAAACAGAACACAAGGGGCTCAATTCATCAGCTCTTGAAGAGATGGTGTAATGAGTTAGTTGAGGGGGGAAAAATGTCACCTAGGGCCAAATTTGTCTCACTACTGAGTTCTGGCTTACACCAGGGATAAATCTGACCCTTGAGATATGAGAGTTGGAAGTTTCACTCTTCTGTAATTAATCAGGGGTGTATCTTGTGTTGCAATTTTGATATAGAGGAGAGGTTCCTGGCAGATGCATTCATGCAGAGCTGGTGAAAACCAAAAAAATAATTAAAAAAAATAAATACTAGATGAATCTATTCATGTTGTAGTATGGCAGAGACACAGTTCAACCCTTCTCAAGGGCAAAGCCAGATACTGGCACCTGTGAGCAGTACTGGAGCCATGAGCTCCATGATGCACAGAACTGTGTGTTTCTTCTGGAAATCGCTCACTGCAAGCACTGTTTGTGACCCAAGGTGCAGAGCTCTCACTCTGGGGCTATTATTCGTTCAGCATGGTGCCAGAAGCACTGTCTCACATCAGTGGGGAATGGAAAGTGTTTCAATCCATTTTTGACTTGCTGAGTAATGCTGGATTTTGTTCAACATCTTTGTCGGTGACATGGACAGTGGGATTGAGTGCGCCCTCAGCAAGTTTGCCGATGACACCAAGCTGTGTGGTTCGATTGATACACTGGAGGGAAGGAATGCCATCCAGAGGGACCTCAACACGCTTGTGAGGTGGGCTGATGCCAACCTTATGAAGTTTAACCATGCCAAGTGCAAGGTCCTACACCTGGGTCGGAGCAATCCCAGGCACAGCTACAGGTTGGGCAGAGAAGAGATTCAGAGCAGCCCTGCGGAGAAGGACTTGGGGGTGTTGGTCGATGAGAAAATGAACATGAGCCGGCTGCAGCGTGCGCTCGCAGCCCAGAAAGCAACCGTATCCTGGGCTGCATCAAGAGGAGCGTGACCAGCAGGTCGAAGGAGGTGATCCTGCCTCTCTACTCTGCTCTCGTGAGACCTCACTTGGAGCATTGTGTGCAGTTCTGGTGTCCTCAACATAAAAAGGACATGGAACTGTTGGAACAAGTCCAGAGGAGGCCACGAGGATGATCAGGGGCTGGAGCACCTCCCGTACGGAGACAGGTTGAGAAAGTTGGGGCTGTTCAGCCTGGAGAAGAGAAGGCTGCATGGAGACCTCAGAGCAGCTTCCAGTATCTGAAGGGGGCCTCCAAGGATGCTGGGGATGGACTCTTCATCAGGGACTGTAGTGACAGGACAAGGGGTAACGGGTTCAAACTTAAACAGGGGAAGTTTAGATTGGATCTAAGGAAGAAATTCTTTACTGTGAAGGTGCTGAGGCACTGGAATGGGTTGCCCAGGGAGGTTGTGAATGCTCCATCTCTGGTAGTGTTCAAGGCCAGGTTGGACAGAGCCTTGGGTGGCATGGGTTAGTGTGAGGTGTCCCTGTCCATGGCAGGGGGTTGGAACTTGATCTTAAGGTCCTTTCCAACCCTACCTATTCTATGATTCTATGGATTGTCATGTTCACGTCGAAATGGATTGGTTCCCACTGAGGAATTGTGTTGATGGTCTTCACTAAGGTTACCCAACAGAGAAGCAATGTGGTAACTTGTTCATTCTTTGCTGAGTACTTTTTGTTTCTTCCTTGGGCCTTGCGTGCCTGAATGCTCTATAATAGTATATAGTGAAACCTATGTGCAGAGATCTCCTATGGCCAATTAATATTTCCTTTTTTCATTGGAAAAAAGAAATCCATGCCAATTCCATCAGTCTGAGGTGTAGACAGAAATCTACATACAATTTGTTTATGTATAGTTTGCACACACAATATTTAAGTAGCTCTTTGAGTAAGGGATTTGGAAATTCTGTGGAAGTTACAACCTGTAGTCTCCTGTGAATAACCCCATCTTACACTGTAAGCTTAGCTTGATACAGAGTATGAACTAGTGTTCTGTACAGCACTGAGAATATTGAACAAATAAATATTATTTTGATTACAACAGCATCAATAGCATGCTTGATATCTTCCAGAGGCAAAAAGAACTTGAGATATTAAGCAAAAAAAAGTGGTAATTGTGCATGCCAAATAGATGTGATACTGTGTGTGTGTGTTGTGCATACCTAATTTCTTGGAGAGCCTGTCCTATGTTCATAATCAAGAGACAAGCATAAACTCAAAGGTCACAAAAAGACTGAGCTTGGTAAGGTAGATGTTCTGAATATATTAGGTATGTAAAGCAATATTGTGGCCCATCCAAACTAGAATTAGTGGTAATTATTATATAATATGTAATGATGGGATTTAAATGGCTAACACATTTTCTCTGCTGAGATCATTTAGACATGATTCATGTAAATGATTAAATTAATAGATCTTCCTCTTTTAAGACTGCTAGGCAGCTTAAACTAAATTTCTCAACAGAGACTGATCTCAGTGAAATAATATTAATAGAAAATGGAAGAAGAATTTCTGAGAAGTGGGTAAATACATGTTGGAGTTTGAGGAAATTTCTATAGACATTTTTGCCGGCAAAAATACTTCACAGATTTTAAATATTCTCTAGAAAGAACCCATCAAGGACTTTGGAAGGTGAAGGAATAACAAACTTAACTTTACCTGAAAGAATAGAATGGTGAAATGTGTTGGAAGACAGGGACTTAAAGGATCACTGTCTACTTAGTTTAGGCTTAAACACTAGGCTTTTCATAACACTAAATGGTTTTATAAAACCTAATGTGAATAGAAATGTTTTTCATTTTCCTTCTTTTGAATCAAATTTCAGTAAGATTTCCTTTCCCCCCACACCCTCCACACTCCCCCCATATTCAGGAGAATCCTCTGCGGTGTTGTAAAGTCACACGCCAGAGCATCATGCTAACTAGTGAGAACAAGGATGGCAAAATGCCTATGGATGGGATTCTTTAAAAAGCCTGAGGGAGTTCATTGCCCAAACCCTAGCGAATTCAAAGGGAGTTAAGCACTTGAATCTGATGGACATCTGAAAACTTTAGCTTGAAAAGTACATGTGAAAACATGCGATATGAAAACCAGTCCTAAGTGTTTGTGAGGAGTTCTGCCACCTTAGTGCCTCTTCACCCCCTTCCAACTCAGGCCTGATTTGTAGCTCTCTGCTTAAGGCTGTGAGGCAGAGCCTCTGCTCTCTGGGCTTTGTGGGGTTTTGTGAGCTTCAGCTCAGACCCTGGTCTCACCAGAGGTCCCAGTATAGAGAGGACATACAGGAATGAGAATTTCATGGAGGCAGATTAAGGCAAACTTAAACAGGGGCAGTTCAAGTTAGATACAAGGAAGCTCTTTACTGAGAGGGTGATGAGGCACTGGAATAGGTTGCTTAAAGAAGTGGTAAATGCTCCATCCCTGGCAGCGTTCAAGGCCAGGTTGAACAGAGCCTTGGGTGACATGGTCTAATGTGAGGCATCCCTGCCCATGGCAGGGGAGTTGGAACTAGATAATCTTAAGGTCCTTTCCAGCCCTAACTATTCTGTGATTGTATTATTTACTAGCTGCGTAAGTGCATCAACACAAAAATAAGACTGTGGTTGGGACCACCTCTACCCATCTGATCATTCTTGTCCTATCCAGCATATGTCCTAGAAGGAGGGTAAGATGAGATCTCCAGTTTCGAAGCTAGCCCCAGGCAATCTCAGCATCTGCTTACTTTGTATTAGTCACAACTAATAACCAGGGACAGAGCTGTAGCTGTTTGCTCTATATCAACCATTCTGCAGGGAAAGGCCTGTCATCTTTTAGCTGTCTTTTTGCTCAGATTGAGAAATTGATAGGTTGCCAGTGCCTTACCACAAGGATGGTATCATGGTATCATATTTATTTCAGCTATAGCTTTGTATCAGTGCTTTCACAGTATAAAGAATTCCATAACGCATACTTTCTTTCTTTCTTTTCTTTTTTTTTTTTTTCAA
The DNA here is from genome assembly GCF_963264785.1 of Psittacula echo. NCBI lineage: Eukaryota > Metazoa > Chordata > Aves > Psittaciformes > Psittacidae > Psittacula > Psittacula echo. Next base: position 2,539,165 of record NC_137747.1, read on the forward strand.
TATTGCTTGGAAAAGAACACATGGAAATCTGTACAGTTCTGTCCCAGGGGGTTACCCAAGTGCAGTGTACCAAGTGGTCCTTCTATTTTTATTGTTAAATTCATGTTAGTTTCTTATCCTAAATATTTCCCTTTTCTGCTTAGGAGGTTAAAAATACCTGGAGCTGCAAGTCTGGCCTATTTACTACAGGATTCATGAGTCATGCACTATACTGAAGTCTTGAAATATCACAGAAGTATTATTCACAGAAAGCTCAGCAAAAGAATGACAAAATCTGCCCTTCAAGACTTCAGATACAAAAGCCATGTGCTTTAGGGTAACTGGTCATCAAGCTTTCTTTTTTCAGGAAAGATGCTTAAGGAAATTGCCATAAGCCTCTGATTAGTAAAACAACCTTTATCTTGCTCACAATTGGAGAGTGAATCCTTCCTAAGGAAATGGTATGTGAATGTTAGTATCAAAGTCTAGCTCACTTTCCAATTTCGGTACTACATCTATATAAAGTGATTGTTTTTCCAGATCCCAATTTCTCTTGCTGCTTTTCTCCAGCCTTGGGTGACATAAAATACTGACAGAATGTCTCAAATATCCTTATAGTCTCTAGTCTTTCAGATGAAATCTCAATGTGGAAGGCAGCAATGGGATATGCAGACTTTGACTTAACGACGTAGCTGCTGTCGATGGTTCAGCCCATGAATGTGCACTGGAATATGATCAAATGCAGCTTGCCATTGCGGGAGTAACACAAATTTTCTGTAAACTGGCCTCTCAACTGGGGGTTTGCAGATGAATCAATTTAGATCCACTTTATCCTGTGGCTGAGACTCTCAGTATGATAGATTATGTTGTTTCATATCATATTATCCTTTATTTATCTTTGTAGCTAAAACAGCCAGCCAAGATTCTTGAAAATCATTGGTTGTCATAGCATGGCACTATAAAGCAAAGTATGGAGAAACTTTGTAAAGTATTTTAACTGAACCTCAAATAGTCCAGAAATACTTCACTATATTCTGTGAAAAACAATAAACTATTAACTCTTGAGACAGGGTAGTTCAGCAGCTCCTATAAACAGCAGTCAGACATGGATGCTGTAAGATATAACAACTCCATTAATTATGACCCCATGTTTCAGAAGACTTTCTAGCCTCTCTCCCTACTTGGCCACCTCCTAATGTTTTTGCCATGGGATAAAATAACTTAAAACTGAGAACATCTGCTTTCAGAGAGATACAATCAGGTTTCTTTGAATAGCTACACCCTGGGTGTAGCTAGTTGAGCTGCCTGAAATGTAACTCTATGCATGTGGTAGAACATAGTTTTCCTGGAGGGGAGAAATGGTGAAATGTATTTTTTCGTAAAAATACCTGAATAAAATGTTTCATTTTTTAAAAAAAGTACAAACTTTGGCATTTCTTACAGCTCTTTTTACAAAGTTTTACTTTCAGATTCTACAGTTGCAGTGCTTGCACCCCTATGTGTAAAGTTGGTAGATTTCAGATTTGTAAAGGATTCTTGTAGCTTCTTGTTAAATGACCTAGAATTCACAGTTCCTGATGGATGGGGGGCACAGCAGACAGTGTAAGCAAACTGGTTTCTATTCCTGGTTTTGCCACCTACTTGCTGACCTGGGGTGATTCATATAAGTTCCCTGTGCCCTTTTATCCTCATCTGTAAAATGAGGATATTGACATTTACATTTCTTTATAAAGTGCTTTTAGATCTATAGATGAAAAGTGCTAAGTAAACCAAAACTCTCAATTAAATTAATTGGAGAGAAGGAGCTAGGTCAGTATTACAGCAACGTTCATTTATACACCTCTTAATTTCTTTCATCTCGTGTCTCGAACCCTATTTATAGTTGGAATTGCTACTAGATCCTTTTACCTGTAGAAGTAGTCTCTCTGGGATAGATAGGAAGCACACTCATATGCTGGAAAGTAAGAAGCTTATACAGTTTCCTATACAGATACAAGAGTTGGACTAAGGGCACCCAGTCCCATGTGTTTGTGGTACAAAACTCTCGTATATGTCACCCTTAAAAATATACATTAAAAATTTCAAGGAAATACCTCTGCCATTGTAGCAGGCTGCACACTTGAAAATAAATTTTAAAGCTCATACATTGATAAGTGAATAAGCTTTGCTGGTGGGGAAGGAAATTGTGAACGTTAATCTTAGTGATCTTTCAAGGTCATAATTAGATTAGTACATGTAAATCCACCTCCTACCTCAGTTCAGCTGCAGAACAAACTGTGTTGCGTCTGCACAAAAGGTCTCTATTTTAAGCTTGTCCGTGGTCTTTATGGGTTCTGTTGTAGTTCTTAACTGAAGGCCACCATTTGTGGGCATGCGTTCTCGCAGGGAAATATATGCTGAAAAAAACCCCTGTGGTTTTTGTCTTGTTGGTGGGTGTTTTAATCACCTGAAGGTTGTGTTTCTTCTTGAATGTCTTGCTACATAATAGTAAGAAAACAGATTATGCGTAGAAGCTGGGTTTGTTTTGAAAATTTTGGGAACACATGCAATCTGGGAGCTGTGATCCATGCACAGCTCAGAGATCAGAAGTAATAAGAAGCCTCTGAATTATCTCTCTTCTATTCACAGAGCTTGAACTTAATCTGCCAGACTGCCTAGAGTTGGAACTCAGTAGAATACAGCACCAAAAATCAGATATGTGCTTGGCTCCCACTGTGTGCGAAGGGGAGTTAGCATTCAGAGAACAAAGAAAGTAGGGCAGACACCCTTAAACCATAGTAAGGCAGGTGTTCTTGAAAGTTTCTCAAGCCCGTAAAACTTAAGGGATAAATTTCACCCCATGAGAAGGAGGAAAAAAACCATCTTTTCCATTTGGCCAGTATTCTCCTTGTTGTCTATGGTTTTCTATTTGTATGGGATAAGTGTAGGGAGGTACACCCATCTCAAAGGTTTGGCAGTCTGGTCAAGAAATGGCAAAATATAGGTTAATGCCCTCAGAAAGATGGTTAGTGCTGGACTCGCTCTTTTTGACTGCTTTGAGTCTTCCAGAATTTTGACGACACATAGGGAACAGCCTGAAGTGTAGCTATTTTACTTGTGTGTAAGTTTTGATTGACAGGAAGTAATTATATTTAAAGTTCACACCACTTTAAATAATGTGTTTATATATAATCTTGGGTGGTTTAGCAACACTGGCTTCCAGCTATGCTGGCAGGGGTGGGAGTGGGATGTCAGACAAATAGTGATCAAGTATAGGGGCATAAGCATGAAGTATGAGTCAAAGCCTGTAGACCTAGTGAGACAACAGGCTTTGCCTTTCTGAGGAGGTTGCACTTAGAGGAAGAAGTAAGTGTAGAAAAAGGTTTGTGGCAATTAAGTTAGAATTATGATGAATTATTTTAATAAGGAATTGAAAACACACTGCTTGGTCACACAAGCTGCTATATGGTTTCCTCTAAATGTCCTCTGTATTGTCCGTTTGCTTTACAAGTGGGTCAGCTGGACAATGGCAAAGCTAATTTAGGGAAGGCTGTCCCAAGAGAATGCACTTTTAGTTTAATAAGCAAAGATGGACCAGTAAAAAAATGAAGGTAAGGAAATCTGAAAGGAAAATGAGTATAAAAACCACAACTCCCACGTGGTATGTCAGAAACTCTTCTGTTACAGTACTGTATTTATAACTCCCTCACCTGGATTCTGAATTACAGTATAAGTCACTGACAGCATAAATGTAGCGTAATTCCTCTCACTACAGAGGAGCGAATCTGAATATAAGCTGAGGGAAGCTGGCTTCATATTATTTGCATGATTTCAGATATTCCAGAGTAGTGGGGATACCTCCAGAGAGGCCCTCAAAAAGTCAATCTCCAATTGTGTCTTCAACCCTCCAAGCAGGGGAAGCCCTACTTAGAGGTGACAATCCTGCTCGAAAGGTGAGACAAGCTGAATAAAAGCCAAAGCATTTCAGCATCTGTCCAGTTCTCCATCAAGCAGCATTGAACAGCTTTATCTGCTGAATCAAGCTCCAGACAATTTCCTACAAACTCACGGAAAATGTTTTTCTCTTGCATTTGGAGCTACCTTTGTCACTCTTGAACTCTCCTCCATGTCTCCGCCACTCACTGCTGCAGCATAAGCTGCTTCAGGGGGGACTCACTGCAGGTATATCTTGCCTATGGAAGTATTTGCAAACTCCACCATGTGCCATCTCTGTTGATGTCCAGTTATGCAAACTCTTCCAGCAAATTCAGTGCAAGCCTATTTGAACAAATAAGTGCTAGAGACTTGCTTTTAGTCCTATATTTAAACTAGTAGAGAAACCAAGTGGTGATTTCACATTAGACCAGTGGAAGGACAGCAAAGTTGATTTCCCCAACAAGGTAAGAATATAGCATTTAATTTCCTTTCTCTTGGCAAGGAAGCTAAGGACAGACAGTGCTGTTTTCAATGAAAAAAAAAAACCCAACCCAAACCTCCATGTAATATCCCAAAATATCCTGAGAAGAGTTTTTTCTAAAGTGGGTTGTTGTGCCACTAGCCTATCAAATGTGATCTGTTTCTGTATTAATATCCAATGTCACATGAGTGTTTTAAAAATCAAGGTTACTCCTTCTCTTAGGTATAAGGATGATAAATACTAAGGAACTGGGGGACAATGCTAGATTAATACATTTCAAATCCTAAATTGAAGGGCCAGTGCCTTCCACCTTCTATAAAAAAAACTCAAAAAAACCCACAGACAAACAAACAAACAAGGGCAAAAAATAAAACAACAAACACCCAAACTAAAAAAAACCCAAACAGACAAAAAAACCCAAACTAAAACCCAAAAACCCCACACCAAGAAACCCCCCAATTTGTTGCTTCTCTAAAAGATCCAAGTTTTAGTCAATTTTTCACCTCAATTTTCAGAATTACTCTCTTTTTGGACCTATTGTGCAGAGAACAGGTAATTCATGAATTAGCTTGAAATACTCTGTCCTACATCTTGTAATATCGTGGGGATTAGAAGTTAGTTTTAAGAAGAAGAACATATCCAGGCAAAGTAGGACAAAGGACTGATTTTCAGTGGAGAAAATAAAAACATTGTCTTTGGGTTGTAAGGAAAGCTCTTGGGTAGAGAGAAGGTGGCTTGCACTGGGGCAGAAAGAGCAGGCTGTTTACAAAAGCTGTAGTTGCTTAAAACATTGAAAGAAGAACTTGTGTGCTGGTTCCTGAAAGCCTGGTCAGATATAGAGTGAGACAGTGAGAAATGCAAAGGCTAACTATGGCCGAATAGAAATACATTCCTCATCTCCATAGGGAATGCTGCTATAAGATAGCAGTTCAGGTCTTTCACTGTATCCAGATTTAAAAGCACTGAAGTTTTCTTGGTGACCAGTCCAGCCTTCAGAAGTCAACTGCTTTTGTTTCAAGTTCAGATGTAGTGATTGCAGCTGAATTCTTACTGAATTTTGGTACATTTTTCAGGCACCCTGTTGTATGTAACCAGCTGCACAGCTCTAGCTTGATCAACCGAAGGAAAAAAACATCATCTAGATAATCACCTAGAGGTACTGCTCTCTGGTCAGAAATAAGGTGTATTTGCCGATGAGTCAGTGCTCACTGTTTGGAGTGCACTACACAGTGCTGTGGATCCTTCACTGCCTTATGTACAAAATTCATGCATCCTATTTGGTGGCAGTGATTGTTTGACCCTCGAATAGAGGCTTCTCAGCTCTGAGCTTGTATTTTCCAGTATGTTAGGTCAGAAACTTCCTCTGCTCTGCTTGCTATACAAATCACTCTAGAAATGTTGGTGCTATCATCGCTGAACATTTATTGTATCCACCTTAACTGGCAGGCATAATCCATCTCAAATCAAAACCTAAAATGTTTAATTTTGTCTAGAAAAGTTCTCATGTTGTTCTGTCAGTGCTAACATATGCTGAGATTTTCTTTAAAAAGAACCACGCTACTCAGATTTTTGTTACTTTTCTGTAATAAAGCACATACCAGAGTTTCCTTTAAAATTGAGCTGTTACAAGAATTTCTGCTTGGAAAATAGAATATTAATTACCTCTCAACTCTCAGAAGGGGCATGAATCTTTTAAATATCCTCTATAGAAATCCGCATATACCTTCTAATGCCCTCAGTAGGATTCTCACTTGATCTGGTTTCCAGCACCATCAGGAGAATAGTTTTGCCTTTCAGAGCAGTGTGCTGAGCTTTAACTGGGTGTCAGAGGCCTGTCATGTGTTCATTGGTGTAGACGCAACAATTTCTAACCAGAAGTATTAACGGCACTGTAGTAACTGATCATGCAGAAGTGTTTCACAGGTGATACAAGCTTTAAAGATGGTAGTAAACGAAGTGATGGGAAATGTGGGGGCTGAGCAGGGAAGATGGAGAAGTGCACAAAATGTTCCTCACCAGAGTTAGACTCCTAAGGGCCTTCAACCTATTTAAAAAGGATCATCATTCATCAGCACCATCATAATTATCTGCTTGATCGGGAGGAGGAGGGGAGGGGTAATCAGCAAGAGATGATCAGCGTTTTACCACTGAGCTCCTTCATTTCAGTGCTTAAACTGCTGGATTGTTTCTGGAGAGATAATTCATATTTTATCATTAAAACTGCTGATCATAACCTTGTTAATATACAGATATTGCTAACACACACACACAAAAAGCTAATGTGATAAAATGTAACACTTCTATTAAATTACTTAAACTAGTTTACCTCACCTCAACATTATTCCCCTCCCCACCGCTCCTCTGCCATCACAGACACCGCTTGTACATGGCACACAATCTATAAACTCTTTCCAGGAATACAAAAGCATTCTCTATGATGTTGATAAGAAACAGGACAGTCACTCTCCCCTGACATATTTGTTCTTTAAAAACAAATCAATGGTGCAGGGATTTGGCACCTGAATGCAGAACAACGGCTTGATGAGGCAAAGATTGTCTTCATTAAGGACATTAATATTCATAGAGAGTAGAAAATCTGACACAAGAGAGGACTCACTAACCTTTTCTCATATTAGATTTTTACTTCTTAACACAATTACAGTCCGGCAATGACTTAATTAATGCTGCTTTTTGTCAGACTGCTTTAAAGAGCTGTCAATTTGGTCCTGCAGAGGCTGTCAGTGAAAGAGAAAGACAGTCATCCAGGCTAAAAAGACACAGGAAGAAATTCAAACACTTAATAACATTCAAAGTGCTATGCAAAGTCACATATCAACCTGTATTAAGGAGAGTTTTTGTCTTTCCTCTCTTCCTACTTATGCTAATATTTTCCAGGTAAAATTGGGGCTGCTGCCACCTCTAATTCTGAAGTACACAGCAGAAAATGAAGAAGGGGTCATCAAATCCTAGCGTATTTTAGTTTTAGAATCTTAGGAGTATCTCAAGCCCTCTATGGAGAACAGAGGAACTAAGAACCACTCTTTATTAAATGCCTGCCAATAAAGGTTGGTCTCTGGTGTAAAAAGGCTTGTACAGTTGCCTTTCCTATTTCTCCTTCAATCTCTAGAAGCAAGGAAAGTATTTCACACTTTCCACTTAAATAACACCACCACAGAAATCATCCTGTAAGGCTGGAGGATTCTCGACAGACTAGTGAATTTTTAAGGTTATGAAGCTGGTTCAAGTCAGCTCCACAACTTTGGCGAGCAGCAAATAGTTAATGTGGCTCAGGAGCTGACTGGATGCTTATTAAGTTATGGTAGCTCACCTGCTTGCAGTCATTTAGCCTTGTTTCATATATCTGCTTTAGGGAAATATTTAGTACGCTTTCTGACCTGTGTAGACAACTACTGCGTGGTACTGGAACCAGCGCTATGTCCAGTCAGTTACTGGTGAGCTCTGCTGAGCCCAGCAGCAGTTCATGATCTGCTTTTTGCAACTATTGAAATATATTTTTGATGAAAGCATTCATTTGCTTATGTTGCATGTCTGGGTTGCATTATGATGCTCAACAGCATGCCAAATCCAGCTCTACAGCACGTGTCATTTAATCCTGTGGATTTTGTTGACTGGGGGTCTGATTAATATATGCAAATATCTGAAGGGAGGGTTTCAAGAGGATGGGGTCAGACTCATCTCAGTGGGGTAAGGCAGTAGGATGGGAGGCAATGGACATGAACTAAAACACAGGAATTCTCACCTGAACGTGAGGAAAAATTTCTTTGCTATGGGGGTGACAGAGCATTGGAATAGGCTGCCCAGAGAGGTTGTGGGGTGATTTTAAGAGCTGTCTGGCCACAATCCTGGGTAATATGCCTTAGATGACCTGGCTTGAGCAGAGAGGTTGGACTAGATGATCCCAGTGGTTCTTTCCAGCCTCAATCATTCTGTGATTGTGAAGTGCTTTAAGTGCATAATGTGAATAGAATAGGAATGTTCCTTACACCAGCACAATAGTAATAATAATTTTAAAAGGCAAAGCACACAACAACTTTGTTATATTCTAGAAGAATAATTATTTATTTCTAGTAGAAGCACCTGATTGAATCAGGACAGTTTCTCTACCTGAAAAACTCTGAAGTACTGAGGACCATAGAAGTGATATACTAAAAGACAATACAGAAAGTTTGGAGATGTTTTAGATGTTGAATTTGAAATGCTGGATGCTACTTTGTGTGGTGGGTAATGCTTTTTAAAATGTCCTGGATGACCACTGTTTAACTAAATCTCTTTAGTGATGGGCATATTCTCTTGATTGCTTCCAGCATTCTCTTCAGAGTAAATTGCTGATAAAACTTGAATTGCTTATTATTGTATTTTAAAGACATGTCTATTGTTCTCGTTACATGTTGTAAATTGTGTTATATTTCAAATGAGAACTGAGGCATCTGTCCAAACTAATGCTGTATTTAAGGGACTTGTTGTGTATTGGACCTTCTGTGGGACCTACCATGCTATATGTGTCTGAATCTACAGCTAAGAGTTTTTTCTGGTTGGCAGTCTGTCATCAGCATTGAAACAGAAGCACAATCATAAAACTTCTTTTTAAATGTTTTTTTTTGTTGTTGTTTAATTTGAATTTCATTTGTGCAAAACTTTTAGTTCAGCTTTACATTTAGTAATGTCTTGTGGGAAGGGAGAGGCAAGCTTTTTAATGACAAACATAATTAAACTTTTAAACTATTTATAGGCTACTTAAAATAAGACACAGACTTTCCTCTGAAAATCTACTATAAAAAAAGTCTGGTACTATCTCGGAGAGCACAGATAATTGCCCTAAAATAATGCTATTTTGAATATCATGTGCGTATATGGAGGGGCCTAGGTTTTATGTAAATAGGGCCACACCTACAAGAAATCTGTCTCTATACTAAAAAAATAATGAAGAAAACATTGAGAGAACCTGAGAATTAGATAGCATGAGTACATATTTTCTTCCCTGGGGAAATGTTATTTGCTTTGCAGACCCAAGTCCTAGAAGACTTGGACTGAACTGAGTTATGCAGTCTTAATATGATTGAAGAATTATCTTGTTGACAAGTGCAGAATTATAGATTTGAATCCATTAGCTAAAAAGGTCCACAAACATTTGAATAATGGCCTTCACATTTTTTTTCATTGGTCTATCAAACAAAGAATAAAAAAAAAATAAATCTTAAAATCCTGTAGTTACAGTGTAAAGAGAAAATAGAATATCATTGCATTAAAGACAAGTAAGCCTTTTTTATTTCGTTTTGGAAACAGGAATTCTGGTTTGTGTTTCTATGCTTAGAGCTGTATATTTTTGGCAGCTGGAAAAGTGCAAGTATTTTGTAATAAACATAAATATCTTCTTCTTTAATCCAAAAGAAAAGCCATCTAATTAATCTGGTATCAAAGGAAGAGTTTAAATCAACAGGCCTTTTGCTGAACATTACTGATGGGGTAGCAATATGTCGAAGAAGCAGAATAGTTCCCATATAAAGAGCCAGGTGCTCATGTGATGTAATTCAGCATAATTTCACTGTGGCATCTGAATTCATATTCAGACTTGGAATGTTTTATCTTCTTGCATCGTGCATTTACCATGTTCCAAAGCTGGCTACTCCAGAAATACTCTATATATGATAAATTTGGTAAGGCTTTTTTTTTTGTTGTGATTAGTCTGACGCTGTAACTGAGTCCCAGCATACATTAGCGTGGGGAAGTGTGGTTTCAGACATAAATTTCAAGAGAGAGTTAATGAGTATGTATTTGTGAACTATCCCCTGAAGTCGGGGGTTTATTGCTTCTTCATGGACAGATTATAATCTGCTCCTGTAGAGACAATATCAGTATTAAAATAAAAGGAAAAAAATCAAGTTTGAGAATTTTTGGTATGGTTTCAGGTAGTGTAGAAGATTACTGTTACAGTGAGACATAGCTGAAGGCAGGGGGGAGGAAATCTTGTTGATTTTTCATTCTCTTTCCTGCTTGTTCTTCTCCCCATCTTGCAGATCTTTTGTGGGTGAGCCAAATGTAATCAGGTTTGGCTCACTTGGAGGAATTAGGATGACTGAAAAGTATGCCAGATTTCAAAACAATTTCTAACAGTTTCTGTGATACTGTGTAAGCAACTGAAAATTGACATGTTGTGTTGTGCCCAAGTCAGCCAACTGCTGTCACTGAATAATTAGAGTCTCTAGAAGAAGAGAAAGTTTTTTTTTCCTGAACAAAATTATTAGAAAATAATGTAGTGTCTATTTTATTTAGGGATAGGCTCAAATCCTTCTGCTCATACAAGCAAATATTTAAAAATAGTTTGAATCTGGGCTCCAAAAGTATCTTTCATGTATTTCTATATATAAAAGTATAAATAACTGATTTGGGCATTTTTATGCCAATACGTATGTCACTTGCACATGGAGAAGTCGTTGCAGATGGTTAATATTGGTTTGCTAATATAAATTAATTATTCTCTTTATTTCATATGGCACATCAATTCTACAAATTGAGTTCTAATATCAGGCATAGGTTATGATCTAATTATAGCTTGATCTGTCATACAGTTATGACAATTTGAGGATAGATATAGTGCCTGATTCCCCAGGAACTTCTACCTCTGCAAACTGACTACAACTGGGGACAGAACCGTTCCGCTTTGTCAGCTTTTATGTCCCTTTCCACTCTTCTATAAGAAGTATAAGTGATAGCACATTCAACAGTGAAAAATCATGGCTAGTGAAATAACAAGGTAGCATCAGGTGAGGAATCCCAATCTGGTAGAACCATGCACAGTCAGTGTGCTCACTTCATGCCCTTGAGACTGATGTGGAAATGCTAATCTTGCCTGAAGAGATCTGGAAGACTGCATGGGAGAGATCTTCAGGAGAAATTTGCAGCTTGTATCAAGCTGAGGTTTGGAATAGCGACTATTTTCGGTCGATGAGAAACTGAATATGAGCCAGCTTCAGCATGCGCTCGAAGCTCAGAAACCAGCCGTATACCGGCCTGCATCAAAAGAATTGTGATCAGTAGGTCAAAGAAGGTGATTCTGCCCCTCTGCTTGGCTCTCATCAGATCCCACTTGCAGCATTGTGTGCAGTTCTGGTGCCCTCAACATGAGAAGGACAAGGAGCTGCAGGAGCAAGTCCAGAGGAGGCCACGAAGGTTATCGGGGGCTGGAGCACCTCCCATATGGAGACAGGCTGAGCAAGTTGGGGCTGTTCAGCCTGGAGAAGAGAAGGCTGCGTGGAGACCTCAGAGCAGCCTTCCAGTATCTGAAGGGGGCCTACAAGGATTCCAGAGAGGGACTTTTTATCTGGGGCAGTAGTGACAGTACAAGAAGTAATGGGTTTAAACTTAAACAAGGGAAGTTCAGGTTAGATATAAGGAAGTTTTTTACTGTGAGGGTGATGAGGCACCTGGCACAGGCTGCCCAAAGGAGTGGTAAATGCTCCATCCCTGGAGGTGTTCAAGGCCAGGTTAGACAGAGCCTTGGGCGACATGGTTTATTGTGAGGCATCCCTGCCCATGGCAGGGGTTTGGAACCTGATGATCTTAAGGTTCTTTCTGACCCAACCCAAACTATGATTAGAGAGACTAAGCCAAATTAGGATTATTTTTTTTTTCCTGCTTGCTCATATTTTCCAAGCTGTCTTGTTCCTCCTTTTTTTAATTCCATCAAAAAGCAGCACAACTTAAAACCTGCTATTTTTATCTTATTCGAAGCCTTATCTTGATAGCACCTTCTCATCTGTTCTTTCTAATTGAATGCACTCCTTCCAATTTGTTGTTTGAGTCATCTTTTTGTAAGGATTCAGAATAATTCTTCAATCTGTAGAAGTGCTACTTGTACCCGTATTCTTAACAGAAAAGCCCAGTGCAAAAGTTACGTGACAACAATTAATGAAAAATATTTTTATTCTGAAAGTGTTTTTTCTTCCTGCCTAACTCTTGCCAGGACTCCTTCAGTTTGCAAATATTTCATAAAGGTGATGTTAGGGATAAATACTATGTATATTTGAAACATCTACTCCTCCCATTAAATTCAGCTGCAAAATTCAGTTAATAGTACTGGAGGGGTTGGAGGTAGGAGTCTTCTTCCTCCCTTGAAAAATCCCATCCCTTTATTTCTTTAGATCCAGCTGTAAAACTCCTCATATTTTTCTGGCACTGTTACAAATGAGAGATAAATAATAAACAGTTTCTCCTCAGGCATCCAAAGCTACATATATAAATCTATATTAAATCCAAGGTTAATGATTGATTTTCTGTTTTATTGGCTGTGGGGAGCACTTTCTGAAGGAAATTCTGTCTAAGTGGTAAAATAGCTTTCTTCATAGTTTCTTAAGCAAAATGAGACATTAAGTCTTGACTGTCCTATTTTGCAACATGCAAATAATGCATAGTAAAAGAGAATAAATCACATCTTTTTATGTCTGTCAGTTGGAGAAAAAAACCCCCACTTTTTACTTATTTTTTTTTCTTTTCCAAAAATTATTTTATATCTGTGACATTCCTAATTTGACTGGGTCTTGCAGAGAAAAATGCTATACTTCTCATTAGTACTTTGCAGTTATCGCTTCCCTGGCTGAGGTGGAAGAAGCTTTAAATCATGTGGGAAAATAGGGAAGGGAAAAGAGAAAACAAGCTTTTTGAACCCTGTAATGTAAATGTGCAGACAATTATTCATTATTAACTGCCTGAAGCATCACACCTCTCTCACCTTTGCTGGAATGTCTGAACATTAGGGTAAACAACACACTGCTGTCTTATCATAATGCGGTCTGCTTCACTGCAGCAAGAACTTGTCAGAAACAGATTGTGATGTTGACTTCTCAATAGGAGAAAAAAAGGGCCTAAATTAGACTTCTATAAAAAGAATATTGCATATTTATTTCCACAATAACACCAAGGAAAAACGTTAGTCAAGAAGCAAGCAATTGGGTGAATAAATAAGCTTGTCTTTGTTCTCATCAATTAAGTTATTACATCAGTTGGAAAACCAGTGAATTATAATACAGATGTTTAATGAAACACTGCTGTGCCTATAAGTCAAACTCCTATTTTGTGGTGTGATTTTGGCTGCATAGTTTTGTGTGTGTTAAACCGTATTTATTAGCTGATACCCATTATTATTTTGAGCAAGGTATAATTCAGTTGTCAGGCCCCAGCTCTGGGAAGGAGATTTAATCAGTGAGAGCCCGCTTTGCTGCTGAGCATAAAACAATGCGGGTTTCATGAAGCAATCACACCAGTGTGAAAAAATGGGATTAATTAGTATTGTACAAGAACAGGCAGCATGCTCATTAAAACCTTGTGAGCTGCCTCTTGATAAACTGCCACTTGATAGGGCCGCATTAATGTGACAAGGCAAAGACTTTATTTCCAAATCCTTTCTGATTATATCTCACTTTTAAGTTACCTGAATTGACTCTCTAAGGCTTTTGGAATACAAAGATCAAAATTGCAGCAAGAGATCCCCAAGACACCTGGACAAAGGAGCCATGCTCAGATAGTAAGGCTTCAAAAGACAACTCTTTTTTTGAACTCCCATTCAAACATAAATCAATAGCTGTAGAATGAGGCAGCTCCAAAGGTGGTAAATTTGCATTTACACTCAGCAGGTTGGGCTGGAACTTATTTGACAATTAGCAGCTATCTAATGAATCCCATATAGTTCTGTGCCTATCTGCTTACCAAGAGCTTCATATGTTTGTCAGTACATAAAGCCTTATGAATATTCTTACAGCTTCCAGTATGCTCTGAGGAAAGGGGAGAAAAAGGTAGGCACTTCCAGCTGCACATCTGTTTCTCGTAGTTTGGGTTGGCCACTGAAGAACTTACAGTCATGTATCTCTTTTTTTATCCTTTCTTTTAAAAGCATTCACAAACTAAAAATGTAGATTCCTACTAGTGGATTTGTTTCTACATGACAAAACATAATAGGAGACATGCCTGAATAACAAGAGTAAACGTTGGATAGGATGTATTTTTGATCTCGTGTGTTATTTTCCTTTAGGCATCATGTTTTATTCCTTCCTGAGTTTGTAGTGGTTCTGATGATTTACTTGCACATAATCTCGGCTTTTTTTTTTTTATTCCTTTTCCTTTTTGTGAATTAGTAGCTATAATGAAATTATATCTGAAATTCTAATAGTTAACCAAATCTATCAGCTGTTTCATGATTCATAGGTGCTCCAAGATGCTGACTTTCCGTGTAGCTTTAGCTGACATTGTATGTAAGGCAATTGTAATGCAATAGAGTTACCTGTCAGCATATATTTGTAGGTGTGGAAAATGTCACTCAGAGAACAGAGATCTTGTATTCCCTGAAGCTTTTCCCAACTATTTTATTTTTAAGTAAAAACATCTTGTTAAAATTCAACACCCTATTAAAGTAATGCTATCCACCACGAAGTCAGAGTATTCAGTTACCAATTATAAAATGTTTGCAACTGTACAGGTGTAATCCCACCCATAGCTACCAGTGAAAGGCATCACACTGGAGGCAAGGTACCTGAGCTACCTAGATATGGATAAGTACAACGCTTTACAAAGTGATGTGTTGCAATATTATTAATTTAAACCCTTAGATTTCATTGTTGTGATCTGGGCTACATGATGCAATGCAAGATGACAGCCATTGAATTAATAGAAAATGGGATTCATCTCTTGAAATTTCACACAAAATAGAAGCAGGAGACAGACAAAATAAAGGGAGATGGATAGACAGACTGATAATACCAGTAATACTTTTAAATTTTAACAGAATGGGTGAGATTATTTTAAAACACTCACGGTATTTATCAACAGTGTGATAGCAGGGGGGAAAAAAAACGTGTTCCTTCCCTCCCTTCCTCTCTCTCTCTCTTCTTCTTTCTCCCTTTCGTTGATTGCTTTGTTGAGCAAGTCAGTGAATATTTTACACTTTGTTTCTTTTATTTTAGCAAATGAACTGCCTCGAGCTAATGCAGTGTAAGTGGAAATTTCAAGCACCAATGTCTACTGCATGATCCAATAATAGGAACTTTCTTTCCCTCCTTGCTGCTACACTGTGTTACAGAGCTAACTCCCCAATGCCTCCAGGTAGTCACATGGCTGATTTATGATTATAAACTATAGCTCTGGAAGAGGTTAGCTAGGTACTTTAAATCATTGCTTTTCCTCTAATGAACTGGGGTCAGAGGGAAAGTACAGTATGCAACAGCTTTATCTGGTCGTTACTTATGTCTTACATGCTTACTCCTCCATGTTTTTGGTTGTGATAGTGTTTTTATGTAATTTTAATTGCTAAAGCTATTTTAGTAAATCATGTTACTGAAAATTTAATGAAATGAGGTTTTGTGCTGTTATTTATCATTCATCTTGGTGCAAATTGGAGCCAGGCATCTATTTCAAATGTGGCCTGGACAGCATCAAAACAGATAAAGACAAGATAAAGATAGATAACACCCACATAGTATAAGGGGTGATGTCTTTTCCCATTAACATTATGCCGCAATGTTGAACTCTGTTCTTGTCTGATATCTGTATCAAACCATTGCACCAGTATCTCAATAGAATAAGATATGTTAAAGATGCCTGAAATATGCAAATATAGTAATATTCAAGATGTTGTCACAGGTTAGTGTGGAGATTGATTTCAGACTAATGTTATTAACCTGTCTTGAGAACTCATGAAAGCGTGGGATTATTGTGTAAACTCAAGGTACCCCTTATGCAGATTAGTCTTGAACACATAAGACTTACTCAGCAGGTCACCCTAAGTCTTACTGACCTTGACAACAGTGCTATGGTCATATTTTTATATAAATAAACTTTTTTCAGGCAATTTTTTTCCAGTGGATTCAGTACAGATAGACCTGTTCTGGTACAAGGCCTGTTAAACAATTTGTATTTCAAAGTCCCTTATTTATAATCATCTAAAAGACACTACTAGTTGATTTTCTGTGCCACTCACTAGCTTAATGGAGTATCAGACACTTAATGCGTGCTCACACAGCTCTTGTCATTCAAGTACATCAAAGCAACTGATCATGTCACCTTCTTCGTAAAGTAACCCATGGTTTGGAATTAGAGAGATAAAATTCTTCCTGTCAGCAGCTCTTCAGATCAGCAATTCAAAACCATGACTTGGTACTAAAAGCATCTCTCCAGTAGCCTTGCACCTCTGCAGAAATATTAAACTTTGTATATCTGCACCTATAAGGATTTCTAAGCAGAACATGAAAGGTTATTTTAATAACCTAGTAGTATTTGCATGTGATCTTCTTCTGTCAGCTGAAGCTTCAGGCAACAGAAGTATGTGGGTCTGGTTCTTGCCTGTTCTTTCACATCGGAGGTCTGACTTTGACAGGGGCTATACACAATTCACTGTAATACCTGGATGATTGTATAGACTTGTTACTTAGCTAGTTATTCCCTCATCATGTACTGTTGAATGTTGCTGCCAACATAAAGTTTGTCCCTTTTGAGTAGCATCCTGTTTTTTCAGACCATGTCTGAGTTGTCATGATCATTTTGAATTCTGATCTTGTCTTCCAGCATACTCACAATTTGATGCTGACTGCGGATGTAATAAGCATAATCTATTCTGTCAATGAGGTCACTAATGAAAATATTGAATAGTACCAACCCCAGTCCCCTATGGAGCCTCACTTCGTACAGCCTCCCATTCTAGCCATGAACCTTTGCTAAATACTCTAAGTAACAGTTTTGAAACTTATTTTCTGTTCACCCTAGTATTGTTTTATCTGAACAATATTTCCTTAGCTTTACAAGATCTTTTACAGCAATCAGAAAGTTAATGACACCTATTGCTTTCTGTCCACAAAATCTCCATCCTTGTAGAAGAAAATTAAATTGGTTCAATATTCAGTCTTCAAGAACAAAATGTCCAACTCTTCTGCATGTTATCCTTACAGAATACAGATAATTTGTTGCAGAGATTTACCAGAAATTTAGAAGGAATTCCTTTATGGTACCCTAGTTAGTTGGTTTTCCCATTTCTTAGTCTTCTGTTTTGTCATTTCACCCATTCTTCAATATTTTTCAATAATAACTATTAGTCCTACTAAGCTCTAGTCTTTTAAATAACAGGGGATGGGGTAGAAAGGGCTGCAAAGCAGGCAAATGAATTGAAAAGATCTAAATTCTCCAGATATTTTCTAACCTTTCTTATCAAGGACAATAACCTTGTATGAAACTGTCTTCATGCTGCAACCCACCCCCAAAAAGGTAATAAATATGTAGGCCATCCTGAGGACGTCTCCCAGTGGCTTTCTCTACCTTTTGAATTGAAGCAAGTTCAAAAGTTAGCATAATCCAGCTTCACTTGGACTTCCTTTCACTAAATTAGAGTGATTTCTTCTTATGGCTGATGTTGTTTGTATCTCATTTTGTACCATGGATTTTCTTACTGCATACCTTGGACCTTGCCTGGAGAGTTAGAATCTCCTATTAGATTTGGAGTGTGAGCCTTCCATTTTCCTATGAAAAATTTTGTGCACCTGATCTTTCTGTGTTAGCAATTCAGGGAGGTTCATTCCACCACTGACGGGTTCATCTGTAACTACTGTCTTTAGAACTTCCCAGATCACTTGCTCCTGGAGGTTGAGTATCCTTATTCACTGCCTGCTGTTTCTTCGTTTCCCCAGAGTTTCTGATATAAATGTTGAAGGACAGGTACTGGAGTTGCTTGGACCTGAATTTGATTCAGTAGCGTTCGTGCCAATCTGCTGGAAAAGGGCAAATTCTCAAGAGGTGCTCTTTCTCCCACTTTAACTCTTGTCAGGTGGTGGGCTGACACATTGCACTCCAGAATTACTGCTGTTCCATCAAAGATTCAATCTGGGCCCTCTGTGTAGCAGCGTGAAATATTTCTCTACTGTAAATCACATAGTACAGAGAGAATCCTCAAGTTGTTTTCATGCACAATCATACAGGAACCTAATTTTCTGTGATGGCTGCTTCAGTTATTGCATCACAAAAATTTCCTGCTATGGAGCAGCAGGTTTCATTCATTCCATCACCACCTATAAATAAGGGTTGTGACTGGAATAGGTCATGTGAGCTACTCCTGAGAAAACCACATATCACATTATCTGTGAAGAAAATGTGTTTTAAATTGCATTCTTCTAACTACATCTTGGTTGCTGCATAGTTCATTTCTGAGCATGCTAAATGGCATTCTTAACACCAGAGATGCAGCACAGAAAATGATGGTTCAAAATGCTTATAGAATCCTAGAATAATTTAGGTTGGAAGGGCCTTCTGGAGGTCATCTAGTTCACTTGGGGAAGGTATGAGATGATGCTTGAGATCTGTAACATACTCCCAAGATTAGATTAATAGGAGCTTTAAAGTTTGCTTAAGTGACAGAACTCTTTTGGTATGCCATCAAAATCAATAAGTTATGTAGTTTACAGTAAGAAACTTATGAACGTTTCAGTTCACTTTGCTCTATATGCACTTCTGAGGAAAAAAAGGTCCATTTAGATAGACATTCCAAACGGTAACTCTCAAACCTCAAATTATTCATTATTTTTCACCATCTTTGAAATATGCTTGCTTGCATGGACTAAAAAATAATCATGGAAATTTTTCAATATACTCTTGATATCAGCTGACTGTCTGTCATCACACTGGAAGGAAGATGGTGGAAGATTTCTGGCTACAGTGCATGTGGAACAAAGCAAAGGAATATACAATTAGATGTGCTTTCTGTCTCCGATTTGTCCTGTGTGTTTAGAGCATTTACCTTTGAGATTTTACTTCTGAAGCTGCCCAATTATCTCATATAATGTGTCTTGGAATCCACCTGATCATGGAAGAGTGTGATCAGTGCTTGCAGGGACCTTTTTCTAGTTTTCTGAGACTATGCTCCCCGAGGCTGTTCTATGCGGGGACTGGCAGAAGCATTAACTTGAATTGAGCTCTGAGCAGCGTGTTCCTTTGTTCCCACAGGTTCTCCAGGCAAGCCAAGCAGAGAAGAGCCAACACTTTGAGGAACTTGGAAAGGGGAAGGAATACTTCTGTATGCATCCATAGTGACACAGAAGCTGCTTCTGTCTGTGTATGTAGCTGCTGACTTCCACACCCAGGTCTCAGGTAGGACATCTTGTGATTAAGTATTTGGGCCAACAAGTAAAAATTATTAGGAAAAGCTTAAAAGGTGTACAAGTCTGGCAATCTTCAGCAGCTGTCATGATATAATCTTGTGTGTTCATCTGGTAATCTACTTAAGAAGAAATCCTTGTGATACTTATTTGAAAGCAGTTGAAGGAAACCATCCAGAATTTCAACCCCTCTTGAGTATACAAGCTAGAGAATGGAGATGGGTTTCACTGTCATATTTTGCAGCTGATTTTACACCATTAAGTTTAAGTAAATTTAAAAATTGAAGCTGTAATCTGTACTTTAATATTGATATAGTCTCTGGCATTTTGACCTTGCCAATCAGCAGAGTATTTCAACAGCTATCAGCAGGATAATTCTCACATGGTTGGTTGCGGAATTAAGCATGTTAAAGGACTATTCACTAATTTCTGGAATATCAGGAGTTGGACATCTCAGTAAAGTATGTTGTCTTAAAGTAGAATGTCTCATCTGATACAGTCAATGCTTCTAGATTTTTATGGACAATACATTTTAAAAAATAATAATTAAAAAAACCCCAACAAATTGTTAGGATTACCAAGCTAAGGGTGCTAAAGGAACTTAGAGATTCATATACAAACATTCAAACACCAGGCTTAGGCCCAGGATAGTGTTTGTACTAGCAGCCAAAATAATCACCAGGTGATTAAAGTCTTCTCTAACAACAAAATTCACTGTGGATCTCCTGGACTATGAAGGGGATTCACTCTGCCTGTGTTTTGAATAATAAGGGGGCTGGTGATGCAATATATATTCTGGAACACTTTGTCCACGTTATCGGAATGCTCACAATGCCAGAGTTATGGGAAATATATCATCATCCATAGATTGGAGTTTATACAGAATATTACTCTGCCATAGGATCCCTTTATCTACATTCTAGATGGCCTGACAATGACTCCCTAAATGCCTGAAGCCAATTTAAAAAGGGTACTAAGAGCACTCTAATAGCTGAAGTTATTGCTACTAAAGTGTAAATCAATGCTGTGTGTGTTCCAAGAAGGAAGAGCCGGTCCGAATGAGCTTTGTCTTAATGGAAAGAGTATTTTAGACAAATTCTTTGTATATGGAGGCAGATTCTACATGTGTGGCACCATATTCTGCAGTTGGATCTATTGGCCTCCGTTTTTCTGTAGTGAAAGGTGAATTTGCTTAGCTTGGAACAAGCCTGCACTGTTGCTCTTCTTTCCTGATGAATACATAAACCTCTTTAGTTTTGCTAGATAAGTATTGAATGTGAACCAAAGTTGGGCTGTATATACAAAGCAAATATGTGAGTAGCAAGACGAGGGACAGAAGAATGTAATGCTGCATTCTCATCTTGCCCATCCTCTGGGTGCTCCACCCAGGCTGGTGCAGCCCAGAAGAACTCAGCCCCTACCAGTCTTTTCCTTTCTCTCTCTTGCTAGTCTTTATCTCCTAGTCTTCGGGCTCTGATGCAGTACTATGCCATTTCTACTAGCAAATATTTATTCCTAATTTTAGCAGTGATGAATAGATCTGTCAGGCACTTCTTGTGGATTGTATGCTAACACGCACCAAAAATATGAGTTGAGGTCGTGGGCTGTGCCTAGTTCTGGGGCGTAGGTTTTCTCACCCCTGATTTATATACAGCAATCTTCTGACAGTGGCTTTAGTCAAAGGGGATGTAAATCTTCTAATTTCTGCTCATCTTGAGCAGATTCTGCACTCTGAATACCATGGATTTTTAGGGATTACTAGTGGGGGCCCAGTTATGGATGAGATCCTCCATCTTTACCTGCCTCCAGTTATCCAGAGATAATCAGATATTAGAGAAGGTTGGAAATTTGTCTCCTATTAATAATGAAAAAAAAAAAGTGATAAAAGACTCTGATCTTGCCAGTGTCATAAGTAATGTCACTTAGTAAAGTGACTGGCACTAGCTGTAGGCTCAGATATGCCAATTATAATTAAAGCCATTATTTTCAAATATAGTTCAGTTTATTCCTGGCGAAAAGTAAAGAGAATTTTAGAGTGACAAATCTCACTGGAAAATGCAAACTTGACAAAAAGGCTGTGTTTTTTGACTACCTATAATAATCTGATATCAGGCTTGAAATGAGTAGTATGTTAAAACACGTATTTAAAATGAGTGTTGACCAACCTAACATACTGTACAACTTTAGAATATGTATGTGCCTGACAGAGTCATCTTGACAAAGCAAAAGATGACTTACAAGGCAGAAGTGACAATTAGTTCCTAGAGTAACAGCCTTCATACATCTGTAGTGTGGCTTTCAGAAAGGTACAGAACCATTATCCATTGCAAATTTGATGCTCATTCACAGTTTTCTGGAAGAGTAACCAAATTGTCGTCTAATTTCATGAACTAAAACCAAAGATAGTGCTCTAAAAAAAAAAAACCAACCAGACAGTGAAGCTGTATTCTCTTTTTTCAGGCAATTTTTGGGGGGTTGGTTCTTTACTTACAGCAGAGTACAGATAATGGTTGTCTTGTGTAAAGCTGTATAACACCCTGAGACACCAGTCAGCCTTGGTGGGTTTCTTTCTTAAAATGAATGGGATTCTTGGAGATGACTGTAGGAGAATATAAAATGCAGACACAAAGTAGCTCCCCTGAGCCAGCAGCTCATTCCTATGAAGGCAGCTTTAAGCTTGGGACAAAAGCGACAAGAAATGGAAGGTATGCACTACATCAGGAAATCTCCCAAATGCTCCAAACCCTCTACCCCAGGGTATGTCCCAGCGGAACATGCTGTTTGGGGCTGTAGCTGTTCTGAAGATACAGCCTCTGTCATTGGCAACCTAGAACTGAAGGTTAACTGGCAGGTGATGAAACAGAAATTTTGTCACTGACCTTTGCCTGCTATTGAGTACGCCAGTCCTGCTCAAATCCAGTGGTAGTTAGTGTTTCTCTTATTCTGGCCGCCTTTTAGCTCCATTTGCACAAGGTGATGGTGCATTTGTGCTCTCAGGCATTTGTTCAAATGCCTGCCCTACTGCTGGCCACCAGAGATTACCCTGAAAACTGACTACGGCGCAGCGATCTGAGGTCTGATGTTAAGACAAGGTATACATTAAATTCCTGCTTGCACTGCAGGTGACTGGGATCTAGGCGAGAAAAGTTGCTGTAGCTGAATTTTTTTCATTCTTGTCTACTGCATTGGGCAGCTATTTTGTCATTACTGGCAGTCTTAAGATCTTGGCTTTGTTTTCTGCCCTGTAATCTGGTGTTGATGTCCTTTATGTTCCCAAACCCTCTCTTTAAAAGTGTTTCCATTTGATATGATTAATAGCTCTTGCGAGTGATCTCTATTAAGGACTCAAAGCTCAATTTCAAATATTTTTGTGGCGCTTCTGGTGGGTCTTGCTGGGATAAATTAAGCCTATTTTTCTCCTGATTGCTTTGTTGGATCTCTTTGTAACTTCACCTTGTATTCCTTTCTGTTCAATACTTTTCAAAGTACTGAGATTTTAAAGAAGTACAATAAATCCCAGATCAGTTTTTAATGACCATGGTAAGCCTGCTTGTAATATGTCAGTAAGCTGAGCCTAAAAGCCAATGGGGAATAGGCCATTTCTGCCTTAGTAATTGCCTCCACAGAAAGATTTATAATGTCATTATCTGAATCTACAAGAAATAACTCATAGAGCTGAAATACCCTAAAAAAAATATTACAATTCTCTTAAAATCTAGTCATTCATAAATGCTAAATCATAAAACTTTTTTCAAGATGTTTTATGTTAAAAATAAAACACAGTCAAAATATAAATGTACTTTTCTTAATCAGATTCTTTGTTCTTTATGTATCTGTTTTCCATGCTGTAACTTGGGCAGAGGAATTGTGCAGTGCGCAGCCCAGATCTAGCACTGCGCTGCTGAAAACACAAATGAGTGCAGAAAAACCACAAAGAGGAAGAGCATTCCCAGTCATTTTTCTTTATTTGTGTGTGATTCCAGGGGGGAAAAGGGTTAGTTAGCACTGCAATAAAATTAATTTTAGCAATAAAAATCACTCCCCTCCTTTCTCTTTCCACCATTTTCCCATGAAAAGCCACACTAAACGTCCTGATAAATGTACTGCGGTACTGTTTTAAGCCATTTCAGCCGGCTTCCTTTGCCCTTAGCATTCCCCAATCAGAAGATATCATTCATTTCTTTCAGAAAGCAGGAAATGTACTCTTCAATTTGTCTGGTGTTTAATAAAGTGCTAGAATTACCATAGCTACCCTCATCTTCTGATGCTTTAATACACTGTGAGATTTATACTAATTTCAACCAGACTATATTCTTCAGTATAGAAAGCTTGTACACTTAAAGGGCACTGTCAGTGTGCTTTTTAATCATGAGCTCCTGTAAGCAAGGACTCAGTTTCTATATCCCTGAAGATTTTTAATTGTTTTACTTTTTCTCATTTGTTGTTTGTCCTGTGTCTGTCTGAGCTTTATTGTTGCTTCTGGGTGGTTTTGCCGTGGCTTTTTTATTATTACTTTTTATTCATTGTTTAAATAAATATTATCCACTGACATCTCTGGAGATGTGTTGTAATGCAGTTGCTTTAACTCAGTCAAGTGAGTCCTAAGCTCAGTGAAAGGTTTTTAGTTTGATGTAGTCGGATTTTAATCTGAAGTTCAAATTAAACTTTTCCAGGGTCCAATATCTGTTCTTAGACAGCAAATTATAGAGGCTAACACCCTTTCAAAGTGTGGCAGTTCTGTTTATTAACTTGAATAGGTCCAGGATTTCATCCCATGTCTCATACACTTCAGAGCACAGACGTGTCTATATGTAATAAATTATTATTCATTTCTAGTGAGCACCATGAACTTTTGGGTTCTTTGCTTCAAAGAAATGAGCTCCCTGAAACAGAAGTTATTTCTCAGCCAGGGCACTCTGGTCATCATTATACCACCTTGAATGTAAGAAGTCTGTGAGAACAATACTGACAGATGTGTTTCCTGATTTTAAAAATGATTCATAAGCAAAGAAATGTGTGCTTCTGCCTCTGGACATGTATATCCAATTCTTATCAATATCAGTAGGAATATTTCTTTACCCAGAGATAAAAATACATTGTAATACACTTATCATCTGTGAGCCCCTACTGTGTGCCTCTTAGCTTTACTTCTACATCTTTCCCTGATTTCTGAAGCAATGTGATGTGTGCTTTTCAGCACTGAACTCTGTGAAGAAGTCAATGACAACTAAATGAAACTGGAGTTTTGGAGTGGTCTGTCTGAAGTTGATGTGTTTATGAAAGAAAAAGAAAAAAAGTCAGGTCTTCTATGGAAGCTCTTTTTTCCTTAAGGAGCTGCTGCACACTGAATATAGTCAGATTTATAATTGGAAGTAAACTTGATTCATTGTTGATCATTAGGCTTTTAAACCTAATCTGAATTGAGATCAGAGTATAGCAACTAAAATAAAAATCCTTGCACTGAAAAGCCTGTGGAAAAAAATGCAGTCGATGCAAGGTGACAGTCTGGACTGAGCTGTCTTGGGCCACATCCTTAAATGGGAGGAGTACAAATTCACTTCCATCAGGATTGTTGATAATAGGATTGTAGGAGACAGAACCTAACCACAATGAAGGATGAAAGAATATTGAAATATCCTTTTTGCTCCTTCTGTTAGAAACTCATCCTATAAGAACCCGGGTGAAATAATGAATTGAGGTTGGTTAGGATTAGTCTCAGGTTATTCACTTGGTGCCATGCTTCTTCACTATTGTATGTAGCAAATGTTTCCTGACAGGCTAACTAGGAATAATAAAAGGATAAAGGACTCTGGTGACATACTGAATGTTACAATTGTTATTCCTGTCCTCTAAATGTGGTTTACCTTTGGCAGTGTCAGAGGCGACTATTCCCAGAGCCCAGGAAAGTAGAAAGATGAGCTGCTGGGGGATAAGTGTGCTCACAGCTGCTGTGCTCTGTGCTGCTGTTATTAGTACTGCAATGTCTGCCTGTGGGGAGTCCTCTTGAAGTTTATCAGACTGCGTAAGTGTAAAGTGTGGGGCTTGTTTCTTTGCAGAAGTTATTCGGGAGGGGAAGAAGAGAAGGAATAGGTTTTTATGCTTATTCTTTCACCTGTTGTGAAAATCATTACTCATTTAACTGTTTTCTTTAAGATGTATCTTTCCATGAGATCTTTAAAAAAGGATTAGCCGCTTTTAAGTGATGAACTTAACTGGCAACTTTACTGATCCATTAGCAAGTTTAGATCCAAAACATCTCCTGAAGTTGGACTGCTGACTCAAC
Organism: Psittacula echo; assembly: GCF_963264785.1. Taxonomy (NCBI): domain Eukaryota; kingdom Metazoa; phylum Chordata; class Aves; order Psittaciformes; family Psittacidae; genus Psittacula; species Psittacula echo. Next base: position 2,564,963 of record NC_137747.1, read on the forward strand.
GCATACTAATAAGGGTGAAGGCGTGAGTGTTCACTTCTGTCTTGAGGTAGATACACATATTGGCTTATGTGCAAACTTGTTTCTTCTGCAGCTAACATAAGAACTTGGACATATGTATTATGCAGTTGTTAAATCAAAATACTTTTCCTTCTCATAAGATGTACTGTATGATTTCTAACTAGTGGTCAGAGGATAAGGCTTGCCTTATATTCCAAGCTCATGCTACTTATAGTACTGTTTAATATCATCCGCTCTTTCATCAAAGGAAGTGAGAGCTGCAAGCACAAGTCCTAGATCAGAAGTCTCTGATGGTAGAGAGTTTCTTGCCTTAGCAGCATGTTCTTCACCAAGTAAGAAAAATGTTGTGGCTCCTCTTGGAAATTATTGTTGTTATTCCACATAGCTTCAAAGAGAATTATGACTTCACAGCACCTCAGCACCCATGGTGCCTGTGCAAGAAGACAGTGCACATCTCAGAACAGCTGATGAATGCTGTCATAGCATTTAAGGAAAAACTTTAATTTTTTACCAAAAATAAAAGCTGTTGAATTTAGTAAATTACATCACTGTTAGTGCTGTGAGGAAATGCCTTGGTCTGTACAACTAGAGTAATTAATTATGGGTGAGAAATCTCATAATGAGAAATGGAAAAAGGACCCTAATAACTAATAAGCATACGGTCAATTAATTTCAGGTTTCTCTGAAGAGGATGATTCTAGAGGGAGGCAGCTAAGAAGTTGCTTGTTGGAAAACTTTTAAGCTAGGAAGGAAAGCTAGAGACAGACAGACCATTACAGGGAAGGGCAGACAGTGCACATACTATATTCCTTTTCCGTTATGGGTCCTACACAGTTAACATAGTTTGTTGTTCTGCATTCTTTTTTGCTCTATCACACACGTGCAAAAATTTTAGGTGAATAGTTTCAGGTTAAATAATCTTTGAATTATTTAGAAACTACAACTATTCTCTGGGTAGTTTAAGGACCTTATTTCTATCTCTGGCTTCTAATTTTGCATGCAACTTTCCACTCTCAAAACCAACTGCACCAACAGAACTTGAGTTTGGATAAATTGCTCCAATATTGGCCCATGTGTAATGCATGTTAATGAAATATAAGTGTACAGGTCAAAAGAGAAATATTTAATGGGGGTGTTTACCAGTTGGTGATGGGAACGGAGAGCTCAGAATATACCAAGACAGAGTAGTTAGTGAATCTGTCATACACATAAATCAGCCACACTCCCTCTGCATTTCTAATTGTCTCCCTAAAAAGGTTTTAGTCAACCCCTTAAAATGATGATCACACAAATGCATTTTTATATCGCTTGTTTGCTTTTAGTTATGCAAATCTGTTCAAAAGAAACGATGTACTCAAAATGCTCTAAAATTTTTAAAACCTACAGATGTCTCTGGTGTGAGATAATATGGAAAAAATAAAAATAAAATAAGTTAATGCTCACCAGCAAGATAAGGGAATGTACCGGTTTGGGGTTCAAGGCTGGATCCAGGTATAAGTAAAATAGGGGATTGGTCAGGGCAGTAATGAGTGTTGGGGAGAGTGACAGTATTATAGTCTGTCTTTATGGTATTCTTCAGGGATTCCATTTCAATAGTAGCTTACCAGAAGTGAATTGAGTTATATTGACTGAAACCTGCTTTCGCCTGTGCAATATGTTTTTTTTCCATAGAACCCTGGTCTAGTTAGGGTTGGAAAGGACCTTAAGATCATCCAGTTCCAACCCCCTGCCATGGGCAGGGACGCCTCACACTAGATCATGTCGCCCAAGGCTCTGTCCAACCTGGCCTTGAACACTACCAGAGATGGAGCATTTGCCATTTCTTTGGGCAACCCATTCCAGTGCCTCACCACCCTCACAGTAAAGGACTTCCTTATATCTAACCTGAACTTCTCTTGTTTAAGTTTAAACCCATTACTCCTTGTCCTATCACTACAGTTGCTGATGAAGAGTCCCTCCCCAGCATCCTTGTAGGCCCCCTTCAGATACTGGAAGGCTGCTCTGAGGTCTCCACGCAGCCTTCTCTTCTCCAGGCTGAACAGCCCCAACTTTCTCAGCCTGTCTCCATACGGGGGGGGCTCCAGGCCCTTATCATTCTTGTGATCTCCTCTGGACTTACTCCAACAGCTCCATGTCCTTATGTTGAGAGTATTAGAACTGTACACAATACTCCAACTGGGGTCTGACAGGAGCTGAGTAGGGGGGCAGGATTACCTCCTTCGACCTGCTGGTCAAAGAGGTGCCTGGAAGGCATAATAATAATAATCTTAATAATAATAATAACAATAATAATAATAATAATTATTATTATTCAATTAATTTCTTAAAAATGTCAATTGAAATTAACTTTTCAGTGTCCCCAGGTTACTTCTGAAAAGGCAAATTAACTCTTAGGTTTAGCAACAGTGGCCAGAGCAATGATAAACAGCTTTGGAAAACCTGGAACTTCCTTCTGTGGGTAAATATTGTCTTTCACTGCTTGGGTATTCAGCAAGCAGCAGCTACCCTGGGGTAGCGATCCTAGTTTTGGTTTCAGCCACAGTACAAGCAATGCTATACTTGAAAAAGAAAAAACTGTTGTATGGTCTGTCACTGTTCAGGACATATATCTTGGAAGAAATCTTGTTAGGCTTGGAGGCGCTAAGATTAGGCATAAAGCTTTCAGTCAGAATCTTGTGTATTTGACCTTCACACTTGTCTTTCACAGCTGTCACTACAGTAAATTCACAAGAATTAAACTGAGCACAGCTACTGCTGTATCTGGAGGTGCAGGTAGGGACAGGCTTCAGGAGACATCTCTGCCAGCTTTCTCAAGTGGCATGCTCATGCCCACCAACCCATCAGCATAGAGAGATGGATCTTGCATCAGTCTGAGCTTGCCAGTGTAGAAATGCCCCTTTACCTGATTGTGATGTATAGCATTAAGAGCCAAATTTAAGCGGCATGTCTGGAGGCTTAGATTGCTTTCACTGTGCTGAGCCTATGCTTTAGCTTGAAAAGAGCCTCGGTAGACCTGGCATCTTCCACAAGCACTAAATTAACACACAAATACTGAAGAAGGATGTAAAAATCAAAACTCTGAGTATGATACAGTGATTTTATAGAGTTCTGCATTGCCCTAAATCCACTTACAGAGCTCCTGATCATGTCACTGGGCACTATATGGCCCATCATTTGTCAGACCATTTAAATTCAGTGGCTTAGCACTTAGTCTTTTGGAAAACATCCTGATTTACAGCACTGTAGAGCTGATTAAAAAGTCACTCGTTAAAAAGGTATCTTTTATTATAATTGCTAAATATTTTTTGGTGTGGTTAGTAGGTTTCACCTTTAAAATGATGTATGTGTACTGGCTCTTCTCCCAAGCTGTTGAGTCAGAGCCACTGCACTAGCACTTAGATTTGTACTGAAATGGCAGAGGCTTTTGCAGTGCTTTGCGTTTTCACATGCTTTCTTTTCTCAAGTAGAGAAATATCAGCATATTCTTTTGAATAGGGTAGAATTTGGATACCTGGCTTTCACTCCCAGGTATCAGTTTCCTTTCTAAACTGGGGGAAGCTATTTAACCTCTCCCCTTCATAATAGCTGGAATTGGACCTATCTGTCATAAAATATTCCATGAGTCCTGTATTAAAAAACCATTACACAACTTCCAGCCAGTTGATGATTGTAGAATTTAATTTGCCAAACACCATGAAGCTGTTCTTACAAATAACTACTTGCAACTAGATCATCTTTAAGGTCCCTTCCAACCTAAACCATTCTATGGTAATAACAATTACAACAATAATTATAGGAAAAAGAGAGAGGAATAAAAGCCAAGACAGACAAATGATGCATAATACAATTGCTCACCACCCACTGACCAATGTCCAAGCAGCGATCGGTGGCTCCTGGCCAACTCCCCCCAGTTTCTATACTGAGCAAGACATGGTATAGAACATCCCTTTGGCTAGTTCAGGTCCTGCTTCTGCCCCCTCCTGGCTTCTTGTGCCCCTCCTCATTGGTAGAGCATGAGTCTGAGAAGTCCTCGGCTTAGAGTGAGCACTACTGAGCAATAGCTATAACATCAGTGTTGTTATCAACATCGTTCTCATGCTAAAGCCAAAACACAGCGCTGCACCAGCCAAAACCAGAACAGAGGATCACGAGATGACTAAGGTCATTTGAAAGAGCAAATCCAGCCAGGACAATGACTGCCTGGAAAACAGACCAATTGTCTGATCTGTTTCAGACATACAAGAAGGAGCTGTACGGTAGTCTACTTTGCAAAGCATGAATGAGATCTGAGGGCAATCAGGAGAAGAAGGGAACCAGTCTATCTGATAGGACTGAATCTGGGTTTCTAAGCAAGTTTCATGTCAGGGTACATCCCTAAAGAAGCAATTTCATAGCTGAGCTGGCATTTTTAACTCATCTCAACTCTTGACTTGAAGTCTGCAGCCAGCCCTACAATATCATCTTGAGAGTAAGATACTGCTTTTCTAGCAGAACAAAAGAACCATTAATGACACCAATTAACCAGTGTAATTCCCATTTACACCTCTTTATTACCTTCCACACACAGTATGTGATACATTATACATCCCATTAATTGTTAACATACACGCAAGTCAAGATCTTTTATTATACTGGGTCATCTATCATTGATACAGAGATATAGATATTTTATAGCTGAGCCAACTAACACTACTGTAGAGCAGAATCTATAACCACTTTCACATCAAATCTGATTGTGTTATTAAGCCCTTTAGTAGTGCTTAGAATGTAATTTGGCCTTACTAGAATGGATTTTATAAAGGGGAACAAAGAAGTGGGATTTGGGGTAAGCTGTATTCATATTGTGGGTTTAAAAATATGTTGATATGATTTTTCCCGTTTTAAAGCTAGAGGTGGAGCATTGTTTTTTTGCACTGCGAATTCCAGTTATCCAACCAGCATATGAGTTTTCTTTTAATTAACTGAAAACATAGAGGAATTAGTGAAGGGGCAACATTTAAGGGGAATCTAGGTGGGAATAATTTTTTAAAGTTCCAAAGATTTTACATTTTCAAAGGATAGAAAAATCAAAACTATAATGCAAGAACTATAACATACTTTGCTCATTCCCAGCAGAACTCCAGTTATCAATGGGCTACGTATTGCCCACAACTATTGACATTATTTAAAATGCTGAAGCTTGCTTTAGATACCCAGGTCATACGGCTGTTCTTGCATACTCTGATCTTAAATTCCAAACGTATTTTTCTCTCTTCTTGCTTTGTAAGAGACCCCCATAGCCAATTGAAAATTTCTTTGCTCTCCAGAGGAAACAAGAAATTACATACTCAGGCTGTGTTTCTATTTGCTAGTTCTGACCTCGGATTTGATTCCTGGTTTCTTTTAGTATGCATAGTTAAACCGGCAAGCCTTGCAGGCAGCACTCCTTGTCTTGGGTCTTGAAGCCTTTGTAGCCACTGCAGCAGCCTGCTCTGCAGGATGGGCAGAGGGGCTTGTCAGTGCTGAGGGGGCTCTGCGTGCTGCTCCTTGCTACCACCGCAGCTGGCCGCCGTGTCCCCACCGAGGCAGAGCTCAGCTGACGAATGCTTATGCTCCACACAGTGATACAGGAGCGCTAACGGACCTCGTCTCCCAGCCAGGACCGATGTGCTGCTGCCAGTCTCCCAGGGAGCTGCAGTAGAGGGGCACTCGTGCGGAATGATTTTTGGAAGCAGCTAACAACACTAGTGCTCCTCAGCCAAGCCTAGAGACTAACTGAGCGAGTGCTTCTCTTCTGCTTTGCTCCCGAGAAGCCTCAGCTAACAGCACCCTTCCCAGACAGCAGTGGGACCTGCTTCTTAGAAACCAGCCAGAAAAATATAATCTGAGATTTGAGCTTGCATCAGCAATGAAAAGTAGTGCTGCTAATTACCTACTCATGGCTAAAAGGCACCACTGCCTGCAGTAAAAGGCTTAAACATGATAGAGTTTAGCAAAGAAATGGTGCAGGCAGAGTAATTAAGCTGGCAGGTAACAATAGCTAGAGCAACTTCCCCTTGGTTGATTTGGGTGCCTCTGTGCATGCTATTCTGGTGGTTAAAGGAAATCAAGCATCTTTTCTTAAGATCCAGAGAGGATGGAGCAGGCTTTTGGGCAGATAGGTATGTGTCCTGCCTGAAAATCTCCTTTTGAGTAGCTGTCACTGGTTGCTGCCCTCTGCCAGCTGCTCTGGGTGCAATAGCAATAGGTTGGTGAGTTCATGAGGCTGACCCTGCAAGCTGAACTGGGAGACGATGGCCACAATTTCATCAGATCCAAGGAGGAAGGGGAAACTGTGGCAGTGTTTCAGGACAGGCCTGCCCCATTGTACCTGGCATCACCTGTGGGGGAATGCATTTCTTTCAATAAATGCTTACTTTAGGCCGGTAGAGTCTGTCAGTAATTTGGCATTTATATTTAGCCTTTCCTAAAGAGAATCTCTCCAAGTGATTTTGCAACTTAATTTCAGCAGTGTTTGTGCAACGGTTCCTCTGTGCCTTGCATCTGAGCAAACAGATAAACAAAGGCGCTGACCAAGTCCCTCCACTGCCATGCATTGATGCAGTGACAGACAAGGAGCAGATCTGCAGCTCCTCTCTGCAGCTCCAGCCACTGGGCAAAGCTTATCTGCACTCAGTCACCAAACAGACCTGTAAAAGCTCTCTGCCTGCTGCACGCATTACTTGTTCACTTACATACAAGTTTACAGCATAATAATATATAAAGAGAAGCATCTGTGCATCTGCTATGCTGACTTGTACTCCTAGTACTGCATTTCTGCTTTAGGCGTAATTCACAGATTCGGGTGTTTGCGAAGTGTAGGACCTGAGAAGTACTGCAGTCCAAGTGTGCTGTTGGAAATCTCTCAGCAACTCCTCACATCACGCTTTGTCCCTGTGTCCCATCCTGTCGCGCAGGACACTGGCAGCCTCATGCCCACATAACGTGGGTTGTACCCACATCTTTAGTTGGGTCTGGCATGACCTGTGCATGACAGGCTCCAGAAAACTGCTTCACACTATTCTAAATCCAGCTTCCATTATCTATATTCCTTAATTAGAGCAAATGAATACTAATTATTCATGGGTGGTATTTTATCAAAATGAATGGTGGCAGCAGTTGGAGACTTTGCCCATTAGACTTATGTCTGTTATATACAAAATATTGATATATTCACTTTGTGTGTGCTATTCTAGTGTCCATTCGGAATGGAGGTGATTTGAGGTTGAAAAGGAGGTTTGCATTAGCAGAGTTCCTACAACAAATACGTACTAATACATATTTAAGTTCACAGAATCTTACTATTTGAATAACTCCCCAAAATATTGCTAGTTTTCATTGTTTAAAATTTCTATGGCTGGATTTCATTGTTAGTCAACACTTTAAATTTAGTTAACTGGCAGCATAAACCTGCAAAACTGGTGTAGTCTCTGACTCTGCTGGCAATAGGAAATGAAAGAGGCTGGTACTATATACAGAGAATAAGACTAATAAAGGATTTTCCCCCTGCCTGCCATATCGGTATGTCCTGATCCATTCCACCTTTGATTATTAATGTTTTCATAATTCACATATCATAAAAATAGGTTCTTAGGTAAAAATTCTATGTTAAAAAAAATCCGCAATGATATGGGGTGTAAGAGACTTTCCTCGCAAACTTGTGATATGTTTTCTAATCTCATCTTGTATCTGGGCATTTTGGGTGACTTTTTGGACAAGCATTGGTAAATTCTTGATAATTTTGTAATCTCCAGTTAAAAAAAGAGGAAACTAAGCTGTCAGTAAGTTTCTCCGGTTATCCTTGATCTGCACTCAGAGATACGAGAGCCTTGGAGTGGCTTGTGAGAGTTAATAGTGAAGAGCAGAGCTCCTATGTTGCATTCACAGTTTAATTCTGTAACCAGAAGGCAGCCTGCCCTGCTGAAGAAAACCTAAAAATCCCTTTAAGATTCTTTGAAGAAAGTGTTTAGCATTTTAAGAAGATCTGATTTCCTTCGCTATGGTGTTGGTTATGCAATGTAATTTCTAGAAGGGATATTAAAGCCCTAAGACAGAAAAATATTGCTGGGGAGACCTTTATAAATACCTAAATTGGTAAGATGATTAACCATCAGATTTAACAAAAAACATACAAACCCCCCAAACCTGGTTGCACATCAGTTTAGATCAAGTTTTCTCAAGGCTTGTTCAGACTCTTCTAGAGTGATTTTTGTGTCTGATAGGCTGTGGAGTCTAACAGTTGCAATATGAAATTCATATAGGGATTTGAGGCAAATTATAGAATATTAAAATGGAGAAGGAATACAATGTATGATAGACATGTGTGTTCTATAAGCATACATACTTTTCCATTTAAAAATAGCATGCATAAAGGAAATCTTGGATTTCATTGAAAACAATAATTATGGCAGTTATGTTGAAAGCAGGAATACAATACCGCAAGAATGAGTATTGTATATGAAGAACATGTATTTGATGGTGTTAAGAGTTAATGTGCATAGGAGAATAAGAAGGGGTTTATTTTAGTTTGCCTTTTTTTCCCTCTTCTTTCTTTATCACAAGGACTAAATTCCTTCAGGCTAGACACACTGTTTCTTTAGCAAGGAAATGGTAAGACCATCTTAATTAGTGATGCAGTTTTGAGGCTGGTAGTGTTCACAGCAGCACTAATTCTAATTCCTAGTATTAATCCTGATGTTTCCATTATTTTCAGTTATACCTTTTAAACTGCTCACAATTTTTCTTTTTCACATCTTTCTATACAAAATAATTGCAAGAGATTTCTTACACTTTCTCTCTAATCTGTCCCTTGGCTGCACTTGCTATGTCCTCAAAAATCTTTCTATGTACATTTGTTTTGTCCTTCTCACCTGTGAAGCATGTTGATTGATTGCTGTTTTGCAAATTCTCTCTGCTATGTCAGCATCAGGCTGATGCTGAAGTCCTTAAAGCTGCGCTGCCCCGTATTGCACAGCTGAGCTGCCAGCGTCTCGTCTTTGTTTATGTAACCCATCCTGGTGTATTCTGTCCTCTTTACTGAATTATATAGTAAGTCTCTGTCTAGCTTGCTTAACTTTAGCTCCCTTCTATTGTTAGCCATGTCCTATCTTTTCATTATTATTTATCTTATTTTTTTTTAAACTTATAATTCAAAGAATTTATTCTAATGAATTAAAACATAATCACCATATTTTCCTAATAAATGTAGCATAAGTAAAAAAAGCTTAAACTTCAAGATTAAATTATTCATTCTGGTTTCTTGCTTGGCTCTACTCTTGAGAAAGCACAGGCACTAACCAACAGCTCTGAAATGCTGTTCCCAGAAGGACTGACTGCAGAAGTAACACAGTTCCCAGAAGAACTGGGCGCAGAAGTAGCATCCTTTTATTCCCACTTACTTACTTTTAATCACTTCTGTATTTTAGGGATGGGGGTTATAAAGTTCAAGTTGTAAATCCTTGCTGAGCTGGAAATACCAGGACTTGCAGTCTCCATGAACTCTGTTCTAACAAACAGCGCTTGCTGCGGCGCTGTGAGGAAGCTGGACTGACCAGTTGTTCCTCTCAACCCTCTCCACCTCCCATGTAGTGCAGGCTTCATGCTGCCACAGTGGAAGTTGTGAAAGAGAATGAGTTTGTGGCATTTGTTCATAATTTGCTAATATTATATTTTAACAGCAAAATGTGAGATGGGGAAAGGTGCTGCAGGCTCTGACAGCTCCTCTGAGCCAGGGAAAGTCTGCAGGCCGGCAGGCTGCTGGGTTTGCTGAAACAAGGTGGGATGGGCAGCTCAGGAACTCCAGACACCCTGCATGCTCAGGCGTTTCAAGTAAGATCCATCATACTTGTTTTTCCTCTGTTTGTTCCTGAGCAAGCTTCTACAGATTTCTGATTGATCATTAAGAGCTGCACCCCTTTAAACTAAAGCAAGCAATAAAGCTTGCGTTACTGTTGCATTAATATATACGGAGTCTACCAGCAGCCTTTTTTATTTCCACGTATCTGTAATATCAGCCTAAAAGCACATTCCGTAGCATTTCTTTGAAACTTCCTATACCCATTGATAGGTATATGGGAGTCAGGATTCGCTCCTTTTAAAACATGTAATAGCTTTGCAAAGAGGGGAATGGGTTGGGAATGTGTCATTTGAGATTTTGATAAAAACCTAATGGGAAGCTGGTCTGTGAGCCAACTTGAATGAGCTAGAAGCAGAATATGAACAAAGATCAGCAAAGCTCCTCAGGTTGCCCAGAAGTATTAAGTGTTTCATTTGTGAAATCCCCAAAGTCTGCCAATACTTGAAAGCTTGGCATGATGCAGAAGGTGCGCTTGCTAAGGCAGGGTTTGCACAGATGGGAGCCAAGGAACTGAGAACACTTTTTGTCCCTATATGATGAATTTTAAGGCTCCATTTTTGCAGGTGGATTCCAAAATAAGATAGCAGGTGGCATATTTAAGGTTTCCAAGCAAACCTGCAGTTTTAGTGAAGAAAGGTGATAAAATTCCAGAAGGGGCCTGAAATTGCAGCACGTTTTATGTCTTGTTCACTGTATAGAAGATTATTTAACCAGAGATACCTGTGGTCCCTGTGGATGTTGTGCGCAGTCAGTGTAAAGAAACTTTTGCTGTGCATGCTTCTTGAAACATACCCAACCCGTTGCAGACTGTGCATTATATAGGAAACAGGGCAAATGTGACCAGCCTGGAGTGAGCTGGTTCCCAATTAGTTAAATCAGAAATATTGGGAAGAAATGTGGGTTGAAAACGAACATGCTGAGTCTAAACAAAACCCCGTGATGATTATTTAGCAAACAAAGAAAGCACATGGAATCAACAGAGCATTACTACTGTATGAAAAGAAGGACTTTCTTTGCCTTTTTTTTCCTCAATCAACTGATTGCAGTTTTTGCTAGCTGGATCCCTAGCTTTTCAGGCTGTTTTGTGTAGGTGAGGTTTTTTATACGTGAGAGAACCCCTGAAGTCTAATAGAAACCTTTTAAGTAAATCTTACAAAGCTCTAATCTCTCAAAAGCTCCCATGTTCTTCTCCTCTGTTCTTATTCAATTTTTAATAAGAACAATTCCATGCAGCTCTAAAGCATGGCTCAATTAAGAAATATTCCTACCAGACATCTTTGAAATCTTGGGAGGTTTTTGCTTTTTTCTTTTTTGTTGGGTTTTGTTTTAGTTTTTTTCTTTTTCTGGTTTACCCCTACAAATCTCAATTTTGGTTGGTTGGAGTTTAGAGAAGGGGTTTCTTGTTAATTGTAAGCTCCACTTCACACAGTTGTTTACAAGTAGACAAAATAACTGTCAAAGTCTTTTGTTTTCTGCTTGAAGGAGACCATCGAACACATTAGTGCTGTATTCTGAAGTTACAAAAAGGATCTTTGATCTAATTCCCTAGACTTTATCTGTCGAAAAAGTATCTCTAGGTCATGAGAAGTAATTAAAAAGAAAAAAGTCTGAATCAAAATTTCAAGCCCAGGTATTTTATAGTAATCAAACCTTAACTGCTTTATGATTCACTTTTATTTTTATAGTGTACGGCACTCTTCTTGATGCTCTGGTTAAGCTTGTATCAGCATTTCCATTATAAAATGCTGCTTTCAGGGGTTTATAACTTAGCTGCAAAAATTTACTCCTAGTTTAAGATGGCATTATGACCTGACTGGAAAATCACGTTTGTACAAAATACGAGTCTGCCAATATGCGTAAAATTTTTGGAGTCTTATTTTGGGCTTTTAGAGCAGATTGCAATGGTAGTGTCTCATCAAAATATGCATTGTTAATGATGAGAGAAATAAACTGTGCCTGAAGCTATCTCACACAATGGTTGTGGCAGGTTTCATTTTCTGGTCCAGTGTTTACTGAAGTCACCCTGACTTCTCACAGCTGGGATAGAAAGAGATCTAAGACCGAGACCTTCATCTATTCTTGGACTTCCTTGCCTTTCTTTTACCAGTCATCCACACAGAATGGACAATATGATGTTATAATAGATCTCATTTTGGATGGTTATCAACTCCTTGTGCTTACGTCATTTATAGTTGTTTCATCGTAATTGGATTGGCAGAGTTCAATATAAATAATTTCTGTTCTGCCTGTTAAAAGGGCTGGTGAACTTTTGATGTGATGCAGAGTCTGTCTTCACTTCCTACGTTTGGATAGAGTTGAGATGGGTTGTTACTTTCTGTGCAGCTGACGGTTTCGATGGTTACGTATCAGTGCTGACCTGATGTCTATAAAATGCCTTGATGTGTTATCCCGAGCATGAAAAATATAAAAGAACATATGTATTTACCTGTTGCAGAGCCACTCTGCTCTATAAAAAAGAAACAATATAATTTTTAGAGTTTTATAGAATATTTTCTCTAAAAGAGGTGGCTAACAGGCGTTTTTTAGGGGAGAGGAAAGTCCAGGCAATGTTTTCTAATGTAAACTCCACAAAATTCAAAGAGATGAATCCCATGTCAATCTCTGGGCTGTGATGTGGGGGGTGTCTTCTCTGCCTTTTTCAGGAGGCTTTGGGTACTGATCAGCTGTCTGAAATGTTTGACTTTTGTTACTCACTGCAACACTATTTCACTCAGTCTTTTGGTTATGTTTCTTCTCTATATCATTTTCTCATGAAAATGTATTTTTCTCATTTTAAACTTGAAGGTAAATGGCAAAATGCCACAAACCATAGAGATTTAATTTTCTGCATTCCATTTTATTGCGCACTTGTATCTTAATGAGAAGCAGCTACACGAGTTATCTTCCCAGCCCCTGAGCTCTTAAATACTGACTTTCTTAAGCTGTACTTTTGGGATCAGATCTTTCCATTTGCACAAAACTCCTGAAGACGGTGGCCAGCTGCTATTAGGTGTGGCCACCTTCTTTTATTCATTACCAATAACAACATAAATTCAATATCTGTCAGGCTCATTTAGGCATCTTTAGGGAAAAATGACAAAAGCTAAAAAAGCACATAAATACAGGATGCCTTACAGCACTCTGAGAAGGAGGAATTCATGAGTCACTGATGCTGGTAATTTGGTAATCACCCATCAGTGTGCCTAAAAACATCTCATAAGTTGAAAAGGAAGCTTCCAGGGGACTTGGGAAGCAACGAGATGGAGTGGGGTAAAATGCCAAAAATGGAGGAATTAGGAGCACTATCAAGTCAGAGAGAGAAAAAAGTTGTGATTCAAAGCAGCAAGCTTCATTAACTTCATTGATAGCTGAAGGCTGTTTTTCCAGTTTTGAATAGAGGAATGTTTTCTGCAGTTTGAAGATTTAGGGTGATTCTTGCTCTTGTGGCTGTCCTGCTTTCCTACCCCCCTTAGCTGTGCGTCTGAAGGGAACAGCACTGTGCTGGGCTGGGGATCTCTTGGAGGCACCCATCACTTTTACTTTGTGAATCAACCCACTGGAAAGATCAGATCCCTCATGACACTGACGGATTTGAAACTGTTCTGCAATAGCTACATACTGGCTTGGTTATTTTTATGGGGATTTGGATTTTTTTTGTCTTTTGTTTTTTTACAATCAAATTGATTTAACACAACAGAGGATTGACAGTCTGGAGATACAGAAAAAGCTCATGCAGGACAGGTCTGTGATAGGCCATCTTACTGCAAATCATGTAGTTAAGGACTAATGCCAAAGCATTAGCCTCGCTGAGAATGAGGAAAAATCATCAAACTGACAAAACTACTTTTAACTAGGGCAGGAAAATAACACAGGCAATCAGATCTACTCTGGCAAGTTAGAAAAAGGATGAGTCTCTCACAAAGGGGAAAGAAACCAGAATATGACACTTCTGGAAAGTTTGAAGAAAGTGTCAGAATTATCTTTTTTCCTCACCAGGGATTTAGGTACTATAGGTGTATGTATGGCTTTTTTGGTTTAAAATCTCTTTTTCTCCTACATGCTTAGTTCCTGTTGTTTAACCAGTGTTATTCTTCTAAGAATGGTGCCTAAGAATCACACTCCACTTGCCAAAATCTCTTGAAAAGAAGAAACTTAAGTTAGGTTTACCAAGAACAGTTGATTCATAGAGTGTTATAGCCCAAGATCAGTCCAGTCATGGCACAGTTGTGACATCTCATCCATGCTGAAGAAGCAGTAGCCCAAATCCATACTCTGTGATGATTTCTATCTTTCAAGTACCACATCTCCTTAGCCTGAGCTTACCAGACTTGTGCAGGTCATTGAACAGCAGCAACAGGTCCCTATTCATGATTATCTCGAATTGAATTTTCAATAGTGATCTGTTAGTTGTATTTGATTTCCGCACAAGTAGGAAAAATACTTCCATTTCCACAGTACCACAATACACCCCCTCTAGTGTGCTTGCTCTAAAAAGATATTTATTACACAAGGAAAAGGAGCTAGAAGCCTTTCTGTCATTAGTGAATAATGCCATATGACTCCCTTGTGGTACAAATGCCAGATTATGCAATGCACAATAGCTATTGTCTCTAAATATAGCATTGTTTGGTATAGAAGTGTCTTTGGAATAACAAATTTTCTCTCATGGACGTTAATATTATACTTTAATAAGGCCAAAATAACTGCAACAAATCTCAGATTTAGCTAAAGGGCATGCATTGTAAATTCAAGTTTGTTACTCTCACTTTCATAACTCACTGGAACAGTCCACTTGGTGACCCTGATTTACTTATCCTTGTCTTATTAGAAGTAGTACAAATACGTTGTAGTACTTTGCTCTGAAGTGGCAAACCCCCGTACTTAGCACTGTGTAAAACCTTCCCTTTGTTTAATACTTTCTGTCAGACTACCACATTCCTTCTGCATAATGGAAACAGCACCCACAGCTAGTGGGCTGCAAATTACAGAACAGTTCATCACTCAAGACTCTCCAGCGTATGATAGTATTGCAAATATTTATATTAGTAGCTTTTGTACTTGACTGTAAAGATTAGAGATCTTACAGGGAGTACTAAAGGAATTACAGCTCCAAGGCGTGGGGGGGACACACAGGATGGATCTTTCCTGTAAAAATCTAAGTTTTCTTTTTTTCACAGTAAGAAAAAAGCATCTTCTTTCCAGTTATGAAAGTCTCCATGCCTTGTGAAAAGAGTGAGAGTGTTGCTCTACAATTCTCAATTCATTTGGAGTACGGTACCGTTTGCTTGCTAATTGAAGCAGTGAAAGGTGTCCTTGACTCAAACTGAGGGGATTTTAGTGAGGAAGTGAAGGTATCTTTTGTTCTTGGTGTTTTGTGGTTTGTGTTTTTTTTTGTCATACAGGCAGCACAGTACTAACATCATCCACTACTGTCAGCACAAATATGAACTCTTATTTTCATCGGGAGGTAACCTACTTTTAAAAGAGCACCTTGAATGTTGAATTTTATATTACCTAGAGAAAATCAAGGGGCAAAAGAAACTCAGCTGCTGTTTCAGTGATATGATGAGCAGATATATTTAATACAGAGATGAAAGGCGACTGTGGCCAACTCTGGAAAGGAGGTGATGCTGTTTTGTATTTCTGTGACAAAAGGAACTGCATGTATTTAAGACAGTCCTTTTATGGGCTATACGAAGTGTATGGATTCCTGCTTACTTGATAACTTTCCATGTTGTAAGACCTTCCTATCTTAGGCTCCAAGTGCTGTGGAAGGGCAGCCCAGTAAAGCTTTATAGGTGAACAGCTGGCTAAACAGCAGAATGTCTTGGTGCAGAAGTTGATGTCACTCGGCCACATCCTGCTGCTCAGCAGTGATTGCAGCACTGAGGTTCACCTTTGAAAATTTCCTTGCTTGTTTTTTGAGGCTGTTAAACATACCAGACCGAGAATTACAAAGGCAACGTGAACCCTTATTCAGGAAGAAAATGCATAAATGGCATCTTCATTACAATAATAAAGGGTGTTACCCAAATGAAAACCAGTGTTCCCTTTGAGCAGCCTGTCTCATAAATGATACAGGGAAGCCTGGCAGGTGTGGGCATATTCAGAGTCATGTACCAGCTCTGCTTGTGTCTGTGTAAGACTCTCATGCGGCTCAGGACTGTGCTGAGAAAAAACATGAAGATTTGAAAACAACCTCCTTTTCGTTTAGACTCTCAAACCTTCATCATATGAGATCCAAGCAGTAATTTGCAAAAGTGAAATTTTATGCCTGCGGAATTAATGGTAGATGGAAACTTGGTTCAAATGGCACATTATGACCATTATCTTGTAGTCTATGATACGCCTTTGTCTGAAAGGGAAGAATACAGGCAGCTGGCAGAGTTCCTTTGTAATTATTGTTTTGTACCATCTCCCTGGCTCTATTGCAAAGCACGACTGCATTTGGTCCTTTACTGGGATGCTCGAAGCTCAGTGGGTGTGTGAGTTGTGAGAAGCCTTTGCTGCCTGCAAATCTGAAGCTCCCTTTGACTTTTGAATTTTCACTTTATGCTCCAGCTTACTTCTGATAGCTATTCACGAGTCATTCGTTAGCGCATATAACAGTTATCAGATACCACAGGAGCATGAAAAATTTCCACTCTAATAAACACTATTGTAACTGTCACCTCTTTATGATGTGCAGAAGGATATGTGCACAGGATTGCCAGCTTTTCATCTGCGCAAAGTCTGACACCCTTCTCCAGGGATCTCAGTTTTTCATAAAACTGTCCTCCCCATGAGTTAGCTCAGTAAAGTCAAGACAGGTACAGTGTCCCACAAGAGCCTGATGGTCTGCTGATCGCTGCATAGAGAAGCTGTAGGTTCAAGGTTAACGTGCTACTTCTGAGTCCTGCTCTTTAAACTGATCGAACAAAATGGTCTCTTAATAGCATATGATTTTTGATGTTAGGCTTTTTTCCCTAATGTTGAAATACAGAATATACTGTCCTTGAGACCACATGCACCCAAAGTTCATGAAAAATGCAAGCACTTATGGAATGGGTTTTTAAAGTGAGGTTTCTAAGAGCTGGTTCATCAGATGAGAATAGTTTCCTAAAATTAGGGACTGACCATTATAAAAGGCAGCAAAAGGAATTCCTGAGGAAAAGTGAAAAATGTGGATGTAGCTTCACGTGGAAATGCAGCTGAAGTGCAGGCACAAATATGTGGTGGCAGGTCAGGAAAATAGTTATCTTAAAATATCTTACATCATCTTAACTTCCTGTTAAACCTTCCCTACTAATGTCAAATAACTATAGTAAACAGGAGTAGCCAAAACAAAGTTCTTCTGATTCCAATGTGATTATATGGTCCACAGATAAATCTAGCTCTCATTAAAAGTTAAAAGTCTCTGGAAAAACTGTCTTCAGCTTTATAGGCACAAAATCCTGTTCATACCTTCTTGGACTCATGTTTAGCTATGAGGGCAAATAACAAGATCTGTAGTCACCTTCACATAAATTGTAAACTGGATCTAAGCTTGTTAATGTGTATGCACGGTTTAATATAGTAGCAGAATTCAGCAGAAAGCATGGAGAAGTATGCAGGTACATATGTGTACCTATGTTAAGGCTGAGTTGAAAGGAACCCTGAAATATAATTTCAATCGATTTTAACTTGTGTGAGGCTTGAACAAAACTTGACAACTGATAGATCCTGCTTTTTATATTGCTTTGTTTTTTCTGGAAGACATAGAAATAACAGGTGAAAATGCGCTCATTGCCAACATCTCTTTCAAAATAAAACTGTAGCCGTTCCCTGTGGATAGTGTCCATACTCATACGCCCATCCAGCATAAGATTCTGGGAGAGCTCCAAGGGATATCCCAGTAAAAAGCATCACCCAGCTGAAAATACTAGTTAGTTGAAAAACTCACTTCAAAAATACTTATCAATGGCTTACGGTAAAACTTGAAAGATATATTAAGTGGGTTTCTGTCGGTCTAGTGATATTTCATTAAAGATCTGTGTGATGGACCAGAGAGAGTGCTTATTACCATTCCAAATGACACAAACTGAGAAGGGCTGTGATTATGCTGGAAGATGGGATTAGAATTCAAAGTGATACAAGCAGGGGAAATAACCTGGAGAAAAGGATGCAGTTCAAGAAAGACAAATTCAAGGTCCTATGCCTCAGCCAGAATAATCAGCTGAGCAAAAAGAAGATAGGGAAACAACTGCTTAGCAGCTGGTTCTGCAAGTCAATCAACTGAGTGTGAGTTGCCAGTGCCATTCTGTGGCAAGCAACTGGGATATGTGAAGATAGACCATGACCTTCAAGACATGGGAAACAATCCCATGGGGCTTGGGGTGCAGCACTTTGTGCAATTTTGTGGAAAGCAGCTTAAAGAGTCCAAAAAAAGAGCTCAGGAAGAAAGACTGAAGAAATCTAGAGGATGGGGAAAGCTGAACGGAATTAGGATGGCTTCGCCAGAAATCCGGCATCTGAATGGTCCTTTTTCACAATGCCTTTTTGCTGCCCCTTTCCTTCTCTTCCTACTCCCCACTTCCCCTCTTCCCTTTTCCACAGATAAAGTTGACAGTTTGCTGCAGGGAAGGCTGGAGCCTGTTCTGAAAGAAGAAAAGGTTCATGAAAAGGAAAAGAGGGGAAATGGTGCTTCTGTAGCCACTCCTAAGAGTGCATTTTTTGAAATGTAAGACAAACCATTGCTTCAGCTTGTGTGGATCATACAGTTTGTTTCCGTTGGCTACGCTACTTTCCAAGTCCTCTTACTGGCAGAAGTTTGGCTCTAGAACTGGATTTTAATATAATAGCTGATAATTTTATGACCTACAATAACATCTGTAATTGCACACATTAAAAGGAAGGCAACCTCATCTCATGCTTCTAGGTTTTAGAAGAGCATTAGACAGCAATAATCTTTCTGCTAAAGCCATTATGTTCTCATGTCGAGGTTCACACCGGGGGTCCGGATAGCACCCTGTCTGCCAGGCCAGTGGCTGAGCACCTCATAGAACAGTAGTGCCTTGAGCACCCCTCGGCTGCAGGCCAGGCTTCCACAGACAAGCCTGGTGGGATGGATTTTCCTTCTGTGAATTTGCCAGTTGCTTTTGAACCCTTCTAGAGCATTTTATACCTTTATCTGCTCAACACGACAGATGCCTTGCTCTTCTTGCCAGAATGAGTTTGAAGGACTGATGATATGATATAATAAATAGTAAGGGTCTGGATTAGTATGTATAGAAGAGCATGCATCATATTAGATAACAGTATTTCATGGCCTGTACACTGAAAAAACAGGGACAGCTACAAGTTATTTTAAGTTCCAATTTAGTGTTCAAAATGAATATGAAACTATTTTGGAATATGAATACATTTTTTAATTTAAACAAATGTAATTATACTAAATTAAAGATTTATTTAGCTAACTTGGTAATGTTAAATGCTTAAATATTTTAGATGTCCGAGATAAACATAATAAAATGACTCTGTTTAATCTACAAAGTAATAAAAAAAATTGCATTTTAATTACATTGATAAGAACCAAGCCCAAGTATGATTGGCATATTTCTTCCCGAGACAGCCAAAAGGCAGGGAGAAGCAAACACTGCAGGCCTGATTTGGTTTATTCCTTGCATCACTGGAAGTTTTGAATAATTCTGTTAAGTTTTGTATGTGCATTTGCAATTTATACTGGTAAAACTGAGCAGAATATGGCCTTGTACCTGAAACAGGTCCAGCACATTCCTACGCTGACGATGACTCCAATAATGAAAATCTGTCTTGCAAATGACTCATTGTGAAAAGACTGTGCTGAAGATGTTGAAAATCAGGATGATGCATGTGAAAATGAAGTTAATCAATATGAAGATGAGGATCAGCAGTCTATCACAGCAGAGCTGTTTGATAATAATGAAACTGAGGAAACAGGCACTGCTAGGGAAACACATGAATTTGCAAGAAACGTCAGTGATAATAATGAATTAGTAGCTATTTCCAGAAATGGAAGAGTCTGAGTTTGCAGACAAAGAAAGGTGTGCAAAGAAGTTGTGATTCTTGTAGCAGTCCCAGATTTGGGAAAACTTTGTGATGTAAGTGCACAAAGATAAGCACAGTTATTTCATCTCTGTCTGTAGTTCCTCCAACTGTGCATTCAAATAATGGTCGGGTTGGGTGATTTCTTAGGCAAATGAATGTTTGAGAATGTTCAGCAGACAAATCAAAGCTGGGTACAGTAGTAGGTGGGTTACTGCATGTGCAAATTAGCTTGTTCTGTCATGCTTCTCTTTTTGTTCCAGAATTTACAAGGAAAAGTGTTTTACCAAGGCTAAGTGTTGAATTTGGTGTTATGAAAGGGTGGGAGAGTGTTTATCCTTGCTATTGGGTTAAAGCAACCATGAATGTTACCAATCATCACAGCTGTCTGATGGGTTTATACCTTTACAAGGAGATGCAGTGGTTGCTATTTACTACCTCTTACTATAACTTCTGAACCCACAGCCGCTTTCATAGACTCTTCTTTCCTCTGTGTTTCTTACAGCTGCTAATTTTTGTGGCATTTTTCAGAAGTTTTATCACATTGGTGCTGGTTGAAAGCTCTGTCTGGACTCTGGTGGCAACTTTGACCTTATCACCATTTGATATGTGCATATTGAAGTTATTACTTGTTCTAGTGTAAAATTATAACTGAAGTCAACAGCGGTAGGAGGTACTGGTGCCTTTGGTAATTCTCTGGAATGGAACATGCTGACTTTGGAGTTCACCCCCTTACATTCTGATATGTAAAACTTCCAGTTTGCTGATTATTGGTACACTGCAAACTTTAACCACCAAATAATGGTTCGATAAACTGCTGGGTTTTTGCTTAATTTGCAAATCCATTATGGATTATAATCTATGGGTCTTGGAGACCACAACTTGAAAATCACTTTAGAAGAATTGAGCAGAGAATAGAGATCAGTGCTTCCGGAACTGGATTTAATACCTCATTAGCAGTTTAGAGAACTTATGCATGTGTAGAGGCCTAGGAAGTATCACAGAAAGCACAGATAAGTGATTGGTGGCAGAGCTCAGGTATCATTAAATTAAATTTTATTAATCATTGAATTAAATTTTATTCCAAGTGAAATTAATTTGTAAACCTTAAAGAAGTGGGGAAAACAGATCAGGAGGGATTTTTGAGATATAACTCCCAGAACGGATATCAAAGGCCACCACTCATTGTGTCACTTCGTCTCCATAAGCCACACATCACTTTCTGTCTTGTCTTTTCTGTCTTTCTGAAATGAAGTAGACAAAATGAATTTAATCCATGTAATATCTTAGGTAACAGACAGAAAAGAGCAGCTCAGAGCTGATTTAAAGGCAGATGCAGCAGAAAACAAGCATTTGGCGGATGGCAAAGAAGTGGGCAATAAAAGGCTCTGTGGTCTGCTCTATGTACTAATCTGCAACTTCTACAACTCCATCACTGCAGCACCCGAGCCCCTCCTTGTCCTTAGTATGTGCTCTTTGGTGTGATTCCCAGGGGTGAGGAGGCCCTGATGTTTCCATTTTAGAGCTGTGGAACAGAGAGAAACAAAGAGACTAAAGGCTGGGTTTCTTTAGTCATATAAACATCTGATAACAGACATTGCATAGGTGAAAGAAGCTTATGTATTGTACCAGAATTTTCAACATTTTGGAGTAGCATCTAGATCCCTCTTTCAATAAATAGCTCCCTTGTATCTGGGAGGATTAAATGCATTGCACTGGAATCCCAAATAGCCTAGTCAGTGGGAAACTAGCAAACATCTCAGTAGAAGCTAGATGATGGGTGACATGGTTTAGTGTGGGGTGTCCCTGCCCATTGCAGGGGGGTTGGAACTAGATGATCTCAAGGTCCTTTCCAACCCTAGCTATTCTATGATTCTATGATAGGAGAAGGTGTTGAGAAGTCCTTCATTTCAAATCTCCTTAAGAATGAAGGTTCCCTTCCTCTTGAAATCACAGCTTGCAGTATTTTCCTGAATGTGCCTGGGTCTTCAAGGTGCAATCCCTCAGTAGTTCAGGGGCACAGTTATAAGAGGTTTTGCTCACTACAGAAGGAGGTTAAAATGCTCTGTTTCGCACAGTACCTAAAAAAATTAATCCACACATTTTCAGTTACCTACAGTGACCTAAGATGAGCTTATGTAGCACTGTCTGCTGTGTAGAGGGGAACCTGAATTTGAGGGTTACTGGGTTCATGCAGCAGGCTTTCTACCGAAGAGGGAGTCTGCTTTTGGTACCTCACAGGGCTAATCCTTCAGCCTGGATGGAGCTGAGAAACAAAAAAAAAAAAAACACAGAAAAATGGAAAAAACAAAAGGTCAAGGATCTCTAAAACAGAAGCTTATTGAATGCTTCTATTTTTATATATATGGAATTATCCAAGTGTCCATGTGCTCGTTACAGGGTGATCCATAGACACTTACTATCCTGAAGAATGCAGCATCCTCAGGTAACAGCAACAGATACATCAGTACACAACTATAAGAGTAATTATAATTCACCCATCACTACACAGATGCTTTGTCAGATACTTACTGGACACACATATGTAGGTATACTGCCCCCCGTTCATACTTGGAGTCACTGGATGTGTTCCTCAGGCTGGTGTTAGGGTTTCTTCTGCCTTTTAGAGGGCTTTGAAAGATTTCTGTAATGGTTTCAAAAAACACCAAAGTGACTTTGAAGCTCAGGTTTCACTGCCTTTCACTGATGTTTTTTGAAAACTTTCTAGCTGTTAGTGAATGTAACTTATGTTCACTTTAAGGTGTATTTGCACTGCCAAAGATGTATAAGACAGTCATAGCTCAAATGAGACTCATCCCCTAAATTCTGTCAACTTCTACTTAGACTTAATGGTGCCTGTAAAACTGCTGACCATCTCGAGTCCCCTTTCGAAATCCTGTGTTAGAAACCCATATATGATGATCATCCTTGCGTGTAAGAGCTTCTGTAAGTTTCTATAGATGAGTCTTGTAATACCTGGCTTGGACTTGTCTCACCTCTGAGGCTCTGCATTTAAGAGTTCTTAAAACAAATAAAAAAGATACTCATGCCTATGTAATTTTAATAGGGTAAATATCTCTCTGTATTTTGATTTTTTAAATTCCTTTTAACTGGCCTGCAGAGAAATAAACCTGATTGTTTATCAAATCAGGTCTTGGAAAATGCTTTCCCCTATTTTAAGTCATTTTGGCTTCATTCTTCTTTAAATCTTCTCCAACTTTGTTTTCCTTTGTTCTTTATCCAATACCACAAAAATGTAATAACAGCAAAAGTAGACAATACAGATTAGACAACCTGGATAATATTTAAGCATGTGCTCAAGTATTCTTTTAGTGGGCTTAATTCCGATGCTGTAGTGTCTATGGCATTTCCAGTTTGTTGGACGAAAGCTCTTTCCTGGAGGACAATATTGTGAGGACAATAGAGACCTTACAGCAAAATAGAAGTTTTCGTTGTGTGACTTTTTTCTTTCTTTTTGTAGTTAAGAAAGTTTCTTCTTAAATTGTTTAAAGTATATAACAAAAAGCCCTAATAGTTTCTAGAAAAAGTTCATATGTTTCTTCGAAGAAAAATCAGACATATCACGACTTAGTAAAGAAATAGTACTTGACACCATTGCAACAAAATGATTTTTATACTGTTTTCAGTGGGAAAATAGTGATTCAGTAAAACCCAAACATTTAACAAGTATGTGGCCACTTGATTCTATTTATAGGGGACAAAGAACAAAAGATGTTTCTAAAACAACCCTCTAATTTGAAGTGGGTTTTGCTAGACAGGAGGCAAAGCGGGAGGGTGAACGTTTCTGTAACTATTCTATGATTCTATGATTTTCCAAATTAACCAGAAAGTGAAAAATCTGTCTCTGTTCAGGTCATTCTGATATCTCGATCAACTTTCCAAAGCTTATCTGTGCAAGAATCTATATTTTTAACCATTGTGTAATTCCAGTTCTAATTACTGCATTTTGCATGAACTACTATTTGTGTTCCCATAGCGATTTCTGCTGTCAGGATTTGGACATCAAAACTCTAAAAACAAAACTTGAGACTGGGATACATTAGCCTGGATAAACTGGGATGAACTGCTACTTGGTTTAGGATTACATGGAAGGCTTGGTTCGAACTACATATCAGGTTTAAAGACAGTTTGAAGAAAACCCCTTCATCAGCAGAACAGTATAAGCTGCTGTAATTTTTAATTTTTATTGAGCCCTTTTAACACCAAAGATGACCATAAGGGAAAACCAGACAAAAATATTGCCCATTGTAATAAATAATTTGACTCAAGTTTCAAGCCTGTTATTAAATGAAATTTGAGGTAATCTTCTAAGCAGAGCTTCAGGGCACCTGTGACTTTTAAATGGAACTATCCTGTTTCTAGGGAAATACATACCTTTAAAAATTAAGCTTGAGGCTAAAAGCCTCAAACAATAAATCTCCCTCCAGCTCTCTTCTCTGGGGACATATATACTATGCAGCCTTCAAGCAGGGCACTTAGCCTATCTTTGGGTGTCTTTTCTCTGGTGTTAAAGTTCTTTTATAAGGAACATCTGGGTATGTCTAGACCTTTATGAGTTTTCAGAATCCAAAATATCTCCTTTTGATATAAACCCAACTGTTGGCTCTTTGGATACTTTCTGAACAGCCACCGTAGCTATTAGGAACTCAAAATGTCAGACTATTTGTCAGTTATGAAAATAACTGTTTAGCCCAAAACAAAAAAAAAAAACCATAGGTTTGCTCACAAGCCTATATTTTTAGCAAAGATGCATGTCCAATGTAGGGCATTAGATATCTGTTCTTTACTTTGGAGGTATTCAGATACTCAGCATAAAAGAGTCACAGAAGATCCTCTCTGAAACAAATGGGTTTGTCTTCTGAGAAATGTTTAAGTACTGGTAATGGTGCTAAACTATTGAACCATGTAGTAGCTGCTGATTAATTTAGTACTGTCCATTCTGAGCACTTAATACAGGAATCTTGAGTAAAAATAATGTTGTGTAATTAATGCATAAGTACAAGAGAATGCAAATAAGGTCTCA
Source organism: Psittacula echo (assembly GCF_963264785.1). Lineage (NCBI taxonomy): Eukaryota > Metazoa > Chordata > Aves > Psittaciformes > Psittacidae > Psittacula > Psittacula echo. Next base: position 2,589,940 of record NC_137747.1, read on the forward strand.
CAGGTATATGTATGAGAATACATGATGTAAAGTTTTATTGTGAGGATAACCTCATCATCCTCTTTGTTGTATTGTGTTATATAGCAGGCAAGTGGAATTGCTCTTTTTGCTGCTGAATCATAAATGTTGCAACAGCTGGCTATGCCCATTGTGTGCTCTGCAGCAGCATCTCCAGGCAAATGAGTAATACATTGGCTTCAGCTCCCTGTCTGTCTGTGTGTTTATACTGTTGACTCTGGTAGAGATCTATCTAATTGCCCTAAGTTTACTTTTCAATTTATCATGATTTTTGGTATTTTAGTCAATATACTGATCGGTTCTATGCCGATCCTGCCTATACTTTGTAATAAAATGTAAACAACAGAAAGGTATATAGAAAGCCAAAATAACTCATTATTGCCAGTTATATGCTCATCAAAATCCTAAGGGGGCTGTGACCTGATTGTAACTTTTCCCTAGAGCCATACAATAATTTTAGCTGTGAAAGGAAATTTTATGGCATGTAAGATTAGCCCACACTAATGCAAGGTCAAAAATAATAGAATCAATAAGCAAACTCAATACTGTTAACATTTTGAGAAAATTACTACTAGAAAACAATGTCAACAACAGATTGAAATGGGTCTCCAAAGTTGTCCTATTGATTTCCTTTCACATTCATGACAATCTAACTCTTTTTCCTTTGCAATATGATATCCATTTTTCTTTCTTTTTTGTGTTGTTCTCTGCATTTTACAGCCCATTTTTATTATTTTAGCTATGAACATTTGTTAGTTTATTATTTAAAAACATGGCAAAATTAGTATCTTTGAGTTTATATTCTGAAATAGACAAAAGCCTCTGATACCATTCAAAAGTGGTTACAAAGCCTAAGGCTATTTTCAAGTTTTAATTCTGTTAGCAATGCACCAGCACAAAATGTGGGGAGGAGGAGGGAGGAAATTGAAAGCAAGTTTGACATTTGTTTAGAACTGTCAAAATTAAATATACTAAGAATGGGAGAGAAGTCAAATGCTTCAACGTATATTTAAGTATTGCATTTCATATCAGTAATAGTTTGCATTAGCAGCACTATCAGAAATTGATTGTGTTATGTCTTTGAAGTGAACAAATTATACTTTAGCTTTAAAATAGAGACTGCTGTTTAGCTTCTTTAGCAGGGATGTGGCAATCAGGTACCTCGGGTCTGTGTTTCCAATAGGAACATGCTGTGACCCTGGGCAAGTTGCATGATTTTCCTGTGCCGTAGCTGAGCCATGTGTAACATATATACTTATGGATATGCTCAACAATATTTCCAGTTTTGTGTACTGTTTGAAAACCAACTATTTAATACTGAAACACTCTCAGGGATGAATGTTCCAAATATAGTGAAAAGCAGGGTAAGAGCAAGGAGGAGAGGGAGGAATATACTTCCCTTGCATCAAGGAAAGGGCTGATCCATCTTCTTCCTCATCACATCAAAGCAGGAGGTCTGGGGCTGTGGCTGGAGAGTAGAGAAAATTACCTCCAACCCTTATGTGGGTTGACTAGCAAGGTATAAGAAAGAAAACCAAAATGGCACTATTATCTAGACTCTCGTGTATACCCTCTTCAAGGAATCGGGAAAGCACTTTAACTCCCGCATTCCTTTGCACACACAAGTGTGGTTCCCACAACTGAAACTTATGTTTGTAAAGCAAAATGTTGTGTTATTGGATGAGCTCATGGTCAGAGGAAATGTCTCTATGCAAACCGCTCTTCCTGTGTTATTTTGAAGTCTGGATTTTCAGGCTCTGGGTACAAAAGAGAGACATCTGCAAGTTTCAGAGCTGGTGTTCTTATCCTTTGAAGTCCTAACATCAAAATTATGAGGACCTGAGATTTTAATTTAGATATAGCTCAAAAAGAAAGTTTTATTTATAGCGTTTCTAGTTCATCTACTGTTACAGTACTGTTACTGCTACTAAACTAGCAGTTTTAACTATGCTCTAGAAATCTAGTTTTAGCTTTTTGTCCTCTAAAATCACTGTATGAGGCTTCATATGTATACACTTGAACAGTATTTTGCCATTGTAAGTCAACATGTGCAGCTTGAGAGAAGTAAACCTTGAATTATAGCATTTTCATGTTTTGGGGTATTTTTCCCATATCTACTGGGATATTTCCTGAATTATTATCTTTTAATGAAAATTATATTTAAGATAAAGATCCAATTTCATTCTTCCATGACCAGAATGGAGATCAGAATAGGGATTTAATTTTAAACAAATAAGGATTCTTATTCTTAAAAATGAAAACCAAAATCCTTTTTATTTCTTTCTAATAGAGGCTTCTGCTGTGATCTGTGTTTAGAGTTTTAGCCTGTCTGCATACTACATTCAATGAATGTTGTTTAGTTTTTACCACTGGTATTTTGTGGTGAGTTTTTTTTCTACTATATGATTCCTTCTTGCTGCCTTGTGCTAATCAAGACTGTGATTCAAACCAACTGGTGATTTTTAATAAGGGTAAAAGGGACAGAGCTTATTACAAGATTTTAGTAAACTGACCATAGAAAGGTATGGTTGTACACCGTGCTCTCAACCAAGCTGGTCTCTAAATCAGAGTGAGGAGATATGTAAATAAAGCCTAAGGACCCTGTGATCCCTTTCAACCTGGATTTCTCAGACCATTGGCAAAAAGTCAGACCATATTTAGCACAGGTCAGAGCAGCAACTGTGATGGTCTATGCCTTATACACTTTGCTGTGCTGTGTATTGTCCTGTTATTAGGGAGGCTTTTCAAGAAAGTGCAAAATCTAATTTTAGGTCCTACTTCTTTTTGTGTTCTGCAGACCGGAACAATGCACAAAGTACCAAGTCATAGGCCAAGTTGAATGGCATCTCATGATTGCACATCACTATGGCCGTAGGAACTTGGTGCATTGGTCCACATGAAGACACTGCATCGCAAGATGGCTTGTTTCAAATGCTGGGCCTTTCTGCAAGAATAGCTTATGCTTTTTGTGCTTGAGAGCTAGTAGGTAAATCATGTGAATGAGACTGGGATCAAGTTTTGAAAACCAGACCTGTCTCTCTGAAAAGTATAACTTTGAACCCCCTTGACTAGCTGGACTAGAAACAATTTCTCCCACTTTTGGGATGAATGCTCTGTTACACACTTGTGCTAAATACGATAATTTCTACTAATTCTCCTCCCTTTGGAAAGGATTTGGCTTTCTGAACTGACACTGTGAAGTCTACTTTGCAGCTTTAGATCACTATATGTACTAATATTATATACTTGATGCAATCTCTGAAGCAATATTTCCTTTAGTAAATTTAGGTGGCTTCCTTCTGGGATTGCACCAGATTACAAAGATTAGCTGAAACTTGCTTATAAGCAAGCTGAAACTGTCTTCAAATGTTCCTGTCTCCTCAATTGACTATGGAGAACGTCTAGCTCATAAGCTCTGTGGGGTTCAGTTTTGTACATGTTGTCATGCCTAAATTAGTTAGCTTAAATGAGTGAATCCAAGGTTGTGCCATGTTGCATGCAATGGACTTTGTGCTTCTCCAATGTTCAACAGCTTTGCTTATTTTGTCTGGTATCTCACGGTTCTTTTTTTCCCTCAAACATAATCCTTTCTGGTTTTCATTTGTAATATCTATACTAATTATTGTCAGGGGCAGATGTATTGTGCAGTCCTGATGTGGCCATTGCTATAGCAACATCTGTGATGACCACAAAAGCAAGTGTTGCGTTCCTTACAAGTAGGGCTTCGCTTGTCATGAGGGCAGGCTATCAAAAGTTCATTTGAACAAGATGATTTTCTGCTAGCCTTATGCTACCGGCTGTTTGGAAAAAGGATTGGCAACAGCTCTGTAGACTGGTCTTAGCCAACAAATGACGGTAGAGTTTGTGAATCCGATCAAACTTTGACAACGACCCAGAACTTATTTGAAATGCGTTTCTTGTCATTGCTGGAGAGAAAAAAAAGAAGGAAAGAAAAAACAGCACTGAAGGGAGTTGTCACACAAAAGTGTGTGGTATGAACTCGGGGACCTAAAAAATCAATCATGGCAATTATTTTACTAAATTATTTTAAACTGTAGTGTGTCCAGAAGTCTTTCTGTTAAATGTCTGCTGTCACAGCAACAAGCTGTGCTGTTTCCATCTCTGACCTTTTTCATGTTAAAATGCGTGTCAGTATGTAAAACAGAAGCACTCCACACAGAAGATGACTGTAGCAGTGCTTTGCTTTGCTGCACTGAAGGTCCTGGAGATACATATTTTGCAGGAAATGAGTATAATGGGACAATTCGCCATTTAGTTGGAGGGGAAAAGAAAACCACCAACAACAAGCAAAGGTTGCTTTTTTCAACATTTGTTTTGTCATGTTAATTTTTGCTATGATATATTTGAGGGAACAGAATGGAAGACTTAAGTGGCGCAGGCAGAGAATGGATGACTTGATGATGAAGTGTGAAACGACCATTAAAGCACTGACCGTTTATCCCTAATACTCTGTTTGCAGTTGAGATCTGTTTAGTGGTTGCAGCTGAGTACCTGGTGGACAGAAGTCCATATGTCATAGAAATCTAAATCAGACTGCACAGTTTAACATCAATAGCTGCATTGATTCTGAAGAGGTGTGGGTCAGACTAATGGATAATAACATTAAGGATGTGAAGAGCCTCAAGGAAGATCTGAGGAAATAATTGTGATGTTTTCAAAGTAGGTCCTGGTATTTTGTTTTCAAAATCTGCTCACATGTAAACGTGTAGTACCCTAGCAGGCAACCTTGGATTCTCTGGATTTGGGTTCTCTGCTTTCAGATGACAATGAGATGTTTGAATGCAGTTTCCTGACTTGCATAGGCAGTTGCGGAAATCATGAATGTCAGCTCTTACTTCACTATTGTAATTTCTCTTTGTACTGCAAAAACTCCGGGGTGAGAGTTACTCTAGGCTAGACTAAAAATTGCAGGGCTACCTCTTTAGCTCATGCAAGTCAATGCGGATATATTGGTTGCAGTGGACTGATGCCAGTGTACATCACATGCCAATTTGTACAATTTGTTTCATGTTTCATTGCTTTTGTATGAATCAATCTGTACCCACGGCCAGATGTTTTTCACAGTCGTGAAAGTTTGTAAGTAACTTTACGATGCCTGAGTCAAGATGCTATCTGACTGGGAAATTTTTATTGTTATTCGTGCTCTGAGAAGCCTACAGACCTTCATCTCAAGCTTTATAAAAGGTACAGAACAATTCTTCCTGAAAGGGCTGTGACCTCTGTTATAAAAGAACCTCATCTGTTGTTCATCCCAAAGGTATTGAGAATGAATTTACAAAGCTATGGATTGCAGCAGGAGATGGAGAAGAGAAAATCCCATTTGTCTGGAACGCAAAAGCAGTCATGTGCTGTGAGACCTCAGTCTCAGAGGGGTTGATTTCCACTCTCAAGTCATCTTTCCAAGGGCTTGTGGCTGGTGAAAGGAAGACTTTTTGTATTGGACCAGGCTCGCTTGCCAGGGCTGTGGAATTATCACCTCTGAAAAGGTTAAAATTAGTAGGAACTGCTACTAATTTTGAACGTTAGAGGGGCCTTCACCACAGAAAGCTTTGCAGCTGAGAGCTAACATCTACCCTGGGAGAGAATTTCTGGCCAGGGTAGGCACAATACCCAAATGAAGAACCACTGGCATTGTCACAGAGTGAGACATGGTCCAACCATCATCACTCAAAGAGCAGGTTCGAGTTGATGAACGCCAACAACTTAGTGGTAGGACGGCATCTACAGGCTCCTATCTGAACTGGGACTCTTGATTTCCTAACAAGATAAGAGAAGCCAGGGGGATGTGTGTAAATGTGTGGGGCTGCACCAATGTGACCCCCTCAGCTTTGGCCCAAAGAGTTTTAGAGATAATATAAACCACACAGTAATGTTGTAGTAGGGAGCCATATCCTGAAGTAGGACTTAAGTAGACATCTAAAAGCATGAAATCAAAACCTGAGGGACGCTGTTGCAGAACTGTTTTAAGAACCCATATCTGATGTCCCCACACTGTAGGAACAACAGACATGCATAGAACAAATTACATGAAATAGTACAAAAATCAGAAAAGAGTTCTCTTTGGAGATTTCGTTCCATTCCTCTTCCCCCATCTTTTAAATCAGGCTGATTATAACTGCAGGAGAATACCAGACCGGATGTGAACTCTTAGCTCTTCAAGATACAGTTTACTGTTCCTTATATCTGACCAGCCAAAATAAGCATAAATCTGCTTCATGGCTTGAAAACAGAAAATTATATCCTTTGAGAGAGGTTTTAATTCAAGAAAGTGAGGTTTGGTATTATAGTTTCTTCCTTTTGAGATTTAGATTGATGATTAATGAAAAACAATATATAGTGGTAAGTCACAGGGGAATGACATCCATTCTGGGAAAGAACAGATGAATATATATATCTGTATCTATCTCCCTTTTCCCAGGAGTTTAGACTGGAAATTTCTAGAAAAATACTATGTAATTATGTAATTTATGTAATAAATAATAGGAAATGATGGAATTTCATGTAGTTGATGGCACGCACACTAATAAATGCTTGCTACCCACTTTCAAGGTACTAATCAGAGAGCAGAAAAATTCCAGTGCTCTGTTTATACAGTATGTGATGTACAGTATCAGGTAATTTGTTTAGCCTTCTTTTGCTGTCAGTTGAACTTGAGGGAAGTAGATGCAGAGGTGATACCCATTTTGCATGTAAACTTGCTGTAACACATTTTGTATTCTCTTGAGAATGGAGGGCAGGAAGCAGGGCAGGTACCTTGTTGGAATCAGTGGGAAGAAGAAAGTGTTTTGTGCCTGTCCTTTAGTCATGCAGAAGTAGTCATTTAAGGTGATTAATGTATTTGGAGTAAAAGGAAACAAAAGGGTCTGTACAGACTTGTTAAGTGTTTTATGTATACAAACAGCTTTAGCTGGCAGTGTGGCCATGCCAGCACAAATGTGTCTGAGCAGGTATGAAGGAAACTGATTCAGATTTGTAGTATTATTTTCCCCTTGTTTATCTTTATATTGATTTTACATTATCTTAACTTGTGTATGAAACTGCAGCCAGAAAATATGGTTTCTGATCAGGTTGTGTTTTCTTTTTTTCTAGCTAGAAATATCATTCCTGTGGGGAAAAAAGTGTGCAAGCAGTAACTATGTAAGATCATGGAAGGATACGCTTTTAGGGTTTGGCTGGAGGAGCTGGATGTGTTACTACAAAGGGTAGATCATCAGCCCTTTCCCCTGAAACCCCACTATCAGAGGAAGCCCCATCAGTGATGCCTAACATGCTGCACAGCAAAGTCAGCTGGATCTGCCCAAACCCTCCTCCCAAACCATTGAAGCCTGGGTGGGTAATTCTGCACTAAAATAGATAGAGAGTTCTTATGTGATCCATCCTGTCAGTTCTGCTATGGGGGATGTACCTGCAGCAGTGGGAGCTGTAGCACTGGTGACTGGCAAATTGAATGCTTGTTCAGGTCCTAAATAAAGAGAGGTGTGTGTGTGAGATAGTGTAGGGGGGTGTGTAATATCATAATGAATATATTGCCATGTGTGCCGTAAAAGTTAAACTTAGCAATACATAATGCAAAAGCATGCTTTCTCACTTTATTTCGGTATCTGGAAAGTTTCAGCACTGGCATCATATCAATATTTATTAATGCATTGTGAACTAGAACCTGTGATTATTACTCATGCTATCTCATACTTTACAAGCTTCAACTCTGAAGAATAAAATCACATCTGCTTTTTGCTCTTCCCATATTTTAGTCAATGTTTTAACAGCTTTGCCGTAAATATCTCATCCATTACTATTCAGTTGTGACTGTATCAACTTCACATCTCCTGTTTTATTGCTGTCATTATAGTTAAACAATGCACTGTTAATTCTGTTAACTAACAAGTTCATTGTTCTTAGTAGTCAGCAATCTCTGTTTGTTGAGTCCACAGTGCTACTGGTTGTAAATCAAACCTAGGGACTAAGTGAAACGTTTTCCTTCATTTGGAAAATGAAGACGTGCTCTTTATAAAGACTGATTAATAAAAGGTTAATTGTGATCCCAGGTAATAAAGCTTGCAGGGTAATTTTCATTTACTGGGAACAAAAACAGTGATATCTGTTCTCTTGAACTTCTGTTACAGCCCCCAGCTAATGGCAATTTTCTTATACTAAACTGAGCGCTTAAAGTTCTAAACTAAGTGCTGGGGATGGGGGGGAAGACGGAACCACTGAAATTATGACTAATACTAAAGAGTATTAAAGAATAATGGCAAATGAAGTGACCAACCTGTTCACGAGTGGAATTGGGTAAGAGCCTAGCATTGCTTGGGAGCAAGATATGGTTGAAGGAAATGAATGTAATTAGGTATAAAGAAGAAGCAGAGATAGTTGACATGTGAGACCTGTGTTTGTGCTTTAGAGAAGAATGGAATAAAGAGGGCTAGAAAAATAGGTGGAGTTGCTGACTGGAGCAGTAGAAAGTGAAGACAGCCAGCAGAAAAAGAAAGAAAACTATGAACTACAGAAAGGGGAACTGCAAGGGAGGATAGCATGGAGGAGGAGAAACAATCATGAAGTCATGTGCTGAGCAAAGGTAAATGGACAAAAAATGTTACTTTAAAACCTGAAGGCTGCACTGTATGTTTTAAGAACTGTTTCAGCCTTGCCAGTACTCTTCAGTGCAGTAGATCTGGCTGTTACTGGAGGTGGTGTGCAGGAGCATGCTCAGATCCTCCTGTTCCTCGTTCCTTCCCACTATTTGTGCAAAGATGATGGGCAGCAGCTCTATGGGGTCTGCACTGTCCTGTGAAAGGAAAGCAACAGGACAGCACAGTGGTATGAGGGAGAAAATGAAGGGGAAGGGGTGCTCCATATGTCAGATGTGAGTTTGAGCAATGGCAATAAAAAGCAGTTCTCCAGCCTCTAGTTCTGCTAGGCTTAGAGCTACTGAAATTGTTGAACTGCTGTGGTTTGGCAGTTTGAGATTGAATTTCTGCAGAGAACAGTACCTGCCCTTCTAAGGATGTGTGAGTCAATTGATTTCACAACATGAGTAAGCCTGTCTTCTTTTGAGAAATATGTAGTCATTAGGTCTAATTTTTTTTTATGTACAATTCCTAAAGGAAAATATACCTCACTTGCTGTTTGAAAGCTGTCTCTTGAGAAATCTTGCATGCCTGGTGATCATTTGAATTCCTTGCAGTCCTTAGTTGCTGCCTGTGTGTTAGAAATCATTTTAAATGAATTGAATAAAACTCACAAATATTCTGTGCCAGGGTGTGATGAACTCACAGGAAATATGACTCAAATGTAGTTTTTCTCCTTTTCTTTTTTATTATAATAAATAGCAATGGACAAATCTGGCTTTAATGACACATTGCTGGATGAGATTTTATTGGTCTGTTAGCAGCAGCAGTGAGTAATGCCTTGTTTAAATAAGCTGGGTTATATTTGTTAAATTTCTGAGTAATTATAAATGCATAATAGGGAATAACCACAGGAAGATCAAGGACTGCCCTTGGAATTTCATACATGGGTACAGATATATACAGTTTCACAATTAAGTCATTATTTAGGAAATGAAAGCTTTTTTTAAGAAAATGATTTTATAAAACTTTTTTTTGCGTCTTTGTAATTTGGGGGTAGGAGGTGTGTCTTTGGCTTTGTTTGGGTTTTGGATACAGGCAGGAAAGCAGGGGAATTCCAGTCTCTGGTTTGAAACGGACATTTAGGAGAAGAGGTCTTTTCCATTTTAAGCACCTACATCTCCTTAGTCACTACAATGGGCCTAGGATGAGTAGCTCGGACATGCCTTTTAGACGTTAAAAGAAAAGTGAGATGGGTGCTTTGATGCATTGAATTCTGGGCCTGCTGTGCCTGTGCCCACCACAGAGCACATGAGGACCTCTTAATAGATGTTGTACTCGAATGGTACCTTCAGACAGCATGCCCAAGGGCACCTGGGTGCTCCTTTGGTGTGTTATTTCAGGATCTGTTGTGCCTGGTACAGCTGAGTGGCATGTTTGTGCAATGGGATGCCAGTTTCATTACTTTATTCAAATTGTACTACAAGTTCTGTCAGTGTAAAGCAGGTATTGTTCTTTATGTTGTGTGGTTAGCTTAAAAAACAAGGGGTTTTAGGTCTGATGACAGAGGAAATAACCTGAGAGTGCAGTGGAAAGTGAGTGTGCAGAAGGCCACTTTTTACCTTCATATCCTCTCAACTGTTAAGTTTTTTTGTCTATGGCAAGCTTGGGACTATGTCTCTTTGTTGAGCTCTGTGTGTTTCTGCATAATTAATAATTGGAGAGGGAGTCCACTAATTCCCATCTCCCCACTTGAAACTTAGGGTGAGGTAATAGATCAGCATGCAATATATCTCAGCTCAGCAGCAGTCATTTTACCTGTTAGTACTACTTTTAAAATTCAATTTAAATATAGAACAAGAACTGTATGGAACTGTTTGGCATCTGAATCACAAAATCCTCTTTGTTGATGCTGAATCTGCATCAACACTGAAGTTCCCAAGAAAACTCAGAAAAAAACACATGGCCAAAGAAATTTCCACAAGCCTGGGTTCCATCTTGAGATTCAAGCCAGATTGGCTTAAATTTTGATCCATTTGCTCGTAAAAAAGCCCTTAAACCTCTTTGACTTGGTTTGGGTCTATCCTGTAGCTAAAGGGTAGATCTGGGAGCTCTCGCTTTGATTTCTCACTCAGTCATAGATTTGTGTGTAACCAGAGGGTACGTCATTCAGCTGCGGTGCTCTGGGTTCCCATTCACAAAGCAGTGATAACAATATTGCTTCTCTTCTTTATATGAGTATTGGGAGACTTTAATTTCTTAATATTTGTCATCTGTAAAGTACTGTATTTCATAGATGAATGAAGCTAAAGAACAAAGGGGGAAGAGGAAATTCATGTAGTTCTGAAGGGAAGCCTGACTTAAGTTTCACTTTCAGCAAAATACTCTGCAAGATTTGAGCAGATTTCACAAAAGCCCTTTTTCCCTTTATTACAAAATTTTGTTCCATTGAATTCTGGGTGGTCTGATATTCATCTGGGGGAATGCAGTTCTGAAAAGAAATGTGCACCGAGGTGAGAGGCATTGCATATCACACAGCATTTAGACTGAGCTTTGCAACGTCAAAGTTGTCTGCTGTATAAACATTAAGGGCTGTAAGCCTGAATTTGAGAAGTATTCAGTTTTTATCTTTTATTAACTGACTGAACTAATCGCACTGTTTCACTTGATAACACAGGAATGGATTCTGCAAACATCCGCAGGTATAGGGTAACACTCGCTCTCCTTCAGCATTTTCACAGTGGGATGACAGATGTTTTATTTGCCCAAAGGAGAGGGTAATGCTCCCCACATTTGCCTAAGGAGTATACCTGCTAGCAGCTATGATAAGTTGAGAAACTTCCACTTTGCTCCACTAGTGTAGGCGAAAAGAATTGACCAAGAAACGTGTTGTTTTGGAGCTGGCTGCAGAACTGGAAAGATACTATAGTGATTATCATTTAAATCCACTTCCCTCTCCTGATTGGCGACTACATGAATAACATATTAAACTGTACAAGCCTTTGATGGCTGGTAGGAAGAAACTGTTTTGTTAATCCTGAAGTGAAGATTTAAAAGAGAAAGGATCACTGTTGCAGAGCTAGGTAGCTAGGTCACAGCTCAGAGCAGGTATTCGCCTGGAGGTAGCCTCTAGAATGCACAATGCATTGTGTATTTGGGAGGGTTATTAATCTATGCTAAATACCTGATCACATGTGAGGATTGTACTGTATATTATTTAATTTCATTCCAATTATTCCAGAAAAAAACAATTAAGAAAATGAATAATTATAAAAGTAAGGTCAACTCAATTTTCTCTACTAATGTTTTTAGTTACTGGACTCATTATTGCTAATTTCTTTCATAATCTTTGCCATCTAACCCCATTTGTTTCATTGGTAAGTGCTAAGAAGGGAGCATCATAAAACTTCCGTGAAAACAAAGCAGAAAAATCATGTCATTTTAGTGATTTCCTGAGAAAGTAATTATCTGTTGTTAACCTTTATAGTAAGAACACTTCTGATCATCTTCAATATAGGTGTTAAATTTCCATCCTTCTATTTCTGATTGCAATTTTCCAAGTTAAAAACCTATAGTTAGTTATTTTAATAACACATAATCTTTTTCTCATAATAATTATTAAATGATAACGTGCTTTAAACAAGTTTTAAAGCCTAAAACTGCTCCATGTTTACTATATAATTTAAAAATATAATAAATTTCATGGCACTGAATTTTAAATAGCTTTTTTTACTGAACGGTTAATTTGGGCCCATAAAACTACCTTGTATTTTTCCTGTAATATTAGAGATCTGAACCAACTTACACTGAAGTTAATGGGAGACTTTCTGATGATTTCAAAGAGTGGCAAAACAGATTGTTTTCTCTAATCCTGTATATTAGTATGCAGGGGCAAATGCCCCCACTTTTTGGAAGGCTTATTGAATTCAGTGATGTCCTGTGAGGGAGCAACCTGTATGCACGAAGTTGTCAAGCCAAATTCACAAGACACACTCCAATGTGTCTTGTGTTTCCATCTGGAAAACAGAGAAGCTAGAGGAAGTAACATCTGAAATCAGAGGTGGGTGGCAGAGAGAAAGAGCCAGGTTCTAGTTTGTTATATGCACTGTATCTATTAAAATGAACACAGCTAAGTTTCACATAGCAGGAATGTATATTATTATATAATAGTCCTTTAATGAAACTTTAAAATAGCAAAAATAGTTTCTTTTTTTGTTGTGAGTGGGATTCAAAGTTTGGGTTTTTTCCATTTCTTTAGGGTTTTGGGTTTTTTTAAGAAATTATTATTATCTGTAGGCAGTATTTAAATGTCTGTACTAGCTACACATAAACACTCATGTATTTAAACTAAACTTAGGGCTAAATCTTTTGAGTGGTATTGATATACATGGGCAATAAATTTGACAACAACACATTCATGTGGGCCTTCATAATTCCTTAAATGTACAGAAACCATTATATAAGAATGTTACAATGAAGAGGAAGCTCTTGTAGATATTTAAAGGAGCATATCCACATTGAGATGCCTAAATTAAAAAGGGTGAGTGCAGGTCATGAGCAGTCTTTCATTGCTGATGGATTTGCTGAGATAGAGGTGACTGGAAGAATAGCCTCCTTATAAATTTCTTTGACTATCAGGATTCCAAGGAAAAGAGATTTTCTTTATTTTTCCTTCTTACTTTAATTTTTCAGTTCTAAATGTAATTAAAAGAAGATTTCATCGCCACCCCCTCTCTGGTTCAGCAGAGCTGCTGCTGCTGTTTTGATAGCAGCAGAGTGTTTATTGTCTCTTCTCCAATAGCTCTATGCTGTGTGTGGAAGGGACAGATGCTGTGTTTGTGACTGTGATGTGATTAGAGGAAGTGAACAGAGAGAAAATCAGTCACGACCTGGGTGCTTTTAATGACATTTATGTGGGTTTTTTTGTACAGAGCACAGTGGGGCTAGGAAAAGGAATCCTTTACAGATCAAAGCAAACCCTACATGTAAAAAACCATGGAGAGGGGCAAGGACTCAGAATGAACCTATGCAAAGCATCAGTATTACCTTCAAACTCTAGCAGAGCACTCCCCACAAGCCTTTCATTCACTGTATCACTGCACTATAGCTCTGTTGGAATGATCTTGATCCCTTCCTCACCTTTCTTTCTACCAGTTTACTCTCTCATCTGTGTTTCACCATCCTTCAGTCATCCATGATAGCTTTCAGAAGTCTCTTCTCCAGCCTCATTGAGGAAGTCAGCAGAGGGGTGAGTACAGAAGCTGTAGATGCGAGCTGGCTTGTGTGCAGCTTTAGGGTAACACTGCTACATCATTCCTGGCTGCAGATGTGGCATTGAGTTGACCACATAGTTTTCCACTGCTTAATGCAGAACTGCTGAACTTCAGTCCTATGGGTTGGAATTATATAGGTCAGAAAAGGGGGAAGACTGTACAAATGAAGGAAAAAAAGAAAAGAGCAGCCATTTTGGCTGCTTAAATTCAAAGTGTTGTGACACCTACGTACAGATTTCTGTGTTCAGTCCCTTGGCTAAAACTAAGCTCTGGATCAACTTAATATCCGAAATACTTCCTGCCAGGGATTATATCTTGCTATGGAAGGGAGCTAGGCTTAGTGAACTAATAGGTCTTTTCTATCTCTATCTACTGCCAGTATGATTATGGTTTTTTAATCAGAAAAATGTGTTGCTGAAAAGTACAGAGATTAAGCACCACAATTGCCTGTAACAAAAGCAAGTTTTGTTGGATGAGCAGAGATCTGATGAATGACATGATTTGAAATGTTTTCATCCTAATGGCTTCCTCTTCTGAAGTTAATTTTTTTTGTCAGTTGCCAAAACATTTATGAGCAGATTTGTGGATAATGACACTCTTAGATGGGGGTTTAAATAAAAATCTGTTCCATTTGAAACCTAGAAGACCTAGTATTAAAACAGACAAATGGGTTTGGAGTCTGATTCTTCTGTGGCTGTGTAATAGATGAGCTGGGGTCACTGGTGGTGTACAGTGAGCAAGCCACAAACTTTTAAGCCAGTTGTTTCTTCCTTGGAGGAGTTTAACATAGGAAGGGATAAATAGAGCCAAAACATGATTTTGTAAGGAGTGCTTGTTGTGAAATTCATGGCTCTGCAACTTAGGGATGTTCCCATTCCCTATGTAGACTAAAAGACAGGTAAAGAAAGAGGAGAGAGATGGGAGTTATGTGCTGGATAAATAGCTAAATTTAGAATTGGTCTCTGTCCAACATTCGGATTCTTAAAAGGGACAAGAAGGAACAGCAGCCCTTTTGAAGAGGAAATTTGGCTTGTGGGTAGGTGGTTGAACAATAGATTGAATAACATGGTCTAGGTTTATATAATAAGCTAGGAAATGTTGTTAGGGAATTGTTTGATCATAGTACACTCATGCCAAATAAACCACCACAAAGAAATGCAGACTAGCCAGTGCTGTACCTGCTTAAATTACATATATTGAAAAGCAAGCTCTCAAGTATGTTCAAACAGTCCCCTAAAAAAGTAATCAGCAGAAATCATGGTGGTTCTTAATGACTGCGGGTAAAGGTTTTATGTCCCAGTTAGCTGGTGTCAGTCTGTGCCAGCCTATCAGGGTTGGTGGAGGTTATGCCGTCACACGCCCTGGGATAGTCTCTCCCTTTAGCAGTTTTCTTACTTAATTCTGGTTGGTATTATCTGTACCAACTGTATTGCCCATGCAATAAAGACTCCCTGTAGTTTAAGTACTGAGAAATAAAATCTGATTCTGTATTCTAATTTAGAGATATTAAACTGATAATCCTGCATAGGGCTAATTTTAAAACCCTTTTTGCACCAGTGAAGACGCATCTATAACACACCTGAAACAGCAGTATTTGCACAATTTTATTTACATACACAAAGCACTTATTTTTCCTTGTAAATTCTTATGGTAAGATATTTGCAAATACATTTCTGTTTGCTTCTCCAAAGTATTACCTGCATGTATATCCTTCATCTAGAATGAGAATATAGCCCATTATCCTGATAGGAAGCAAATTGAGACAGTGTATGGCAATTTTGCTTGAAATGTTGTTTTCTTACACGAGTAATAAGGCCACTTTTCCCTACTTGGAAAGCATGAACTCTTACCATACCATACAATGCAGGACGGCATTATCATTATTTCCCAGTGGTAACGGGAATTTTATGATAATGAATGCTGAGGTGCATCTATGTCACACTTTGCGGGAATCTTAAAAAATATCTTTTGCTCTATTGTTCTGACTTCCACCTTTTCAAAAGACATTTTGTTGTGCTTTATCCAGTCTTTCTTTTCTCCTAGATCGTATGGAACTTCAGTAATTTCAGTTATTAGAAGGGCTGAATAGCATTTTCTTTCAATTAATGTGCAAAATGAAAAAAGGTAGAAAACTTGGAAGGCAAATTTCTGGAAGTTCAGCTTCTTTGCAGACATTGGTGGCAGCTGATTGACATTGCAGATACTTTCAAAATATTCCTCTAAAATACTGATTTTGTTATAATTTTTAAAAACATTTCTTTGAGGTCGGCTGGGTTGCCAAGTTCTTTCACTAGGACATCCCTAAATTATAGAATTAAATCCTCGTCTTGATTAAATAAATGGTAAAACTCCCATTCATTTTAATGAGGTCAAGATTTTAGAATCTTGACTGTTTAGGAGGAAGAAAAGACATTTCAGGTCTTACCTACGCACCCATCAAGCTAACACAGGGTGGTTTCTTACCATTTATTTTCTAGAGTTTATTTTCCAGGCTACTTTTAAACAGTGGGGGTTCCTTTACTGTCCACAATACTTTATTCCACAACGCCATAGATCTTGTGTATGCTGAACTTTAAATCAACTATCAAATACCCACTAGTATCTTCAAAGGCTTCTGAAAAAGAATGGTTTACAGGGGTGTTTTTTGCTTTGCCAGTATTATGATTTGTTATTCATCTTGTGGATTTTTAAGCAGACCCCTGTACTTGGTATTCATATTAATGGTCTTACTGTATTTAGGTGGATAAAAAACATTCAGTACAATGTATGTAGTAGTTACATTTCTATGATATACATACTTGGTAAAAGCTTTCTCATTTTCATCATTTAGACAGGTAGGATCTGGTAAATCATGTGCAGCACTCAGGATGACAGTATGGTAGGGGGTAGAAGAAAACAGCAGGCAACTGCTACAGGAGATTTCTTCTGAAAAACTTGACCAAATGTTTAAATCCAAGGTGATGTTTTTATCTTTTCCCATAGCAAGTACCTTGTCAGACATACCAGTAAAGGCTGGGCTTGCCTTGCTCATTTCGTACTCAGGTTGAACTCCCTATTATTACAGATCTGTTATACTTTAAACCGCTTTGTCCTGAGCTCCTGCTTTTCCAAAGCTCTGGACTTGCCACAGCTTCAGCTTCTGGGTTCACTGAGCTTTGTAGGTGCCTTGAAATACCTAAAGTATGTCCAGCATTCCAAACTGTGGGACTTTACACCCAGCCGTGTGATGTGGGGCAAAGCAGAAATAATACCTAAGAGCCAAATTCTGTTGGCATAAGGATGTAAATTAACTTGATTTCACTGACTTTAATTCAGATTCACACAATTTTACGATACAAAGTTTGGCCCTCAGGTGAAATTTCTTTGAATATCTTTGTTCTTTGCAGAGTACAGTATACTTATGTCTCTCTGTTCTGGCTTTGGCTGTAGTAGCTTAAATGCCAGAATCAGTTTAGAATAAGAGCTTTCCTGTTCATGATCTTCACATGGAGGGGAAAAAAAATCCATCAGTTCACTATGTGCATAAACAGACCAAGGATTCCTGTTAGATGAGTTGCAATAGTAATATAATGAACATCTCCATTTCATCAGTCTCCCCTAAACTTTTATGTAATTTTCTGCTTACACATATTTTCATTACTTTTTTTAAAAACAAAAAAAAAAGCTTTTTTAAGCTTTTTTTCAAGTTTAGAGCATAGAATCAGTAAGAATGGCACGTTTTTCTCTTTTTTTTAATTTACATTCCTTGCCTGCCAGTCTTCTTCTCTAAACACATAACCACTGCCACCGTTTCACGTGCTCATGCGTGCATGCATGCTATGTTATTGTCTTGTACTGTCCCATAAACACTCATTTCCTTTAGTATCTCAGGTTTTATACTGGAGCAGTAACCTTTTACAAGATTCCCTTTTTCTCTGCAGTTGTGCTGGTGAAAAAAAAAAGACAAAGAAAAGTGAAAGACTTCAGTTTACTTCAGAGCCCCAGCCAGCGGGAGTTTAAATGTGTGTCAAGAGAGAGAAAATTAAGATAATCAATAAATGTACTTTGCAGTCTGGTCAATGTCATTGGCATTAATTTTCTTCTTCTCTTAAATGATCAGAATCTTTTCACTTTCTCACCTTCTGCTTGCTTCCCACTAAAATACAGACATAATGCCTCTCCATGTGTGGCTATCAAAACACAACTTTCTATGTTATTTTCCATATGCCTTCTAAAAAGCCCTTGGTGTATTACACATTACCTTATTTGTGTCAACCACGTATTATAAATAAGAATATCAGTGTTTTCTTGTAAGACCTAAAAAATTCAAAGACAAACAGTACTTCTGTGGCAAATCATTCTCACCTCCTATTAATTGCTGATCCTTCTGCTGCTATAATGATGCTGTTTCCCAACAGCCTGAATGTGTCTGTCCTTTCACTGAGGTCATAATGACTGTTAAATGCGCCACATTTCCTCTGTCAATTTGGGAAAAAAATGTCAGATTATATATCAAGGCTTTACTTTGATGCATAACTTTCTGTGAAACAGACGTCACCAAAGTAAACTGGTACCTGTCCCATTGGGAATGGGAACTCATAAATACAGAGTCAGAGGTAATTGGCCCCCACAAGCCCACAAATATTACTATTCATTGCATTACCTAGAGGTTTGTGACTAAAGTTGTTGTTTTAATGGAAAGGCTTTCAAATTGGTCTTTAGAAAGATACGCTTCACCACTTTTATTAGTTGTTAATTCCATTTTTAACTACCTATTGTAGTTGGTAATATCCTCTTAGCTTGAAAATACAATCTCTTTGCCTGGTTACTTTATCCATTTTTAGTTCATTGATTCACTGAGGGGTTTTTTCTTCACTGGATTTCTAAAGCAGCAGAAGTTAAAAGAAATTCTTAATTGTTTACTTCATTGTTTGTGCAATGGTATCAGCATTGACATCTGCAGGAATATAAACAGATTTAAAAAGACTTTTTCTTGTTCGCTTATTGAAGGGAGCTGTGCTATGTTAAATTAAGTTTCCAAATATGGGTCAGATAAATAAGCTTCTTTTAAGTTAATGCTTTCCTTTCTGGCTACTGGTAGTTTTTGTTTTGGTATTAAATAATGTCTAGAGGCTTCAAATAGCATCAAATTCTGATATCATGAGAATCAGTGGTTAAATCTACAACATGGGTTTGGTTTCCACTGCATTGTGCATTAAATCTTGGGTCTTGGAATTGGTGTTTTCTTCTGACCAGGACTTCCTGCCTTCTGTGGCTGAATTTTGTTTTGAGTTTTGGACATACTCAAACTGCTGGAAATTTTGTGGAATCTTTTCAAAGAAGAGAGACGGATGTCTGTGACAAGGAAGAGTTCTCCAACATCAAAACTACACAACTCCATGACAAAGCTGCCATAAGGAAGCAGGGGCGAGATATATTTTGTAGGTCTTGTGTATCTGATGGCTGTTGCATATAGAAATGTGGTAGATAGCTGAAATCTGCCGTGTGTTCTTTGCCAATATAGAAGTGAATAATTAATTAGTTTCTCTGACATTGAGAAGCTTCTCTAAATTCCTGCCTGAAGTCTTATCTCTGTTTTGGATACCCACTACTGCACTTTTCTAATGTAAATATGCAGCAAAGGTTTGTTGCATGCAGAGAGTATCTGCTGAGGTTTCAGGCTAGCATGTGTGAAGCAATGCTCATAAACTATTGTGAACATCATTAATATAGGGCATACCTACTCATTATTTACTGCTTAGCTTTCTGGGGCTTGGGAATTCAGAGTTCAGCCAAACCCTGACACTACCTCTTCTTCCTAAAGGTAAAGCACCATATGGTTTTTCTCTTTGCATTTCATATGGCAATCCATATGAAGATTTCATTTATTTTCTATAATGTTTAAATCATTAAAAGAAACACTTTGGGGTGCAATATGAGACTGACAAAGATAATTACAGTTTTAAAGCCTTAAGAGGTTTCATGCATCATATAAAATTTTACATTCCACCACCAATTTAAATCAATTACAATCTTTAAATCTATAATTGTGTTATTTAAAGCATTTTAAAGGGCACAAAGCATGTGGTATTTCGCAGTGTGTTCCAAAGTATTTTCACAACAGATCTATTTATTGTGTGAAAGCATCTAGTGGCTATTAAAAGATGATCAGAGGCATTAACTCTTTAGTCTGTCTTCTTAATGCAAGAAGCAGATATGCCTAAGCATTATTTATCACTTAGTCTCAGTTGTGCTAAATTTCTCAGCCTTTAGTCACAATAATTGTAATGAAGTTTGGAATAGATCATGCAGAGTGTCCTCATAATGCTAAACCAATGACTTCTTTGTGCTTGGGTGAGCATGCATTCTCTTTCATATTACAACAAGGCAAAGAAACAGAAGACTTTTCTAATTTATTCTTTTTATGCTAGATCTAGATCACTGCACAGGTAAAGATGGTGCTCTGTTTTCAGGCAAAGCCCTTTTCCTTGCTCTGGACTTAGCTTATATCAAGGAATTTCGGCACCCAGTTTAAGCTACTTTTATTACATAGCTGATTTACTAGGAAGAAATGGTGGTTGTCTTTTAAAATCCTAAACCAGAAGTTTCAAATTAATATGGTTTTGGTGAGTCTTATCGTTTCTATTCTAAGGGAAATTCTAACATCTGGTATTTCCAAATTTGTATATAAATAGAATGTTTTCCATAAAACTGAATTTCTGAACAACATCTTTTACCTAAACATTGTTCCATTGAGACTTTTAAATTCACAAGAATAATAAAGTAGAAGTGAAGGACTGGAAATCATTTGAACTAAAATATGGCAGTAATTTTTCTTCAAAAATAATGAGTGTATGTTCAAGGGACTCCATATTTCCAGTAATTCTAACAACAAATCTTGACTGCCCAAGTGTTCATCTTACGTACTTAGTATTTAAAGAAAATATAGACAAATAAATAAAACAGACTACCAAACAGAGAAAACAGTAACTACTGCCTTTCTTTAGCAATTACTATTGGTGAAAGTTTTAGATGTTCCCATGCACACATCAATGCAGCTCAGAGGGTGCTTAGTGGAAGACAATGATAATAAAATATATTCCAGATAGTTAACGTCTGGGGAGGGTTGAGGGGAGGAATGCTGCTTGTTGGTTTTTAAACATTATTTTAAGTGGGAGTTTTCTTGCTCTCAAGGAAAATGCAAGTCTGTCTTTTTAACAGAGAATATCCATTATTATAGAAACAAAAACAGTTTTTGTAAGTGTTGAATGAGTGGACCCAGCTTGGGTATCTGTCTTATCGAAATAGAACTGCAGGTAGAGTGCCTCTGTTGTGCAAGGAATGCTGCTTTGGAAAGATCCTTTTTTTACAGTAATTCAAAACCCAAATCGCTCATAGTACTAACAGCAGAAACTGGTTTTCTTCTTAAGCAACTCAGATGCACTAGTTCATACATTCTCCTGGGAATCAGTAGTGATGAATGCATTTGTTTCTTAAAGTATAGGCAATAATGTCATTGTTTCTCAAAAGAAATAAAAAGGGGTACCTACACCAAGGCTGCCCCTTCATTCTGTCTGCTCTGAAGAAAGGACTGTCTTGTCCTCAAGTAGTGGCCTGGAATTGTAAATTCTGGTCATCCACCTTAGATGTCCTGTGTAATTTGGAGATCAACTGATACAAGTTGATTATATGCGATGCTGAAACAGTAAATCCTGAACTCATAGAGGCCCAAATTGCATTGATTATTTCACAGACGTTACCAAGTATTCGTATGTACAGTCGGTGCCAAAAATGTACCTACACAGATAAATTTCCTCTGCAGTTTTGCTGGCACTGGTATTTTGCTTCAGGTCTCTGTTATACGCAGAACAGTAACCTCTGTAGCGCTGAGCAGGTAGCTGAGCTCCAGTGCTGAGAGAAGCAGTTCTGAAGTATTAAGGACAGGTAGCCTGATCCTGTCATCCTTGAAGGTAGCGGGAACGTTGTCCTTGCATTCAGAGGGAACAGGACGCAAACCCTGTTTCATAAGCATTAGTGTCAATGAAATTAATTGTCCCAAGTACTGAGATAACTGTGTGAGATCTCTCTCCACCCAGCAGAGGTGAAATTGGATACAGCACGTTCTCTTCAAAGAATTTCCTGTGGGAGCATTAGCTGTAGAAAATCATTTGAAACCGTCCCCTTGGCTGCTGTTCTGTCCCAAGGGGATGATTTTTTTCACGTTCCAACATCTCCAGCATTGACTAGCATGGAAGTCACATAGCAGGGGAAAAACAAAAAAGGAAAGATGCTTCCAAAAGCAGTGTGTAACCTCAGGTGATACACACGTGCTCATGTCATTTGGTTGGTGGGTTAAATATTATTTTCTAACTCTGTTCTCATTTACCAAACTTTAGGATTGCAGTGGGATCCTTCCAACAAGATTTACCTTTTCTTACCCATTAATATTTGAGTAGATTGATCTCTTATTACTGCAAGTCACTAGCTGTGTGGCTGCTGAAATGCTTAATTTTCCTTTCCACTTTTCCCCGACTCTCACATGAAAATGTTTGTGCTTTTCTGATATGTAACACCAGAAGGTATTAGTTCCCCTCCCACTTGTACAAATTAGAAATATCTCCAAGTGGACTTACTGTGGCAGGTGGAAGGAATTTGGCAAAGACTCTCCATCATCTGGCATTGCCAGAATTTGCACACACCTAGAGCATTCTTGGCCACAGTACACTCAGTGCAGCACCAGGTACTGTTGGTCAGTGATGGGTTAGCACAGGGCTGTGCAGCACTGTGTAGACTCTTACAGCACTGCGTAGCCTCTTACAGCACCCTGGGCTTCCATTTCCAGAGGGAATTTTTAGCCACTCAAATTGATCTGCTTACCTGGGCAGCAGAAAGGGATTGAAATGAAGCGGTGAATCTAAGCTGAATATGTTTGTAAAAGGCCAAGACCATCAAGACGAATAAAATAGATTGGTTGAGAGAGGAATTGGATCCCTGGGTATCAAGGATATTGAGTGATTCTATCTTAAGTTACTGCACTAAAAAGTAGCAAAAAAACCCTACTGCGACTCCAAAATGGCAGAGGTCTGCCATTCAACATGATCAAGTTGAACACATTTGAGGGAAATCTGGATTTTATTTTGAACATTTTCCTTTGTGGGTGAAGTCAAGAAAGCTCTCAGTGTTTGAGGTGAGATGCAAAAATATAATGAAAATTCTGTGCAATTCCAGTCTTTCAGAGAAAGGAAAGAAAAAATTCTGCATTAAAAATAATCCCCCCAACCAAATATCCAAAGAATTAGTCCAGTAAATAATAGAATGTCACTATAGACTATATAGATTTTGAGATATGTCTTTTATTTTTGCAGTAATAGTAGAAAATAAAGAAAGCCATTTAAAAATCTGAACAGTGTTTTCGTGTTCACATAACAAATATGAATTTCCAAACTGTTATCTCAATATTTGTTAATAGTAATGCATTCCCAGTTTTAAATCCAGCAAATACCCATTTTCATTCTCAAATTAAGTAATCTTATAATGTATCAGCTACTTATAGTAGGAATTTATAGTGAGAACAGTGATTATTGATTCTTAATGCGTGAAGGATTCATAATACAAGCATTAGTGGCAAAAGATTTTAGTAGTTTATTTTCATATTTATTTTGAAAGTATATACTGCAATGGTTTATTTTTCTTAGCTAAAAATAGACTAAAATACTTGGGAATACTCTTAGCTAAAAACATAATAAATATAATAAGTGTTTAGATTATTGGATAAAATGCGGTTTTCTTTAAGTAGAATACGTCAAGATAATCAGTTTAGGATTTCTGAGCATGCCTACCATAGCTCAAGGATGTATATCTTCCAGCAACGGCAGCAAAACCAAAACATTGCACAAAACTCAGTGCTAATAATGAATAAAGATAGATGAACAAGCAAGAATGATCATCCTAAAAAAGTAATCTAATTTCTATACACAGGTTATTAGCAGTCCTGGCTAACTCCTAAATAGTCTAAGTGTACATAAAATGCAATGAGAAATTTTACAGGGGAACAGATCAACTTCCTTTTCCTGAGCATTTTATTGTAGGAGAAATCACTGTAGGAATATAAGACTTTTAAACTTATAAAAATAACTCAGCATTGCCCTTTTAAATTGTTTCCAGTGACAACCGAAGTCATAGTGGCATTTGTTCATCCAGATCCCAGTACACACATGTATTCATAATGATACATCCCTCGAATGGCACAGTTCTTCTGTGGTTGCTACCTGTCAGCACTTGTACTCAAGAACCTTGAATATCAGTGACTCACTAATGTTTTATGATATTTTACCTCACTTTATGGTAGTCATTTATGACAAGACCAGAATGACATAAACTGCCATAAAGCAAAGCAATGCAATCACACAAATGACCATAAATCAAGGTAGCAACAGAAAAAGGTCATAAAAGGAAAGAAAATTGGAGAAAACAACATTCGAGTTCAGATTCAGAAGTCTGGAGTTAGCAGCGCCAAACTTCAGGACAGATGGATGTGAGCAGCAAGCAAATTCAGTGTTCCACTGATACTAATCATTTTGTGTGTGTGTGGATGCACTGACAGATTGATATCTAGATGGGCTTTCATTACTTAAAAGCCAGTTATAATGTACAAAGAGTTTATTGCAACTGCGTGCATGGCTTTTTTCTTCCTATAAAGTCATCTTTGTTTTGTCCCATACCCTAAGCAATTCCCAATTCAGATGACCTTTGTGAACATTTTTTTTACAATCTATATCTATCTTTGTATTTCTCTTATTTTTTTTTTTAAAGAAAAATGCAGTCCTGTTAGGCAGGTTGGCCACCTTTAAAAAAGTGAGACCACGATGTGCTTTTCTTGGAAGTCCCTTTTTCTTGGTCTGGAAGAGAAGCTCCTAACCGGGAGGGGATATTGGATGTCAGAAGGTGGTCAGATAGGGATTAGACAGAAACATCACAGAGCTGGTGGGGTTGTGGGTGGGTTGAGTTGGAAGCAGTAGTTTCTCGTGTGGTGGCCATGCTCATGAGGTGTGGACGGGGACAAGAGGAGGACCAAATGACGTCAAGGGAGACAAGGAGCTCTGCACTCCCCACAGTCAGAGCCTAATGGGGCAGCAGAAGCTGTATGCAATGAGGTGTAACAGTACGTATACCACACCTTAAAGTTATACTACCATAAAAATGAGAAACTGCTAGCAGTGGAGATAACAGCATTTATGGGGAGAATTTATGGGCTGCTCATGTGGTATAAATATATACAGTACACAAACACCAGTGGGGATAAATTCCACTGGACAACCCTGTTATTTTAACAGTAACCTTGAAAATATTATGTTATTTAACTAAAAAAATAGTGTGAAAGGAACAATACGTAATTTAATCTCCTTCTCTACACTGTACAGTTCATCTCTGTATTAGCAGCAGTGATGTTTAAGTACGTGCATTAAGATAAACAGTGATAGTTAACTGCATTTACTCCAACATTTTTGTGCTTCCCTATCCACACTCTTGTGCTTTCATCTTGTATGCGAGCCTGTTTCTAATGGAGCTGATGTGCTTTAAAAACTATGAAGACATGTTGCTATCCCTATCCTTTATCTCAGATCTCTAATTCTTCCCCTATTCTTCTGTTTCCTAAAGCAGTCGCTTTCCCCTTTTGTAGTATAACTTGCATTCACAACTGCCATAACCATTTCTAGTATTTTTTTTTTTTTAATTCTTCCTTGTCAAAGGACACCAATGTAGTAATGGATATGACAGAAACGTAGCAGATAAGCAAAAGAAAATCAAAACAGAGGACTTGAGCTGAGAGATACTGAGCAAGTGAATTTGAAGTGAGCTGAGTTGGGATGCCAAGCCATCAAATTCAGAGATGCAGTGAAGTGATGAGTACTTCTGGTCCTGCCCTGTGTCTCCACAGGACTCTGTGCTGAGGTACAGTTTGTTTCCCTTCTTGTCTCTCTGCAGGAGAAAATCTGGAGTATTTGGGATCACTCCAATCTACTTTTGAAAGGTCCTTTTCATAGCCAGCAGTAGTATCACCTGAGAGTCACCCACCGACAGTGGAAGAGGTCAGAAACTCCAAGGTGAAAGGAAAATATAGAAAAGTAGTTCGGTGCTTAAGCACTGCAGTGCCTAGGTACACCATTTAATCCCTTCATGACTTGATTTCCCTGTTAGCTCCCTATCTATAAGAGAAGATAGCATTTGGGAAATTCAAGAGGAAAAGCTGTTAGCCTTTCAGAATATTTTCAGATCAAATTTTAGGAGCTTTTCACCACGGTGTAGAATCACTTTCTCTGACTGTGCTCTTGCTACCAAGATAGTAAACTAGGACAAGTTAGCAGAATGATCCAAGAGTAAAGAAAAAGCTGGTATCTTAATTTTTGATGCAGTCTATGTGTTCTCATTATTACATTGTCTGTTTGTATTATTTTTGATTTATGATGTAATTGGGGAACTATAGAAATGTTAATGGGAAAGATACTGTTCTGAATATGACAAAGTTGTTTACTAATTGTTGCCTTGAACTTAGGCTAATTTTGTAGTACTGAAATATTTAAAAATGTTTCATTTCTTTATTTTTAGGTTGTCATGGAAGTGTTGTTTAGTTTCGATTCCATTCTCAGACGAGCTAAGCTTTCTTCCCCTTAAAAACTGGGAAATGAGTGTGAATTAAGAATTTGTTGCATTAGGGCTCAATCTCAAACCTTTAGGCAAGCCCATTAATTTTGTTAAATATTTAGATGAGAAATTGTTGCTTGTATGTTTATTTATTTATTTGTACAACATCCACCGTGCTGCTCATTATCTTAGGGGAGATGGAGAATATTGAAATGATTATTAGTAAGCGTGGTAATGAGATTACTGAACCATTTGCAGTTGACTTTTTTGTGATGCATAATTACAGGGGTTTATTTACAGTGCCTTTAGAGGTTTTGTTTTTGGTTTTGCCTTTTAATGATTCACATTTATATCCTTTGTTCTTCATATAGGGGATAAAATTCTATCTCTGGATGTTTTGCATTTCTTTCTTCCCATCACCCCCTCTTCCCATAAAATTAATGTGTGTTATACTTTAGATATAAATAAGAAGCTCTTATTCAGCCAAGGGATCCTCATTCTGCAAGCTTTTATATACTTGAGTAATCTGACTAATATTAATTGGGAATACTCAGGTAAATAGGATTGTTTGTGCATTTGTCCTAGATGACTTTTCCAGTCTATGTTCAAGTCAGTGGAGAGTTGCGTCAACTCTTTCGGCCTTGTCTGTCTCATAAATGTGATATATTAATAGAAAACAGTAGAAAGGAAGAGCTGCTTTGCAGGTCTTAAATATCTTGTAACTGGGTGCTGTTAAGGTCACTTACCATATTGTCATGTTTCTTACATTTCTGACTGTTACCCACTTTTCCTCCCAAATATCTGTGATTTCAGTTACTTCTGAAGCTTTTAGTGTAGGATTCCTGATATGGAGGAGAAGGGGGGGGAAAAAAGAGAATTAGGGGAGTTATTGGGATCAAGGGAAGGAAAGCCCTTGGGGAATAGAGAATTATGGAATAAAGCTGTCCTGGTTCTACACCCAATTATTCTGAATTGCAGACTTCCTTTATCTAGAGATCCTTGAGGATATACATGTAAAAATACAGTATCATTGTCTTCCTGTTGTCTCAAAGTCTTTAAGATTAGTGAAATGTCTCCTATTGACTTAATGGGTTCTGTTTTATTGTAAGACAGTGAAACCTTAAAAATCTTTTTGTCTGTTTGTTTTGTCAGATTTATTTACAGTGGGTTGGATTTCAGGTAGAAAGATGTGAAAATTTTATACACCTAGCTTTAATCACCTAAATAGAGCACAGGCAAAAAGATGGAAATGGGTGTTAATATGTGACATTAAAGTTATGGCACTAATCGTAGCCATTATTCAGAAATCAATGGGACATTTCATCTGTAAAAATTGCAAGTTCTGAGCTTCTTTCCCTGTTCAAAAGCAGATCTGCCTTGAACACTTGGAATTTACACAAATCCATAGTTAACGTTAAAAATGCCTCAAACACAAAAAATTTTTCCTTCAGCAACAACCAAGTCACTTCCTGTAAAAATCAAAAACCACACAGCACATATTTTTACTTGCAAAAAATTAGAATTTAGGGAAATAAAAGGACAAGAAGATCCAGAATAATTACATTTCTTTATGGAATCATAATAAAGCTAAAAATTTGTTTATTTGTCTCAGGAAGTGGCTATTGAGTGCTTCATTACATCAAGAAGAAAACTGCACCATGAACAGATAGATAACTTATTCAGAGTAATTTAAAGCCATATCCTGAACATACTGACAATAACAGAAATACTTACTGCAACTTAAATGGATTGAGTCTATGGAGAGTCAGTGGAAGAGAAGAAAAATGATCACTCCTGCTATTTATCTTGTGTTCCAGCCATGAACGGTAATGCTGAGTTCGCATAACGCAAGAATAAGAAAACAACATGCCCTGTTATTTTTAATGTGCAACATGTTCTCTCTTCTTTTGAGCCGAGGTTCATGTGAGCTAGCCCATAGGCTAGCTGCATTCTGTTCTTTTTTTTCTAAAAGCATATTAGTACTCTTGTATGAAGTGCACACAAGACAGTGCAGCCACCATGTATAAACTTGATTTCTGAAGTACTGCATCTTGAAGTAAGAGAAAATCTCATTAGAATATACGCTTTCCTGGAAATAAAATGATCCAAAAGCTGTATTGGACATCCAGGGTTAATTTTACTCTTTGAAATTATGGATTCAGCTAAACTGCCATCACCTCATTGTGATAACTTGTCACACTCTTGGAATTTAAGCACCAGCGATCTACTGGGAGTAAATGTCCTTATGTACACTACCTAAAGGATGGCTACCCTGGGGTTTCTACCAAGCCTACATGATCATATATTGATGCTAGGCTTATTTATTTCAGTGCTTCTGAAGCACAATTAATCATCTTACTACGGTCCCCTATGTGGTACATAATTAATATTATACATTGACTTTGGAAGAAAGCTTTGGGGGGATTTGGATGATCCAAGAGAAATATGGTAACTTCTTTATATTCAACAGAGAGCCTGTGTGGTATAGATTGAGCTCCTCCATTTAGAAAGATGAAGAATGTTGAGAATGTTTCTTTTTCACCCCTTGCCCCTAACGCTTGTAGTATTCTCTCAGTTTAAACACTGGTCCAGTGCTAATTTTTGCCAAAAGTGAAAGAGAGAGTGAAAAATCATTAATTCAATTTCTCACTGTTTTGCCTCTGGTGATTGCTGTCACTTCAGGTAATGGCTTGTCTGTGGTTCTGACCCAATTCTTAAACCAGTCTTTCCGTACTCAACCAATTAATCTAATGGTTCATTAATTGCAAACATCTGAAATCATTAGAACCTGATTGAGCACAAAAACATCAAATCCTGTGAAGCTGTGACTGCTTAGCCAGCAAATGGTCTCATTGCAAAGGAATGTCAATGTTTATAGTAAATGTAACCTAAACTAGGGTGTTCATTGACATATCCCTCCATTTGTATACAACGGCTCTGA
The DNA here is from genome assembly GCF_963264785.1 of Psittacula echo. Classification (NCBI taxonomy): domain Eukaryota; kingdom Metazoa; phylum Chordata; class Aves; order Psittaciformes; family Psittacidae; genus Psittacula; species Psittacula echo. The sequence goes on from NC_137747.1 coordinate 2,619,381, forward strand.
CATCTATCAGTTCAAGAGTGCATGATTTATCCACTGCTATATCCTGGAACTGACAAGCCAAAGATTACAGCTTAACCTACATGAAAGCAGAGGCTGTATGTATTCCTAAAATAAATATTTAGTAACTGACAAGCTCTGGTTAATATTAATTCCTGATAGAAAGCCGTCAATTTAAGCTTACTTCATGCCAAAATCTATTTGTATTTCGTAAATCATTTTTCCTGAATATAGTCTAGAGAATCTCAAGAAAATATGTAAGTGGGGGAGGGTTGCTGTACCAATTGTGGTTTATGTATTGCACATCTGCATTAAAGAGAATCTTCTATGGGTCCATAAAGTAGGGCAGACCTGGGTAAGGACATACACAAACAGTAATCTAATGGTAACTGTGAAATAGGGACTTTTAATTAAGTGAATTTAGCACGTGTGAAAGATGCTAAATTTGCTGTTCTAGAACATGAAGCCTTCTGTTTATCCATAGGGAACACAGCACAGGTAGTTCTAAACTTTGCTGCCAAAATGCATCAAGGATTCCTCTGTCTCCTTGATGTGGTCTGTCTTTGTTCTCTCTTTCTTCTTTTTGTTTTTAGAGGCTACTAATTGTTCTGCTCATAGATAAATAGGGAAAGGAGATTAACATTTCCTTTAAAGCATTTCTGAGCATTGGTGTTCTAAATGTTTTGTCTTGCTGCTCTGATGACAGCTGCCTTCCTACAGATTCTGGTCTGGGCCAACAGCATTCTCCTCCACATGGGTAATGTAAGGGGGAAATCATATTTTCCTATTGAACACATGCTTTGATAAGTGTCTTCATAGAAGAACTTAGTTGAATGCTCACTTTACGGTTACAAGTAAGAAGAATACATGCACAATGCAGATACGAGCTCAGCCTACCTGCGCACAGGACAGATACCATTCCTGCTCAAGTCAATTGATGACTGTGAAGCCGTAACACAGAACTAGTGACTGTTGATGTAAAACAGCTTCACACCACGCAAGTGCGGCTACTTGGCTTCAAAACAGGAACACATCTCTTCGTATAGCATTTGCTATCTTTTTCTCTTTTAACACACAATGCATGTACACACTCAGAGCTTCATCCCATAGTATTCAGTGCTCTTACCTCTGTGTGCATTCAAAATGCCTCTATTTTTCAGGTTAATTTTTCTGGTTGAGCCTTCATCTGACCTGCAATTTTGAGAGATGGATTCTGTTCTTTCAATTAATTCTATTTGATTTCTTCTTACATACGTCCTTATGCAAAGATTAACTGCAATTCTGCTAAGTTGGTGATATAGCAAAGATGAGTGCTGTGTGTTCATCAGGCAGAAAGGATAACATCATGAATACACTTGCCTAGGTCTGGACTTTTGATCCTCAAACTAACTCTAACATAAATATGGGTGTGAATTCATCACTATGCTTCTATAAACCCTCAGTGAGCAGAAGGGAAAAAGGCTGATTCTGTTCTTCCCAAACTGGTCCTTGAAGCCATAGTAAGCAGCCCACACAGGCATATCCAGCACTGTTTTTTGAAATATTCCCATTTAAAAGATTGATAATAATGGTGGGTAGACATTCAAAGGGCTTAAATAGCTATCTATTTAAGCAGGAAGTTCTACGCCTTCAGATAACAGGGCAGATGGCTCAGAGAGTCTACCAAGCAGAGAGCAGGGAGAGAGCCAGGACTGAAAGATAATCAAGGAAGGAGCCAGCTGTGTGCTTCTGGCGATAGATGAGCAGTATCAGTAGCCCTAATGATCCAGGGCAGTGGCCTGAGGAAGTCCTTGGAGTGTGGTTTTCTTTATCACTTTTACTGGACTGCCCTTTGGGAATGAGTTATGATCTGATGGTTTGATCTTTTGTATTGTGTATAGGGTTATTGCACCTTTTAGTTCCTGACAACAGTAGTAAAGCTGCCAAGTATTACTTAAAGTGTGGGAATGTTTATAAGAACTCAGCAAAGGAGAGTGCCTAGTATTCAGAGTGCTAACAGTACAAGGAACATTATCAAACATCTAGAAAATGGTGTGCTGTGGTGCTTGCTGCAATATCTTTCTTTGAAATTACCTTTTCCAGCTGGTGAAATAAGCCTTTATCAGAATGCAAGGGTCAGTAGCAAAGTAGATACTGAAGATCACAACTCCAGGGTGTCTCTATGCTTCTTTTTTCTTGAGATAAATGCATGGGGTTTTAAGCATACATGTATGTTCACGTCTACTGTGCAATTATTTCAGCTGAAGTCCTAAAACATGTTTGTTCTGAACATTAAATGGAGTGATGTTATTAATTTTTTGACAATGTTCTAGTGGAATCATAGTTCAAAATATTCAGTGAAAACATTACATTCCCCCATCATTATGGTGAATTTTGTTTGCATGCTCTTTTCCCAGAATACTGATGTTAATTTTTGCTTAACTTTAGTCTTACAAGGTATGAAGCAATTTAACAGACTCAGTAACCTTTCATTAAAGTTCAGTGCAGTACTTAAGCATGTTGGGTGCATTAATTGTTAGCTGACAGCTATTATTTCTGTGAAACCCTTTTGTAGTAACATTTCTGCTTGATGGATTGGATTTTACAAAATTTGCATTTTACTGAGCCACAGTCAACTGGTACTTAGAGCTAGATATTTAAATAAGAAAACTAATTCTTTAAACCATTGTTAAATGTCTATTAAAACTATGAAACTTATTTGGGATAAACTCTTTATTGTGGAGTTCATATCACTGCAGTATTGGTTTTGACATAAAACAGGCTTCTAAATATAGATGAGACTAAATGTCTATACCCAGTCCTGAGTGCTGGCACAGAGCTGGCATGAAGACTGTTGAGCTTTATACTTTTAAATGTAAGGGAAAACCCAAGAAAATCAGCAGACAAGGTTTATGTGTTTTCCTAAAGCTTCGTTTCAGAGATGCAGTCATATATATACAATATATTCTTACTCAGGATGCTATTAGATGGTGTAATGCATGGTGAGTGATTTTCTGAGGTGCCAGAGAGTGTGGAATTTCTCAGATAGTAAACTCTGAAGACTTTAATGGATTAACATAGTTTTCCTGGCTACTGACTTTGCAATGACCCTTGCATCTATCAGACTAAACTATCATCAGCACTACAACAGTGAGAAGAATAATAGAGCATCAGTGGCTAGCAGCAGTGTTTACTAGATGGAGTTCAGCACTGTAGTAATACCAGTGTGGAGAAGATGGTGAGAAAGGAGTAGAAAAATGTATTAAATCTCTAAGGCTGAGAAGGAGGAAGAGTTGGAAGTGATAAAAGATGAGTAAATCATATTGGAAAGAACATGAAGGTTTTGTGGTTTAGCTAGTTAGCTACAAGCTGCTTCAGAAGAGATAGAATAGCTGCAGTCTGTGTTAAAAAAGATTTATTTTTTTTTTTAATAATTAAAAATACACAAAGTTCAGACATATACAAGCATATGAGGACATTGGAAGTATTACATTGAAGGTATCTGGCTGAACATGTTGGCCTAGACTAAAGATGCAGGAGGAAGGGAAGGAGAAATGAGAAAGAAGATCCCTTGAGGAAACCAAATAGTCCAACAAAGAGGATGTGCTGAAGGAGAAATTATAATAAGATGTGAGAGAAGCAAGATAGTAGAAAGTTTTTCACCACCAGAGCACTAAATTTTTCTAAATTGAGATGACAATCAATTGACACAGAGATGAAAGACTGTAAAAAAGAAAAGGCAGAGCACTAGCCTATGATCTGTGTGCTGGTATAGATACTGATTTTTCAATGATACACCATTATTAGGGTCAGTTAATGTATGTGTTTGTGCACCCTCTTTGATCACAGCTCCATCCATGCCATCATCCTTCTTGGTTGCTGCTATATTCATTATACTTACCCAATGAAACCTTGTGGAATAGAAATCTAGGAATATGTTTTTGAAAAGGGTTATGAGCATAAATATACAAGTTACAGACACACATTGCATTCATTTTTATTACTGAGTAGTTAAAAATGTAACTATCGTTTCATAATAACACAATAAATTCATAATACTTTGATTATGTTAAAGATCTGAATAAAAGTTGAGTCATGCCTGCCTATCACTAAATAAATTATGTGCTATAATTTGGTAAAATCAGCTGACTTTAACCACTTATCTTAGATGCCTTATTAAATACATAAGAGTAGCAAGAAATTACTTAGATCATCAGTATTGTCTCATCAACAGTGGAAAGCAAATGTTACTTCTTTCCATATACTAGAAATCTGATGAGGAAAGGAGAAAAACAGAGAGAAAAGTAAGTTACTTAATTATTCAAGAGGGAATTTCCTTTTCAGCAGATTCCTCTCTCAGCTCAGCCAAATGCTGTCTGTACATGGTTTCTGATTTCAGGTAGAATTTGGATATCAGGTCAGAATTTTTAACAATGAAAATACAGGGTCCATGTCACAGATAAGAGTAAAATACTTTCGCTTTATTAATCTGGGGTCTGCTATAAGTATCACACGGCAAGCCACCATACACCCAAGTTCTTTGCATGTTCTCTTTACAGTTCCATTTTTATGCTCAAGAACAGGTAAAGGAGAAATAACTCAATAATGCTGCAATTGTAGCAGTATTCTTTGAAGACCCACCTCACTGTCCTTTTCATAGGTTATTTTCATGAGTCCATTATCCCACAGGTACCTTGCATCTGTCACCGGAAGGGAATGAGCCCCTTGGGTTGAATTAGATCAATACCTTGACCTTCAGGAAGATCCTTTTTTTGTATCAAGTAGGCAATGGGAAAAAAAAAAAGCATTAAATGGAACAAAAAGTGTATCCATCATATGTAAGATGCAGAAGAAATGCATGCTAAATTTAGGAATTGCTCAGTAAATGGAGTCAGTTTGTGGTGCAGAAACACATGGAAATCTGAATAATTGTCATTCAGATTGCTTATGACTTCCTGGATATTTGTGAGACAGAGGATGATATCTGTCACATTTGCACTTTGCACTGAGGTTGTCCATATGTGGAGAGTGATTTTCCAAGGTGTAATATCTGCTAGCAAAAATTAGAAGAAAAAGAAATCAGACCTCATTTAGGGAAGCTTCATTATCTGGTGTGCCAGAATGGAAAAAGGTGGAAGACCTACAAAGAGATTACATGAAACACAGCGATGCAGCTTGAGAGATCAATTTTACATTTGTTTAAAGCAAAAAAATAGCCATATTTTCATGAGGGAATTATCATGATTGTGTCCTAGTGCTTTCAAAAGTAAGCATTTCCCAAGGTGAAAGATGGAAAAATATCCCAGTGGTAATGCTATGCTTAAAAAATTAGAAAATGGCTAGCCATACATTCAAAAGATCTGAAATAAATTGGCTGGTCACTGTGTGCTGCTATGTGAGCTAAAGTCAGCATATCTGCCACAAGAAGAGTGCTCTGGGGATATGCAACACACCTTGCCTAGTCTGTTACTCTGGCACTACACCAGAAGTATTACAATGGACTGGCTGGGAAACATGACAAAATGTGAGCGTAAATGATAGCATGCAATTTGTTTGTTGGTTTTGTGAAAAATTGTATTTTCTCTGAAGTTTTGAGCAATTTCATAAATGAAAAACAATAAGTCTTAAAAGTTTCTGTTGAAAAAGAAATTAAGTATCTTCTGGGAATGTCATAAGAATGGATTAGATGGATACTTACAACAACATGGTAACTGCCAACTGCTCCGAAAATAAAGAAGTTAAAGGAAAACATACTTAGTTCACAGTCTGCTATCTTGATAGAGATATATTTTATTTCTTAATATAACACAGATTTCCAAATAAGCCAACTTCTTGCTCACATAGCTTTTCTATGTCAGAAAAATCTGTATTTTACTGTACATCATATATAAGTTAGGTAGGTAGATATATCCATGATCCAAGCTTTGTGGCCATATTTCCTGCAAAAAAAGTGCTTGACTAAAATTTACATTATTAAATCCAAAAGTCATGTTTAAAAAATCTATCTCAGTTGCCTTTTCGAGTTCTTTAGAAGATGTGAATGATAATTTCTGTATATTGTTTCAATTCTTTTTTTCCATTTTGTTTTTAACTTGAAACACTATTTTTCTAATTATTTTTATTTGAAAGTGATTTTTGCATTTAACCTTTTTATTGTAACAGTGAATCTTAAGGATGTCAACTGCAGATGTAGTAAGCAATATCTCCAGTACAGCCAAAAAAGAAGTTTTAAGGGAAATGCTTAGTTGGCACAGAGAGACACCTTCATCTTTGGTGGCAAACCCGGCTATTGCTTGCTTTAGAGCAACTAGGTCACAGCATTCTTGATGGTTAGCATCATTCATCTTTCTTCCCCTCAAGAAGAAAAGCGAAAGAAAGAAAGAAAGAATGTGATTGCTTATGGTGTCCCAAGGGAAACTCTTTGTCTTATGGGGGGCATACCCAGGTGGTTTTTGGTTTTAGTGTAAATTATAACTGCAGTTTTTGCAACTTGAAGTTTTGTCCAAGCAAAAAATTATTTTAAATACAAATTAATGCTTTTTAGACATTTAACCATATAAGTAAGACAAGCAATCTGAAGGTGTCGAGATTTGTTAGGGAAAAAAGAAGTTATTTTGATTTTACCATAGTTCAGTTGCAGATGTAGATATCTGGACATAAAATAGACCACAGAGGAAAGCCGCCTTCCTGGAGAGGTTGCTACATGCTGAATCAGGGAGCTACACTTTAAGATGTTACTTTAGTGCTGTATGATTTCAGCTGGATTATAAGTGATGGTCCTTGCTCTAAACAGTTTTGCACATGTTTATTTTACATTTGACATAATTTTGTGTGCACTTCTGTTCCTTCTGAGGAAAGTTTACATTGCATTACATGTAGGCAACATGGGGAACCAAGGTGGACATCATCATCACGTAGTCATTGTATGGCTTCCTACTGCCTCAATGTGGATAAGCTAATTGGAATCAAATCAGTTTTATTGGGCAGTGCTTGTGGTATAGCACAACTATAGAGTCCGTTCTACTGTGACAGGATGGAACTATATCCTCCTTCCTTAATCTTAACTAGAGCTGATCAAAATGTTCCACCTTTAATTTTTTTTTAATATAAAATTTTCTGCGAAAGGACAGAGAAAGTATAAGAGAAATTTATCACATGGGAGAGGTTTCTGAAAAGCAAAAAAAAAAAGTAAAAAAGGAAACATATCAATTTTTCCCTGCTAATTTTTAATCAACCTCAAATTCAAAAGACAGCTTGCATTCTTCACTGACAAACAGCCACTCCAAGAGTGTAATCATACTAAAATTCACAGCTAGGATAATGTACAACTGGAACTCTATCGAGCTTCTATCTTGAGGAACTGAGGTATGCCTTGGAGGAATGCATTAGATGCTATGGTTAATTAACTAATTTACTCAATCAAGTTTAACAGTGGTTTTAACTTTAATGGCACTATTACATTTTAATATGAAAATAACAGGCTGTATTCCTAGCATTCCCTGCAGTCCGCCTCCTCTCTACCATCCACTTTACAATTTGATTTTGATTTGTGAAGTGTTAAACCTGCTTATAATGTCAAGCGCATGTAATACAATATGTCTAGCGAACATTATACATGCCCACCTTACAAATACAGTTGCTTGAAGTCGTAGCTCCTGACAGATAGAGTGCATTCTTCAGGAATCATCGAGTTTGCATATGTCCTTCAGGAAGAAAATATTATACATGTGTAAATATAAGTAAGATGAAGTTAAATGTGTTTGAGTGATTTTCTCAAAGAGGATCTGGAGTCCCTTTTGCCTAGCAGAATTCCCTGTCTCCTGCCCCTGCTTTCTCTGGGGCAATGCATTGGCACAGCTGGGTCCTATCAGGCTGCAAGTAGAAACCGAAGCAAAGAGAAAGGTAGTTCCCTCTGTGCTCTTTGGTGTGCACCTCTGCTTCAAAACCACAGTCATGAACCCTTGAGGTGTTCCTGTCCCCATGGTAAAGTCCATTCTAGGTGAGGTCTCCCCTAAACATTTTTTTGTGAGCTTCTCTGCTTTATGCAATATAAATATTCTACAGATTGCTTGAATGTTATGCCTTAATATTCTTAGACAACCAACTTCTTTACTCCGTGTCTTATTTTCATTTGATGTAATTAATATTAAACACTAAATTAAACATGACTGGGAAAATCCTACTCCCCAGTATGCCACTGCCAACATTCTCCACTCGCAGCCCATCAGCAAATAAGTTGTTTATACTCATGTGGGAAGACTTATGCCCAAAGCTGGCAACAAGAGACAACTGTTGCCTTATTGCTAGAATAATTTATTAAGTGATGGAAAATGTACCTTCAAGTTGTGTCAGGCAGAGAATCTATGGCTCTCCTTGACAGTGGGTTGACAGGAAAAGTCTCATGTGGGGGTTGGGATTTTTTTGACAGTAAATCCCTTCAAAATATGGCTCCTATGTACAGAGGTGAACCAGAACATAGTGACCAGGTATACCAATAGCTGGTCTATGAAGCATAAACCCTGTGGCTGTCAAAGTTGAGAAGATTCCTGGCAGCAAATATTTAGGTGCTAAGAAGGCGCCTAGTCTCACTTGTAAACTCAAGTACCTAGGATATACTTCAGGACAGAGCAGAGACAGACCCGCATACACCACTGCAGTCTGGTTGTCCCCATGTGGGTCACACTGGTGAGACGGGGACATTGATTGGAAGAAGCAGCCACAAAAGGCAAAGATTTCAGGTGTCAGAGCAAAAGCTTGCTGCTGGATGCCCACGTCCAATTTATAATAGATTTAATCTGATCCTGGAAAGGGACAGTAAATCATTGCTAAACAGTTATATGTGATTTTATTGAGATTTTTTTACTATCATAGATACAAAGGCCGTACTTCAGAGATTAACTATGAAAAGTTTTACAAGACAGCGGAGATAATGAATCACAAATTCTGTAAGGGTGAACCTCCCATGCTGAATCAAAGTACAGCTGTCTCGTATTTGCTCTGTGTGCATTTTGCTACCAGTAATTTTGTCATCAATTTTCATATTTTGTTTAAACATATTTGTCTTTTGGACAAGATAGGTCATATTTCACACATTTGATGAATTTTCTCCTTGGTCCAGTTTTACAGGATTTGCACTTAATTAATTGCACAACCTTTAATTTGACAGACTGTTTTTAATGGCTGTGTAGTTTCAAATGCATATACACAGAGGAATTTCAAAAAGTAATTGTTTTTATGTCACTACCATTGAAAGTTGCAATTATTAAAATATACAGATAATGGCACAGAATTTCTTAGCTGCTTATACTAAATAATGCACGTGCCTTTTTTATGCATATTTTCAGGGTTATCTACGGAAGTTGAGGTATCGCCTCTGTACAGCAATGTTAGTACACAACCCCTGCAATTGTGTACAAATTTACAGCTTCAACTTGCAAAAGCATTGGCAAATTTTCATGGCTACTATTTGCTATATAAACCTTTATTCATTTTTTTTACAGGAATTATACTGCAATTTCATTAGTAGCTGTTGATGGAACTATTTGACTGGGCATTGGCTGGAAGCGCTGTGCTTTAAAGTGCTAAACAAATCTCATACTTCCAAAGCTGTCATAAGTTTAGCAAAGGGAAGACCACCTTTTACTAGAAGAGCTAAACACTGATGGTTGTGGTGCTCTTAAAAGCTTCTTTAGTTCTTAGCAGACTCGCAGAAGAGGGCTACCTCACCCGTCCAGACAGCATGCTGTCGGGAAATGTGCCCATCAAATCTGATTGTCAAGCCACCAGGCTTTTCCATGCCTGGTAAAAGGCAGACAGGAAGGAATAGGCAAAGGTCAGTCCTTGTCAGTTCTTTGTAAATGTAATTGTACTGGCAGTTTGCAAGGCGCTTGCTCGTTCCCTAGCAACTTTGTGTATGTGGGGAAGAGTTAAATACATATTGCTCAGTGTGTTGCTTTTCCACTAATTTTGGCTATATGATTATTTTATCTTATTTATTGCTCTTTGTGTATAGTTGGAGGTTTATATTCATAAGCTGCAAACTTCCATAAGCCACTGTGCAAGCCTTTAAAAAGAAATCCGTTACTGAGGACTGACTTCTGAGTTGGAGTATAATCATGACAATTAATCTAGATTCGGACTTCTTTTGTTATGTGGCTCTGAACAAATGTAATTTGTGAAACAAATTCTTTACAGAATCTATTTTTCAGATTGATAGTGGTGAATTGCAGTCAGAATCTGACCCAATATGACTGAGTGCTTGAGTGATATTTTATGGTGATGGCCATTAGATTTTTAAAGTATATATACCACAAATGACCCTCACTAAAGACAGACACAAGAACAGTGATTTTAAGATGGAGTTTTGTTTAGAAGAATGAATTAAGCTGAGGCATACAACTCTAGTCTAATTTCTAGGAGCTGTCCCTACTTACACAAAGGATGAATTAAACTCATTTGTCTGATTGAAGCCTGAGACAAAAGAGTGGAGCTCACGTGTGCTGCTGATGTGGACTGGCACAGCTTCACTGACCGCAAGGCAAGTTGGCCCAGGGTGTAAGGTGCCAAGAGAGATGTTTCTGCAAGGGACCAATTCAAATCTGTAGCACTGGTACACAGGGTCCCACTCCACCAAGCAGAAATGGCCAGGAGATAACCTCCTTGTCCATCTGGGCTTGCAGTGAGAACGTGCTCTCGGGTGCAAGCTTTATAGATCGGATAGGGCTCACTAAGAAGATCTGTCACTTGAAAAGCCTATCCCTGTGCAACAGTGTCACCTATGCAATGTGGAAACAAGTATGAGAAGTGTGATTAAGCACGTGCAGCATGCTAAATGCACACTGAAAGAAGTACAGTGAGATTCTGCTTGATTTTGTACTTCTGTTGCATTAACCTAGCTAAAAAGCAGCTAAACACAGTGCAGTTTTTAAGTGTAATTATTTGATCTGCCAAGTCATAGGTTGTTTCCTCTTCAGTTGCTAATTTTCCCTTTCACTTCATTTGCTGATGGAGTCACAACACTTCCACAACATTTAGTGGTAATATTGATGCAGACGAAATGCATCCAGAATGCTGTGTTAATCCATATTGTTTTTAATTTAACAGACTGAATTTCCTGACATTGTTCCTTTGGCTTCAGTAGAGTTACACCAGCAGAGAATTTGTTCCAATGAGTTTTACAGCGTTACTGATGCTCAGTAATTTATCACTATACATGTCTGCTCACTTAACTGATAGAACCTGCAAAGATGGGCATGGTGCTTTAAATCGCTTGGTCTCCCGGTGCAGGTAGCAGTAACTCTTTGTTCACCATTATGTACAGTTTTCTACTCATCTGTAGATCTTGAAGTAGTTTATACATTAAGGGTGAGTCTGTGCCTATTAAGGTAATTGGACAGTTCAGGACTCCCATACGGGTCCTCTGAAGTACTTTGCTACATGGGGGGAATGAGTCCTACCCTCACTCCAAGTTGTTTTGCAGCCATTACCTTCCCGCGTTGGGCTGTTGTGCATGGGAAGGGGAAGCGAAGTGGCTGCTCACCCCGCCTGGCCTCTGCTGCCTGGTCTTGCAGCAGCTGGGGTCAGTCCCATGGATGCTCTGCACAAGCACAGCACTGTAGAAGCTTGTCCGGGCCCCCAGACCATTTCAGGTAATCTTACCTCTAGGTGGTTTTTATTCTCTCGCCTTTTTTTCTGAACCCTGGGAATGAAAAGTTGCTATATGGTGGGAGGGGGAAATTTTATGGCCTGTTCTTATTGCTTTCATTTCCTCAAGAACTCAAGAGTAGTCTGTTTCAGAAAGACAAGGCACCAAGATGCTTGAGGATGGATTTTTCAAATGGCTTCATTCTTCTTCCTAGGAGCACAATTGCACATATGGACTGCACACAGAAGAGATAATAGACATGCATCTTAAGGTGGGATCTCAGAGTACCAGAACTGGACAATGCGATTTTTAGGGAGAAGTTAGGTAGTCTGATGCCCTCAGCTGACTTTCAGCATTAAATACACCTTTCCAATTTCTGGCAGTTCCCACACCCATTTAAAATGTGATCACAAGAGTTCTTACTTACTTGGGTTTGTGGAACCAAAGCAGGTCCTAGCTCAAAACTTCACAACCTCTGACAGTGAGCACATCCCTGTAATCCACCCTCCAGGATCAGCAACACAGACTGAGGGCTCTGCTCCTAGCAGAGGGCACTGGCTTCAGGTAGAGACACTGTTTTGTTCCTTGTAACCGACAACAACTTTACACTACCACAGTAGAAAGAATTACAAAGGAGATAGAAATCAGGCTGTGTCCTGGTGAGTTTCTCATCTTTGTTCGTTGCAAATGTTAAGTCATTTTGAGATGCAAGTCATTTCTTCGAAAAAGCTTTCTTTGGGGTTGAAATATAATGGCAGGAAATTAGCTGTTAATCCCGTCTTTTCTTGGACAGACTAGACATGCATAATGAACTCCTCCTTTCCTCCTTGCTTGCCCAGTGATTCAGTTTGACCTGAAAGAAAACATTTTCTTCCAAGAAAGACAATGTTTATGAGGTGCAACCTTAGTTTGGCTCTGATGATTAGAGACACATGTATCAACCTGTGCAAAATTTGTGATGGCTGTTTAAAATGAACCCTGGTCAGGAAGGCTGAGATCACAAACCCTGTAATAATCAAAACACCAGTACTAGCATAACTTGATATTCCAAAGTCGCATCCAAACTCACAAACCCTCTTTTACAACCCTTGTTCCAATTGAGCACAACAGAGATGGTAAAGCTCCATAATTTACCTGGGAAGGAGCCACACTGCATCCCTCTGCCTCATTCCTCCTGCTCAGGGGGATCTGGGAGAGGCATTTCCCAGGCTTCAATTCCAACTATGAATAGAGCTGCACTACCGCTGTCTAAAATTGGCAAAAACAGGGATATGGAAAGGTTATAGAGTTGTCATTGCACCCAGAGAATTCTACATTTAAGAGAGTGCTCTATATTTGTGAATACTGAGTGTTTTCTATTAAATTCTCTAACAAACTTAAAATAAATAATTATTTTCCCAGAAATAATCAGAAAAAAAACAGCAGGCATGATTATATGGTCTGGTGAATAGATATCGGATGCAACCCTCACATTTTCTCATGTGAGTTACTAGACCACACATCTCACTGTGGTAAAAAAGCCTGGACTTCTTGTTTTCCCATTTTAACACTCGTAACAACTAGTAAATAGCTTCTTGGGCACAGGTAGAAAGGGTGTCAATGTGAAGAGCCAGTTATGTTATTTTCTGCTTATGTGACTGAGAATATTTTGTTATTTCAGGGTATTTCAGCAAATGAAAGGGACACCTTTGGGAAACTGGGACAAGTTCTTCTGAGCAGGAGCATACATTCAATCTTTAGTTCATTGCTTCTGGTGGGCAAGCATTAAATCAGGCACTGTGATCAGATCCCGAGCAATTCCTTCAGTGTTTGGTAGTGCTCCTCATTCCTGCCTCAGTCAGAAATCCTGAGAATATGAAAAGTGGTAGGGAAAGAAGAAGTTAATCTGTGCCCTTCTAATTGTGCAATGAGGTGAGAGTGGAGAATAATGTGGAGGAAATTAGGAGTTTGTGGGAATTAGAAGAGGGATATATGGAAGAGTGTTAGATCAGCCAGTTGTCTGGGAGAGAGGGCAGTGTTTCAGCGTTGCCCCTGTCAGTGTGACTGCGAGTTATGCATTTGAGGTTTTATTCTTTAAATGATTACATATACCTCTGTCCCAGACTTGTCAGGTTTTCCATGCCTGACCTAAAGAGATACCAACACTGAAGTGAGTGGGAACCTTTGTTCCTCCAGTGATTCAATCCCTCGATGACTTTAGTACCCATGAATCACCACAAGACCCCCTCTGGGCACTACTGGGGGGGTGGGGGGGAAGGCTTGGTGGTAGTATCCTGAACTGCAGCTCTATGCATTACTGCTGTCGCAACATGTAAGAAATGCTCCCTTTCAGTTTTAAAGCATCGTGCTTTATTACCGTTCTGACTTATCTCTAAATATAGCAATGCCGGAACATCTGCTTATTTAAGTAGTTCCATTTGGTCCTAAATCCATCAGGTTCTTGTAAAAAGAACTTTAATAGGTGCTTTTCTGGTGAATAGCTGTGAGTTGCTAAAACTCCTTGGCCTGGGAAATAATATTACGTACTTTAAATCTTCTCTGTTGTATTGATTAGTTATTTTTAAATAAATGAGCTGTTTTGAAAGTTCTTTTTAGTCAGAGCAATAGGACTTGAACTGAAATTCATATGCCAGGCAGCCGCCTTGTGAAATGTAAACTGATTTATCTACCTATAGAAAATGGATTTTATTATGGAAATGTAAACTGTCCCCTAAGCATAGCATGGGGAGGTGATGCCATAACAACACACTAGTAAGTAATAAACAACAGCCAGTATTATCTCAGATGACTGGGTAGAGCTAGAAATGTATCTGTTTGGGTGTTGAATTATCCCCAAATTTGAATTATGGGCATATAATTCAAATTATCCCCTTCCAGCAATATAAAGTCTGACAGACATATTTTTTTAATATACTTCTTGTGCTGTTTTGCATTATGTCACATCCTCCAGCGTTAAAACCGCAGCTTTCCTAACATGATTCATCAGAAATCAGGGGGGAAAAATAGTTGAGATCTGATATACTGAGTACTCTTAAATTACATAGCAGCTTCAAGTATAGTGTATGAGGAGACAGGAGCAGAGTGAATAAGTATGTCTCAGGCTGTCATGTCCGTGAACTGGGAAACTCACTGGCTCATTGAATCATTTCCTGGTATTTCTGCTCGTCCGTCGATACAGAGAGCAACCAGACTGGCTTTACAGAGATGAAAGCCAGAGTAACTCAGAGCCAGCTGTAATTCTTTATAAAACATACACTAAGTATTTTTGTTGACTCCTGCATGACATTTCCAAGGTGGCTGGGAAGCCAGACCATTTGTTACACAGAATCTAGATCAATAGAAAGCACAGAGGAAAACAAGTAAAGTTAACATCCAGTGGAAAGGACAGAACAACTTCCGAGTCTGCACATCTCAAAAGTGCACAGTGTACATTTCAGAGGAACATCCTGTTCTTCAGAACATCATATTCAATTACTGAGAAATATTAAGTATGAGGAAAAGCTGCTGCTTTATGTGTATGTGATTGTCAGAATTTACAGCGTATAGAACAGAAGCATTTGCACCCCCTTTTTCTTTTAGCTTTTCTCTGCAATCCCAATGGATACCCATGTCTTTGTAATGCATATTCCATAAATATTTTGTGGGTGCTGTGACACACCTGAGTTCTTGCTTTCATTAATGCTATCTGCTTTCTCATCACAAAATTAATACATTTTAGCATATAAGAGAACATAATATATACTAAAAACCTAAATATGTGGGTTTCACACAAGTTCTTTCAAAGATAAAAATAATTTGCTGTATTTGTTCTCAAATAATCTTGGTCAGATTTCATAGTAGAGTCTTGCTGGCTTCAGTGGCTTGATGACTGGAAGTTCACAGTCAGTCTGGGCTCATGTTTCAAGACCTGATTTGAGAGCCAACTTCTCAAACATACCTTGTACAGATTCAGGACATGTTTTCGTCCCATTATAAGGATCAAGCCTATTTCCATTTATATTTTGTATGCTGTCCGTATTCATAGAAGTTTATATCCAGGTTTTCAGTGTATTCTACATTAAAAGATGCAGGAAAACAAAATATTAAACTCCTTAGGTTTGTCTGCTTAATATTACTACTTAGTTTTAAAACGATTAACACAGCACCTGGACTTTACATGTAAAGATTTAACTTTTGGATAAACAGCAAACTCATCTACTGCTGTGCTAGCTATTTTTACCCCACCTTGTGAGTATGCTTTTTTTATTGCTTTATACAGCATATCTGATTCTCTCTAAAGCACAAACTAAAAAATCTATCCGGCTGTCATTTGCTGCATAGTGCCATCTATCATCATGCAGCTTGGCAGCTGTAGTGCATGAGAGAGAAGGGGGAGCTGGAGCAGGAGGCACAGTCAAGGACTTTCACATGTAACACAAAAAAAAATCCTTGTCACAATTATTTATGGCTCTTGCTGGGGCACATAATAGGACACATAAAACCTCTGTTTCAGTTTCAAGCACCCTCACATCCCCGCTCCCTTGTCAAAGTTGGTCGCAGGCAGTTTTGCTTTACACATACAATTTCCTGAACAATGCCGAGCACTTGTGAAGTGACAGTGACAAATACTAGAGATGCTGGCTGCAGCTCTGCAGGCTGTTACAGGAGCACTGGTGTCAATAATCAAGGAAGGCTGCCAGTGATACCAAAATGCCAGTGTGATATTCCACTTGTTCAACCAGCTATCTGCAATGCTTTTATTTTGAAGTCGCAGAAACTTCTTATGTCCCTGTAGTTCCAGGCTGTAAGGAAATAAAGTGTCAAAGGAACCTGTGCCAAGAAAGAAAAATTTCATTATTTGAACTTCTGTGTAGTTTGAGTTTGCGATAGCTAAAATACTGCTATTTCACAGCGGCTTAATGAATATTTAGCAGTTTCCTATTAGTGTTAGCCTGGTGTGAAGTCTTTTTGTCAGGGTCTATCATACCAGCCCTCTGCATGGTGTTCTTGACATTGTTGCTCACAGTGTAACCTTTGGTTCAAGTCCCAGCTGATGGATTTCGTAGCAACTGTGTCTGCTGCCTCTCTAGATGGCAGGCAATGGAAAGCTGTGCTGCTAAGGAAACCATGCTATAGATAATTAAACATAAAACTCGGGTCCAATCCAATAAATTGTCTTGCTTGCACTTTCTCAAGAAAGAGCATAGACAGATATTAACCTTGATGGTCCCCATTAAAGTCCTCTGATGCACTTTTTATTTCCCATATCTCATAGTATTTCTGATCTCCAGCGTTAAGTAGCAGACTGTTAAATTAGCTGAAGAGAGCCCAGAATATATTTGCTCCTGTGGAGCAAATCAGATTTGGAGGTACAATCCACAAAAACACCAAGAATTCAAATTGAACAGAAGCACTTGAAAAACACACCACCTTTAGGCACAGTACTTTTTCACTGTTCTTAATGCAGCCACAAACAGCATTCAAATGCACAAAGTGACTGTTGATAAACTTACCTATTAATAAATCAGGGTTACATTTAACTAAGCAAAATGCACCTGATCTCTTCCTGAGGATGTAGGGAAACGTGGTGGCTTCTAGGCCAGCTTCAATAATTTCAAATGTTAAAATATGCTTAGGGAAAAAAAAAAGAAGAAAGATACAAAGACCCAAGTTAGCAAGAGATGAATTGTTATGGGTTTTTATATTTCAGTTCTGCTGAACTGTATATGCTGTCAATTCTATACAGTAGTTCATTCTAACTTGTTTCTTGTGACTGTGCTCCTACATGAAAAGAAGGGTTGTTTCATGAAACCTTGATCCTGCTAGCTCATTTACATCCCACATCCATCCTATTGCCCTTACACTAGAAGTGTTCTGAGAAACCATTCACATATGACAAAGCATGTCTCTGCCTGTGACTTTACATTCCGCCATCAAACCTCCCTCTAATTCTATACAGAGTTCCTGTTGAACAGAGGTGGTCTGGGTAAGTGTAAGTTGAAACAGCTGTGTGCTCTTCACCTCATCTGCACTAAGAATCACAGCCTGTTTCTGCTCATTGCTTCCTCCTTCACAATCTAATTAAACATGTACACATGGGGTTTTTTTCTCCTGCATGGTTTCTTTTTAAATTTCCTGTCCCACTTGGATTTGTTTTCCCACCTTAGTGAAAACAGGAATGTGATCAAATGTTGATCGGACCATATTTGCATCCATTACTCTTGTAGTTTTCTTACACTCACTGAAAACTGAGAGATCTACGGTCCTTACTGTTGTTTCTACTGGTAACAGCAACCTAAGATGAATCTTCAAGACCCAAGTGATGTGCAACATGAATGCACAATGTTGCCTTGATTCCTGTGCAACGGTATGGAAGTTAATGTCGTTATGTATTTTGCAATAGTCATTAATTCAGGGAATATGTTCACTTATGGGAAGTCTAAGATTATGGAGCATCTGCACAGCTTTCTCCACAGTTCTTCACGAACCCACTGAAACTCTCATAAGCTAGCATAAAGCAGGTAGAAAGCTGGCTTTGCACAGCTTTGCCAGTGTGTTGCAAAATATGGTTTACTTTTTCCAAGAAAAGTAGTAAAGAGCACATGACTCCTTCACTGTGTCAGATTTGGAAACTGCAGCGCATTGTGAAATAGGACTGCTGTCAATCAAACTAATTTCTCATGGATCACTTCTTGTCTTTAATTTCTCTTCCTTTGCTTCTACTCCCTACATGCTTGTAACATGCTTGTGGCACTTTCTGAAGATGAAAAATGTTTTTTCTGGAGTTTATAGGTGAGATGTGGAAAAGCCTTAAATACTATGAGAAAAAATGCTTTAAGAGACAAATTATCTTGGTAGTAAATGATCCATATCGTAGAAATGTCCATGTAGTTTCTGTTTGTTTTAAATGCATTCATTTTCTCTTGAGCTCTTTGCACTAGGGCCTGTTTCCATGCTGTTTGGGTACCTTTAAAATCCTGAACTTTGAGAAATACAAATAATTAATATTAACATTAAGGCTCATCTAAAAGGCAGAAAAATGGAAGGCTTTGGTCATGGCACATTTCATAGGATTTTCCTTGTACTGGTTCTCTTTCAGCATCTCTCTTCTGTAGAAGTATCTGGGGTATGGTACTTTTGTTGTTTTCATATTCAAAGTTTCAGTTATTCTATGTAGAAAAATGTTCACTGCCCTTCCTTTTCTTATGAATTATGAGGGTGTAACAACATTGCAAAAAAGGTAATTTGCCATAGTCTGGGTATGTTGACTCTGGACAAAACAGCCTGGGACAAAATAATGACTCGCTGAGTCATTTGGGGTAAAGCACAAATGGTTTTTGGTGTGAGGTTTTCTGGGTTTGGATTTTAGAGAGCTGGAGTAAGGTTGTGAGTAGCTATAGAAACGATCTTGGTATTCCTGAGTGTGGTTCATCTCAAAATTGGTCTTATTCTTCATTAAGTTTATTTCACAATCATATAGACATTGTCTGGTTGGCTAACATGGAGATACATACCACAGTTATATATTGAATGCCATGGCCTTTAAACTGGCACGTTTGGAATCTCCCACTTCAAAAAAACTCTGCCCAAGAAAATTCTTGGCAATGCTAATATATGTGTACTTGAAAAGCAGGGGGGAAGTGAGGTACAGTAGGATACAAAAATTGGTATACTTTATCATTTCCTTGCAAATCATTCTTCACAATTGTGCACAAAAAGCATGCAGAGCATTTTTATACTCTGGGTTTCTACAAGTGTGCTTAGAATCTGCTTCACCCACTCTGAGGTTGTAAATTACTATATAACGTAATATTAGATGGTAAAAATATCTTTTAATGTTTACACAATTAGAGAGAAAAAAATAATGCCGTAGTACCGCCTCCACTCCTGTGCACAAAATCAACTGCCATATGATTGCATCACCTGAGATTTTCAACAGCTGAAAAGGACATTCTTGTGAAAGTGTGCCTTTTAGATTTTTAAAAGACAAAAGATTTTTATTTACTACGGAAATCCTTTATTGCATGGCCAGCTAATGACTCCTTACCCAATCAGAGTTTTCAGTGAGTTATCATGCAGTGTTTTCAGTTTATTTTTCTTTTAAATTAGTATTTAATAAACTTTAAGCCTATTTGGGTTTTTATTTCTTGTGATGCCACAACACATTGTTCTTTGCTTGAGATTGACACCAATTTAGTAAGATGTGGCAAACATGCAGCTACCAAGGAAATAGTTTCCTTAGCAACAAGGAACCTATTGACAACGCTTTACGCGGAACCCACTTTAACCCCAATCTGTGGAGTTTCAGTTTCTCTGTTTTCTGGCTGTTCTTTGCAGCTGTACAAATCAGATGTTAGAGGACCAAATTTTGCTCTCGTATAAACACAGGCAAAGTAATCTTTGATGTGCATGAAAGTAGGATTTGGTGAACAACAAAACTTTTGCTTTTAACATTGCAAGTTAAGATTTAAAGTGTTGCACAGTGTAAAAGTCTGAGCTTAAGTAAGGTTACACTAGCTGTAAGCGGAGACCAGCTGGCATACCCAGCATTTAATAGAGCTTCATATAAAATAATGGAAGGAAAAAAAGTCCTGATGCGTGACATTTTCGGTCATCAGATATTTATATGCTATTGATGTCAGAAGCCTGTGTAAATGCAACATTAAGTTTAGGACTGATAAAAATAGTGGGGGAAGCAAAAGAAACATTTTGCAGTCTCATGAGGAAATTACTCCATCTAGCTTGTCCATCTTGTAAAATAGCAGTAAGTATGTATGACTTCGCAGTGAGAGGAAAAGGCTTAACCCGTTACAATGGAATTTTGTTTGTTGGTTGTTGTTATTTTTTTTTTAAAGTCCAATACAAGTTAAAAGTCATTTAATTACAACATTCCTTGTTGGTTATACTAATTGTCTTAGTGCATCTCTTACGTATTCTCTGTTTTTCTAATTTAGGCACTAATAATATATGGGGTGGCCCCGTACTAATGATAGTAGCCTAAGTCCAGAGGATATTTGAATGCAAATCCTTGATCTTCTACTGTGCAAGTCCCCATGGACTCAGATTTCCAAAGGGATTTGCAATCATGAATGTTCCCAGTTTGAAACAATCACCTAGAGACCCATTACAAGGATATGATTTTTGGAAAATGCTAAATACCGTTCTTCTCAAAATCAGATCTCTTTAAACTGTTCCCAGTTAAGCACCCAAATTTGAAGCACTGCATATGTTAGAAATCCCACGAATCTTGGCACTAACATCTCTAGCAGTGGAGCAAAGCACAGTGGCAGCTGAAGCAGAAATAACCCAGTTAGCCCAAAACCTGTGTGTTGCAAACTTGCTTAGACCTGTGTCTAAGGTAATAATCACTGCTGATACACAGGGCAAGTAATCTTGGACAGAACAATGCTTAGATAGTTTTCCAGGCCTGATTCAGTATTTCTGCAAAGTTGGGTATCAGCTCTCACGCTTCACAACTGCCTGCAGTGAGTTAACCCAGTGATGTAGGCACTGCCATCCATTGCATCATGCAAGGTTGAACTCTGTGTTCCCATAGTCCTTTCACGCACACAAGTTTTTATACTGATGTGTGCTTTAATGATATTCAGGATAGCATAATAAAAAAGCCATAAATCCTAGTATTTAATGTACATGTAGACTACCTGATTTCTAAGAGGGCTCTGGTCCATGCAAAATTGACAGTTAACAAGGCAATTAGTATTATTGTTTAAAGGGTATGATGTTAAATAATTAGATATTTCTTTTTAAAAGAAAAAGAATCAGGAATGAAATAAGGGGGTTTTGCCAAGCTTTCCATAACAAAAAAGCATCACTGAAGTACTAAATATCAATATTACTAAAACTTCCAAATAGCTTCTAGGTAGAACTCAGTGGTTCATCTTCACCAGCTTTTAAGATTTGGGGCCCAATTTTCAATAGAAGTCTCTTATGAAATGTGCATCTGCACATAAGTAGTCTTAAAAGAACAGGTGTTAGATTAATTTTCACCATAATTGGTTGCACTGTTTTAACACTTCAACAAAAAGAGAAAATTACAAAGGTGAAAAAGAATCTGTTTTATTTCAAACATGCAAATCAGAAAAACCTCTTTTGAATCAATAAAAATCTTTATGAGGGCCTTGGTTATAAAGATCCAGTTTTGAGAATAAAGCCCTTTTTTACTTGTAAATAAATAAATGTAGAAGTTACTGCACATCGAGAAATACATTTGAGATAATTAATATTTTCCTAAATGAAATTATTAGTTTGTGTTTGGTCCTACTGATCTGAGTTAACTCAAGATAGATGCTTGCTTTGTGATCCGCACTTGCAAATTATTTTTCCAAGAAAGTATTAATATAACTGTGTCCTGAAGACCTGACTGGAGTATTCATCTGCTTTTGTGCTGTTGTTATTTGGTTTTGGATTGGTTTTTGTTTTGTGGTGTGGTTTTTTTCATTTAGGTATCCCTTTCTGTACTCAAAGATGTTAAACTTGTGGCATCTATTAAAGAACTTCACTCTTTTGCTGCTAAACTGCTGTAATTAAATTGCTGTATCAGCAGTTCCGCATTGAACATCTCTCTCATTCTGAATAGCTGTGATTTGATTATCTCTTCCATGAACCCTTGCAATTCTGTGGATATGCTTTTGTGTAATTAGATGAAGTATGGTCCGAAAAAACAACAATATTTCCTAGCCACTGGTTTTAGAAATCCTTGCTAGAAAGAACACTAGTGATGAATTCATTGTTTTATTTTTATGCAAATTGCAAGTATTATGATCTACCATATACTTTAGCGTCAGTTGTTCTTCAATTTGAGAAAACGCTGATTTAAAGCATAGCTTAATACAAATTATTCACTGAAGCGTAATAGTAAAAAAAAAAGAAAGAGGAACTTCCTTCCTTAAAATTATCACATTCATTTGGCCAAAGACAGATATAGTTCCATTTAAAAAAAAAAAGTCTAAACTTTCAGCTAGTATAGTCTTTGAAAATATATGTATAAAAACCCCCTTGCCACCAAAATCACACTAATAATAGTTTAAGAACATGTTTGTAAATACATACATGACATATAAGGGTGAAATTTCTGGCTTTCCTTACACATTTGTAGTTTGACTGTTAATAAAGGCAATCAAGCTAGTTACACTAGAATAGCAAAAGATAATTAAAGCATAATTTATTCCATACTCTAATTATTCTGAGACTGTTTGCTAAAGTATTCCTATAAACTTAAATTGTGGAATAGTGGCTGCATCTCAAGGCTGAAACTTTGCTGACTTACGCACAGAATACATACTGGTAGGGCAGCAGCACAGAGCTATCTTCCAAATGACCAGTGAGCTTGTTTCAGTCATACGGATCAACACATTTTCTTCCCTGTTTTATGTATGAAGAATGGGGTTATCAGTCACTCCTGAATGTCTCTGATCCATGCTGCCCCTGTGTCCTCCTTTGTGCTTTAAACTGAGAGCAGCAGACTCCCTCTTTATTTTTTTCATGTCCTATCGCACAGGGCATGGTGTCAACCCTCGACATAATAAATACTAATGCAGTCAAGCCAACAACTAATTTCATTGGTAACTCATCCCAAAAGGCAACTAAAAAGCCTATTTTGAAGCATATGCCATTGTGGATGTCAAATAGTGATAATTTCCAATTGACCCCTGCTGGATTCAAGCGAGTGAGTTGGAAGGGATATAACCTAATCCTAATGCAGGTTTCTTGAGCCATTCATTGCCTTACACTCAACCCAGGTGAGATTTCCTTTTTTCTGGAAACAGACATTTCAATTTCATTCTTTCATCTCTAGAGGGTAACAATGCCAAAAAGAAACATTAGGGATACGTTAGTACTTCAGGTTTTCTGACACTTATTAAAAACTCCATATGACTACACACCACTGCCTGTCGAGGTCGCTCAAGCAGAAACTTTGTGGCACACAGCCATGGAAAACTGTGGATTAGGCACTAATGAACTTGTGTGATCTGCCCCGTTACCTTGTTAAGCTGCAGATGCTCCAGAGTTCTCTTAACAGTCCAAAAAGAAGGGGGTGACAAAGGGTGTGCATCTCTTCTCAAATATTATCCAGATAATGGTCTGGATGAGACGTCACATTTTGCAAGGAGACTGTGGGATCCCTGAAGATAGATTCTGCCAGGGCAGAAAATAGCAGCTAAAAGTTGAGATTTGCTAAGGAGAAGTATAGTCCAAGACAGAGCATCCTTTATCCCACAGCACAGAGCAGGGAATCTATATGAATTAATAGTCAAAATAAGAGTGGCTGCAGATCACTTCATCAACCTGAGTGAACTTTGCCAGGCTGTGATTTTTCAATATTAATGTTGCTGTGGCCACCTGAATACAGAGTTCAGAAGTGGAACTGCTGCTGCTTCTCAGTGACCAGAACAGTTTGTACACAGCTTGGGAGTTTTGTAGGGGTCTGTTGGAAAAGGAGGTGGAAAGTTCTTCTGCAAAGTATCAAATATCGCATCTCTGTCTGCAGTGTGAAATCCTGGGTCTGGAAACTGGTGGGGAATGGAGACTGGGACTTGCTGAACTAGGAGAGAACTCCGATGTCAGCCTTGCATTCACCCCCATGTGTTGCTTCACAGGCTATCACTGCTCCCTAGAAGAAAATCTGCTGCTTTTTGCCATCCAGCTTTGTGCTGTGATGGATCACACTAAGCCTTTGTTAGGAATCACTGAATCTCACAGCTATCTTCACTGCATCCTACAGGGATGAGACCGGAGCTCTTTTATTTTCTGATCCTGAGGGTTTCGATCCACATTCTGCCCTTCACAGGAGGGTTCCCCGACCACAGCAGTTCATGCAAGCACACACTCTTCCTCCCTGGCACCCCAGGACTAGAACAAAACCAAGTGCTCCCAGTCCTAATCCTCAAACCCAATAATTAAGGCATTCCATGATGAACAGAAAGTAGAAGTAACTCAAGGACATAAACTGAACCACAGTCCCTGCCCTGCTTCGTTCGCTGCCCACTGGGCAAGAGAGTCATTCCTTTCTCCTCCTTCTCCAGCTCTTCTCTGTGCCCTGGCTTGACTCATGCTCACTTCAATGAATGTTAAATTAGTAAAACCCCAAAATGTTTGAAAAAAATTAAGCAACTGTGTTTTGGTAGCAAATAAGAAAAGAGGAGTCTTTGGGCAAATTAGAAAAGTTGATTCCTACTATTGCATTATTAAAAAGAGCGTTCAGTGTATACTGGGAGAATGTCATCTTATCCATATGTATATCTCTTGCTTTCTGTTTCTTGGTAAAAATGCCAGTCTGATTCAGGAGTTCCGCCTTGAGCAAACTACACAAAAATATTAACATTTCATTAACAGAACATACCCTAATATGTAAATGATGAAACAGGACAAGCTCCTTTTTAGAGCAGTAATTGCTAATCACAAGAGGGTCACAAAAGCTGGAATTTGGGTGAGCAACAGACTTGGGACATGATTATACTGTAAGCTACTACTTTGCTAACAACTTGAAAAGCAAAGAAACTCCAGTACTTCTGGTCTGAGTTGGATAGAAATTGCTGCATGTTTCTGAGGTTAATGAGAGAGGAATTAAGCACATTCACACATGTGGTATCTCTGAGCTGTTTCTCTAAGAGCTGTTAATGTAGGATAGAAGTAATAAACCAATAAATTAAAGGTTCTTAATTATCATTAGAAAATATTGCTATCTTTAAATGCAGATGCAAACTGGGAGGAAAAAAGTAAAGAACTTTCAGTTTTTAAATTAGCATGAATTAAGGAAAAACACAACTCAGATTTTCTTTCTGTCACTTTTAACTGGGGAAATGCTGAATATGCAGTGATTTTATTTTTTTCTTTTTACATTAGTAATAATAGGAAATGGTAGATAGTGGCATCTCAGCACAATTCTAATTTAATGAGAAACATAAAATAGTTTTCCAAAGGGGCCTATTTATGTCCAAGAAAGGGGGATATGAAACTTTCAGGATTTATTTTACTTTCGTTAAGGTATGCTGATGTGCATTTTCTATGGCTATATTCTATCTGCTGATTAGAACTTTTATAATTTCCTTACTTGGAAGAGAGCTGATATTCCTCAGACTGGATAATTTGGAAAAAGCGTCAAGCAGGTCACTTTTTTCTAATTGTGACTGTGTTGATCCACATTGCCAAACATTTCCTTTGGCTGTGTGCAAGATGATGCCATGAAAAGAAAGGAAAGCCAGTTCTCAACCCACTTGCACAAGTCTAGATCTTGTGGAATTCAGAAAAGGAGGAGAATGATAATCCAAGAAAACCCAGGGAAATATCACAGAGGCTTCTTCACACCTCTACTAGAAAAATTCAAATGGAAAGTTCAGCACACCTTGCAGAGGGTCTGATAAAAAGAGAAATGGAGTCACTGAGGTGGATGAGTGTCTGCAGGGTAGATCTGAGACACATCCTTCCGCAAAGGAATGTTGCATGAGCTTGCCAAGACATAATTTGTCTCACACTATAGTAAACTGATAACCTGTATTTTGAGGAAGATTTCTTACAGAAGGAGCATCTGTATTGCCTTACAGGAGCAATAGTTAGGCTTCTATTCTCCTTTTTGGGCTGGGTCTCCCAATGTTTTATATATATATGCGTTCGTATGTATATTCACCTATCTAATTGAATTACTTAAATTCTGCAGCTTAAATACAAAGTGAGAAATATCAAAGTGGAAATCTTTTCAGCAATGTTTCTGTTAACAGAAGGTATTTTTCCAATAAGAAAGCATACAGTTATATACCTATTTTTTTAAAAAATAGGCTTTTGATTTTGCTTATTTGTTTGTTTGTGAAAATTAATTTCATGGGGACATTGTAGCCAGCTCTGGATCAAGGAAAATAGAAAATCTGGATTTTATCAATAATTCTATAAGAATGCATGCATACCTGGAAGAGAATGGTGCTTGGCCATAAAAATAAGGAAGCCAGATATCTGAATTAAACAATAGTTACTCTATAATGTAGATTTACACACTTTGTCTTGCGCAGTGACTGGAGGCTTTGCGTTTTATCTGAGTGCACACAATAAGCATGAAGGAATCAGTTTCTAACCTCTGATGTTTCTTAGGCATGCAGAAATAACAGCCTACTTGACTAAGCCGTAGATGCACAAATCTGCATCACGTAGTTGGTTAATTGAGGCATGACTGCACGGTTTCCTCATGGGTTTTTCTGATTTTAAGAATAGAAGATATAATAATACTGTTAACTGAAGGTGTAGGTTACTCAGTCTTCAATTAGTGAGGGAATCTAAGGGTATTTTCTTCCGTGATTCAGGAGGTGATCACAATTGTATCTTACATCCTTTGTAAGTCCCCTTTGTACATTTTTTTAGGCTTAAAAGCTTTAGGAAGCATATAGAAATTCTCCCCAAATATTGGAAACATAACAATACAATTATGTTAGTATAGCCAAATATATAGCTTCATATCTGACCATTATTACTATTATTTAGTATTTTAACACATAACCAGTGCTGTGCTAATTTCTGTAGCACTCTGTGTTTGTTTTCAGCCTTCTTCTTATTCTGGAAATCTGCGATGTACAATTTCCTTGTGATGTGGTTAGATCCATATATTTAGAAGAAAATCATATGACCCTAGAGATGGCAAAAGGCTCCGAGGCTTAAGACCCATGTTCTAATACCAGGAATGGCCCAGGCTTTGGGATTTCACCGTTATTATGCTCTTTTCACATGACAGTAATACTAAATGGGTTTTTTTCAAATAATGTGTTTCTATTATTTAACTGAGGTTTTACTTTGTTAGAAATTCCTCTTATTTACTTACTTTACCTGATATCTTTGCATAAATTTGTTGTATCTTCCCCCTACTTAACAGCCTATCTCATATGGCAGGGGGGATGGGAGCTTTAATTCTTATCATATGATCCCAAACATTAGTCACTGCAGTGCTCTGGGAAAGGTTTCAGGGTGCTCTGTTCAGTGCTGTACTGTTGCTGCTCTCTAATTAGGTTTCAAAGTATGTATTTCCCGTAAGTGCAGCAGACTGGGGTAGCAGCATTTGGCCAGTTTTAGCTTAATAAATGAAATATTTCTTTCAGGAGAAGCAAGAATGATGATTTCTAGTCATTCCTTGCTTTCTTTTCAGTGGTTCTGTTTGACATCAGTCTCTTGAGACACCTTTTGGGGTACATCTCAGTATGATCAAATCTCATTATGATCAAAAAAATAACATGTATTTGTATTTAAAGCACATAATTAACTATTGGAATTCATATTTAAAACATCATTTTCAGTTTCTGTTTTCTGTTATGTCTCTTTAGTTCACATCATCTGTTTTTGTTCCAAAGGTCTATGTTAAAAAATGCTCTTTCTTCCGAAGGACACTTGCTGTATAATCCTTTGTTAGGATAACGGGACCATCTGGTCCCATCCATCTCTCTACAATTTGATGCTGGGTTAATTGCACCCTGTCAGCATGCATGATTGACACCATGTTTTCTCTCTTCACTAAGAGTAGTCTATTAACAATGCCATTTGTCTGAATTCTAGGAGATCTTTTCACAGCTGCTTGTGTGGGACCATATACTCTTCCCAAGTTTTGCTATCAGCCATTGCAATGAAAATATATAACAGGTAAATTAATAATAGATATTCTTAAATTTGGTGGATAGGTGCAACTCAATGCATTCTTCTCTAAAATGGAATAAGCTGGTTTTGTATCAGTAAATTAGAGGGTTCATTATTTCTTTAGCAGAACAAGAATGGGTATCTCAATTCATCCTGTTGTTAGTGTATTGTCACTGCAGCATGCCATGAATTATCAGGCACAATTCCTCTGACTTCGACTGAGTTATATTGATTTATCTTAGCCCTAATCTGAACTCATGTTGTAAAATACTTAATACACAATAGTTCAGTTTCTCTGTAAACATAAGCAACTGCATAACAATCTGGGCAACTGCTTCGTACACCATATATGATGTTGCCTTTCCCATTTTAGCAAATACTGTGGCAGCTAGGTATATCCTGGTCAGATGTTTACTCCATTTTAACATTTGGATCTCCGTGTGTTTTGCTTTGTTTGCAAGAAAAGGATCCACATTGTTTCCTTGCAGCTTCATGTGAGTCTAACAATAAGGTCCAAGGTCTTTCACAGGAGTTCTCTGTTTTGCAGTAAGCATTCTCCTGCTCTCATGGTACCTGATTTACAGCACATCCACAGGTGGATGACCAAGATTCACTGTTTGCTATTAAAGGAAATGGGGCAACTAATTCATAATTTTAAGGAAAGCCAGTGTAATAGCTCTATTAATTTTGCAATTCAGTCTTCTCCAAGCTTCAATTTGTTATGTTTAAGTCACTTGACTGAGAGAACTTCAGATTGCGTAGTCCTGATCTTTCATTGCTTTGCACTTTCTGTTGCCAATACACCCATGCCATGATGGTTTAACATTACAAGATAACATTTTGTATTCACTTACTACTTTTTTTACATGTGTTGACATTAAGCTAAGGAAAATTGTGCGTCATTTTCCAATGCATATTTTCTATTCTGAAAATACTCCTGTACTAAGACTTCACTGCTTAAAACTTCTGCAGGGATACCACAAATAAAGCATATACAGGTAAAACAACAAGCAACGGTGAGCAAGGTGTTACAAAATTTGAAAAAGGAATTTGGGAATTAGTTAGGAATTCTACACTGGGCCGCTTTCTGACTGGCAATGCCAGTTTCTCCAGACCATCACTGTATTAGAATGTAATGTTTTCAAGGTTTGTTGAGAAATGTTGGGGTTTGGTTATCTTCCTGTCCACTATCATCTGGTCAAAGTTAGATAGAGAATAGAACATCTGAAAGCTTATTAAGAGCAGACTTACCCCTCCTCACACCCAGGACAAATCCTGTGATCATGCCCATCCATCAGATACGCTGGGATAGGTGGATGTCTCTGCCATGGAGCTGGAGGAGATGCTCTGTAGCTCTGTAATTCCACATCCAGCTGAAATGTGGGATACACAAGTTCTTCCATTTGCACAAAATGATTCTTGAAGAAGTAACTCAATGATCTCATACATAATGTCTTTGTAAAACCACAATGTGGAGAATCTTGAACACATCCCAGCAGGTGCCTGAACACTTGTTAGCCCCAATCAGCTAACATTTGATTTGGGGAAAGTGCTTTTTTTTTCAACAGATGAGTGGCAGGAGGAAAAGGTGGGGTTTATCCTAATTCAGAACAGAAAATTTTCTTACTAACTCTACTTTTGATAATTTTCAATTTCTTATTTGTTTATGCTATAATTCTCTTCTTCCATAACTTCAGCGGGCTATTTATAGATCTTCAAATCCCAATCCTCTGGTACATGCAGTTGAAAAATACTTCCTCTCTTCAGTGACTATTAGGCCTTTATATAACATATGTGCGTATCGCTTACTTGCTCTAAATTTGGTCTCACATGCTCACACTATGAAAATGTTAATCTACGAACCATTTCACAAAAATTCTTTCTAGTATTAGTGGTGGTTATTATTATTTATATTGTGCGAGAACAGGAGATAGGTCAGTGTCACTTTGTACCAGATGTTACAGCTTTATGTGAAAAACCCATCCACTTCTCCAAAGACTGTTCAGTCAGGAGCTCTAGTTTTGACTGTCACATCCTAACTGACAAGCTAAGTGCTGTTCCCAATTGTACTGTAACTGAGGCTGGAACGGGGCTCTTTGTTTTCCCCTTAGATGTTGGATAACTGGCACATCTCCATGTGTGAGAAGATGTGAAGAATCTGCGATATTATCAAACATCATTTCTAAAGGAAATGACAATTCTTTTTGTTACTTTCATTGGTACTTTTACATGGCAGTTGCTATAATTTAATGTAATTATATCTTTCACTGTTTTTTATTCTTCTATTGTATATATATTCATGCTTCCTCTGATGATAGTTTTCATTGCAGCTCCTGGTTTTCTTTTAGAGAAATTAACTGATTACCTTGCTGCACCTCAAGAGATATGACCCCCTAATATCCTTGCTGGATATTTTTCCATTTCAGGCTTCTCACTGATGAAGCAGTAAGATGCCCTAACCATTTCTATTCATACTAACTCTGTCCCCTACCATATTTTGCAATTGTCATGAGAATAGTAGTTCATTGAATTAATCTTGTTCCTAGTCATCAAATTATTATAACTTAGTTTCAGCAAATACAGTAGCTACTCAAAAAACACATTACTTTGTAGAGCTGGTTGAAATATTGTGCACATACAGCAAATGCGACAAAATTTGCCACTTCACTGGGTTTGCAAAAGGGAGAAAGGGAGAAAAGGAGAAAGAAATCCCCTCCTTTTTTTCTGCTGTAATATCACTAATTACCTCATTAGCAAAAGGCTATTCCATCAACAAAAATGTGCTTTTTGTACATTTTATGCAAGTGACCTTGAAAGTTATATATGAAACCAGAGGGTTTGTTGCACTTTTTTTTTGGACCAAAAAAAAGCAAATACCTGGTGGATGATGCAAAAGATAGTGGAGAAGAAAGAGTTCTAGCTTCAGAGGAGACAGGACCACTGCGCTCTGAGCAGCAGCAATAATGGCTATGCCTTTAGACCTTGGATAAATTCCTCTTGTCTTTGTTTCCTTGGGCAAGTCTGTTGAGGCTCCTATACCCCTTCCTACTGCTTCCTACTCCCATTTTCTGCCTACCATGTTAAATTACATCAGGAGATCTTAGGGGCACAAAACTGTGTTTTATTATCTTTTGTATCTTGCTTTGTAAAATTTATTTGAAGTGTCTGGTGGAGGCATTAGGTATGATAATGTGTGAAGTAGCGTGATATTACATAAGTCAAGGTATGTTGATTCATACCAGTGAAGAACTGACCACCACCATGAATTTCTGTCTATAGGAAATACTCTCTTTCCTGATTTCTGTTGTATGATTATGGAATACAATGTCAGAAGCACTGGAAGCCTACTAAGTGAAACATGGCTCACTGCAATGTAACATGCATAAAGTTCTCCCATTTCCACAGGCATT
This sequence comes from Psittacula echo, assembly GCF_963264785.1. Taxonomy (NCBI): domain Eukaryota; kingdom Metazoa; phylum Chordata; class Aves; order Psittaciformes; family Psittacidae; genus Psittacula; species Psittacula echo. The sequence continues at coordinate 2,651,013 of NC_137747.1, forward strand.
TCCAGTTCCTCTGCCTCCTGTTTTTGAGGCAGGATCATTTTCACTCGTGTCCATCAGAATATGCTTTTGAAGAACGCAGCTGTAAAAGATGTGATCATAATGTAATTCATATCTACCTGGAAGAAAATAAATGAATATTTCATTTTATTATGGCACATATTGTAGTACTAGAATCTGTGAAAAGCAGCAGATGAGTTAAAGACTAAGATTGTAACTGTGCATGTTTCTGCAGTACAGTTGAGAATATAGTTACCTGCCAATGTGGACACATCCTGAATACCTGGTAGATTACAAAATGAATAATCTGCTGACTTAGTTCTTTTCATTTTGTCCCTCTGCAGCTTGAAGAGATTCCATTCTTGAAATCATAACCCATGTACTGACTGAATCCTAGTGATATACCTATATTACTTTGTTAGAAGTTGATATATTTGATCCTGTTTATGGAAAAAAAACCCCACACATAGCGGTAGGCTAGTCTGTTGTATTCTTCCCATTCCCATGTACAGTATGAGTGTTTCTTTCTAGGAGTTGCAATTGGGATGCCTTTTATGCAGGTGAGACAGGAATGGAAATTCTTTACATTTTTATGAACCAATATAGTCCTATTGGCTAAGAACCTGAAATAAACCTCAGAAATCAGTTTCCCCAACCAGGAAATAGAACATGAAATATTCTTGGATAATTTGCTATTAAGTCTAATGTTACCCACCAAAATTCGGGGGGGGGGGGGGGGAGGGTGGTGTCTTAATTGTACTATGGGCAAAATCATGACTGCATTAAAATCAATTGTAAAATATGTTTCAAAGCCAGAATTTCACTCTTTCTGATACTGATGAGAATACTGCTTCAAAATCAAGCAGTAAGAGAAAATAACTGGTCTCTTCATCTGCTTTGCAGGAGAACTGATCAGCAGGACATTTAAGCTATAAAGAGAAGGGTATTTGTAGCCATATTCAGATTAGTACTCTCTCAGAAAAGCTAATGGCAATTCACTGAGATTGCTAATTTAAATCTATTTTGTAAAATAATTTGCCTTTCTGAATTTTCCAATGCAGATAGAATCCAGGTTTTATATTCTTTTCTTATCCTTTTATACTAAACTTATGAGATCAAACTTTGTTCTTGCAAAGTCTAGACTTACATCTTAGGGGCTCATACTTCCCACTGTTTGTTGGCTCATGAGCTGGCTTTTCTCAGAGTAAACTGGAGGGGAGAGAGCATCTGAGGAAAGAATGATCAGCTTATGCTCAAATTTGGTCTCTACAGACCGGAGCAGGTTGACCCAGTTGTCTTGTGAATCTGAATTAAATCAGAGCTAACAAAACCAGAGGAGAGGTGGCCAGTTACTAGTGGGGAAATTCAGACTAGTTCTGTCAGTGCTAATGAAGATACTCTAAGCATGCTGCAGTGGAAAGCCCAGCTTTCAATTTGTTGTTGCTTCTGTATATGAAGGTTTAAAAAGCAGTCAAGTAGCAGGGATTCTTACTGGCTTGTCTCCACTCCCCGAACAAGTATGAGGTGCCCCTACCCGTGCTTCCTTTCCTACTCAAAGGCAAAATGGGCTTTTAAGTCATGGAAACCAAATGAAGCAATATAGCAGTGAGGAAAGGTGTGTAGAGTAAAATACAGCTTACGGGATCATGCATTCCTACGCTAAAAAATTCTGTGTAAGAGCATTTAGCAATAGATGCAGCTGGATTTCTTTGGGGTTTTTGTGTTCCCAAGTCCAGAGACTGTGAGGTTTCACTTTTCAAGAAGCAGTCATTTTTACAGTGCACTTTCGTACTGTCAGAGTTGCTGGGGAAGAAATTCAGTCAGCCATTAAAAGGTGGGAAAGCATCCTGCTGTTATGTATATGAGAGCAGGGCTTTGTCTTGTCACATGTCAGATACGCAGCAGTAGAGGGAGAGAAAATCGTATTGGTATGTGATGGAGTTTGCAAGATGTCCTCCAAACCTTAATTATTGGAATGTGTCCTGGGATAAGTGATGCTGTCATTGAACCCTGATTAGTTCAGAGGCAGGGTGGATGCAAGAGGGAGGAAACATAATGTCAGACTGGCTAATTAGCAAGCAAGTAAGAGCAACCCAAATTGTACAATCTGATGAGCAATTTGTCACCCACTCATTTTAAATGAGAAATGTGGTATCGCTTTGCATTTCTTTTATATTTTCCATTTTGAGATCTCTTTATAGGTGAACTAAATTTGTGACTTCTCTGTGGGGTAAGCAAATGTTAGTGAGCTTACTACTAGGTGAGATAAACTCAGGGCTAAGTGACTTGTCCAGAGGTTACACATCAAGATCACTGGTAAAAAACCGAGGGGGCACCCACATACTCTAACCTGGTTTAGAAATAAGGAAATATGGTGCTGAAAAATCAGAGATGGAGAAGAACATAAACTTCAAGGTCAGAATATTTTGTCTGTTGATTATACTATCCTCAGCACGTTCAAGGTTTCAGTTCATTTATCATTCCTAGTGGGCATACAGATTTTTAGAACATGAGTTTGGGGTAAATATATTTTGTGCTATTTTGGTGGTACAAAAGCTACTGAAAGCTGATTTAAACTAGCAAGTGGGAGTCTCTATCTGCACACAGATATTCTTCAGTGACATGGTGCTGCCAAGTGGTTTCTCTACCTCTGTTTCGCTTGCTTGGGGGAAACCAGCACTAATGCACTGCTGCACTGCACAGTCTGGAGGGTCAAGAACAACCACACAGAACTCCGAGCAATTTTATTACTGCTGGGACTAGGCTTGATCAAAATCAAAGAAAACCCAAGCATTCTTTCTTCCACCTTTAAATTCCTGGGCTGCATCTCCGACATGGCTTAGGACTATTTGTGAATGTTGAACTTCTAATATACTTGTGAGCCATTCTTCCTGACATTAATTATTTGAATGATTCTTGATACTAGTTATTTGAGCATTTCAGGAAAGCAAACCTAGCTCTCAGCAGACTGCTATTTCTTTGTAAACGCTCAGTAAACATTTCCCTTTAAAATGAAGAAGGGTAATCATCCAAACATGTAACTTGGAAGGTGTTCAGCCAAAAAAAGCAGCAAAATCATTTCCTATTGTTCTTTCACAACAGGAAGATTTTTTTCAGCCTTTGAAAAGTACAGAGTACTTTAGCATTTCCTGGATCACTTTTGAAGACTTGCAGCTTCTGAAGGAGTCCTTGAGTGATCTTACGAACGAGCAGTGCTTTAAAGCATCATATCAAGCTTTTATAATAATGTCTTCAAGATGTCTATCATTTAAAGTCTGAAGAAGGGCTTGTCTCTCTGAAGGCTTATCTGTCTTTTGCCAATCTAATCAGTTGATCTAATAAAAGGCATTTACCTCCACATACAAACTGCATGTTTCTCGTATCTTTGAAGCATCACAACCACATTATTACGGTCACAACCATAATAGGTGCATATGGGCATGAATAACTGTTTCTAGAAAGTGATAAAAATGACCAGTTCAAGGATTTCTCTATTGAAAGAAGGAGTGGGGGAGGAAAGCTTTTAATTCTAAACCAATATATGACTTAAGGGTAAAGATTTCTCATAATAAGTCCCCTGCTGTTATTACAGGATTCAAGAACTGTGAACTCTCCTGAACATTCCTGCTTTGTCCTTGTGGTGCCTAAGTTTGCCACTCTTTGTCATCTATTGATGCTTCTTATTGATAAGTATTTTACAGCCCTGAGTTTCTAGCAGGTGCTTTGTGGGTCTTCTGGATTAAAGATCTGCTATGGATGCATGTGGTTCTTGACCCTTTGATAGTCCCTTCCTTACTATATCAGTATAACTTGGGACATGACATCTGGCCACGGAGGGAAACTTAGGAAGACCCTCTTTGTATTTATAGAGCTTTAGAGACTTACATAATCAGAGCCCCTACCTGAACTCATCTGAACCTGAAAAACAGCACTCAAGATTGTCGGGATCTTGGCAAAGAGGTTGCTGTAACGTTCCCTGCATGTGTTCCAGTGGGGAAAATAGCTCCTCACGACCGCTTGTCCTCCAGCATAGTAATGGAATGCAGAGTATCTTGTGAGTGATTTATAAGTCATAGGGTAAATTTTGGTTTTCCTTCCATAATTTTAACCTGGTGCCGTACACAAAAGGATTGCCTGTCTAATATGATGCTAGGCCAAGCTCTGCACACACATGGAATGTAAACCCACAGCAGTAATCTGAAATATGAGAAATGGCTGAATTCAAAAGTTTATATATATAACAAGATGAGGGAGAGGGGAAGAAGTTTATTTCACTAAATCAGCCTAAGTTTCTTTGTTTTATCCTAAATCCTCCAACAGACCCTGCCCCCAATGATAGATTAATTTGATACTAGAACAAATAATATTTATTATGTAAAATTTTGGGTTAGATTTCAGGTACTGAAAGCAAGATGTTGCAAGCAAAATCAAGGTGAACTTAACCATTGCATAGATGGTTGAAAGTTAAGTCATAACCATTGGTTCTCAAGTAGTAAAACTGAGTTTTCAGGGGGTTTAATGCTGCTCTCCATTCCAAATTTAAACCTAGGCTGGATACACAGATCTCTAGGTTGCCTGTCCCCAAGAGAACACTCCCCCACTGGAGTGTTCCCTCACTTGGTCCGTGATGTTAATGGAAGCTGTGGAAGTCTGGCAGGTGGTTAAACATGTTGTGCCTCAGATATTAGTCCTGCAGCAATGCTGCTATGTTGAACGTGGGCTATTTAGCATTTCATCCAATCGGCTTTATTTTTGAAGACAAAATATAGCATGGTCAGATTTAACCTGATACAATGCTGCACAATTGCTTCTGATTGTTTTAAGTTATTTCAAGTCAGTTACTTATTATCATTTTGGCTAACAAATATTGACACATCAGTATTCCACCCATGGCTGAACTGACATGAGCATATAAATACGATGCTAAGCAAGCTGGCAAGTACCTTTTGTTCACAGCTACTCAAATTAAAGACAGGTACTTTGGTGTGTCTTCAACCAGAAACAAACTGTGAAAATTCATTTCCCAGTGCTATTTGGGTGTTTTTGTAACTCACTATGATCACACTGTGTATGCAGATACAAGTTAAAAATAAGCTTTTCAACTCTTGCTTGTTTACACAATATTAGAAGCACTTTATAAAAGTGGATGTTAATTAATGCACTATTTTAATGGCATTCCTATGAATTCATAAGTACATTCTGGAGAGACTTTCAAATATAATGTACTTTCAAAACAATTGGGATTAACGTGATCAAAATAATTCAAATATTATTTCTTTATTTCCTCTACCTTTACTATGAAATTGGTTGTTTAGATGTCTCAAACATAGAGAAAAGGAAATAAAAAAAGAAATTCCCTCTTCATTTCAATCTACTAATTTTCAAAGAGAGCTGGGTAAGCATTAAGTTTTCAGAGATGTTAGGTATATATTTGTGCTCATGAAAAAGATAGTTATATATTTAATTTCTATTTAAGATATCTTGCTTTCACCAAGCTATCAGTAAACTAAACTCACACCGTCATAGGTGCTTAACTGTGAAGTTAACGAACACGTTAAGCACAGAAGTGCTTACTAAGATGTTCTCTACAGAGATGCGCTTTTTGATAGTTCTACCTAAAATATTCAGGAGATATAAATGTTTTCAGAGGGATTCCTTGAAGTTGTGGAAATTGTTTGTTATGCAAACTATGGTGCGAACTTTCCCGATTTAGCATGTTATTTTGTAGGACTGAGTGGAGAGCTCTCCAGCGTGAAGTGTTAAATTATGATCTGCAGAATAACAGGACCATACGCTGCTCAGAACAGTGAAAATGTAGGGCTCCACCATATGCCGTGTCTAAGGGAAGGGTAGAAGCGTGGTTTCATGCTGTCTTAAACCCAGCCTTAGGACAGTGACTGAATTGCCCCCAGTGCTGTATGCCTTTGGCTCAGGTCTTCGTGCTCCCAATTCCAGTGCAAACCAAGAGCAGGTGTAATGGGGTAATTTGCTCAGGTTTTTGGAGAAAGTCCTGTAGATGCTCAGGGGAGTGAGTCAGTTGAATTTTTTCTTGCTGATAACAGAAACAACTCGTTTAGAATAAAAAATGACCTTAAATTCACCTGAGCTTGTCATTTGTGTTAAATACATTTCTATATTTTTCTGTGCTCATTGTTTCTGGATTGGGCAGAAACCAAAATGCCAAAATACTTAGAATTTATTTGTGCTTGTGGTCATCTTCTTGCCAGAGCACACTAGAAATGTTAGCAGTGATGTCTTTTCTCACAAGATTTTTTGACTCTTATATGAAGAAAAACGTTCAGATAAGCAGCCATGCTCTTGGGACTGTATCTGAACAGGCTGCACAACCGGACATAAGCTGTGATCTAAACAATTGCTTCACTATGTAAAGTTGAGATATTGATCTGAGCCTATAGCTTCCATTTCTACTAGCAACAACAGACTGGAACCAAAATCCTTTACCCAAATGTCTTTGAACTTCGGGAGGGTTACAGGCAGATGAGATTACAGGCTTCTTGGCTTGGACCCACCTCTCTTTTTATTATTATTATTTTTAGGGGCCTTTTTCAATGTGTTTAGTCAATACCAGAGGGACAGCCCCACTGTATTATAACAACTTCTGATAATTTTCTCTAGGTTTAAAGGACATGTGACCAATGTTTATTTGGCTTAGGGAAATGGAATATCTAAACTGTGCATCAAGGGCAGGGAAGAGCAAACATTTCTGCTTTCACATCTCTCTGAAACACAAGGGGAATATCTTGTCCAAACAAGTAAATAAACTTTCTTTTTTAAAAAGCATAGGAAATACTTCCTTTGTCATCTATCTGTTAACTAGAAAAGGAGTTATGGCTTTCCAGTCTCCCTTTGACTCCTTAAAGTGGAACAAAAGTCTGTAAGAGAATTTTTATCCAGCCCATGTAGTCGTCAAAACACAAGGAGGGGAAGGGGACATGTCAGATGAAGTAAATACAAAGGGTGAAGCAGCTGAGTTGAAAGTTATCATGAAATGGTGTGCTCGGTGCAAAAATGATTGCAAATGCAGAGACAATAAAACTTGAAATGTTAAGGTCCAGCACGGTTACACATCTGAGTTTCCATTTATTATGGTTCACTATTTTAAAAAGGATCCTGAGTCATAAACATGGCTGCCAGGAGGTCCACCTGGGTCCCATGAAAAAGATAATAAATACCCCTCCCCGAATTTCTTCTGTCATATTACAGATATTGCAGTGATTGCTTTGGGGCTTTCAACCAGGGCCCTAGGAACTGTGTCCCCTGTGCTTTCCTCTCTCCATAAGTCGTGGTTATAAACCATTTTCATCTGTGCTCTGTATCAGAAAGCATCTGCATTTTATTATATTTCATCTTTGTGCCAAGAAAGGAATATGTTTTGGAACTTCCGAGCACCATCATATAATTTTCATTAATAAAAGGAGGAGGGAAGTACCATCATCCAGCACTTGAAATGACCTTAAAAGGTGACCCATGCGAAACTGCACAGAAACGAAAGATCTGGAGTAGCAGGGCCCAGGTTGTCTGTTGTAGAAGGTCTTTGATGTTACACTAATAATGAACAATCAGTGCCAAGGTTTTGATATTAAAAAAATTAAGGGGAAAAAAATTAAAAGAAAAATGATACTGATTACTCATAGAACACAAAATACTCATATTCTATTGTAGCCATATATCAGCTCAGCTTAAATATGTTCAGGAGTACAACTAAAACAAGGCATAGCTGTCTGCTTTTTAAAACCTAGCAGGATAAAGCAAAGCCTTTACAGCATTTCTTATTATCATTCATTTCTAGAATAATCTGTACCAGGATTTTCCATTGTCAGTAAAGAGAAGGTTGAACCAACCTCTTCTTTTTTTGGCAAAAAGAAGCTGTGCAGCCACAAATCCAAGGAATTCCCTGTCCTTTCATGGATCTTGGCAAAGTATTAACAACAGCTTGCTCTCTCCTCATCCTTCCATTTGTTTTTTGTAGTAGGGTAAAGTATATCAAGGTGTGCTGGCAAGTACCTGCAGCCTGTGTGGAGTAGATGTTCTCTCAAGTGACAGAGCTCAATGTCATTGGAAAGGCTGTTGCGATGCACAAGTCAGCCCAACTAGTCCTCCCTGTCCTGCTCTCTGGTGACATTTATTTTCTCCATGAATTTAGGAGCTCATTTAATCAACCTCAGTTTCCCAATGTGTAAAATGAAAAAATACTATTGGTCTTCACAAGACTGTAATGAGGGCAAAAAGGTCAATCAGAGCTCTAAGCTGAGAAGTGCTTTGCCAAGTGCAAAGTATTTCTGACATAGGCTTTTCTGCGAAGTTCTGGAGCTGATATTTCAGCTTTTATTTTCATTTTGCCCAGTTTTAAATTGTTATCTTGAAAATGCACAATAGCAAATTTTTACAAACTTTAGCCAATCAGGATCAGCCCTCCCAGATAATGTAAATACAATTAGTTGATTTAAAGCACATTTCATGTTATGCTTATCTGCTAAGTGTCTCGGTTATGGCGTTGATACAGAATGAGTCACTCATACATATTTCTCAAGGAAGAGCCAAAAGATGGAAGGAAAATACAGCCTGAGGAAAAAGTCTATAAAGATTTCTCGCTTTTCTAATCCCTTCTCTCTAATGTTTCTTTGTAAATTTGTCAGATGGGAATGAAATTGCCTCATAACTCTCCAGATGTGAAGAGCATCACTGCACAAAATTACGTACTTGTCAAAGCAAGGGGGAATTTATGTTGGTGTTCCTGAGATGTGATTTTATTCAGTCTATTTCCTTTGTGCACATCATAGCAACTAGAAAGACAAAAACAACTAGTTTATGTATATCTTCTTTCTTTCCCCCCCTTTTTTTCACCTCTGGTGAATTGTTTAGCTTCTATTTTTCCCTTTTGTTTTCTTATCCCTCCCTCCCCCTCCTTTTATCTACTGCTTATTGCTAGTGACAGTAAACTTCCATCCAACAATGCTGTGATGAGAGCAGCTATGATTCTACCGGCACCAGGCAGTTCAGACAAGTGCTAAGGTAATTTTCCCTATGGAGCACAGAAGGTGTGGCTTCTCTCCTGGTTAGGAAAGATATTGGTTTAGAAACCTGCAATATTTCTTACAGGTAATCAAATTGTTTGCGTTATATTTTAGTATTTTAATTTAAACTTTGTGCATTTTCACTCCAAAGCTTCTGCAGTTAACCATTATGGTTAAACTTACTGAAAACTTCTTCCAGTAATACCCAGTGGAGCTGGGTTTTTGTGATATTTTGGACAATATAGTTCTTGGTCTTTCTGCAGTATTTCTTCCTTTAGTTGAAAGCTCTGTTATTAAATGAAGTCTAAAGTATTAGGTACATAGACTCCCCTGAATTTCAGCTACTCCTGGCCATGACCTTCTCAAGACATTTAAAAAAATTCAGCTTTTTAATCCTCCTATTTGTGTTTCTTCAAAATACCTGAGATGGTTTTAAAATCAGTATTAACGGGGAAAAAGAAAAAGCCAACTAAAAAGAGATCTTCAAAGCATTATTCACGACGGATCTATTGACCTCTTCTAAGCGACTCATTTGATACATCTCGCTTAACAGGGGCTTTTAGGTACCTTCTCAAGGCACAGGATGAAGAGATACAGATCTATGTATACTTCCTACTACCTGTCCTAAGAACAGTCTAGGGCTTCCCCCTTCCCACATGCATCGATGTATTTCCATCAGCTACCAAAGGAGGTCTAAATTACTAACTCAGCCTGGACATCTTTCAGGTGAGATGGATCTGGACACAGGTGCCCAGCCAGCTTGGTTTATTTTACTGCCTGTCACTCCCCCGGGCATGTGTTAGATTAGATGTCCCTCTAGCTATATTTTAGGAACAGACACGCTCTGGTTTCATCTTACTTAAATATAGTTTGGCTCTTATGGTCTGGCCAAAGATGAATCTTTCTATAACTGAAGATGGGCCTAAGCTATAACAATCAAATGCCGCCTCTTCTGTCTTTTTCTTCTCCCTTTGGAAACTGGTATTCACTTCCCTACATATACGTAAAACTATCCATATTCTGAGAGTGTCAAAAGAGTGAACTTCAGTTTGCTTGCACACCAAGACATGTCGTGTGTTTACAAGTTAAAGAAATATTCTCAGAATGATGAATGTGGTGATACAAACGTAGGTGATATGCTGAGGATGTCATGATTTTGCAAGGCAATGTTAGAGAAAAAATGATTTAACTGGATGTTAAGTTTTCTGGGAGATGGACTGTGAGGCTATTCATTATCTGGCAAAACAGATTCCTAATGTATGCTTCTAAGTGCTGTTTCAGTATAGAAAATTCATAGATATTAAAGCCCAACTTGGCTCTGTCTCTGCTAAGAAAGTATATGTAAAAATATATTTGAACTTGTTCTCAAACTGTTTTTATGCTGCAAAAACCTTCTTATAGAGTTCATGACCATTTCCTGTATGAAAAACACCTAGGAGAGGCTATAGGTAAGGCAAAGTCTGTACATACCCTTGTAATCAAACATCCTGTCCCTTTTTATATTACTGGGCTCTACAGCTTTCTTATGACCTTCCAAATATTATTTTTATGCAGTGAAAACCAATCTCTCATTGTATACAATCTCCAAAAATAAATACATGTTGAACTGCATAGAGTGATAAAAGGAAAGGTGGTGCCTGCCCCCTTCATTACCACCACTAAGAAACACATTCAGGCTAGAACTAGCAGTGAAATAATTCACAGCTGAGAGCAGTCTATCATGGACTGTATATCAGGACAGAGATGCTTTATGCTACCTGTTGGACCAAAAGATGAGTGTATTTCTTTTGCCTTCATCATGGTCTGGTCCTATAAGTGTCTGTGTGTGAAACGGTCCTTGAAGTCAATGATCCCTTAATGCTGTTGGTTAATATTAGATATCTATCAGCATTTTACCATAGCGAGGGTGTAAAATACTGGCTTAGAACAATGAAGAAGAGTTCTTGGAGTCATCTCAATGACTTCTTAAAGCAGTTTTCGCTGCAGTATATGGGGTATAAAATTATCACAGTATTGATAGAGCTGGGAGGCTGATCTTAGCAGCCTCGATCAGGGGCCTGGAGATCCCTGCAAAAGGCAGCAAAGTAAATGCCAAGCCACATATTGTAAAGTAACAAGAAGAATTTTTATTATTGCTTTTTTTCCCTTTTGTATTTTCCTTACCATTTTGATCAGATGTACATTGTTTATAACCCCTAGTTTACTGGCCCCAAATATCATTACAACGTCTGCACTATGATATATGTTTGGTTGTTACCCTTTTAATGGATAAAAAAGATTTAAGTACTTCATTCTGTTGCATTTTGACAGCTGTTAGCCATCATTTTTCCATTCACCTGCATTTAGCAATCCCATAAAGGAAGGCAATCTTAGAACTAACAAGAGCTGGGCACTGCAAGGTGATAATTCTGTATCACTTTGGCCTATAAATACCTGACAGGCTTTGCGCTGAGTCAGCAGTCTGTAACAAAGTGGCAGCCATGCCCTTTTATCTGTGTGAGTGTTTCACAGCAATTGGACTATCAGCCCCTGCAGTGAAAATCCATAGTATCGATTAGGCTATTTCTCCACTGTAATTCTTTTGTAGGAAATCCCTGATGACAAATTTTATCTGCACCACTTTTTGATTGCTGGTTTGATGTAAGCGATCTCCAAGGGCAGAGTTAAGCTCCTGGCCGTTCCACATTATCAAGCACTAGCTTTATTTACTGAAACTACAGTTGTGGTCACCAATGAAAATAAAAAAGTGAGAGGGAGAAAGGAGGAGGTGGAGGAGGCTGAATATTAAGAATAAAATAATATTTCAAAATACTGAAGTGAGGGGGGAAGAAAATAGTTGCATCAGCTACTTGATTGTTAAGTGTCAGTTATAAAAGCACGGACTGCATTTAGAAACACTTAAATAGCAGAAATATGTTTTGATAAAAATGTCTGCGTGATATAGGGCTGTATCTCAAAAGTGAAATGGTTTCAGACCTCATCCTGCAAGCTTTTGATCATGGAATGATCCTCCAGGTCCCCCTAGGACTACCCTGCTTGGAAAGGACTATGCACATCAGTAAGAAAGAATTTGATTTCATTCTATTTTCAAACTGATAAATATTCCTTCTGAGCTGCTTCACTTGTACTTACTGCAGTAAGTCTCAGGTCACACGAGGGCTTGCTGTTGTGATAAGGCTTCATATTTTTTCTGTAGTCCTGATGGATGTGGAGCTGGGTCTGTTCAGACACATATTCAAGACCAGATGCTCATGAAAAGCAGCTATGTATAGACCTCTGGTTTAAATGTATCGTAGTAGAAACCAGTATTAGTGATACCACCCCGTGGATTAGTTTAGGCTCTTTAGTCTACAAATGTAACTTTAAAATCCTACAAAAGGAAGTTCATCATTTTCCAGTCTACCTGAGCTAAGACTGAGGAGCATCAGATATTACAGAATGCAGAAATACTGTTAATATGAATTCAAAATTCATTCCATCTTTGATTTAAATGTAGGGCATTATCTCAGCACCTATTACATATTATCATTTGGACACCCCAAGTTTCTAATTTTTCACTTCCTGACAAGTGAACCCTTTAATCCTGTACCTTTAAGGCAGTTTTCTCACCATCAATAGTCGATGTAGTACATTGGTATTACTTAGTATGACTTTGCAGAGATTTTTTCTTCTTACCTAAGTAATGCAGCATGAAACAGTGAAATAGTGTCTTATGTTTTTATTTAAAACCCTGAGTCATTGACATATGTCAAACATGGCACATACACTACAGAATTACTGAGGAAAATAGTCTACCTCCAGTCTGTTTTTTCACCCAAAACGTGTTAAGCACAAAACCAAAAATAGCTTGCATAGCAATGAGTTCTCCATCAAGAAAATATCTGTTTGTATAGCTGGACTCCTGCTATGTCACTCTGCTAAAATTCAGTTGCCTAGTAAACATATATCTTTGGATATATGGATATATATCTTTGGATATATGTTTACTGAATAACATATATTGGATTAGGCACGGAGCCAGTTTAATTTCATGACTACACCTTTGAAAAATTGTCTGATTAATACTGAGAGGAATAATTGTATGTGAAGGGAATAGTAAACATTACCCACTAGAATGGATTTTCAGCAGATAATGTTAAGTACTTTGTCCATTCAGAACCCTATGCCAAAGAAAGAGCTTTAATAATTTTCTTCATCAATAGCTCAGATTAAATAAATACCAATTAAGTACTGAGAATAATTGGGATTAGGTGGGAGAAACTATTTTGACACTTCATATGGTTGAACACATTCAAAGTCTGAATAAGTTCAAAGTTTGAGTAAGTTTGATTCATAAAAGTAGAATCAGAAAATGCAGAGAGAGACAATAAGATTTTCAGGGGGAGTTGAACAAATTTCAAAATCAATGAAATCCTTTATTTAAGTTTTATAGACTACATATCTCTACCCAAGATTTTTGACATAATACAGCGAACAAAATTCAAAGCACACAGTTTAGCCCAAAGTCTGTTATTATTACTGAATTATCATAAATCCCAAACACATTGCACAACACTTTTTCTCTAAATTACCATAGGGTAATCATTCATCCTTTTCTGTACCCATGAATACAATTTTGCCCTGTGCTTGAAAGGTTAGCATATCTGTGACTGGATTGACCAATGTAAGATCTAATTCATTAATGACTATTTTATGTTCCAACCTTGTTTTATAATAAGGCATTTCAAGCGCAGTTGCCTCCAGTGCCAAAGAGAAGAGAAAGCCTTTTGGGCAGAGCTTAACCCACATGAGGGTCTTACAGGTCAATGCCAGCTTTGAGGTACTGATAATATATTTGACAAAGTATGGGACATAGATTGTTTATAAAGTATTTTGATTAATTTTGTGTTTTATCTTTATTCCTGATGAAAAGTACTAAATTGACATCAACAGAGTCCTTTTTTTGTGTGTGTGGTACAGACAGGCATTCACTCAATTTAAGACCACCAACCCATGTCACCTAAACTACTGAACACCCATCAACTAATATGACTTCCAATTACTACTAACCTGTGCTAGAGTTGAACTAGTGACCTTGAAATACCCTGTATCCCATTAATAGTCCCCAAAGCTGTCCAGCCCTATGGTATTTGATTGTTCTGAATACAACAAAAGAGCTTTCCTTCGTTTTTCTTTGTTTCATTTTTTAAAACTGCTTAAAATTACGGGTGGATAGGTATTGAAATACTCAATTTACAGTTTCTCTGTATCTCTAATACCCCATCTACAAGAACAGCTTTCATTTTCACTGAGAATACCTCCCGCTGAAATGAAATTCTCTTTTCTCAGTCCTTGATGCCTTGTCTGTCACTGACGTACTTTGCACACCCAGATCTCAAGAATCAGTAAAAGCTGCCATGCTTCCACCTCACATTACATTCAGTGTTGTCTCAGACTCTCAGGATGGATCCTGGTATACCCTCTCTGTCATGGGAGCATGCCAAGAGCTGACCAGATAATAACAAGTGAGCCATTAGATGCTAATTTCAGTTTGTGGAATACCTCTCATTAGATTTTCTATATTAATTAGATTTTTTTTCCCTTTTTTTTTTAATCTCTGCTCAGAAATGAGTTCTCAAATATTTAATATTTGCACCAGGTCAAGTACTGTGCTGTTCTGTTCGACACTGATGCATCTTGTGCTGCAGAAGTGCTTGCAGGGAGAGAGAGGGCAGTGGGCCACCATAGTCAGGGCTGCAGGCTCACCTGTTGGGGTTGCTTAGCCCTGGTTTGTATGTTCAAATAGGTGACTTGCTAATGGTAGAAGCAAGGGCAACAATACCTTTTTGCATATCTAAAAATGAACACTTCCTGTAGCATCCAACCAGCTGTAGGATTTGCCGGTTCATTTGCACTTTTACAATCTAAAACAGGTGCAGCTGCAGCACTTCGGTGTACCTTTGTGACACCTTCTGTGAAGAAAAGGTGTCAGTTCATTATGGTTTGTAACCTGCCTGTCTTATATCCGCATTAAGAGATCCAGTGATATCACTGGAACATTTCATCCCACTTTCTTCTCCAAATTTCTGCTGCTTTGGGGCAAATTCAGTGTTTTCATTAACATTTAAGATAAATCTGGAAAGAGCACAGACATTAATGCAGATTACAGGCCAGAAATGCAAAGCAGTAACAGCTTCCTTTGATCTACTGAGATGTGTCAGTTGTAAATATTTTTGCATTCCTGAAAATCGGCACTGTGTAGCTCTTGTCCAGAGAAATAAGGAATTTTGGCATAAAAATCCTGGCACTCCTGATCTGCCAAACTCATATATCCTTCCCAAACCCTATGATTTGGGTCTGATTCTGGGCTGATACAGAAGAAGCCCCTTTTTGACAGAGATGAGCAAACCGATACTTACCTCACAGCTGAGTGTGATGGTGGTTTCTGGTAAGCAAGTCCCTTTTTGAGGGACCTTGTTTCATGAGATCTTCCATGGATCCCCAATGTCCATCTGAGTGTCCCCACTCTATTCCGAGTGTGCATCAGTGCTGTTATCTATCCAGTACTAAAAGGAAAAACATAAGCCCTTCTCCTACAACAGAAGAGGTCAGGAGATGGTTTTGTACATTGGATCCTCATCGAGAGTGGGAAAAGACAGGAATATTATTCTTAAGGGCAGCATTTAAGACTCACTGTGTTCTTATTATTTCCTCATTGGCTAGATTTAGGCTTATGCTCTTCCATTGTGGTACTGGTTTTGGCCCTGTTCTCAGGGCTCTTTTATACTCTGTATGTTTTATAGTATGTTTAAGTGTTTAACCAATGTATGATCTTACTAGAATAGTCTCAGTTTAGGCTTCCGAACTGAGTCCTTTCTTTACGAGGACTTTAAGGTCAGCAAAGTAAAATACTAGGCTCAATACATGTGAAATTTACAACTGAGACATGCTGCTCATGTGCAAGTCTGATTTACCCGTGAAGAATGAAACAACTCTATTGCAAACAGCATTTGGAAAGTAAGATGTTTCCTTCTCTGCTCCAAACTTGTCATCTTTATGGTGTTCCTGGCTACGCATAACCTTTGACTACAGTTCTAATATATGACAGCAGGGCAGATCTAGTTTGGCCAGTTCTAAATAAATATATTCGCAAAGGTAGTCAGTATTCAGTCAGATTATTTTACCTTGGCAGATTTACCAGAGAAATCTATTCCTTTAAGCACAAAAGCACTTAGTTGGGGCAAATCAAAACTATAGTAAATGCATCTTCCAATGAAATTACATCGAGGAGTTAGTGAGGTTTTTCCCTTTGGCACACTGATGATATTAATTATGGTTGTAAACTGTATGTCAGGTTTCATCAGACCTGTCTTCCACCATCAAACAAAAATAGTCTAATGTCAAATTACTGAAGTCTCCCAGCTGCAGGAAATTCTACTTCCCATCTCTGAGTGTTTTTCTTTACTGCAAAATAACAAGCAAGTCCCATGTGTTTGTATCAGTCCTGAAAGTGCTGTCTGTAAAAGTCATGTCATAACCTCAATCAATCACTCAACATTGGCCAACACTTTGGTAGATGATCCAGAAATACTACTTACTGGGATTATACTTCAGGAAATAACGTATTGCTGTCTGACAGCAGCAGCAAAGTACTTTATAAGGAGGTCAAACAACCCAAAGTTACTCAAGTCGTTTCTTTCTGTAGCTTCTGGAGCTGCATCTATTTACACACCCCTAAGTACATGCTACAAAATGCCAAGTAGAAACTGGGTGGCAGAAAGAGCACTTAGAGCTATTTAGTGCTACAAATATACACAACCACTTATGGCAGTTAGTTTTCAGTGTTCCTTATCTTTTCCAAAGGAGCCCTGGACTTCACAGCAGAGCTATAAAGACAGCAAAAAGGATGCTGTACTGGAGAGAGTGACAGAGGCAGGGTGATGCATGGATGCGGGGTGCTGCCAAACACTGTAAATACAACAGCTATCTGCAGAGGGGGCTGAATGCTCTGTGTTACCAAGCTAAAGTGCAGAAGTGGTCCTCGGTCAGTCTTCTTCCCCTCTGTGACCTACAGGCAGTCAGCAGTGTTCATAGGAGTGTACTCGAGAGCAGGAAATCTGCAGATGCTCATTGGAAAAACTTCTCTGGAACTGTTTTCCCAGAAAATCTATTTTACAGAGGACTTTAATGTGGATCTCTTAAGCTTGGGAAGCAAAAAAATTACACAGTAATTATTAACCTAAATTAGCTACTCCTAATTATTTTTCTAGAACTAAATTCTTAAATGTGGGTAAGTATTTATTAATTTCTTTCACTTGCTTATGAATATACATATTAAGTTTTCTGGATATGAACGTAGTTCACTAATTAATCAATCTGTTATGGAATAATAAACTGCCGCTGACCATTTAGACCCACGGAGAATACAGCCTGCAGATCCTAAGTCTGTTCTTAGACTGGATATTCAAAATTTATGGGTCTGCCAGTCAAGATATAATAAAATGCAGAAACATGCTTGTAAAAAGAAATGTGATATTTGCTGTTCAGCCATGTAATATCTTCTACTTATACATCTCCCTTGAGGATAACTTGATGTTATTGGAAGTGTAGTTTTTTTAGACATGCTTCATTTTCCTCTTTTCAAGTTCTCTTCTTCCTTTTTGTCATTTTCTCTTTCTTTTTTTATTTCTTAGATCTCCTTTGGAAAGTGCCATCCCTTGAAAACAGTAGAAATGAGTAGCATTTGAGACATAACAGTAGGCTTATTTTAAATAATTTGCAATATAAAGCTGAGGAGCAGTTTAGAATGAGTATATTTAAGATCACTGAGATTTATACTTCAGTTATTTGTGCCAGAGCCAGTCTGAACACAGACTGCATGGACATCCACTATCACTGAATAAAAACGTCACAGTTGGGGCCTTTTAGTGGAGTTCACCTACTGATTGAAGCCAGTCAGTAGGGTTCTGGCTCTGTTTTCTAGCAAACTTTGGGAATTAGAGATCTACTGTTAACAGGTAAGCGGCTTAAATGAGAGGTCAAGTAGCTGCATCCAAACTAGAATATCTGAATTTAAAACCCTCATAACTTGTCTCTGTTTTTCTGGCATACTCTATGTATAGAAGCCATGAGGTCTCTGGTGTTGCATCTGTCTGTGTACATAAGTCTGTCTGTATATGCACATCGTATTCCAAATACAGCAATGCTGAAAGGATGCCAGCTTAAGGTCTTAGACTAAGCAACAGTGTGTGTTTTGTAATACTCAGTAAAACTGAATGTCATTTGATGATGCCTGTTGGTGAAAGAATAGAGAATACACCCTGCCACATGCTGTAACTTCAGGTCTCTTTGCTTTTATCACTTTACTTGCTTTTATGATGTGTGCAGTGAAAAAAAAAATCTCTTGTGAATGAAAGTCTAGCTTTCACTGCAAGGGTTATTAAATGTGGAGAAGCAGTACAGGCCCCTTTGCTGCGCATAAAAGGTGTTGCCTATGTGGTCGGCCAGCTGGGGAACAGAAAGAGACTGCCTTCTCACCATGACATCAGTGTCCACGACAATTTATATAATAGTTTGGGGAAATCCCTGTGATGGGCCAAGGAAGAGGCAGTAGATCCACTCTGCCTCTTGAAGCTCTATTACTTAATGCAATAAATCTGGAGGAGATGTAACTGCTTCTCCAGCATCCGTAGAGGCCAGATTTGTTTCATGAATTTCTCTCTTCTCATTGCCTTAAGCACAATTACAAATACATTATGCAGCGTGAATTTTCACCCTTTTTTAGCATTCAGTGGTGCTATAAAGCATCATCCTTTCCCCTTGGGTTGAAATTAGTGCATTCCCCAAATATCCTGCTGCCTGTGCCAGCCCACTGTGACCTGGAGAAGGAACACTTCCCCTGATGGGATTTAGTCAATCACATCCACAGTATCTATCAGCTTTCACAGGGGTCAGAAATCCACATCTGCCACTGATCCGGGGTCGCAGGACAACGAGCTGATGCCAGGTTCCGAGTGAGAATAAGCTCTTGATTTTCAACAGGGGGAGAAGTCTTATGTACAAAAGAAAACCAGGTCAGATCTATTTACCCATTGGAATGGGCAAACGCTTCTCCCTCTTCCTAGAGGGCCTTTGCTGCTCATTAGATTGCATCCTTTTGAGTGTATTTTTGGCAGAAAGACACTGCACAACACCAGGCACTGTGCTCCAATTGAATGCGGTGCAGAGTGTGACATGGAGCATTGGTATCTCCTGTGCACAACAGAATTTGACAGAAATTTAGAAGAAGTTGGGGTTTGGATTGAGAGGCAGTGATCAATTCTGACAGCATCCTGCTCTGCTCAATATTATCTCTGAACTGCCTGGAACCAAATGCCAGTGTGCAGTGCATTTCTTCCCAAAGTTCAAGAGGGTAGATGTAAACACAGGCCATAAAAGACCTGCATGTCTTGAGCTTGTAAGGGTCGTAATTCTTTCCAGCAAAGTTACCTTTCCTGTTTCTATGAATTACTCTTACATTCTTGTAAGAGATACGGTTTGAGGTATTTATGGTGCATTCAATTCTGCTATCATTGATTTACTGGACTAAACCTGCTCCAGGATATGATGTAAAGCCCCTAATTCCAAAAAACTCTTACATCTCAGCGAGAACAGCATTTTCTGCCCTGTTGCCCTCAAGCAGATGACCAACGGAGATAAACAGAGGGCACTCCACTCTCGGTTGCAATGTGCTTGGTGATGTGAAGGAATCAATCAGACAAAAGCAGATTATTAGAGTGTCTGAGAGAGATCAAACATTGCTGGCATCTTCACCCACACACAGTTGATTTACAGGCAAGCTGATAAAGTGCTGCAGCTCACTGTCAGAAGTACATGACAGCTCCTCTAGCTCTATGGATAAATTATTGCTGAAGCCCATGATAACATTTCTCCACCTAGCAACCAAACATAACAGGATGTGGCTTTTAGTACTCAGAGCCAGAATGATACAAAGAGAAAACACAGAAACTCTTCAAGCAGTGAGGTAGTGCAATGAAAAAGAAAGGCATGAATAGATTTTCACACAAATGCACACACATGCATTTTGTATATATCTATATCGGCTCTGCCAGCATAAAGCTGACTTTGTTTTAAGCCATGTATTTGAAAATGCACATGCAAAAATGCACATAATTGATGCGAGCGATGACTGCAGTAGCAGAATGGCAACAATGGTAATCATGCAAGTGTGTATGCATGCAAACTGGAGCTCGAGGGTATGGGAAAGGTCCTTCTGTGGGTGTTTGTGACTGTACAGCTTGCCTATACACCCAAGGCTACACTGTGTGAGCGGCTAGGAACATATATGGAAAACATTAGGTGATTCCTTTTGCTTGGAAAAGTGCCAGCAATATGAAGCCAGCAATATGAAACCAGCAAATGAACCAGACTTTAAATAACCCTATCTTGATATAAAAAAAAAGGCAAATCAAAATAATCTAATTATTTGGAAGACAGTGCTAAAGAAAGGTGTAATTCAGAGATTCTCTTTATCTGGTATCTTTTAAAATAATAAGTAATATAATCTGCAAAATATTGCATCATGGCTATTAGACATTGGGACTGCTCTTAAAAATTAACTTGAGTTAATTAGAGCATGTACTATGTGCCTATAGAAGACTAAATCAGGCTCTGTCTCAGGGGCCAGACGTAAGTGCTTTTCAAAAACTGAGAATGTGACCCTGACAGCTTAAAATCTAAAGTATATTGAAAGTACTCACAGGTTAGACATTCTGCTGCCTTAGATGCCTTTAACAAATTTTCTTACTTTGAAATACACTTCCTTATTTTAAAATGATTTTTTTGTCTTCGTTGCTCTACTAGAAGTCAAGCCACAGAAGAATAGGGAAATGAATATGGAAATAACCGTATGAAAGAAATGATGAAACCTGTTCATCTGCAGGGTTCTGCCAAATGAACAATCAGGAAATGTTGGGGTTTTTTTTCCTCCCTATGGCTTTTTCAGTTACAAGAGTTTAGAAGAGGTGAGAGGTAAGTGAGAAATTCTGAGATGTAAAAAATGTAAGCTGATGATATCCCTTAAGTAATTCTTCATATTACTTGTTGGTTTGTCATATTAAGGACTCGGTATTGTTTATATTAAGGACTTGGTACTGCTTGTCTGCAAACTGAGATCTAAGGCCAGTTTGCATTTGTACATTTCAATTGTGTTTCTTTAGTCACTGCTGTGATTGAATGTAGTCTCAGCAAGCAAACTTGCAAGTTGGCTTAATTAACCATTTGCACTTGCTAATAGCCTCACAACATCATTATCTGTATGCACCTTTATGAAAGTATGGACCTGAGTGGAATGTTTTCCTTATTAATAAGCATGCTCCTGGCTGGATTACTCAAAGTGCATCTTACCTTTCTGCCTGCTGGACGTTGAGTCCAAGGGTGGACTCTGTGGTCGTTCATCATATTTTAAAATCTCCATCTAATTTTACCATATACCATGCAGACTTACAGACACATTGCAGGTCAGTTTCTGTCAGACCTCATGGGGAGGATTTAACTGCGCAACTCTTGTAAAAGCCAACAGAAATTGCATGGATTAATCCTTGCGTGCTGCATTGAAAAATTACCCATAAATATTTCACTATTATGTTTTATTATTACAGTCAAATTTGTTTTATGTACTTGTTATTTAAGGGATAATAGGGCAGGTGTCCCGTTTTATGAGGCAATAATCTGGTTCACTTTGGCTCCATAGTTTATCCCTACCAGTGAGCTGCATTATCACCAAGGGACATGGGGAGCTTGTCTTATTATAGCAATAATAATAATACCTTATATTTCTACAGCACCTTTCCTCTAAAATGATCCTAAAGCATTTTACAAATCCTATTTGATTTTTGACAACTGGGGTCATCTCAAGGATTATTTCAACAGTGCCAGTTCTTGAGTCAAGATAGAAACCAGACTTTAGACCATCCAGACATGCTGTCTTGAATCTCTGAAAACATTTGCTGTTTTATACATCTCTTACTCAGATAACTGGGTGCACACGCGTTGGGGATGAGATTCCAAATACTGATGGATGTCCTTGGCTGTGGGACCATGGGTTCACATACTGTGCAAGTGGAACGTGATGCCCTTCAATTCAGATGTCTTGTAAATGTCTCTTTGTAAGATACATTAGAAACAGCTCTCTGAGGAGTGGTTATGAGAGCTGGACTGCAGGCGTGCAGAGACAGCTCTCACATTTATTGAAAGGTTTGCTTGAAACCAGATGAAAGGGGAGTGATTCCAACCCCTTCATTAGGTAATGGTCCTCTTCCAGATGATTTAGATTATATATCCTCAGTATGGCCATGACGATAGGTAATGTTCATAGAGTCATAGAATAGTTAGGGTTGGAAAGGACCTTAAGATCATCCAGTTCCAGCCCCCCTGCCATGGGCAGGGACACCTCACACTAAACCATGTCACTCAAGGCCTCGTCCAACCTGGCCTTGAACACCACCAGGGATGGAGCATTCACAACCTCCCTGGGCAACCCATTCCAGTGCCTCACCACCCTCACAGTAAAGAATTTCTTCCTTAGATCCAATCTAAACTTCCCCTGTTTCAGTTTGAACCCGTTACCCCTTGTCCTGTCACTACAGTCCCTGATGAAGAGTCCCTCCCCAGCATCCTGTAGGCCCCCTTCAGATACTGGAAGCTGCTCTGAGGTCTCCACGCAGCTTCTCTTCTCCAGGCTGAACAGCCCCAACTTTCTCAGCCCTTTTGGTAGATGCACGTGCTGCTGACAAAAGAAACCATTCTACTTTCTTCAGTGCAGCTTAGCTGTGTGCTAGTTTGGGTCTGTATTAGTATATTAGCTATATTCAAGGGTATATCGTGTATTTGCTGTATTCAAGTTTGGCCTAGGCTGCTGTTATTTTTCCTGAATACCAGTGACTGGGTCTGAAGCTGCCTTACAGACAGAAGTTTTGATGTGTGCCCATTCCAGTGCCCTTTTCTGAGCCTGTGCACCATGGAGTCTTGGTTAGTCTCTGAATAACGTCATCTAACGTATATGCCTCGCGTGTCTAGCCCTTCATCCAGCACCATGTGCCACAATGTCACATCACTCAGTATTTGAAGCCCCCAGGTGACTTCAGAGCTTGTGATTACAGTGTTTCCTCTCAGTTACAGACTGCCCTAAGGAAAAGAGTTGCCAAATTGAGACTAGGCTTGCCTTTTATTAAAAGTAAAGAGGATTTACCTACAAATATTGTGGGGTTTTTGAGGGGATTTTTTCTGCTGCGTCACTCTTTGACACTTCTTCCTCTTGTTCTTTGTCTGTGAATCTAGAAAGGCAAAAACCTGTATGTTTTACTGTAATATGAATATCTAGTAATTTCCAGTCATAGAAGTGGTTTATATCTACTTGAAAGCTGAAGCCTGCTCTGGTGAAGTTATATATTCTTTGATTAAATAACATATATAAGGATGTTTGCTCTCTTAACATCACAGGCATAAGGGCATTAGCTGCTCAGAGGTTACTCATTCCTCCCTTATCCAAAATCCCAGGCTGCCCTAAAAAACTTTTCCAACTAACGTCTCACTGAAATTGCCAGATTTCCTTCCACATTAACTTAGAATTTTACAATATGAATTTTCCCCATGGAAAACAAACAAAAAAGAACTTTAAAAAAATTTTCCAGATTTTTCCTTATTTGCATCTCGCATGATTCAGCATTCTCAGAATATACTGTTTTGTTTATTGTTGGAGGAAGAAAGGATCGGTTTCTGCTGTCTTCATAGAGAATTAGTTGACCAACCAGATTTTTAAACTATCAGTGAGTAACTGTGCCAGTAGTTGCTTGAAAGGATTTTTATTAGCTCGCACCTATGTTTTTGAGTACCTAAACACCTCAAAATGTTTCATTTCATTATAGCATTGTGGCTAAGGGATAATGCTTTCATTAGATCTATCATCCATTCACAAAATATAGCTCTGTGCGACATTTACATCAGTAAAACAAATCATATTGTGCCTCAACTTTCCCCCATTAGTAACTAAATGGATGTCTTGCCTCACCCAGGCAACAGGATATGTCAAAAGTTCATTGGATTTACGGATAACAAATCACTAGCTATCTTTCAACCATTGTACAAATTATCAAACATTATTTTATGTCACCGAGTGAGCTGACTGGGCCGTGATTCAGGCATGTGCTGAAGTTCCTTGTTGAGTTAAGCATCTCAATATCTAAAATGAGTATTTAGACTCCCAGAAGTACCAAAGTTTATCCAGGAGTTCAGTAGTTCAGCACCTACTATTTTGAGTCTCTGGATCTACCTTTCCCCTTTTAGTTTGGTTGGGATTTTTTGGTAGTTGGTTGTTGTGCAGGTTTTTTGTTGTTTTGGAGTTTTTTGTTTATTAGAAAAATTCAGGTTTTCATAACTTCAAGGAAGTTGCATACATCTCATTATATTACAGTGTTAACATTTCTAATATTTCCTAATGACACCACTATAAACTAAACATTGGAATGAAAAGATCTACAACAAAAGTGGAGCCTAGAGACATTTAATGTGAACACGTTTCTGGGGTAGCTCAGGATGTGTTTGGGGAATGTATAGAAGATTATAGAAAATTGGTTCAATTATGCCCTCAATTACAATGTGTAAAGTCATCATACCCTGCAACTGATGGCAGAATTGGGACCAAACAGTGTATATTAAGAAATATGATGTAGCTTTTATGTTGATTTCCTGTTTTCTGCTCATGTATCATGTTTTATGTTTGTCTGTTATTTATGCAAGACAGCTATCCTTTATTAAAAGGTTATTATGTTTTAAAATAAAACCCAGATAGAGCTGGGAGAGCATGTCTCATGAACACTCCCGTTACAATGCTTTACTGACTGGCGAAGGCCCCATTCCTAAGGGAAACAACAGTGGGGTTTTTGCCACATCCGAATCCAGGTGTTCAAACTCTGCTGAAACCACTTTGCACAGAGATAGGAGAAGTATTAAAACAACTGAACCATCTCCTCTTCGCAGAAAACAGCCGCAGTGCAGGCAGCTATGTACAAGTACTGCTTGTACAACCCTGTCCCCACTGATGACATTTCCCTTCACCTGCTCATCTGGAGTAGTCAGCTCCAAGTGAGCCAGTCTTTTAAGTCTCCAGATACTATTTTAATTCAGCTGCCAGTAAAGGTGAGGTGCCAGTAAGTATATTCCTGGTTTTGTAGAATGGTTTTCTGCTTTGTCAGACACCACTGAGCAACCATTAATACTCAATGGAAATTTTGGCTGTATTAGGAAACTACCTACAATGAATGCTGATAGCACTTGACAAACACTGAGGTTTTTGTTACTGCTTATACCACAGAACTCCAAGCACTACCCGGAATTAGGAGGTTTTTCTAATTCAATACCTATGGCAAATAACCAAACCATGCTAGAATATGCATAAAATATGAAACAAATACTGTAGTTCAATATTTGCAAAGAACTTTGTGAGCATAAATCCTGACTTACAAAATCAAAGGGAGATGTCAGAGTAGTTAACCAATGTTGCTTGTCTACTATGTTGATTGGCTTTACGAATACATGGATCCATGGTTTTCAGTTAGGCTTGCATGATTTAGCCGATCATATTTAACAAAATCTGCCATCATCTTGCACCCCATAAATGAGCTCCCAAAATGTATAGCATGCGATTACCTCCTGGGTTTTTTTTAAGTGAAAGCCTCCAGCAGCTGAGAGATTCTATAGTTCTCTGAGTGTTCAGACAATTGAAGCACAATAAAAAAGAATCCTTTTCTGTGGCATCAGGGTTTTTTGAGGCTGTGGATATTAGGACTTAGATGTGTGATGCTTGTGTGATCAGCAATACAATTCTATATTCATGAGAAAGTAAAATATGAAGTATAGTGTAAAGTAGCTGTTGCATTCATGCTTTATCTTGAAACAGTAATTGAATAGCTGCTAAGTGCTGAATCCTGAAGGGGAAAAAAGCCCCGTATGGTTCTCTGGCATTCCTTTATGCTACAAGAGTTCATCCATCAGTCCTAATTTATGAAATGCCTTCGTATTTTGGCCTTCCAAAATTCAACCAAATATGTTTCAGATGCAATGTCTTTATTATCTTGTGCTTTATCAGAAGAGAGGGAGAGGGCACTGAATTTCCATGAATTCTCGTTGCTATCTCTCTGAATATGCAGCCCAGACAAAGAACCCTTTGAATGTAAAGTAAGAGAAGTGCTAATGCTCAGCTATAGCTTGATGCTGAACTCTTACAAGCATGAAAATCCTTCTCACATTTCAGTGCACGCAGCACCTCCAGCTGCTAATATACAATAAAAGAAGGCACGGTGAAGCCCTAGCACCATGAAAAGTTTTTAGTAGTCTGTTGAAGGTGCCATTCATCACATTATTGAGTGCATCTCTGATCTGATTGGCTTCCTCAACTCCCATTAAAATGGAAAATAAGGGCTGCGTAGGTTCAGTAACTTTCAGGTTCACCAGCAGCTTGCAAAACTTGTGTCTCCTAAAGGTGCCTAACCTCTAATGGAGGGGAACACTCTGCTTGGGCTAATTCATCCTTGACAAATATTTTGGCTATTTTGTTCTTGGTATTTGAGCTACTTCAGCACCAGCTCAGATGTCACTCCACTGTAGTGTTCTTCTGGACATAGACGAAACTGAAACGTGGTGCTTTTCCACCAGGACTTCTATCCCAACACACTTTTGTTGCCTGCAGTATTTCACAGGAAATGTAAACAGCCTGCCTCCGCTTGGAGTTCAGCAATAGCCAAGTTCCTGGCAAAAATATTGACAGAAAACAAAAGCTCCCTGTAAGCTACAGAGGGTCTCATAGTGCTCAGGTTAGATCTATGGCCTTCCAAACCACTGAAGGCTGAGAGAATTGTGGAATTTGGCTCAGCTGGGCCGCCTTCTTCCTGCCCCGAAATTTCAACACAAACATAAAATGAAACTTTTTTTCTTCAAGCATATTTAATTGCTTTCAAGTTTTGGCACTTCTGTTACTCTGGATTTCCAGGGCGTCCCATGGTAATGATTAGAACTAAGCAAATACCTCAAAATATTTTCCATGAAGACTCCCTTGAATAAAACATCGAATAGCCTTCAGCTGTGTTCACACCCCTTTCATATTTGCTTTCTCTGAATATTCCAGTGACTGATTTACGGGCAGAAATGTTAACTGAAACAGCAATTTTTAAGGGAATGTTGCATAACATTTATGGAAAGCAGATTTTAAATATGGATATAGTAACTAAATGCAGTCTGACTTGAGCAAAAATACCAGGTGATTTGAGTCCACTAGTTGAAGTAACCCATCCCAGTGTCCAAAAGTGCAGAGACCACTAACAAAAGGAGTCTCTGTCCACCATAAAGACTGAAAATGAGGACCAGATAACTTAGGAGGTACTCAGTGAGTTTTGAGAAAGTGCCTGAGCAGAGTGTGCGTCCAGCTCCTGTTGACAAAATACCTTCATAAATCTGGCCATAACTCAAAATAAATGTTGGATATTGAATACATTTGAAAAATGTGAAAGTAATTCAAATTTAATCATGAACAGGAGAAGAGACTGAGATCATTGACTTAGCTGTTTACTATGAAAAAGTTGATTTGCTCTACTAATGATACAGGACTCTCGGCTACTTCTTGAAGATGTCATTGTCAAAGAGCAAATATTTGCATATTGCTCTTCATCATCATTAGTTTTGTTTTGGACGGTGAGTCATTAAGACCTACATCTTAAAAAGTGTATAAATAT
The DNA here is from genome assembly GCF_963264785.1 of Psittacula echo. Taxonomy (NCBI): domain Eukaryota; kingdom Metazoa; phylum Chordata; class Aves; order Psittaciformes; family Psittacidae; genus Psittacula; species Psittacula echo. The sequence continues at coordinate 2,678,806 of NC_137747.1, forward strand.
TGTATGTCTAATTTACATCAGTGGCTAATATGTGCATAAATCAGGTGCGATCACCCAGAGATGACCAGCCATGGCATCCTGGGATGTGCAAGGATGCATGTAGGCAATTCACATTATTAATTGCAGTAAAAAAAAAAGCTGAACACAGTTTTAAAATATGGTCTTAAAACTCTCAGTTTCTGCATATGAAGCTCTTATCCACTCTGTAGCATGTTCCAGAGAGAGACAGTTTTGCTGGTACAGGGAACCTTCAACAGACCTGCATTATTCCCCTATGAGTGCAAAAATATCTTCATGCAATATCTGAAAAAAACTCATTTAAATGCTCTGTGAATACAGCCCTTCCCAAAGGCCAAGATGTATTCATGTATTTTGGATGATCTTCAGCTAGAAAACTGTGCAGCTAATGCACCAGCTTACAATGTAAAAATTTAAACAAAATAAAACAACAGGGAAAAAAAAAGAAAATGGAGATAAGCTGAAAAAGCCAGCCTACGGCCTCTAACCTAGATTCAAGCTTTTAAATAAAGACGGTCTGAGTATGTTCTTATTACCCAATTCCAACAACAGCTAAGGTTTGTTCTTTGAAAATGAAGAGCCTGTGTATTTTCTTAGGGACGCTTATACTATATTGTACCTTTTTCTACTCTCTGGAAAAATCTCTTTAAATATCAGAATCAAACAACAGTTTCAAGGATGGAGATTGCTTTTTTTTATGATAACAAATGGAAGGATTTAAAAGATAGAAATTATGAACAGATATTGTAAGTGCTTTACCCGAGAACCTTAAAAGTTTAGACTCAGAGTAGATATCAGGTTATTAAAGATACTCCAACAGCTACCCTATCTTAGGCAGGATGCATAAGTGAACAGACTTTAGTTTCCCTTTCTTTCCCAAAAAAAATGTGCTTACCCTACTACCATCACATGCTAAATTAAGTCATGTCTGTCTTTTATTAATAAGACAGCTATTTTCTGTGCTTCTTAAACTTTTCTAAATTTTCTTACCACAAACACTGTTCATGTCTTATCCTGAGACTGATAACAGGGTTTCTATAAAAATGAACATTCATGATCAAAGAGCAACTCTGTATCGTAAACAAATTACAACAACTGGGCATGCTTTGAAAGAGCTTAACCTAATTAAGCTCAAACACTTTTGCAAAAGCTTAAAAAAAAAAAAAATGGGTGTAATTGGAGCTCCATTCAGGTTCAGCTGACTTCATATTTTTAGTTTGTTTGGCATTTTTTTCCTTTCAGAGCTTTGCATAAACAAAACATTTTGACAGTGTTGCCTTCCTGGGAAAAATGTTGGTGGTGCTGAAAATTCAGATTTCTAAATGAAATGCAGTTCTAATTGCTCATTTTTACAGTTCTTGTAATTCACGAGAAATGTGCATGCCAAATGCAGATCTAATTCGCACATGACTTTCACAATCGTGTAATACTCGTGTGCATGCAAGTGTAACTGAGTTGGTGCCCATCGTGTGCTGGAAGGCCAGTAATTCTGTGTGCGTATCTGAAATGCGACTGAAGGTATTTTTCTTACCAAATTCATTCACAAAGTAAGGGTTTGGTTTTGAGAACTAAAATGGAAATCCCCGTGGCATCATCTGATGCCATTGTCTTAAACCACGTTGTGTGTCTGAATGTCCAGGAGTGTTACACATTACTCCAGCCACAGGATGCCTTCATCATTTTCAGTGCAGGTTGTTGGTTCCTTACAGAAAATTAACATTCAGGCTGATATTATCGGACACTCAGATTTTGGTATCTAATTTATGATCTCACTCTCTACCTCCGTTTCGAATGTATTATGTAAAACTTTTCTCAAGTATTTATAGATTTTAGAACACTAAGTTACGAAGATTGATCATCTCCTTAAATGTGATTCTAGGGTGATTTACAATAATATTATACTTTAGTCTTTTACTCAAGTCAGTGTTCTAAAGGTACAGAAACACCTGTGGATGGTAAAATGGCACAGAAAGAATCTATTTATTGAAACATCAATTGTCTTAACATTAGAATGAATAAATCTTTTCTAATCTATATAAAACTGTGTTTCCCTCATCATCGTAAAAACTGAATGCTTTTTAGCAGAGCTATAAACATTATAATTATTATCTGTCACGTGTCATCTGGACTTTTCTTCTGCAGTGAATTATTTCCTAATTTTTATAAGCTTTTAATTTTATTGATCTTTAATTTCATAATGAAAACAATTTGCTGTTTGCCTAACTGTAGAATTTCCACAAGGAGATAGTGGTTTTCTGAATGCTCTTTGCTTCTTTATATCTCTTCTGCACTCAAATACCAAAATTCAAGCTGTGATTGGTGTGGGGATAAATGTTTGTGTGAGTAACTCTACTATAATGTATACCTATCAGGAATATTTGGAAAAAGAGCTTCAGGTTCTTTCTTATCTACTCCTAGCAATCCTGCATAACTGTTTACACTAAATTTTGTTCGTTGCATATCCATGCTTATAAAAGTTCACTATACTGATGATTACAGAAGGCCTTAATTGCAATAAATATTTGTGTTCTCCAATACTCACTTTTTCAATATTTATCATTTATTTTCCATTTTATGAGAAGAAAATTTTCAGTAAAATTTATTTTAATAATTGGAAAGTATTAGAAGGGCTAAGGCAAATTACCTGTAATTATATAACCTCCTGATTCTGACCGTGTTTAACAGATTAAATGTTCTGTCTTTACAACTTTCAAGGTTAAGTGCTCATAATGGGACATGCTGGTGAATAGATCATATAATCCACAGCAAGTGGTACTCAGCAAACCAAATGGAAGATAGTTATTAAAATCCATAGCATACAACTTTAATCTAACACTCAAATTATAAAGGAATCACTTGGAAAGAGCTAAAGGCTATTTGCAGGTTCAATATATTCACTTTGCTCTCAACAGTGATCAAAGTTTGGAACTTCACATGGCTTGGACTGGTGTAAGAGCTAATTTGGAGGAGCTGCAAAAAATACTGTTGTATCCTCAAGCTACAGCAGTTTCATAATTGGAGTCTTATACCTGTGAATGAGTGAGCAGCCGCTTGCATCGCACAGCTTTCAATAGGTTTACATCACTGCATTTGTAAGGGTTAAAAGTCAGTGAAATTAATCTGAACACTAAGACACTCTATTTTCCACATAAAGTTTTCTAACTGAAGCAATTGGTTTGGGGGTTTTTAATTGGTGAATATTACTTTAAAAACAGATGTAAAATTGAGAGTCATCTGTGCAGGGATATTTCAGTCACTGTCAAGCCCTCCCAGTAAGTTCATGCCTGCCTTTGTTCCATATATCATTATTTTGTTATTTTTAATTTTCTTGAGTTTATCGGTATTTTCTTTTCTTAATCTATCCTGAAAGCCATGCAAAGACTATAAATTTAGGTCCAAAATTTCTTTAGCCTAAGGGTGACACATTAAGCAAGAGGGTGGTTTTCTTTCTTTCCAAACAGGGCGCCTTTCTATGTGTAACTATTACACTGAAACTGTAGTGAAAGCCCTCTATCAAAACAGCCACACCACCTTTGTATTGCTGTTTTTCCTCTGTCAGTCCTTGAAATGACCTTGGTTTAATTACCTGCATCTCAATGAGTGAATCTGCATAGAAAGTGAAGGTTAATTAATGAAGGATCATTTCTTACTTTAAACCCGTCAGGCAGTGGCTGACAAGCAAGTCTGGTCCATGCAGTATTATCCTATATCTCATTAGAAATGGTCAGATTGATGTGCTAGCTCTGGTCTAGAAAAAGGAACAGGACAGTTTGCTAATGAAGAGAAGCGATGGTACTCTTGCAAAAAATTCAAAAGCCTATGTAGAAGTGCATTATCATTAATGTTGTTGACTGCAACTTTTTCTACTATCTCCTTAATTTTTAGAGTTTAATTTACTATTTTTAAACTCATCAAACTTCAAAGTTTTCCACCCAAAAGTTTCTGTAGTTTTTCTACCTGAATGAATCTGGCTAAAATTGGCAAAACAATTTGATCATCTCTCATATATTTGTGTAGCTGTCACAAAATCCAATCAGGTTGCAACATTTTAAATCTGGTTGCCACAAGAATTCATACTCTTGACCTGTTGTCAAGACAACTGACTTCTAGGTCTCTAAGGGAATCCTTACTCTGGATTGCATTGCTATTTCAGAGCTCAATGCTGCTTTGTTAGCATTCCTCATGGTGTCCAGCAAACCATCCATAGGCATGGCTGAACTGGCCTTCCCATTAGGGTGTATTTTCTCATGGACTCAAGAAAGCTATTTTACAGCTCTATAAAGGTGAAAAGTAATGAAGCAAACTGAGGAGGGTCTTACTATTATGCTGTCATCCCTGTAAATAAATCAGTGATTAAATAATGGTTACTTTCAGCTATAGCACATTGAGCAATGTGCCACAAGACCAGGCCTCCTAATCTATTGCTGCTCTTGTCTCCAGCAAACCACACATCCTTATGGTGAAAGCTTCAACTTTGCTCATTAGAGGTTTTAGGTTTTTTCTCAAAAAATAAAAACCAGAAAATATTTTATTGTGGAGATGACAACGAGGTGAAACTTGGGAGCTGCAACATATCCTTACTATGGAGCAGCCCATGGGTGTAAAATATCCACAAAGAGAACTGGAGACCAAAACAAAAATCCAGAAAATAAGAATTGGAGTAAGACAGTTTCTCAAAGCAGCTGAAACCAAAGTTCAGAAGTTTCACTGAGAGCCCTAAAGCCCTCTGTATTTATGGTCATAAAGAGACAGACATACACTACACGTAAATCTTTTCTTTCCTATCACTCATGGTTTTGGTATCAAGTGGCATGTCCATGATTTTAGATATATATTTGCAGTTTGTTTATTTTGAAGACCACGGTGGAGAATGTATTTTAAAAACAATAAACAGTGTCTTGCATCCGGCTGTCACTTAGTGTGATGGAGGTAATTTGGTCCTGGGCCACTTGGAAATTTTCAAAACATAAAGTGAGACTCAGTTTACACCGAAAGTCTTTTAATAGACATTTGCAGACGGATGGATTGCACCTGCAGTGATTAATTGCACTCTGAACACATTGGATTGCAAAGATCAAACCAGACCTAGTTCAGTGTAGAACTTTACCTTCAAAAGGCAATACCCCACTAGAATAAAGAGCATGAAGACTTCTAGGCACTCTAACCAGATCAAAGGAATCCAACCTCAGCTATGAAACCATCTTTGGGCATTTTGGGGTTCAAAGCAGTGATGCTTTGAGGTCAGAAGGTGTTTTCCTCTTTTTTATTTGTCTCCCTTATTTTTTAACTTGGGAGTCAGGCTGCATTCATAACCACCTGCAGTGCAGACACTACGCAAATGTTCACATCATTGACAAGTTTTCCAAACACAGAAGTGGTCACAGAGGCTTCCTGTGGTGGTGAACAAAGAACGTTATCAATACCAAAGGTTTGTTCGCTTCCATGTTTTGACTATATTTGATCTTGCAAACATTACAGATTTAGGCTGCCTTGCAGTTTGTAAGGAAAATGTTGTTTCTTTGCTTTAGGTTCTACTATGCTCTTCAGCATCTTGTATTTTCTCTACCATTTTTAGCATCTTCCCTTTTCAGACTTATCCGCAGATTAAGAAATAATAACAAAACAAGTCTAAAAAATTTAACTTTTTTCATCATCGGTTTTGAAGGCTTACATAAAAGAAGGTGGGACTGAACTTGGAGGTAAAACTTTACTACACTATATGAACCAATTTATTTTTATGAAGATGTAAATGGTAAATTGCTCTCACCCTGTCTTAGAGTGGAAAATGTCTTGTGTGATCATGCTTCTGCCTCTTCTATGAAATGTGACTTTTCTATATGCAGAAATGTTAAGAATTGTTTCTGGTTTGGGCATGTGCCAGAATTTAACTCATCATACCTCTATGTTTTCAAGTACTGGGGAAAAAAAATGATATAAAAAGTTTTCTGTAGCTATGAAACTGAGCTCATTTACCTTTGTAATTTTCTATTAATTTACTACTAGGATTAATTTTGCATTTAATTCAGTCCTCTAATGGCTTAAAACTGTGTCTTTGGTCTTTACACATTTGTGGTCTCAGTCATGTCAAGCTTTTTCATCTACTTTATGTTCATTTATTTTAACTTTTAGTGGTCTTCCAGCCAATTCTTTATCCTTTTTATTACAAGAGCATGAAATTTTATAATGCCCTAGAGCTTTGTTAGTCAGCTGCTACAAGGTTCTTAACCTTAGTTAATTTATTCTTTCACTTTTGACTTTCAGATATGGAGCATGCTTTAATATTTTGGTTTTGAATATGAAAGCAACTTTTATTAAGTAGGTTTATTGCATTAATAGATCCTTATTTAATTTTTACAGTAGTGTTTAGGTATCCCATTATGTATGTATTATTTTACATAGTGATTTCTAATTTTTTGTAATACAATTTAAACTTTACTATATTAAAATATTACTAATATAACAATTATAACATTGTTAGGTAATTTTACTACAGAATCGTTGTAAGCAAACGTAAGAATGTTCTTTGTCATTGTAAAACCTGCTATTTTTTTGTGGTTGTTTATTACATTAACAAATCCTAAGCAATTTTGCTTATGTACAGAAAAATAGAAGGGAAATCGCTAAAATTATTACTTGCCTTAATTTTACATGGTTTTTACATACCCCCATTAAGTGATGTAATGCTGGCCAGTGTTGCAATTTGGGCTGTCCCACAGGAATTCATTAAATCCCTACAGCCATGTTATTATCCCAGAATTTCATATTTTTATCTTTCAGAAGTGATTATTAGCATTCCCAACCAGACAGCAAAGCTTAGAAATCTAAATGTTAGTCTCCAACTTGAAAAGGCTAAGGAAAACCCAAATATTACAAGGGGAACAAAAAAAACCCAAAACTGTTAATTTCTATTTTTAATTCCTTTATTCTAAAGCTGAAATTCAAATTTTGTAGGTCTGACTCACATTATACTTGGAATGTGACCACTACATAAATAGAAGAAGTTCCAAACTCAGAAAGAGGAATTCTGAATTTGTTTGGGACCTATATGTGGACTTACTTTGAAATCCATTGAAATGAAGACAAAGACTTCATTTTGCTTGAATTTTTTGTAGTCCCTAAAGAAAAGGCCATTTTAGAAATATTTTGCTATGCAACTTAACCTGCTTCAATCCAAGGAATGTAACCTGCTTTATTCCACTTAGGTGAGGCATAAAACATGCTTTCTACATATTATGTTTTACCCTTACACATCACCAAACTGGGCCTTTTAGTTTGTAATTCATCTTAAATCTCTGTTGGTATTCCTCTTCTTCCTCTTACTTTTTTTGACATTAAAATATGTTATTTAGCTCATTTAAATCATCATACTGGTGCTCTCAGCAGTGAGTCATCTTTGAAGATGCTTTAGGAAACAAGTGCACATGGTACCCTGGCCTAGAAAAGGTTGCACCCTCATCAGAGAGGAACCCAGACACAAACAAGGGTTGGCCAAAGGTCTGCACAAGCCCTGTGCACCATTTTTATCCCACATTCAATCAGCTGTGCATGACAGTTCGTCAGCCTGTGCAGCTCCCATGTATGGTTTACTAACAGGGATCAAAGATCTGGACAGGAAAAAGTGGAAGCTGAGCACCAGAGAATAAGGGTGATATTAAGGAAAGATTAGATATCAGCTTAACTGATTTACCCTAGACTAAACATGACCAGTCTTCAGTATTCACTGAAGAAGCATGTTTTGAAGAAAGAGGCTCAAAGGAAAAGAGGTTGGAGGTGTATGAAAGCTGCAGCTCAAGTGGTGCTGTAACATATCCAGCATTAAATGTCATGGCCTAACCCCAGACAGTATTATGAACACAATACTGACAGGCTTATTTGCCTTCCAAGTCTTCAGAGTGTGTAGAGTTCACATTGTCAAACCTTTTCTTTTACAGAGACCTACAAAGCAATATCCTACTTTTCTTCTTATCCGAGAAATATTCCCTAAGAATACATTGGCTTCAGCAACCCAGGCCCCAAAAAGTTCCTCGATAAATTCATGGCAGGTAACGAGTTCTGTGTTGGATGGAGAAGATCCAAAAGTTAATATCTGAAAAAAAGACAAAAGTCATGACCAGACAAATTACTAAATGAGCAGCTGGAGAACAGGTAGCAAAAGAAAGATAAGGAAGAAGTTGCTAAGCCGAGTTGAACCGTCATCAAAGTAAGAATGAGAGGAGGCAACCCTACCCACTTCTGGTATGGTGATGAATGAATATGAACAAGAAGAAATCTGAACATTGGTGTAAAATGAATGTTCAGCTGAAGGCTAGAAGGCAATTGCCAAGTAGTCCTCAGTGTCAGATTTCAGACATGCAAAAGTGCTTGAATGAACTGCATCCCTATCCTGCTGAATAAGGATGGCAGATATCCTCATAGGAGAAGAGGAGAATAACTGGAAAATACAGTATGCTCTCTCAGTGAGCATACACACATCCCACCCCAAACATCACAGCAAGAGGGCTATTAACATTGCAGAAAGCATCACCACCACTGTGCCTGCTTTCTACTTAAAGCAAGAGAGCTGATCCAAAGGTGGGACTGCTAGAAAATTAGTAGTAGCAAAGGAAAAAAGAGTTCTCATGCAATTCACTGGCTAGACTTACAATAACCGTAGTTGTCTGCCGTATTGTACTTGTATACTTTTCTGGCTCACATGAATCTCCATTAATCTGTAATTTTAATAGAAATGCATTTTCATTTCAGAACAGGTAAGAGTGCCTGCTGTAATTCTTTTTCTCAATGTGGTATAGTTGCTGTTCCACCTGCATTATTTACTTTTGCGTGAGTATCAAACTAACTCAAATACATTGGAGTTTTGTTTCTGTACTACAGGGAACTAACACTTAATGTGATTTTTTTTTCGTATATACATATGAACACATGATTTTTTTTTCATGTATATATGTATATGAACACTGTCAGGTAGAAGCTTTTAGTCATTCTGACATGAGGCTTTCATAAAGCAAAAATATTACTAATACTATTTTGCCTCTAAAGTGCATTTGTTACCAATATGCACTTAAACTGGTGATCAAGAGTTGGTGGGAGAGACACCTGCTCTGCATTTGTTATCTTTTTAATACCTTAGGGATACATCACTTAATAATTTAGTGCTAAACCATTTAGCATTTTAGCCCATCATCTCTTATATTACACATAGGACTTCAGTAATGTCTGATAAAATTATGTGTTAGCTGCCTTATGTGTGTGTAAAACTTAATAAGTCTTCTTCCCCCCCTCAAGTTTAATAACTGATTTCTTACATTTATGGATGTGAAATTTTATTGCTCATGGATATAGTTTGAACCTAAATCTTCATATCTTATAAATTGATTTTTAGTTTCCTTTTTGACCTTATGAATTTCAATCAGACATTGACCTCTTGTTGCTCATGAATCTGACTGATTTAATGCCATATAACAATAATACTGTAGAAAAGCATTATCATAAGAGCCCACAGGGTTTGCTGAAACCCATAACTAGATTTTGGAGGCCTCTAGCAATAATAATTCTTGACCCAAGACTATTCTCTAATGCCTTCATCCTTTACTGTTCTGGACTGGCCCATCCTTGTTTTAGTAGATTCAAGGAAAGTGGTAGAGACTCTCAGGAGGATACGAGCTAAAACTGTATGGAGAAGGTAATGCTGAATATACTTCAGTTACATGAAGCTTATAAAAGACCAATTCTATCTGGGATTTGTCACATTTTGAAACGAGAGGGAAAGACTACTTAAAAGGAATTTTTTGTAACAAAAGGTAGTATTTACGTAGTGTTAAAGATTTTCAGCAAATAAAAATTTAATATTAATTGTCTTTACTGGAATGTATTGTTATTCTTCAGTCTATCATTATGGCTGCAGCCTAAATAGAGGACTTGAATGATTGCTGCTTTGTTTGCTTGGCTGTGCTAATTTAATTTGATTTAATTGCTTATATGCTTTGGTTTACTGAATAACTGTGTGTTGATGTTCATTATTCCTTATTAAGAAAGAATCTTAAAGTGAAAACAAAAGTGTGAATGAAGGACATGGGCCTGTGGCATTAATTTGTGAGTGCTGCATATGACTGACTTTGGGCATGAAAGTTTACTGTATGACTATATTTACTGTGCTTGTATGTATATAGGTACATGGGAGTTTTATTTATTAACTGATTGCTAGGAAGTAAGTAGGGAGTCAACGCTAAAAAATTTAGATAAAACTACTTCTGGTAAACAGGGCAGGGGGTTAAGAAACAACACATGAGCTATGAGCTGTGAAATACTCCTTCCAGACTCCAGCGAAAATTATACAGGTGTTTCAGCATGACAAGGGGCAAAGAGATCAAAAGGGCTAAAATCTGTTAAAAACGACTCCTGTTCTAACGGGATGGTCAGTTTATCAGGGATTTATTTATGAGGAGCAAATTGACACAGTCACTGTCTTGGAGTGCTAAAGGATAATAGGTCTTAAGTATCCAGCATTATATAAAACTTGGGTAAGAGAAGGAGGCCATTTTCATTAATCCTTTTCAATTCCGCTTTGTTATCAGTAAAGTTGCCACAAGGAAAGGCAGAACTCACAGTCTAACATGAATGTCTGTATTGCTTATCTTTTTGATCATGGACTTGGATTCAGAATGCACATGGCCTGAGAAAACCTAAAACTGATGACTTTACTGAGATCTGTGAAGCGAATCTCATGCCTTAGCTCCTGCAGGACATGTGCTGACCTGGTCACATCTATATCCTTTATGTTATATTACATGCAAACACATACGCACAGAGGTGCGCCTGCATTACACCCAGCAACCATTATTTCATGTTAGAGCACAAGAGAAATGGAAGATGGTCCTGTACTTCTCATTAAGGATATCGTGTCCTTGATGCTCTGTACTTAAAAATTAATTAAAAGTGAAGACCTCTTCATGGCAGTCCAAAAACACACTGGCACAGAGCCACATCCATTCATCTTTCTCTAGAGAACTACTCTTTGCATACTGATGGCACTGGACATTATTGGCATATTCTGTCTGGTTCATATAACAACTATCAGTATGAGTTCTCAAGGCTTCTAGTGCAAACATAAAGGTTAAAACTTGAGTTTCCACAGTGCAAGTTGCTCACAGCTTTCTCCAGTCATCACTTTTCTTATATGATGGAGAGTGTAAGACGAGGGCTTGCATTAGTTTTGAAGAAAGAATGCCAAGCACTGCAAAGGACCAAAAGTTAGACTATAGATGTAATCCAGTAGTGAAATCAGATTGCACATGCTCTTTTTTGTAACAGCACAATACAACTTCCTTTTGCACTGGGTAGTAAGCTTTTAAAATGAGAAGTTTGTGTCTGGTGTATTAATGTTCAAAACTTTCCAATTTAAACTTATAATACGATAGGTGAGTAGTTCAAAATATTAATATATGAGCGGAGTTGTATGGTACTACTACTCTTTTTATGATGCTAAAGAGTCAAAACAGTGCTAAGCCATTCTGCTCTCTTATAAAGAATTTAAATTATTTATTGACATGGAAAGTTAAGAGTTTTCTGTGTTTACTCTAGCTTGTATTATATCTGATATGAATGAGGCTGTTTGGAGCTTACCTTTTTATCTAATTTTCTCAATGTTGGCAATAATTTTGCTGTTTCAATAACTGATCTTATTCACCTGCTGCTAAAAACACTTGTCACGTTGAATTACATACCCTGCACAGATATTGTCGCAATTAGCAATCACAAAACATTACAACAGAAGTGTACAAAGATTTAGAATCCAGAATTTTAACTGTATGTAATCATGTCCTAATTTGCTTAGGCACATGCCAATGAGTTCTGTTCATTTGTACGCGCAGTGTATTGACCTGCATATGCAGATGTAGTAATTGTACATGTAAATTTGGAGCAAAGTGATATGAGCATGATCCAAACTTCCATGTCAGTCCTCATGGCCACTGTTTCTGATTGACTGGTCGGCTGTGATCCAGCCAGTCAGAAACACTGGGCCCATAAGAATTAAACCCACCTTGAGTTCAGTGCATGTCTTTTCTCAGTTAGAAAAAGATTACTGACAATACTCATTTTGAAGGTCCTAAATTCATGAATCATTTCACTTCTCCATACAAGTTAACTGCAAGGTAAGTGTCCTGGGTTCAGCTTTATTGGCTGGGCTTAAACCACAACAGTAGAGATTTAACCCATTTTTGGGGTACAAATTTACTTGTCCTACCACAACTCCACTAGCAGCATTTCCAGGTGTGACATGTCCCCCATCGCATGGCAAGAAATCATCTGTGACACCTCAGGTTGTAGCCAGAACAACTTGAATTTAAACCAGAGTAGGGATAGATGGTTTCCAGGGAGGCCTCCTGGACCCACTGGAGTGTGTAGCTTCTCTGTGGGTGTAGCTGCATGTGGGTCACACACCAGCAGCATCCAAGCATCCCACTTTGTTAGTGGGAAATGGAGAGCTGTGCAGATGGGAGACTGTCAGAAGTGCTGGTCTGAGTGAGGCAGGATATACACAGGCTTGAGGAAATTGGTATGTTTGAACTGTGGTCCAAATTGTAAGTATATTTTTCCCCTTAATATATACAGCACACATAGAAATTACCTGCAGTGGCATACCCTTTTTTAAAGAAAATAAAAGAAAAAATAATATGAACAGGGTAGAAAGACCAGAAACATTTATTGCTGCTATTCCCATCCAGTGTCATGACAGAACACCAAACTGTCAGTTACTGGGGATCAATGGCTATTTCTTCTTTTTTGGTTCTCCAGCAACTAGAATCTATTTTGATTTCTTGGTGTCCTTTCTAGTTATGCTGTATTACTCATAACTGCAGCGCAGTGGTAGCTGCCAATACAAATTTAGTCTTTTCTGTTTATTCTGTACTGTCCTGTCAAAGCAGATAAGTCTGCTTTGCATTAGAGCTCAAAAATTTAATTGTGGGAAAATGATGAGTCACTCCAGCTAAGGTAAACCAATGTCTGTGTCAGGGGACGTTCTTTTGATGTACAAAGCAATGAAATGACATCAGGGCCATGAGCCAGAATCACCAAGTCTCACACAGAGGTGTCATTTACATTTCCTTGGGACAAAAAGGCTTTTTGAAGCAGAAAGAAGATTGATTTGGGATCAAGCCGGGGAAAAAAGAGAATAAACCAGGAAAGGGATTCTTCCAAGCTTTATTAGCAATTCAAGCCACCTACTTGTGAACATCTAATCAAATTCTCTCAGGAGACTGCTCAGAGCATTTTCCTTTCTTATCCCTTAGAGGTTGGCCATGAGATGATGGGAGCGACCATCTGTAGGAACCAGAAATGCAGTCAAGCTGGGAGGAGCAGACTCAGTCCAGTTTTGTCAAGGTTTGTTAGAATTGCTCTACAACTGTCTCTGAAGGCTTTTTATTTCTCTTTTCAAGCATAAAGGTTTGGAAACCTATAGATGTTGCATATTTCCTGGCATCATTCTCCACTGCAGAGCTGCATCTGAAATCCAGTTAATTTAAAAGAAGTTACACCAGCCTGAGTCCTACGTGTAATGTACCTTAGGAATCAGAGAATTGGGCCTTCTACATGTCTGGTGGTGCTGTTTGAAGGAAGGACAGCTTGAAAAACCCAGCAAAGCTGCCCTCTGCTGCTACCTCAGGCGTACTTTCAATCTTTCCCAGGTTGAATGTTGCCCTCATAGATCCTTCCTGACTACTGGAACTTTGGCTGTGGAGATCTGGTTTCTTTTGAGGGCCTGCATCAGATTTGCATATCTGAGCTTCATTCACCTTCGTCTGCATTCTAGTGCGTTGAAGTAGACCTTTTCAAGGACAAACATAGCAAGTAACACAGTGACTAAATTAAGTCTGCAAGATTTCCTTGTGATATGATAAATTTTCAACAGAACAAAGCAGAAATTGAGTAGAAATGCATGAGGAAATCCCATGAAGGACTGATAGAAATGAATTCAGAACTTTTTTCAGCATAATTTGGACAAGTGATGATAAAGTCCAAAGTATACAAGTGAGAAGCAATAAGTAAGAAGAATATAACTAGTAAAACAGCTCTCAATTAATTTATATTTTCTGCTACATCTTTATGGTGAAACTCGGCTGTGTGTTAATGGTCCTCAGAAGATTCTAGACAACACTGATGCTCTACTTCTTATTAAGGGTAAAACTCACCCTACTGAAGAGGACAAGCTTAAGATCTATGCACTCACTTAGTACCACTTATCCCAATTTTCACTTAACAAGGGCGTAAGTAGTGTATACGTCTGGATTGTCCTTCTGCACTAAAGTGAATTTTCTCCCTAGTAAATTAGATTGGTCTGATGTGTGCTTAAAAGGAAGAAAATCCTTGCTTTCATTAGGGGTTGTTCTCGGAAATTGCTGCTTGACTTATAACTTAAAAATTTTCAGTTCCTCAAAACTGCCTTGACACTCATACATGGTATATTTACATGATTTACTTCTTGATCAAACAGCCAAGTTGAAGTGATGGAGCCCATCAGTAATGAAGGGGAATAAATTTTGAGGGAGATGCTTGTTCCTTTGCTATTCAAATCCTTCCTGTGGATGGATTTTTTTAATATACATTATTTTGATGTTTGAATAAAATTGGTACAGAGTGGGTTGAGTAGCATCATAAGACCATAAGCATATCCCTCAGCAGAAAACACAGAATGGTGGAATGCAGTTAAATATATAACTTATATGTAAGGGAGATAAACATAAACAGGGTAATTTTGCAAGCCAAGAAGTCATGACAAAGTTTAATTAAATGGAAGGTCTTGTGTGCATGAAGAACTTTGTATATTTTGCTGTGCGCAGTGTGTTACTGATGACAGGTTAGACCCACCTGTGTGTGCATCTATCTTGTTGCATGCACAAGTCCTGCAGTTGTACAAATACACTCTCACCCACTCCCAGATGTAATTATACAGAGCCCTCTAGCTTTTGACTTTAAAATAGGCAGCTGGTTGTACATGTACAAATTAGGGCATGCAGAACACTTTCCTGTGGCCTCAAATGCATGTTTTTATTTGCAGGAACACAGGCTCTGCAAGATATTCCAGTCACAGTTAATGAAGTCCTTAATGAACTGATGGGCCTGTTTCTTATCTCACTTATGCCAGATTTAAACCTATGTAACTCCATTAACTTGTTGAGTTGATCCCAATTTTACATAAGTGTAAAAAAGATGAGAACCAGACGTTTCATGTTCTCATTATCTAAGAGAATACAAAGTATGAAGTTCTTAAAAACATCTTTTCTGTTTTCTATCAGTTACAAAGAGACTTAAGCACTCCTCCACCTTTGACCCTCCTCACTTTCCCTACGTACCAACTTCTGCAGCTACTTACTCTGTTTTCCAACAGCTAGGCTGATCATGCAGGTTTTGATCTCATTTTGGTTTTGTAACTCCTGAAATGAGTTTGTAAACTTTATTCCTAGCGAGCACATTCCTCACATGAATCAAAACTATGCATTCCTCCTCCCTTCCCACAGAGCCCTCTTCTAACAGTTCAGCCTTCTCCATAACATTCCAAGATTTTCTTAGATGTAAAGAAATTACTAGTACAGAAACCAGCCACAGAACATGAGTGTAACACTGTGGAACTGAAGGCAAAATCTTTTTCCTCCTTACAGGCTAACTTTGCTAATGTTTAATCTAGGCTTGCTGTTTTCAGCTGATTATGTTGAACAACTTCTGTCTGCAGTAGTTTACCTTCTATGTGAACTCTGAATTGAAAGATCAGTTTTACCCCAAGGAGACATACCCTGTGCACACAGGGAAAATTATTTCAGATGGTTTTTTTAACTTTTATTGTGTCTTGATATTGCCCTGATATGATTTACAATATAGTAATGTACTGTACACTTTTGTCTCCATAGCCAGGTTCAAATGCCAGTGTGAACCTGATCTTCAAGAAATTCAAGGCAGAGATTCTTGTGAGAAGCTCACGTATTGGGTACTTTTGCCACATACATGACTGAATGACAGAATTGGCCAGCAATACAACAGGAGCCCTAGTGAGACATCTGAAATCCTGAAAGCATGAATCTGAGCTGACCTACACCATGTTAGCACTGTAGAAATGCCTCTGACTTTGATGGAGTCACTCATAATTTACAGCTATGTAAGATCAAATATATAGCCCAGAGTACAAAAATGTTAACATGGATAGTCTCAGTCAGAGAAGGGATGCTTATTCTAATGGTACGTCCTGTCAGTCAAGTCATAGTCTAGATGTCACTTATGAGGACAATGGGTCACCTTTTTTCCTCTATTCTGAATGTGATTAAAAATATAAAAATGAGAGTTAGAATGGAAAAATGAACTATTAGGAAAATAAATAAGAGGACTGAAAAGATAAATTAGAAAGGAGAATGAAAGGCAAGTGCCTTAAACAGCCCCAAACCAATTACCTCGGGCTTAGCAGAGGGTGAGGTGGTTGTCTGAGCGGTGTGAAATGAACCGCATTACTCAGCTGTGTTACAGTAGTCATTTCTTATTTCGTTCTCCCAAGGCTTATGCAAGACTCCTCCAGAAAGTGCCAAGTTTCTGCCAAGGGCGGCAGTGATAGCTCCAGGATCCCTCCACAGCCAAAGCCAATGTGCGGCAAGGGCAATCCCTTCCAGGAGTTCCATCTGGTGAGATCAGGCCAAGTAAGTGAGAACAGAGCAATGGCCATCTAGTGAAGTCATGTCAGATATGACTAACTAAATGCAGGGTTCAGACCACATCTTCCTGTGACTGAGCTGAAAGAAAAATGAACAAAATTCAGGAGGTGAAATGCTGAATAGGGGATTATTTCCCCTTTGTGTAGTCCTGCAGTATGCCCAACACTTTACATTACTTATAGCAGTGACCAAAGGTTAAAATGAAGGCTAATATCCCTTTTGTGCTAGCTCATGCATTTTTCTGGGGAAAAAAAAGAGAAGCCAGGTCCACTGTTCATAAGGTAGAAGACCCCTCTGCACCTAATTTCAGGCCTAGCCTTAGATGTGCTAAAAACTCACATCAGTTTAAAGATGCATGAATTCTGCTCTCTGTCATAACCTTATGATGCCAAAAAGGACGTGCATCTTCAAGTGACTGCTAACACGATGGGTTTCAATTCTGAATTCCACAGTGAGATGCCTCTGTTTAAGGACTGACTACTCAGAGATGCACTTGTACCCCTTCAGTTGCTCCTGAAACCAGTGGGCACTTGCTGTAAGCCCCCCTGAAATACTGTCCTGGGTCTCTCGTTCTGGAATCTTTAAAACTGAAAGTACCTGAAAATTACAAGACACCTCAAAAAAGGTAGGCTGGAGATGACAGTGCTTTTGAAAGCACAGCAATACCTAAGTATGACAAATACTATGGAAGTACTAATGCTGTTTGGCAATTTCCTGGAAGGTCTGTGGAGTGGAAATTCAGTTCATTAACTGATGCTGATACCTCCAGAAGTCATTTCAAATTGTTTTCCTGAAATAAGACTTGAACCCGGGCGGCAGAGGTGAACCTGCTTTGCCAGCCTCCAACAGGAGATGTTATAGGTTCAGAAACAATATTTATATTCCCAAATCTCAGTCTCTCTCTCTCTTTTTTAAGCTTATTAAAATTAAAAGCATGACCTGCCACATCACATTACATCAAAACATGATGTAACTTCTTAATTTTAAAAAAAGCTTTAATTTATGATGTTGTATTATGCCACAAAAACCTTTTGTTTTCCCCAGAGAAACTATAAATTTTTTACAGCGACTGTTTATCCAGTATCTTTGGCAGACTGAAACAGTGAGCGTTGGCAAAAAGCAGATATTTAACAGCTACTGACGAACAGCTTATGAATCACCAGGCTTGAATCCTGGCACACATCTCCCTGCAGGAACCTTACTGAAATCACCCATTTTCCCTTCACCTCCTTCTAACTGCAGTAACATTGAGTAACTGACTGATCCTGAACCACTAAACTTGATCTACTTTATGCTTTCCAGCCTGTATATTTTCAGAGGAAAGCACTCTTGCTGTAAAAGTGCCCCTGCAGAAACATTCTAGAAGCAGCGTCCAATATGGATTTCCCACTGATTTTGAACAGCCAAGGAAAATACTTTTCATTACAACAGTGTTTGGCATTTGTATGGGTTTCATCTATGGATATAAAAGGGCTTTGCAAAATAGCTTTACCTATACAG
Organism: Psittacula echo; assembly: GCF_963264785.1. Classification (NCBI taxonomy): domain Eukaryota; kingdom Metazoa; phylum Chordata; class Aves; order Psittaciformes; family Psittacidae; genus Psittacula; species Psittacula echo. The sequence continues at coordinate 2,697,015 of NC_137747.1, forward strand.
TTTTATCAATGGGGCAACCGAGGCATGATCAATAGAAGACGTCATCAGTAGAGCTGATCTAATAAGCTGGTCTATTATGTCTGCTCTGCTGGTCCATGTATCTTCCAAACAATGAATTCACAGTATTTGGCTTACTGTTTTACATGTTTCTACAAGGCAAGCTGGACTACCCCAGGACATGAAAGGCTATATGCTTGTTGGTCTGGGTCTCTCTCAGTCTGCTTACTTGGCTGGTGCTTTTTTGGGGGACTGCTGTGGCTGAACTGAAGGAAGTTCAATGGAACTTGAGAGCAAGGACTACTTGTCCAAACAAGGGTTTTCAAGCCCTTGGTTTCTAAACAATTGCTTTATAGGGTGGACTCTGTACCATAAATCTGTAGCCTAGGAGTACGGTCATATTGGCTTAACTGTCTTACTAAGACTGGACTTATTTCTCACATAACTGATAAAAGTCATAATGCTGTCAGTCCCTGGTATACTAGCTGTACTCAACTTTTACTGCTTCCTAGTTCCATGATCCATAGTGCACATATGGGGTATAAAGCCTTCTTAAAATCATAGCCCCTTAACTAAAAGCTTTTTCTGGGAGACAGTGTGGTTTGAATTATACTGAGGACCCCAAACAGCAATTACTCTTGTGCCACTGCCTTTGAAATAGATCTATTTTAGGTGAATATTCCTCTTTCAGAGGGGTACTTCTAACCCTATTTATGAGCCTCACTGCTCGTACTGAATAACCTAACGGGGAGTGAAAGCTCCCTGAGTACTCTTGATGTTAAGGCACAGCGATGATCTTCATGACATGCAACGAGTGAAAAGGGACGGGGTTTTTTCACCATAGTGTAGCTGTTGCTTTGGGTGCCCTAATGAGTACTGAACCCAAGGCTATGACCCATTCCTCACAAAATCCTAGAGAGTGTCTATTCTATCTCACTGTTAACTAGGGGAAAGTTCTAACTTCAAACCCTGCCCATGGGTCAGGAAACCATTCTTGACATCGCTTCTAGTACAGAGTACTTTCTCCATTAGTGCCTTTTCTTCCAGTGAGAGTTTGGCATATTAACCTGAATGGGTTTTAGGTGAGATCAAATCTTCAGTATGGTTCCATAAGTGGTGTGCAAGCAACTGCACTTGGAAAATTGTCAGAGTTCTGAGCCTGAAATGAGCTGGGGGCTGCTTAAAATGTGGTTGTCAACCCCCACCTAAAATGTGCTTGCCACGCTACAGCCTAAGAAAGGACACTTGGCCAGTGAGAGGAAAGGGAAGAGGTCTCAGGTGAAAACACTGGATGAAGCTGAGCGAAAGAACTCAGAACTCTTTTGCAAATATGTAAGGAATTATCTTGCATAAATCTCCTCTTGATTTGACATAGGAGGTTTCAAGTTTTATGGCATCTTACATTATTGTTTAAATTTGTTTCAAGCAAGAAATGTACTTTTTAAGGTCAGGAATACAGATTTGTTAGATGCTAAGACACCTGAAAAGCAAGAATACATATTGTAGGATGAATATTTTACAGAGTAATTATTTAAATATATTCAAGTATGAACATCTTTAGATCCTAAATTTAGTATTCCTTAAACACATAATCTTACAATAAAATCTAGCTCACTCTTACATTGTTCATAACATTCCAATTTTCTGTTTGAACTAGTTGTTTTGAAAAGTTGTGTCTTGGTTGTTTATTTAAAGTGCCCCACTGATATTTTTGCCCCAGACTTCAATTTTTGGCATAACACTTGCACATATGTTGATGGTGATATTACGTCTGAAGTTCTCAAAACATGATAGCATACTACGGCTGGCGTGTGAACTACTCAGATGTGATGTACAGAGGCAGCTCCCTGTTTCCTACATAGAGCCCTTGCCTGAGCTGTGGGTTAAGTGCCTGCCTGTGGCATGTAGCAGCAACAAGGCAACTGCAAGATCCTTCTGCAGCTTTACTCAGGAGCAGTGTATGTGTTGAGCATTCAGGGACCAGGAGAAACACGGTCCCTGAGGAGATCTGACTTGAAAGAGATGGCAACAAGTCAAGTAGTTGCGTTAAGTAGTTAAGATGAAAGTAGTTGAGAGATCTGGGGATGCTGCTGGAAGGGTGAAGTTTGTATTAAAACACAGTAAAGATGAGAAGAGAAGGGATGGGCATCTGCCTTGGAACTGTGCCTTGGAAATGAATAAAGAATTAGCTAGCAGTTGCTGTTGCAAACACCTGAGCAAATTGAATTTGGAGAGCCTCATTGTTGTAACAGAGATAAGAAATACATTGGCTCTCCTGAATTACTGTATTGTAAGTCACATTTTCAGTTCAGTTCTCTAAATCCTCATGCCAAGGTGAACTCAAATTTTAGGGTTCAACTATTTTGCTTAGGCACTGCAAACAACTGGATCTCCGAGTTTTATGTCTGATTATACCTCTTGTACCTCTGAGCTTTATTTCTCATTAAACAGACAAAACAGGCACCTGTAGAAACGTGAGCTTGCCTGCATCTGGCTGAAAACACCACGGCTCAAATTTAACCACACCTGCCCTATTTAAATGGTTATTACATTGAAATAGAGATACTATGTTATGTAAAGGTATCACAGAATGACACACAGATCTTTTGTTATTCGTGGTTATCACCAAGCCTAATAAATGGCTTCAATTTGAAGTTTAAGTAGGGGCACCTTATGAACAAGTATTGGCCATGATATAATTGTAGATAAGCCTCCCTGGCCACCTCTCTTCCTGCATGGTCTTTGCTGTGTCCTGATTGAACCTTGGCTTGTTTGATTGTATCCAAGATTCTTACTCTGGATCTTTTGCTCCGCTAACCCAGCAGGATTAAGTACAATGAAGGTAAGAACTGAACTTCTGTATGCACCATACACGCTTCTTACTGCATATTGCGGGCAGTTGGAAACAGGGAAATGCAGTATAAAGCTTTAGTCTGGCACTGTCTTGGAAGAACTTTATAAAATACTTCCTGAGCCTTTCTAGGTTTAAAATACACTACCATGAAATCATAGGAATAGAGACAGCAAAGAACAGGAGAGTCTAAAGAATAGGTATGTCGAAATGGGCACAGAGGCTCTACCCCTGTACTTCAGCTCATCCAGACACAAGACACAGAAGCTTGTAACTCATTAGGACAGTGCTGAACACACAAATAACCACACGTGCAGTGAGGGCTGCCTTAGTATTTGGACACAGAGCTACTACTGCAGTCCAGTCATCACAGGATTGAAAATATTCACATGTAGTTCCTGCTACTTTTACCTCTCACACTCCTGGTTGTGGGTGTTTGTGCTGGGTGTTTTTTATGGTGCCACCCACTGATGGTAAAGCTAGAAGAACCTGACCACAAAACTTAATACATTCTGCTTTGTTTCTGGAGGCTTCAAAACTAGATGTATGGACGAGACAAGGAGAAAAGACTATGAACTGTTAGAAACAGCAGTTGTGTGGGACTCATTATTCACTGTTTTCCTAAGTGGGACTCATTATTCACTGTTTTCCTAAGTGATATATGAGATTTATAAGGTGTTAAAGGGAATTTAATCTCCTTATATGCCCTCGCTGCATCACTTTCAGGTACAGTGCACAAAGATGGTGAGGACAGTGCAAGAGAGCTCCAGAACTTTCATACCCTCCTGCCTTTCTTGCCAGTAACCCTACCTAATTTGTGAATATCCAGCAGGCTTATGTTCTTCACAGCAGGCATTATACATGTATTGTTATATTTGTCATTGTTAAATATAATGTTGGAGCCAGAGAATGATCACATACATTGTATTTGAACCTAGGTCTAGCTTCAGTATCCCCAGTTTTCTGGCAGGAGTCACAGAAGCAATTCTAGTCTTAACCCTGCAGGGTGTTAAACTAAAGGTTTCCATTCAGACCCTTGACTTATTTTTCCAAGTTGTTCCCTATTATCATACTTTCCATAAATCCAAACTGAAGCTTCCCTAACAAAAAGGCCCTTTCTCATCAAGACTGAAAGCAGAATACTTTAAGTAATTTAGAATACAAATGTGCAATGAAATATCAGCCTGGGTGATGTTTTGAGAAGGAAGAGTGTACAGTATGCTTTGTGTGTTTTTAGCTGTTCTACCCTACACTGCAACATGTGCACCCACTCTTGTAACCTCTACTGCTGTGCAAAGATGATCTGTCATTTCTACAAAATAGATATATATTTACACTGAGGCAGCTTTGAATCCTTACTGCCCTCTAGAGAAATTCTGCTAGAAAAGCTCAAACTGACAGAGTCAGCAAAAAATAATTGCAGTCCTAATCTTAACTACACCAGCTGCGTACAGTGTCAGTGACAAAATCTGGAGGAACAGAAATGCACTTAAAGGACCCTTTTTCTCCATCATTGGGAGTTCTGGCCAGACTCAAACACACTTATCCCATTCAGCGCATAGGAAAGCTCAGCAAAAACAGTTTCCATTATCCATGGGTTTAAGTGAAAAAAGAAATGAAAAAATTCCTTTTAAAGAAATTGCAAGTTATATTTACATCACCATTTAAACTACACATCTGTAACGATGTGCTTGTCGTTCTCACAGTTCTACCTCTATGCAAGCCTGAGCATCGTGGATGAAAGGAGCTGTGACTGAGTGCCTGGAATGGAGCTGAGAGGCTGCACAGGACCCAAGCTGTTCCTCTGGAAGAGGTTGAACTTCCATGTGTGCAGGTGAGCTCTTGGAGGTCTCAGTGACCACCTGCACAATTAACTGCTGCAACTACAAGAGTGTTTTTTGACAAGATGTGTTTGTGTAATTCTGTAAAATCAAAGCATCAGAAGCCATGGCAAAAAGTCTGTGCTTTACAATGTCAGGGGAGTATCTCATGTGGTTGGGCCAACACAGAGGAAACAGCAATTGCAGTGTTAGCAGTGAATGATAGCACAGTGCAGCTAAGAATACATTCAGCAAACTGAGATCCTATTTTTACCCTGACAAAAAAGAGAAAAAAATATAAAATGTGTGTCTCTGTGTGTATATTTTTTTTCCAAAACAGCTGAATCCCACTATCCTGCAGAAACTTATTCATTTAACAGGCTGTCAGTGCAAGCTCCTTTACATAGCTCTGCCTTTTCATGCCTAATGGGGTTTGCCCTGAACCAGACAAAGCCTATTAAACATGGCAGAGAAACAGATGATGTGAGAGGCTACTGGAAGCAGTGTTGGCTGCCCTCTAATGGCACGTGTTCCACAAGCACACACCTGAGCTCCCCAGGGACTCTATGAGGATGCCAGCAGATGCATTGTCCCAGAGTGCCTGGTATTCCCTGCAAGAGGAATATTCATGCCCTGAGCAAAAAATGGAAATCTGGTACTGTATATTCAGTTTTTCAGACTGTGACAGCAAGATAGAGGTGGCAAGAGCACTCCAAAAGCACTGTCAGAGCAAAGGGGAAGATGTACAGGCGATGAAGGCACCGGACTGAAGGGCTGGCTTCCTTAGGAACAAAAATGTGTTCAGTGTGTGAGTACCAAGTGCTCTCCCTTGCAGCTATCTGTCAGCTGAAAACTGTAAATACTGAATAGTGTCAGCATTTTATTTCCTTTGATTCTAGGGGGGAAATTCAAAAGGTTTATGGGTTCAGACTGAGTTAAAACTCCTGATCTGAATGTGTGCTGAGTCAGAATTTTGTCTGATTTGAGTGTGTGCAAATGTCAGAGCATGTAGGAATGAGCTGGGACTACCTGGAAGTCTACTAAACAATCATGAAACTGAATCTGTAAGTATAGGAGAAAATAACCCCCTAAGCCTGAGAGTGCAAAGTTGGACTTGCCACACAGAGAAAAAATAGAAACTATTATTATTGTTGTTTTGTTATAATAGTAGTAAGGGATTCAGTGCACCCCTCGCTACAGCCGGATTCTCCAATCTTCTAAATAAAGAAGGGCTGAAAAGGAAATTTCAGGGTTCAGTAATGAATTATTCTGCCCAGTCTCTAAGCAGCTCAGAAACAGTGCTTCAAACTGAATCCAGATCTTTTGAATCTCAGACTCTTCCCTCGCTCCCTGAACTTTTGATGTCCTTTCATGTTCTCTGTCACTTACAACGCTTTGCTCCCCATGTTGGTTAAAATCTTCACTTGAATCGGGGTTTTTTTTTCTAGAAAAAAATTTATTCAAACTTTTCTGAAACTTGAAAAAGGATCTGCTCAGTTTGAGGCAAAGTTTCAGTCATTTTTACTTGATCTGAACCATGTCTTATTCCATACGTTTATATTGTCATTTCTATTGATTCTTTCTCCTCTTCCTCCATTGATTAACTTGGAGGTCTGCAAAGGATGAACCGAGGCTTTGAGCTAACAGGCAATTGTAGTTATTTAGACTTTTTGATTTATTTTTCCAATATGTTTACTCTGAAATGAAGATTTCTGTGCTTCCTAAATAGTGACCATCGTTCTGTTTATGTTATCACTGATTAAAAATGGTTTCTAAAGATCCCACACATTTTCCCCAAGGCATTGATGATCTATGGGTAAGTATTGATATAGACATCAAACAAATGCTCGTTCAGAAAGCAAAACTACTGCTCCAAAAGTGTGTCCTGCTTGGGTCCATTTAGTAATCTCAGATTTAAGACTATATTCTCCAGGGCAACACTCACCTGTACATCCACGAGTTTTTGTAGTGCCTATAGGAGTGGACCAGCACCATCTGGTTCCCCTGAAGAAGGAAGTCCATGCCCGGCAGAGGCAGAGGACACAATACCTCTTGTGTCTTCATCACTGGAATGGCAGAAATGTGTTCTCAAACATCGATTTTTTTCCATTTATTCACATTTATTCATCTGCATGTTGATCACTGCAAGGATGGAAAAGAGAATTGTCACAGCTGGTGGTTGCTATTGAAATAAATGTGGTGAGGGAGTATTGCCTCCCTCCCTCCTATCTGACCAGCGCATGCTCATGGACAGAGTGTTATTTGCAACTAACTTAGCACCGTAGTCTCCTGGGTCCATTAGCACACCTCTTAGGCTGCCAAGAGGGGAAAAACAGGACCAGATTTCTGCTTGACCTAGCAATTAAAATCAAAAACCAATCCTTTACTTTTCTGAACCTGAGGAGTTAGCTGTTTGACAGCATCTCCTTTCTTCTTGCAGAGTCCAGAGAGGGCACCAAGCTTTATGAAGAAGTAAAATGAGGGAATGGACAATAGTTGCCAGTATTCACAAGAACAGGTACAGAGAATACAAAGGTCGGGTTCTTTCTGTGCTGGAAGAAATACCCCAAATATTCTGTTTCTAGTTATTATTTTCTCTCTATTTGCTCACATGTGGAAGGAGAACATACAACGAATGAATTTTAACAAGCAACCGACATCATGGAGGTATTTGAACTTGCATCTTTGCTGCTTGTGAGTGCCTTACCTACCATTGGTTCTGAAGTTTATTTTGCTTTTGACTAGAAAATCTCCTTGAAACTCGAAAGATCTTCCTGACAAACACTTATTCAAAACTGACACACTTCTACACAATAAACTGATATAAATAATCAGTAATTTTCTGTGAAAACCTGTTCAGGCAAAAAAATACACATATAACTCTATTAACTGACCTAATCCTGCACTGCTAGTGATAACTAAGCACATGTTAGATAAGGCCTGCTCAGCCCATTAAGAGGACAAACTACACACAGAGCAGCTTTGGGTTGTGACCATTATACGTCTGAGCAATCCGTTCTCTACTACCCCACCCCATCAATAGTCAACTGTTTGGCTTCTGTGTTTGTTTTTAGATTCTTTATCACCTTTTCATTATTCATTTTTTCCATTTTCTCTGAAAACCTTTCTGTCCCAGTTAAGAGGGGAAATGGGGAAACGGCGATCTGGCAACTTGTTGGCAAGCCAGGTGACTTTTCTCTGGCAGTTCTCACTGATCCCGAAACAGCAGGGTACTTGTCCATTGGTTCCCCAGCATAACTGAATTTCTGATGAATCTTATCGCTGGCCCATTTCAAATGCATGTTTGCATTTATGTCAGATATGGACTAAATTGGATACTTTGAGGTGGAGTCCAACGCTGGCAAAATTTCTTTATGACAGTTGTCAGTTGCATTCCTTAAACCAGCTTAATGCTCTATGAATTCTTGCACAAAAATGTAACATGCTGATAATCTCCATTCCCTTTCTTCTGTATCTTTGTCTTTCTCCATCATTATAATTCTGTCTTTTAGCTTTTTCCTCTGCTGAGCTTTCAGAGACCTTCCTAATCAGCATCAGACACAGTGGGAAAATGGGTGGCACAAGCGTGGGTAAAAGGCTGTACTGTAATTTGAGGGGTTTTACAATCATCTTCACAAGTGACGGCACAACCCAAGCAGCAAATACAGCTCACTCACTCTGGGGGAAAAGCTATTTGATTTTAGATATAAATGTATTTATATTTATGTGCATATGCTTGTATTTGTCAAATATTAATTTCTTTTATTCTAATTTTCTCTCGTTTGCATCTCTCCCTGTGCCTCATCATTCTGGGGCTCGATTGGCTTTGCACAAGCATTGCCTTTGAGGTGGCACAGAGCAACATCATCCCAGGGAAGAAACTGTGTGTGCAAAAGGCCCAGTTCTCATTCTGCTCCTCCCAGTCACAGAACAACTGGACTGGACTGGTGGGACTCTGTCAGTCCACATGCCGGCCAGTCAGTGCTGTAAAGCACTTGGTAGAGGTTTCCATGTGCAGCCTCTGATGTGGATGGTACCCTGCGCCCCAGAGCCTGCCAGGCTGAACTGTCCAGCCATGGGTGTTGAAGCCCATCCAGGCATGAACAGGGACATGTCTTACAGTAACCTAATACAGATGAGAGCAAACCTGGGAGCACACCTTGATCCGAGACCATGATCTCACAGAGGTGCTGGCCAAGCCCAGACATTAGATGTGACACAAACCACCTCAGATTATTAGCCCCTATAATTTGTAACTCTTATAACAAATATCCCCATTCCTTTTGATCTCTGTATGAGGTCCTTTATGTCCTTAACAGGGGGAAAAAATCACCTTGCCTCCCTCAATGCTATACTGGAGGTCACCAGGTTAATTCCATGCTAGATGAATGGATAAAAAGGAGGATAAGAAGAAAGAGTAGGTCATTCAGTGGCAAAGGTTGAGAAGATCTGCTTTAAACACTTTATGGGAAATTGTAAAATTCCTAAACAATTTAATAGATTAACTTCCCCTTTCAGTGGCATCAGTAAAACTGAATTATTATCCTCACTTTTAACTGATGCCTAGACCCAATACTCATCCATCAGGGATCATTTAGTGATAAAGCGATCAATCCTGCCATGGAGCAGAAGGGACAAACTATGCGAGATACCATCACCAAATATCCTTTCCACCCCAAAGCATTCAGTGAGTCTTTGTCAATGAAAGTGCATTTGTCTAGTCTTATCTGCTGCAGTATACGTGGAATACAAAGGAAGAAAGTAAAATATGCATTTGATGTACATGTGCAGATGCCAGACGTATTATCAACCCAAGGAGGACTGCCTTTTTTCCAGGAACTGAACACAGCAGCTGATAACCAACCACTGCACCACTGCCTCAGGTACCAAATCAATAGATGTGAAAGCAAACATGAAGCTGTCTTAAAATAATACTGTGACATGTGGAGGATTTGAGAGAACAATGAGAAAAAATAAGTTTCTCCCTTTTCTGACCCCTCACCAGTACCAGTTTTGGTTTTGATGTTTGCCTTCCTAATATATTAAAGCTCTATACATTGAGAAGATTACAGATCAGAAATAATTGAAAATTTACAAAACTTTCTGTAATTATTTAATCAGCTTTTGGGTTTTGTTTAGGTGTGTACAACGGGTACTGGCATTTCAAGAAATAACCTTAAATTTATTTTTTTAATCAAAATATCCCCACTTTAGGTAAGAAATTGTCCATTTCCACTACAGAACAGGTAGATTTTTAGTAATAGAAAATCATGTTTGAATTAAACATTTAATAACTCATTTGCTAAAGCAGAGATAAATGTTTGATTTTCCTACAAACCTTAATAACATTCCTAATTTATTTGACCATAAGGTAAAAACTTGGGGTAAGTTTATTTCTCAGCCAGATATGAATTTTACTAACACCAAAGTCCTTGGACGTTTTGTGACTAATAACGTGGCTACTGGAGCAAAAGGAAACCTTTCCCTGCAGCTGCCTAGGAGTTGGGATTTTCATCAACAAACAGGTTCAGGCTAAATTAAGAGGTTCAGTGTAGTGGAGTTCTTCAAAGGCTTTGTAGTTGTTCAACTCCAATTAAAAGTCAATTGAATCGGACACTTAATTCCCATTTGTGTCTATGAAAATCTCTCTTCTGAAATGTACTGTGTTACAACTCTAGGCTGAAAAAGCAGGTGCACAGGAAAATAGAAAGAATGCAAGGCATGTACTTCTTCTGAGGAGTAAGGAAAATAACAGCTATAATAGCAAATCCTTAGGATTTACAATCTTTAACAGAGTATCTCCATAGAAGTACACAAATAACCAAATAATATCAAATTAATATTTCAATATCTGTACTTATGTATTGATCTATCACCCAAAAAGTCAAATGATTTTTATGTCCAGAAAACACATTTTATGTTGTGTGTCAAAGGAAGCAAAAGCAGCTCATAAGCGAGAGCCAGTGCAATACAGACCTGGTAGTGACACACAACTGAATATCTTCATAAGGGAATTAACAAGGGCAGCAACTGTAGTGGGGCTCAGAAGTGATGACAATAGAAAATTCTTCAGGGAAGATAGTCTGACTCTGCAGAAAGTTACTGACATATGTAGGACGGCAGAAATAGCCCAAGAGCAAATACAAATCCTGTCTGGAGATCACATGGTGAAATGTATCAGAAGGAATTACAGGAGATGAAAACGCAAAGGTAAAAGGTAAGGCAGAATTGTATGCCACCTGCTGCAAAGAAAACCCACACATCACAAAGATCTGGTCTGGAAGAAGCCAACAGTGTCAGAAATACAGGAAACAGTGGAAAGGTCAAAATCCGATATTCAGTCTCAAATACTTCTGAATTTCTATTGGAGTCAGGTTCGAGTGACCAGGCCAAAACCCACCCTGAAGGGTTTTGAATTTGAGAGAGAATCACAACTGGAAGGTCTTTATTTCTTGCTTATGACTTGGGTGTGAGTGAAAGCTCCTGCAGCAGCCACTCCCTGCAAGGTTCTGTCATTGGGGCTGCAATGCTGTCAGAAATGTTCTTGAACTTTCAATTTCCCTGACTACTGTTGAGCAGACCAAGCTGCCAGTTTGTGCTCCTAAAGCAGAGTACAGCAATCCTAATACAAACCTCAAGCTTGTAAATCAGTTCAAGTATCTGGTGACTGCTATATTCCTATGACCATCCTTCTCTGCTGAGTAGATTTAGTGTTAAACACCATGTCCACCAATGAGCTGCTAATAGGAAGCAACCCTCTAGGACAGCTGTAGTTCCCCCCATCCTGCCAGTGGTCATGCAAAGTTTCTGAAGGCTACTTCTTCAGTGGTTTTGAGTAGTTTTATTGAACCTGCAGAAAAACTGTCTTTAAGGACACTGGGCTCTGAGAACAGTAATTATACGGAAAACGAACTGCATCCTTGAGGTGTGACCTGTGGAGCACCATTTGGTCAGCAGCAGTTTCAGATGCTAACAGCATGAACAAGAAGTCAGCCCCTCTGGCTGAAGAATTATTCCTTCAATCTTGAAGCCTAGTTTTACCCAGGCAGTCTTAAGCAACAACAAGCTCCTGCTGTCAGTATGCTGATCACTCATTTTACAGAGGACGCTAACCAGCACTTCGCTGTAGAGCAAATACAAGATGCATTTATTAATTCTATTAACCCGTTGCTGGCTGATAGAGATTTCTGCCATGTATTTGTAAATGATGTAAAGCAAGCTGAAGAAACAGAATGTTGCCCACTAACATAAAATATGGTATATGCACACATTCTCTGCATGGACAAACAGGAAGGCACAGAACGATAAGCAAGTAAGTGAAAACTGCACAATTGACAAATGCGGAAAAGGGAAGCATGCTGACATGGGGAAAATTATTCCTCCATGACATCGGGCAACTGAAAGTTCCACACATTTTCCTTAGTCACAGGCATTCATTACATCCATCCAGGCTGCAGCCTGGATGCTCACCCAAGGCAAACCAAACATAGTTTTGGAGCCTGTGGAGGTCAGAGCCTATCCCCATTGCACTTTACCCAAAGAGCAAGGCAGGAGGAACACGAACAGAAGACACAGAGCCCATGGGGAACCTGCAGGAGCCTCCCACAGCTCCAGGGCTTGTTTGGCTCTGCACTGGCAACAGCAAACCTCTGTGGCAAACATTCAGTTGATACCCAGCCTGTTGTAACTGCAACAAGTGTGAGTGGTATCTACACGCATAGGCTGTCATAAAATCTTATTCCAATACATCTTTCTCCAGGCATCGTGTTTCTTAAATACTCCCCCTGGCCCCCATGGAAACCTTCCTGAGATCGACTTTTCAATATTTTTAACAGTATTAGAAGTGACTTCTTGCCTCTATGCATACAAATGATTATAACTATCCCTGTTTATCACTGTGACAGATATGTGCACTAATTAGATATTCTTTCATATATCCAGCCAAATCCTAACTCTTCTGAAAAGCAGAGCCTCTGCTAAGCTCCTCGAAATGGCTTCTTCCTCTAGGAGAATGCTTTCACATCATGCTGTATCCTACCACAAGGAAATGGTGATGCTGAGGGTGCAAACAAATGAATGCTGATCAAGAAAGCCACAATAAAACAAACTTTTGAAGCACAATGATTTTTTAATATAAAGAGAGATTGTGGATTGTGTTTTTACAACTACACAAAGGAAACTAGGCAGAAGACAACATGTATCTTCACATCTTTGCACTATGTTGTGCACAATCAAGAGAGATACAGAGGCCGGGGGGCTGCCCATGCAGCTCGATGCCCAGAACTTTGCCTTGCTCCTCAGGACCAGGCACAGGACCTCAACAATGAAAGACATGGTAGCAGGGAGCGTGCCTCCGCTCGCCTGTGCTTGTGGGAAAGCTGCAGCCTCTATTCACTACACACACACACCAGCAGCAGAAGCCAAGAACGATGAGAACGATTAAAGACCTTCCAGGAGACACAGTAGGCTGGTCCTTCCCTCTGCCATGCCAGCGTGTGCACTTGTGATGTGATGCACCTCACTAGAACGCAGTGGAGCGACCCTCACCAGGTGCTCCAGTCCCTCAAAGTGTCCCAGGTCCCACCATAAAAATCTGCACGGCACTCTCATTCCTCAGGTAGCCCTGGGAACCGATCAGGATCAACAAATATTAACAGAGGTAAGAGTTACATGCAAATGTTCAAAACACCTTAGGGGCAGTTTCGATATGTTTATTACAACAAAGTCAAGATTTCCATAAGCACTTTGTTTCTATTTAATTAAATAAGTAAGAGCCAGCTTTTTCAAAGTGCTTCATATATCGCACCCCACTGCAATACCACTGCTGAGCTCTTCTGGGAACCTGGCTGCAAGGAGGTGTGTTGAGTACTTGGAAAATGTAGCTCATTCAGATCTGGCAGGCTGATTCTGAAACAGTATCTGGAAATCCACTTGCAACGTTTGTAATAACTATCCATTTGCATATACAAAAGCTGACTTTTGGCATGAATAAAATTTTCTTATACCTTTCCTTTGAAAATCTGATCCAGGCTGTCTAGACAAGTCAAAAGTCTCATTTGTGCTTAATAATTTATAATTTATTATTTTGCTTTCCCTTCTGATTAATTTGGAAAGGTCCCTTAGCAAATTTGCTTTCCTTTCAAATTAATTTGGAAACATCCCTTAGCAAAGATGTAGTGATAGAAGGATATAGTTTTATAGGCTACTCGTATAATCCCACTGCTCTGGTCATACATACCCTTGAAGTTTGCTCGAAAGCTTATATACATAAACCCAACCTCATAAATCTAATTCTACCTATTGGCATGCACTTTCCTCAGTTCATCCAAACACACACTTATGCATTTGCTTTTTATTTCTTCTATATTTTTTTTCTATAGTAGCATTGTAAATGTTTAAGCAGGTGAACATTGTATAGCTAAAAGACATTCAAATATGCTATATATTTGCTATGCAAAGATACCATAGCAAGACACTGAGACACTTCTAAAAGAGTCTGCTTCTCTCTTTCTCTCTCTCCTTCTTACTCAAAATACAGCTTTTACAAATATGACATCTTAAAATTAAAATGTTTGTTCTGAAAGTAATAGCCAAGATCATGGAATATTTATGTGATCATTAATATTTGAATTTTGAATAATGTATACTTATATATTTTCACAAAAGAATGCAATGTGTGTCTTATACCAAAGTCATATTATTTTCCATGTAACAAGCAAAGAAGCAGCTTTATTTGCATTACTCACTTGCAGGTATGTAATATCAGATTACACTGTTAATTGTCTTTGTTTCCTGGAAATATCTACGTCAGGCTTTTTTACTTTGCATACACAAGAGGTCCATATTCATTACAGTCTATTTTAAATGCAGGAAAGTTCTGTGCACTTAGCTGTAAATTTTGAAACAGCTTCTCTTTTAATTCATTCCATTTCATTCGTTACTAATTGTATCTGCTTCTTACCGAAAGTTTTGTCTCTAGGAAATCTAAGCCACATCCTACCACTTCATCAGTAACAGTAGATCTGTGTGCAAGGACACACAGCTGCATATCAAATAGCACTTCCACACGCTGCCATTCGCCATCACTCTTCAGGATGCTGATGAATGTGCTGACAGACAAAGGCTAATTGGCAGACTGTACGGAGTCAGTTTTTGATGACACAGGAGAAATAATAGGAGACAGAGCAGGTAACAAAGAAAGTTTAGAGGGAATAATAAGAGAGACATAGACAGAGAGGATTTCATGAGAGGAGCGCACACAGCCTGAAATACAGCAGGAGGGAGCCAAAGAACCCAAGAAACACACAAAAGCATGAAAGAGGGGAAAAGGTAAAGGGGAACTAACCCTTTACTTACTGCTGTTAAAAACATCTCTGATAGGAAACTCGGTTTGGGATGGCACTTGCAAAACAGTGATCTGGTTCGCTGAAACGTTTGCTTAGGGTTCGTGAGCCAAGTAAGCAAACGTGAATCCATTTTCGTAAGAGCCCTGACTTGATACGTATTTTGTATTTCAAATTGTGGGCTGAGCATGCAGCAATTTCACCTGATTTTCACCTTGAGATCTGGGTGCAGACACAGTCATTACAAATACAAAATTAAAATCCATTAAAATATTTTCATTAAAATATTTTGCTGGACATTCATTGGCAAGCAGAATTACAATATGTGAACCAAAGTGTTTGTGGTTTATTGTGAGGCTACTTGTAAACAGACAATCCCGAGTGTGTGGATATGGAGTTAAATTGAACACAGCCCAGATTTTACACTCATTCATACTGTCTCTCACTATGGATTTCTATAGTACCCAGTTGCAGGAGAGCTGATTGGGTCTTTGAGTACAACGTAAAACCTGAAAAAGGGATTTTATGTGAAAACCACCTGAGAAAGATGCTGCAAACTAATCCAAATCCACTAAGTTGTCCACAGACGGTTCTTCTTTAATTGCAACTGATTGGTAAAGGATTTCCTATACTTAACTCTGTAATTAAAAGAAGATTGACAGCCTCTAGTACATTCTTCCATTAGAAATCTTGCATATATTTCCAAAGCTGAATTTTGAGCCTTAGAAAATGCATTTGAAATATTGGATAACATAAATCACCTTTTATCCACTATTCTCAGAAAAACTGCACAAGCTGAGGATATGGATCCGTGCTTCTAAATGATTTGCGTGAGTGCTTATTAGCAGAAACGTGGGGAGGGTTTTCCATGCTCAGCCAACTAATGGATGTAACTGACTGAAGAAGAACATCTGCATTTAAATCAGTTGAGCCTGCAGCTGAAATCTTTTGCCACAGTTTTTAAAGGGAGCCAGAGTGCTTGGCATCTTCTTCCCAGCATAATCCCATTGAGCCAAACAGACTGTGGCCAGACAAAGCGTCTGCATTGCCGACTGTGAGGTTCCATCAAGGATTTAGACATCTCCCTGATCTAAACTCCAGTTGTAAATAACTGCAGGTGAAATATGCACCCATAATTATTGTTTTTCTCACAAAAAAAAAAAAAAAGGTATTTGATCCTTTTCTTTCTCTTGTTTTTATTATAAAGCACAAAGATGAAAAAGACACCATCACACTCTGCACTGTTCACAGAGACTTTTCACCCTTTAAGCCTCCAAAGCAATACCAGGCCCAAGCAAACAACCTAATTACTGTGTCTGCATTCAGTGTGTCCCAGGTCAGTGTGAAGATATATGCATAAAAGCAATAGCAGCTTTGGGAAATAACCTTCTTGATTATGAAACAGCCATGTACATGTTCTCCTGTGTGTAAATATGTGCCACTCACCAAAATATAACCACACAGTGTTGCTGATTAAGTATCAAAATGGACAGGATATATGTACGTTTAAGGAGGATTTTTAAAGCGATTTATCTCCTAAATCACAACATCATCTAATGGGAGTTAGGCTTTTAAAACCCGACCTTTGCATCATGTGTAGTGTCTTTAAGTTGGGTATTTTTCTCAGTAACTTACTCCAGATTTAGCTGAATAACACCCTCTGATAAACTGAACAAATGCAATCCACGCATTTACTTTTATTTTTCCAGTGTCCATAATTCTGGAGGGTATTGTTCAAAAATGAGCATTTACTACTGCACTGAGGTAGAGAAGGCAACGTGTCTTTTTCCTCTTCTCTTGGCACATGAATCGGATTTCTAAAAATTCACTGTAGTAATCACAAAATGCTGCTGCAAAGAATTACTTGATAAAACCTTTTGAGATTTCAGCCTACCTCGTCCCTTTGTTTCATAACTAGAAGGAGTATAATGAATGCAAAAACTCTGTGAATAGAGCTCAGCAGGGCCTACTTTTTTCTCATGACTCCTGTGATTATAATAATTTGATTTTATAGGTGTCTATCCTAAGACCCCAGCTAGGGAGCAATCTTTACTGAGTCATGAACTTTCACATCATTAAATCTTTCTGCATTTATTTTAAACATATCAGAAGTGTCAAATAACTTCAGATCTACTAAATTTTATTTGCATTGGGTAAAATGAAGTTTAGCCACTCGGGAAAATAAATGAAATAGTTTTCCTTAGCACTCAGGAAGGCATTTGGGCTCTAGAGTCTGCGTGATTCCACCCATGTGGCAGCGCAGCCCATCTCATGAATGGGCCAGGACACATGTTTACAAGGACAGGAATCTGAGTAATTTCCTACCAGTCTGAAGGGAATATTAAACTCTTCTGTCAGTTGGATGTATATTATTTATGTTCCCTTTTTTATTGTTGTTGTTGTTGTTGATTTCAAAAAATATTTCTTTGTTGGTTCAACGCTGACTCCCGATAGAAAGTGATGAAATGCCCAATATGTTAAAAAACCTTATCACTAAATCAGAAGCAGGACTATAAATTTTGGCTTTTGAAACTGAACTGACTGTTGAGGATCATTTTGCTCCTGAAATATTACAGCAGTGATCAATTTGCTGTAAAATTAAGCAGTTTAGCTCTGCAATCTATAGATGGAAAACATGTTGTTCTTGAGCAAAGTTTATGCCCTGCCCAAGGGATAAATTAAATTTTATGGGTAAGACATGCATTATTATATGCTTATCTGTTTAACATATCATTCTTTTCCACATCAGTATTATAAATATTTTTAATCATACATTTGATCTCTTGTGCATAGAGTGGTATGGTAATTCCCCCTGCCCCCCTCAAAAAATATAACCAAACACAGTTAATTCATCACAGAACAGGGGAGAATATTCTAATCTTCCTAAGAAATATGCTGAAGATTGAAGCAGAGGCACTTAAAATTGGGGCTACTTTGCCATCACTCAGTGGAATAGAATTTTCCTGAAGGAAGGGGTGGAGCTACGTTACCTATTTTTATTATGGTTGTTATTATTGAATATTTATATTACAAGTCTCTAATCAAAACTGGGGGCTGCAGTGAAGACAATTCAGTTATAAGAGTTAGAGAAAGCAGTCAAATATGTGCATTTAAAAACTTGTTACTGGTTTTATAAATTTCTGCTGATTTTCCTTGAATTCTGTAAACTAGATTCAAGGCTTTCAAACTGACCATTGCACTGACTGTCCAACAGTGGTAAACTTGTCTTAGAATTCTGCTTCAACAGAAATGGGTCTTCTGAAGGAAAGAGAAGAGTGGGAAGCTGTGAATCCTTTGCCTTTCACACATGAGAGACAGCTTGAAGAAGACCCTTAAGGTGTTTGTAGGAAGAGGAGATTGAGGATTCCTGATGCAGTGACAAATAAAATCGTAGGTACAATCATCTGTTCAACATTTACAATATGTGACACGATAGTGTCCAAATTAGAAGCAGATTAACTCCACTTCCCCATGTTTAGTATCAGTCACATCACTTCAATATATTTTTTAAATGGCAACATTGTAGGAACACAGTTGAAGTGAAGGTTGGACCTGGTAAAGTCAGTCATCTCCAGTACCATTTCACCTCTTTTTCCTTTTCATTTTCTTTTCCTTTCCCTTTCCCTCTCCTTTCCTTTCCTTCCTTTCCCTTTCCTCCCTTTCCTCTTTCTGATTTTCTTCTCTTTTTTTCTCTTTTCCTCTTTTCATTCCTTTTCTATTTTATTTTATTTTATTTTATTTTATTTTATTTATTTTATTTTTTTCTCTTTTCCTTTTTACTCTTTTCTTTACTCTTTCCTTTCCTCTCTTCTTTTTTTTTTCTCTTTTCTCTTTTCTTTTCTCTTTTTTCTTTCTTTTTTCTTTTCTCCTTTTCCTTTCCTTTCCCTTTTCCTTTTCCTTTTCTCTTTTCTCTTTTCCCTTTCCCCTCCCCTTCCCTTCCCTTCCCTTTCTTTATCCCTTTCACTTTCCCTTTCCCTTCCCTTTCTTTCTCTTTTTTCTTTTCTTTCTTCTCTTTTCTTCTTCTCTTTTCTCTTTTCACTTTTTCTTTCCTTTTTGGTTTTTTTTTTTTTTGCTTCTGTTAAAGGAAATTAAAGGGGGTAGAATCAAACCCTCAATTACAAGTTAATGCATCTGGTCAGTTTAAATGAGAAAAGTAAACAGCAAAGACATCTTAATTTGGGTATTTGCTCACCAGTCGCCTTCAGCATCTGTTATCTGTACTTGATGCTGTCCATTGTGAATACTCCATATCATACCATGTTTTATGTGAAATCTCTCACCATATATAATTTTGACTTGAGATACATGCAAATTCTACTAATTTCATTTGGAACTATGCAACATACTTCTTTACTTAGCTTTGAAAATATAAAGCGTGGGTCCTTGTAACATTATCTTCATGGCTGACAGCCCTTTTCTGCTCTCACCACCCACTTCCTTCCTTTCAGTCATACAGATCATCAGTCTTCTAGGTTTTGGTGACATGGGTATCACTGACATATTACCTGATCTGCACTAGTTTCTTACTTTTTACTTCCTGTAGCATATGACTCCATCAGTTTTTCTTATCAGTTATAAATGTTTTAAACTAGCACATTTAGTGCATAGCTTAGACTGCCTTCAATATGTTTCCATGTGAATAATCTTTTCCCATTTTCATGGAATTAGAAGTTTAAGTTTTTAAGGTGAGACCTATGCCACTGTATAGAACGTGCTGGATAATACACTGCAGAGGACAATCTTGCTTTGCCAGGATGATGTACATCCTGATAACCTGCCTTCCTCCCTTGTGGTGGTGTGAGGATTAATAAGTGAATGTTTTATGATCCTTGGAAGTTGTAAATAGCTACAGAATTGCTAAATAGTATTGTTCTCTTCTTATATCCTCACACTTTATATTCAAAGGTGAGTGGTTTTGAGGAGACATTGCAGATATGTCCCTTATTATCCACAGTCTATATCACGGCAAGGAAGTTCTGCAAATGTACGTACACCTCAGGAGTGTGCTGCCAAAACGTAATTGCTGCAGGTGTATAAATGGGCTGCCTTCACCGGCCTTTTGGTAGACTTTAATTCCATTTTTATAAAATCCCTTCTAAAATACTGCTCTCTGGAGCAGGCAGTCTGTATGATCTGTGTGTGTACAGCTCGGTGGGACCTTGATCTGTGACTCAGTCCGGGATACTAACACACAAAAATAAAACAAAAATGCACACAAATGTTACTCACTGAGCAGAAGTTGTATCAGGCAAAAGATTCAAGTCCTAGACATAATTAAGATGAAGTAAATACCAAGATATTCTAACTAGTCTTCATGAGGGATGTAGTGCTGATATGAAATTATGCTACGAGCACTGATTTGTAACTGATTTATGAGCACAGATTTTTACCTGCGCACTAAGGGGACATCATTGTACATCTGGATTTCAAGACTCTGTAGGACAACTGCCGTGATCATACATAAATGGAAACTTTGAAAAATGAGCAGACAATAAAATAGTGTTCTCTAGATAAGCACTCTGGTGGCGAATGCCTGAGGTAAGTATAAGGGAATAACATTCTTCTCAGGTGATGCGATAAAACTATTTTGTACGTTGAAGATCTAGAGAAGAGAATGCTGAAATGAAAATGTTAGAAAGGCTTCTCAGGAAAAGAAGGGGGTGGACATTCCCTATGCTGTGGCACGGAAGGAGGCTCCTCAACTGTGAGAGGTCTGCAAGAAACAGTCTCTATTTGGAAAATGATTGTATATCAAGTAAGGTAAACATATATATACACGTGAGAAGAATGTTTTTAAGAGGTTGTTTCTCTAAAATACCTTTTAAGTGAACAAATATGACAGTGTTGAATCTGTTGTTACTAATTTTATAGCCTTATAGAGATTAAATATGCTAGATCTATTCAGTTCTGTTAATCCCTGTTAATGCAACTCAAGTTGTAGTCTGAAGATGGGAGGATGGTGTGAGCCATCCTAAATATGATGCCAACTGGAGGCCATAGCTCTGAGAGATCTCTATTCAGAGGCACCCAGCAGACCCCAGACATGCGAGATAATGTGAGATGGGGTTTATGTTCTAACTTACAAAATATCCATTATAACTACAACACAACATGTATATGGAATTTCACATTTGCAAAAGCCATCCTGCATAAACTACTCCATCTTGTAAATCCCAAGGAACAAGTTTTAGGGCAAGCATGAACTATTATACCAGGATATTAACAAGGACTTCAGGCCCATGCATTTAGTTCAATGACAATTTGCCACTGTCTCCACTGAAAACTGGAATGAGTCCCCAGATGGGACAGTGAAATATGTTCATACACTTCCTTGTCTCTTGAAGAAGAACAAGACAAAGGAGGTGGTTCCAGGACTCTGATATCTCACCCAACTCAACTACACTTGATTATTATTTGTTTCTCACAACCTGAAAAGAAACCTACTACCAAATTTGTCTGTCTCAACCCTGCTGAAGCTGAACACTTTCATACATATGTATGGATAGCTTAAGTTTTTATGAGCATAATTTGGGCTTTTCAAAATAGTGACACAATAACAAAGCAAAATTGAGACATGCATGTAATTTGAATACTGATTTGGTTTTATCTCTTCCTGGTACTGGCGCTTTTGATGCTGCTCTTTTCCATTCCATCTTTTTTCTCTTCTTATTTCCCAATGAATGAAATTAGTTGTGAGTTCATTTGCTGCTTTTACCAACCAAATCTGAAACCTGTGGAAATATGTATCTATGACCTCCCTAAGAGTTCTGGACAGTTACTCATT
Source organism: Psittacula echo (assembly GCF_963264785.1). Classification (NCBI taxonomy): domain Eukaryota; kingdom Metazoa; phylum Chordata; class Aves; order Psittaciformes; family Psittacidae; genus Psittacula; species Psittacula echo. The sequence continues at coordinate 2,718,810 of NC_137747.1, forward strand.
TGTTGATAACTCTGAGTTTTCTATCAACTACTTAAAGATGTGTTCCTGATTCTCTTGTCAAATAGGAAAATAAGCCCCGTCAGATGGCTAGTCCGATGTTTCGTGGTATTTTCAATACCATAAGCCCTGATTTTTATTTACAGCGATGGAGCATTTCAAGGATGTTACAGCAAAGGATGCCTTCTGATTATATGTCAGGTCAAATGCCCTCAGTGAGCTGTTTCCACAGATTTGGAGACACAGGGCAGAATTCTCAGTACTCCACAGACTGAACGGAGGCACTCAACAAGCCATCTTGTGGGTCACAATAGTCAGGAGAATGCCTGTCTCTGCCACTGCATCATCTTGCAAGTTTAGAGTTATCTAGGTAGTCTATGGTAGAGAACTGGGTATGATGAAGCTCTGCAATGCCTCCTCAGCCTTTTTTTAGGTTTATGAGCAACAGGCGAAAACCCAGACCTGTCACACTGACACAACAGCACAAGAGGCCCCTTGCATGCAGTGGCAAGCAAGTCCCAATGGTTCAGTGTTGTGGAGAATCTGGTCCTAAAGATTATTCATTAAAAGTATCTACTTAATAATTTCAAAGAGAAAAAACTAAAAAATGCTCAGGGGCAATCTATGAACAGGAAAAGGGGGTTAAATTCACCTAATAAATTATTAGCAGATTGAATAATTCATAGAAAATCCAGGACACATTCAGAAGGGTTTAATTAAGTGTGTCAGCCTCTTCTGGAAAGTGAAGCCACCTCAGAAACTTTGCATTTTCCAAGGTAACATTCTGGTATATTGCCACAGCTGAATTTGCACCTAGAGGCAGATGTGTGCTTCAAGTTTTTGTCCCTCACACCAGCCGGTACTTCATGTTAGAGGGAAAGCCACAAGAAAAATCTTGCAACTGGTTTATTCTGTCACTATCTAACAGGAAGCTTCTTGCATTGGGTAGAAACGGGAATAAAGGGGGTTTCGTAGCTGTATTCACACCTCACAGATATTTCCCCGTGTTTGAACTTTCATAACATGAGCAGAGACTTGCTCTGTTCTTTAAAGTTAAGCAGATGTACTGACCAAGTGCAAGAATACATGTGTGTATCATTTACTGGTCACCTTATCATATGAAGAATTGTTATGTCATGGGCACACAGACTTAAAATTACTTATATAAATATAAATGAATATCTAAGACCTTTTTGAAAGCTGTTAAATGTGGCTTGATCTTGTGGCAAAGAGTTAAATTCCACACAAGCACTGAGTTTACTTTAAATGTGGATAAAAATTTCAAGATGTACAAGAAGGTAGGCTGAAGTATGTTCAAATGCAATTGAAAGTCTGGCATTTTAATACATAAAGTAGGTAACAAAAGAAACATATGAGACTTCATAAACAGAGATTTTTAAAACAAATTTAGCAATAGACTTTTTAAACTACCAAATCACTGTCAGCGCATATGTATGTTAAAAGACTATAAATATATGTTAAAACAATCTATTTCCCTTTCACTTAGCTGCCAAGATCTCCATTAGGAGGTTTGTGTTTCCTTCCAGTGTTGAAGAATATCTCTAACATCTGTGGTGATGAATGGTGAAGAGTGTCAGTTCTGCTTCTGAAACAAGCAATGCCGCCATTTGAAGGAGGAAATGTGAAATCATGAATACGCCTTTGAACAGAAGTCTGGTGCAACAGAAGATGTGCAAAGCCTCTTGCTGGGTTTGACCTGGGTCTCTTCTATGCACCTACAAGAAGTGCAGTTAATTCTGCAGATCTAGGTCAATGGGAGAAGTATTGCCTAAAGATGCTAAGCCCAAATATGAAGTGTCACAGAACATACTGCAAGGGCTTTGTTTCATGTTTCCTCCCTTCTTTTCAGGAATGAGGAAGGAGAAAGGTATAACATGAGACAATCTCACCTTAACTCACCTCAACTCATCTCATCTTAGTAACAACGACTTGCTTTTTTTCCATGAAGGTTCACAGAAAGAAGAAAGGAATCCTGTCTTTGCTGGGAGTTTGGGAGATCCATGGTTGCTTTGCTTTGCCACAGATGCTTTCTGTGTGACTTGGGCCCCTCAGTGCTTCATTTCCCTATAAGTAAAGGAAAGCAATAGCATTTTCTGATGGTTTAATAACCATCAATAAATGTGGGTATACTAATGACTGCAAAATGCCCAGTCATTATAATAAAAGGGAGATAGGTACAACCATCGCAGGGTAATAAAAGTGATGGCCATGGCAGGGGGGGTGTAACTAGATGATCTTAAGGTCCTTTCCAACCCAAACCATTCTATGATTCTATGTCTGCAGAAGCTTTACTGGAACCACAACACAGGGTGCCACAGCTCCTGCTGTGGCATAATAGAACAGGCAATATTTTATCACGGCAAGTATCTTTTTTAAGAAGAAAAATCCCCATGTTTAACCTATAACCAAGAAATGTAATAACAGGATCTGCAGAACTTCCAAGGCCAGGAGAACTCACAAACACTTTCAAGCAAAGTGATCACACTCCTCATTTCAAGAAGAAAATCCAAACAAGCCACGCTAGGTGTTTTAAACTGTGTAAACGATGTCTAACACTCAGAGACGCAGCTGATAAATACTTATTCTGCCTAAAACTGCAGACAAATTTTTAGCATGAAGGTTTTAACAAATATTTTAGATATTCCCAAATTTCATGTGGAAAAATTCCTGCAATTATTCATGGAAATCTTACTTAATCTAGAGAGGGTGTGCTGCCACTTCTGCAGACAAGAATGAGCAGACTTCAGTGACACTCCGTCTTAAAAATAACAAAAAGAGAATTTTCACTCTAATCTCAGAATCTAATATCGAGCTGTACTTATAATTTCAGCTGATGTGCATTGGCTAGTTTTATACCCAAATGCATATATACAATAGGATGTGCGTACGTATGTGATTTATAAATACACAGGGGTATTCAAAGGACTGTATTTGCACATCTGAATATTTTTAAGAACCCTGATTCCCAATACTCATGTGTCAAAGACGGACGCTGAAAACCACAGTGGTTAAATAATAAACTGCTTACTACTCGACCTTAACTACAGTGAAGGAGGAAAAATCAGTGTAAATCTTGCTACGCAAGCCTTAATCAATTTTATATTTTGCTTAGCTTTTCCTTTTTCAGCATTTATATGATTTTATATATAATATACACACGGGTTTCCATTTATTATCTGTATATACGCTCACCCCAAATCGCTAATTCATCCTTAATTTTTTTTGGTTAAAGTTACACACTTAATGTTATTTTAACATAGGGCTTTTTTGTAATGTAATGATATTTAATTTGCATTAGCACAAGTGACATACAATAGATCATGCTATTATCATGATTGATAACAGATGAACTGGCATAAATTCAACGTTATAAATTGAGCCTATAAATGAAACTATGATTTTACAGGAATTACTGTAGTAGAAAGGCTAAAGACCCTCAAGTCAACCTTAGTCAAACCCACTCTTTAGAGTTTTATATTTTATGCCTGCAATAAATGCTTTTGTGAAAGCCCATAACCTGCAAAAAAAAAGTCACTGGAAGTCTATTAATTATAATAATACTATCCAAAAAGCTGTGAGGGCTTATTTTTGTGACATCACTCTTTGATTTCTTACTGCCTTAAATTATCCCTTTGTTGGCTGGGTGAGGGTAACAGTCATACTTTTGTCATTAAATATAAGGAGTTTTAAAGCCTGATCCACCCTAGCTCTAATTGATATTGCTTTCATTTGGCAGATAGTGACCTGATTTATAATTTAAATATGCATCATTATATGCACCTCTTCTGTATAATGAAAAAGTGAAGTTACTCTCATCTTTTCCTGCAATGTTAACATCAAGGAAAAGTATCTTTCTTTTTTTCCCTTTTATACTCAGAGCCTAATTGAAAACTGTTCATTGAATTTCAACATGATAGAAAAGTCTTTTTATCTCTCAATTTGTCCATTAGCTATTATAATTGAAGTATCTGCTACACAGCTGAATTGATATTGTTCTTGTTTAAATTCTGGATTTCTCTAAGTCTTCTATGAAGCATCAACTAAAAAAATATGGGTTAGGAGACATTAGCTAACAATATTGCCTAAATGGGACATTAGACTAGCACTCCACATGTGTAAAGCTACAGAAAGTAGGAAGTCATCTAATTTTACAGGAGAACGTGTTGCATAATAATCTTAACAGCATGACCATAAGGTTTGCTAATTGCCACATCTGTTTAACAGCTGTCAGATGTTTGCCATATGCTGCCATCAATATTACAACGGAGTACATTACAGGGAGTTTTATTGTGTTCGACTGTTATTTATTTGCCACAGACATTACTACAGCCAGTGACGTCTATTTATGTTAGATCACTAATTATATTTTAAAAGCTGCATGCAAAATCCAGGTTTTTCAGCTTCCTTAGACCCCAGTTCTGATGAGGTAACTAATAACTTCTTCCCTACAGATCTCTGAACTGATTTATAAATTTCTATCTCTTCTTATGGTAAATAATTCTTCCGCAAAATAACTTATTTATGCTGGTTTTGAAGGATGTTTCTAAGCCCAAGTTGTGTTTCAATACTGATGTTAGCAAGAACTCAAAAATAAACTTCTTTTCCAAAGAACCCACTACATCTCATGTGTTTTGGGGTGGGTTTTTTTATCAGGACACAGGTCAAGGATGGAGGATAATTCAGTTGTGCGGCTCAGAAAGTTGATAACATGATTCTAGTCTGAAACCTGCCACTACCTCCCTCCGTGACCTCGATTTATTGTATGATCCTAATTCTGCTTTGCTGATCTATCAGCTAAATACCTGCTGTACCTCTGTAACATCAGGACTCATTAAATGTCTGTAGGTGATACAGCACTATTACCATGAAAGCATATAAATATGGCTGATCTCTGCTGTTCTTTCAAACCTTCTTTCAGGGATTTTTTAAATGACTTCTTTTAACTGGCCTGTGCTTTACTTTTTCATTAAATGTAACTACTACAGCAACGAAATAGGAAGCAGAGATTGACAAAGTGCAGACTAGGCAAAATATGCATGATGTGATTTAATATGAGTTGATAGGTGTCACTGATCTCTATTATAAATAGACTGTGTGAATTCCATATGATGTATTATTTATCCATTGTAGATGCCTTTTTGTTTCATTAATAAACCTGGAAATCAGACGTATACATTTCCAATGATGAGGGTTTGGCAATACAAGGCATTGTGGCATTTGTCTGCAATTGCTCAATTATTTTGATGATTTTCTTCTTCTTCCTGTATAAATGATTAATGCTTTAGATGTTTGTTCAAGATTCTCCTGATTTTAGTTCATTTGTCCAGCTGAATTCTTTTTTTGTCTTCTAATTAGAGAAGCTTATTGCAGTGTAAGGACTCCCACTTTGACCTGAATTCCAGCTCCTTTGAGCTGCTGCACTGGAGTACGCATCAGTCCTCTGACATAGGTTTGTGTCCAACTGGGAGGTCTGAGAACTCCAGCACATCTCACATTAACAATGCGGTTTCAGTTTAGATCTGCCTCAAAGCCAGAAACTCTAATGCTGTTCCACCTACACTTAAAAATGTTTCCCTGGCATTTTTGTACTTGAGAAAGTTAAGAAAATCACATTGTTGTTTATTTAGATAACAAAGGACTTGATGTTTTCAAATTTCTAAAGAGAACAGTAAGCAGCAGCCGGTACCTTCCATTTACTCTTTCTGAAGATACCTAAGCAAAGCTATCTTTGAGGACATTAAAGGGCAAAGAGTTTAAAATAAAAGTCAAAGCTGTGGGGGTTGTTCCAGCAGCCCCATCGTCAAGCTTCAGAGTCCTCTGAGATGGGTGAGGATGCTGGGGGGGGTCACTGAAGGAGGACAGTCGAGCTGTGAGTTCAGCCAGCATGTGCCTCAAGGAGGTGTTCAACTCCCATGAGAAATCAAACTGCCTTACGTGAACGCCTCCATCAGTAATCTGAAATTTGTCTGCATTCTGCATTTGATCTCCTTATTTTTCTATATGCTTTTTTAATGCTGTTTGTAGCCATTTCAATTATGTGATTTCCTTATCTGTATACCAGTGAGAATACTGTACAAGACTTTATAAACAGCTACTAAGTTTATCTGACTGTCATTTGGTTTTCATTATGCGAGATAACAATCTTTCTCATATCTTATAAGAAGATATAATGTGATTGTTTCTAAATGGGGAGAGGAAAAAAAGGCTAGTCTGCATTATCCTTAGCCTCGCAGTATTTGTAACATCAGTAGCGTCAGCACAATCTCCAACATTTTTCCTTGCTGTGGTCCAGGAAGAATTATCTCTGTAGTTTTTTCTGTTTGCAGCTATCTCCTCTTTTTCTCCATTTTAGACACAGTGAGTTTCTTATCTGGACCATGGCTATGTGGCCACAGATTTGCCTATATTCAGTCTGATCATTCCTAACTGTTTTGTGGCACTTGTGCACTGAAGGGAAGGATGAGAGGCAATTGTCAACAGTTCGCTGTATTAAATATGGATAGATATTATTCATGTAATTTGACAGTTCTTGACTTTCAGCTGTATAATGACAGTGAAACGGTAGGGATTTCAGCAGCCGAACTTCTGTCTTACTTCAAGATAAGCTTATCAACTGTAGCCTGAATCCATTCAACTCATAAGCAGATCAAAACTCATGTCATGCTGAACTGCTGTGCTGATTCCTGCTTCCTCCTATTGCTTCACATGTCCATATGGTCTTAGTTGTTTGCCATCTTACAGTTATTTTGCAAGGTTTTTAGGAGACAGACTGTCTCTTGTAGTTGTTCAGCACCTTGTACAGTGAAGCCCTGGCTCCTGCTTGATGCCACCAAATGCTCATGTAACATAAATAACATGTAATGAAGTGATAATAGGTGATGGTCAGCCGTTGTGTTTTTTTCTCTCTTCATCAGTTACGCAATCGATCTACAAAGAGTAGCTGCTTTGTTTGGCTTCCCATTTAACATGAAAAAGTATGCTGAGGTTTATTCTGTGCTATTTATCCTAGAGGTTCAGTGGGATCTCTGAACAATATGCAGGAATCATGTATATCACCCCACCACAGCAGCATGGTGTGGCAGCTGCAGACTAAACAATGTCTTTAGGTTAAGGATTGGTCAAGTGTCTGTGGAATTCCCATGCTCCCTTATGTGCCTTCCAGATTACACTTTCCAAACTGGTGGGATTTGGTGTCAGGTGGATTTGGAGAACAAAACCAAAAAGAAACAAAAAAAGAACTGCAAAAGCAAATGTGAAATCTTTTTAGTCATCTCTCTCATTTTCTTCTCTGCCATTTCACTGGATTTGGATCTTAGAGGGGCTGTACTCTTCTCTGGGCTAGGATTGTCTTTCTGTTTCTGCCTGCACAATGAAAAGTGTAAGGACATATAAAAACGTCCAGATGTTGCTACTGGCTGCAGCCACAGGCTGGTGTCTTATCTTCAGCTTGTCTGTCTACTCACCATTGTGTCCAGTATCCCCCCTCTAGTTTGCTCCCGTAGGGCAAATATGGGACACTAACATCAATCACTACAGATTTCACAGAGTATTTTGAATTTCTATTTATTAAATCCTTGTTGAGATATTTCTCCTCTCTGAATCTGACCCCTTTTCGATTAGATTTCTGAGCAGCAGTAATCAAAAACAATCATTATCAGAGTAACGGAAGACACAGAAGTTTTGCAACTTCTTAACAGCAGAAAACCCTTTGCTATTTGAGTTTGCACTATAATATGTTGATAGAAGTATAACCTCAGGTTTCAGGATTAAATGCACGCCTCAGTGGCTCAGTTTATGCATTCATAATTATACTTACAATTAGAAATCATGTAATCGGGAATAGAATTATTTGAGTGCACAAAACTAGTTGGGGAGAAAATGTAGTTTTAAGCCATGCTTTCTTCTCCACAATTTAGGATCAATTAAGCTTCATCTCTGACATACATTAGGAAATCATAGGCTAATGAAGTCCATATGGGGCAGTTATTACAGCTAAAGATTGTTGCGTCCGTCACTAGATTCCCTTCTGCACAGCAAAGCCCCAAATGCTCTGGACGGAGTAACAGGACATTAAATTACCACAGTGACCCGGTGCAGTTACACTGTGCAACGGTTTCCTGTAAATATTTTAATTCCTTTGTAACAGAAAAGTGAGGCTTTAAATGGAAAAGTGGATGGGGAGAGGGTGCACGGCATCATGTAATTGAGAATTCACGTGCCCTGCTAGGCAGGGTTAATGGGCATTGCCCTGCAGTAAACTGGCTCCTGTGAATCCTTAAAATGTCAAAGTGGTACAGAACAAGATTGTGAGCCAGGTCCTTCTGGTGTTAAATGGAGGCTGCAGGGCAGCTCTGAACCCAAATGCATAATTTGTAGACACAGGATGTCATTTACCATTGCTTACCTCTCATTAAAACTGATCAAAATGGCTTTCTGTGAAAAACTGATTTTTAATTGGAAAAGTTAAATCTGTGAACTTGTTTGATTTTTCTTTGCTAAGCTGGGAACATTTTGCTGAGAACTGATGGAGAATGTTCTTGTTTCTATATACTTTCAAAACCACTGAATGCCTCTTTTCCTTGAGTCTTTAGCCAAGGAAAATTATTTGCTTGCATGCTTTGAACAGAAATTTTTGTCAGAAAAGGCACTTTCCATCAGAAAAATAAAAAATCAAGGGATGTTTTCACTTGCCAGATTGAGAAGCCCATTAATGCTGGGATGCAAACAGGAGGGCAGGCTCTTACAGTGGGCTTCCACACTTCTCATGATACTTTTCAACAGGGCTGTCACTAGCTGCACAAGGTGCAGCAATGTCAGTTTTAATTAAAACCTTTGTTTTACCTACTGCACAGAACAGCTGCAACACAAACTGAGAAGCAAAGGCACCTCAGCTTGTACAAGTTCAGGCTTTGTTGCACGTAAATAGGAGACATTACTAACGTGAACACCACACAGAGCTGGTTTGTCTCATAAATTCTAAGAAACGTTGCTCCCTTCTCCCTGAAATGTTCCACACAAACCTTTGCTGATTGTCAAAGAATGCCAATTAGACAAATGTTTAAGAGGAAGCAGCTTTAGGTGACAGATATTTGAAGGTATTAAGTTCTTTTGAAATTTCAGCATGACTCAAAGATTGGCAATATAAAATCTTAACCCTCCATAAATGATAACTCCCCCCCCCCCCCCAGTCCATAATGTTCAGGATTGCCCTATGTGCCACTGCTCATTCCTGCCTGATGATCTCACCTGCTGCTCTGACTCAGCTGCCACCACTCTTTTAGGATGTTCAACTTTGTAGTTAGTGTAGTTCTCCAGCTTTCAGCAGCAGAGACAAAAGAATGACTTGGGGTAAAAGCCAACAGTGAGTAAAGAAGTTGACACAAGTATGCACATTCTATGCTGACACATCCCACAGGATAAATCTGGCCTGGAACTGAATGTCCATTTGAGTATGTAGAGAATCAGATGGACAAGCAGGTGTGACCTTGAAGGAGGTAAGTTATCTCCTTTCCCAACAATTAAAATGGGAACACCAACACCCACACCGCCACCACAAACCTGGGGTGGGCACTAATCTCCCTGAGGATCCATCATTAAGTAATTACTGTAGGATATCATAAGCCGATGTTTGATAGTTTTTGGTTTATAAATCTGAGCTGCAACCATGAGGGTGTAAGTAAAAATTCACTTTGAAGCAGGTATGTGGGCTACTGAGGGCCAGCCAGCCTCAGATGCCAGCAGAGCCGTCTGGGTGTTTCCCAAGCCATTCCACCCAAAATCAACCAAAATTATTTACACCAATGTGTTAACTGAAGCTGATTAGGGAGCATTCATGGTGACTGCCCTGTTGTAAGGTGGTGGAAGTGGAAATGCTTTGCATGAGAAGTGGTGATAAGGACCTGAAAAAGGTAATGTCTTCTCTGGGCAGCCTCCAGCTGCAGTATCCCTGCCTCTGTTCCCCCTTACCAGCAAAATGCAGGTAAATATACTCAGCTCCAGGGAGGGGGATATTGTTGATTAGATAAGATAGTCAAGTTATTTTAAACTGAAAACCTGCAAAGTCTGGTGTGCAATGTGGTTTTATTTCTTTGCTTGTTTTTCAGATGTGGGTTTTTTTTCCTTAATTTGTGAGCATTCACAGAAATATCCTTGCAAGATGTTCATCTCACTTTCATGAGTATTTTATGAAAACCCCAGGGAAAAACAACTATATTACCTGAATTTACCTTTATATCACAAGATACAGGTAGCAGCTAGTCGAGAGATGCAAAGCATCTTTGGAATTTTAACTTGTTAGGTGTTCTCTTTAATATAGCTGAGCAAGAATTTATGCTGGCATTGAAGTTTTCAGAGCTAGGCTCTGCTATTTAAAATGGAATTTCACACTAATAAGCCTAAAATAAAATAATGTGTGGAAGGAGATTTCAAAGTATACTCAATTGTATCAGTCGTTCTGTAGAAACAGAGAAAAATCACAAATACAACCAAACAGCACCCTCTTCCGGACGCTGGCATCCATGCAAAACGCTTGCTCAAAAATACAGATTTTGCAGCAAGTCGTAAGACCTATTCTGGTCCTAAAGGAGAAAGGGAGAGAAGGTAAGATGCTACAGATAACGTTTCACATTCCATTTGTCAAGAAAAACATCGAAAATATTACGCTACTTTTAGTTTTCTGTATGTTTTATATTAAATCATGAAAAATTAACAAACAGAGCCCATTTTCTTCAGAAGTGGATCCTACTGATTAAAGATTCATTTTCATCACAGTTTCATCATTCCTGTAAGGTTTTTTTTAGTGGGTCACTCAACAGATCAGGGTTTGTTGGTTTTGTGGGGGGTTTTATCCTTCATTGTTGTCTATTTCTGAACTTATAATTTTTTTTTTCTACTATTTATGTTCAGAAAATAGTTTGTGGAGATACATTTATTTTGTAGGGTTTTGTCCAAGCAAATACATTTTACATTGTTGAGATTCCACCTTTTTTAGGAAGGTGCTCTCATGCTTCTGATTTTTGACTGAATAAATTAAATTCTCAACTTCAAGATTCCAATGCAAATTTAAAATTTGCTTTCCATGAATATGCTGCCACATTCTCTGAAACTCACGAAGCCCGATAACAGATGAATGTATTTGTTACAGGATTCCTGGAAAGCACACACGTATGCCCACAGAGAATATTACCATGATAAAGATTTAATTGTAAAAGAAAAATGTGCAGCAGTTGAAGTTCAGATAGTATCTCCCTTGCTCTGATTTTTAAATGCAGATATTGTTCTAAAGGAACTTAAGATGTTACCCCCTCACGGTTGTTACCTTTGTGATATGAACACAAAGCTAAAGCCTTCTTTCAGAAGGATTGTAATAATTTGGTTTTGGGGGGGTGAAGGGGAGATGGTAATGTTCAAGAATAGTAGCATTAAGTTGTGGTGCAAAACAAAACACTTTTTTTCCTTAATTATTATTATTTTACATCAGGGCTGACTGAACTAATTGCCTTGATAACTAGACACCAGTAGGCAGAATTTTCTAGCTAGAGTACCTTGGGATGCTTTGCAAAATAGCAGTACATTTATACAGTTCAAATGCAGAGTTCTTTGCATGTTATTTCTAACAAAGAAGATTTGGAGTAAAATTTCTTCTTTTTGTCATGGACAACTTAATTAAAATTAGCACACAAAATGTCTCATATACTTTGTTGATCATTCTAATGATATCAAATGTAATCTACAATGGCATAAAAAGAAATTCAACCTTGCTCATTTGAATAATCTCACTAAACTCAGGAGTTTTCTCATAAGAAAGACTTGCAGTCATGGGGAACTGTAGCCCCAATGCCCAGGACGTGGTATTTAATAACTAATATGTAATTACACAATAGAAAAGGAATTTTCTTTGTATCTACCATCAGCTAATCTAGCTGAAGAGATCTTGTAATTTAAAAGCTTGAGAGGTTTGATCTCTAATAGCCAAAATAAAAGCAGAAGTCCTTCTTACTGTCATCTGACAGTAAAACATCTCCTTTTTTTTTTTTATGGGCCTTTGCAGAAACCACAGTTGTGTAAAAAGGAATCCCAATAAAGGCGATTTGATGGCATTGCTTGCACTGAAATTCTGCGAGCTTTTCTATATGCACAGACTTTGTGAAAGATGGTAAGATTTATAGAGGAAAAGTGGTGGAAGATTATTTTTGATAAGCTTTGGAGCATAGGAATTAATAAATTCTAGTTGCCCTGGCTCTTAGGAATTCCATTCTGTCTAAATTTCGGTTTTGTTTTCTACTTTTCCACCCCGGTAGAGTTGAACCTGGGAATAGCATCACTCAATGGCTCGTTAGTTTGATAAAGTGGCATAAGTGACTATAGCTACAATGGGCACTTCTAGCTCAGAAGCATTTATATGTCTCAAGGGAATTCTGAAAAACACCAGAAAGTCTTTAGGTACTGAATCACAGGCAAGTATTTTGAATCTTTAATTTTTTTTATATATTCTTTCCTATGAGAATGTCAGAACTAAAATATGGAATATACTTCTCCCACTTGGTTTCTATTACTTGTAAAGCATTCAAAAGCTTCTAGAATAAAATTACCTCTATGCCCTGCTAGGGAGCAGGCAAAACTCCACTGAGTATCAAGACAGTCCCTCTGCTGGTGTTGCTTTCCATTTTTAACCTAAATATAATAATAAAAATGACTAAATATTAGACTGGAGCTGTACAATCTTAGATCCAGCATTTATTTGTTGCCATGTGTATCCCAGTGGAGTTTTACCGTACTTCTATATTTATACAAAATGCGTTGAAATATATTCCATAAATTAACTAGTTTATTTTCATGTGTGCCATATTCATTATCACAATAATGCAAGTTTGTTTTAAAAGTTTGTTCCAATTATGATAGCAGCCAATTTGCATTTAGGAAAAAAAGAAGACTTGAAACAGAAATACAAAGATGTAAGTGCAGGAAGGAAGGGAAGGTATGGCACAGAAATGGTTTGCAAAGAAAGAAGTGAAGTGCAGATAATAGATTTTTTAAAAGAAAAAATTACAAAGCTTAAAAAAAAATCTAACAATTTGATAATAATTTAGGGATACTCCAATCCAGCATAAATCTGAAGCTCACACAACTCTCAGGGGAAAAAAAACAGTGTAAAGCATTTTCTTACGGATAATCTGAGCCTGATATCAGAGCAGCACTTTCATGTACAAAGCCCTAAGCCACTGCAGGCTGCCTGTGCACCAGCTCTGGCAGCACCAAAACCGGAGAGCCCAGGCTGAGCTTCTACCGGTGCAATGATCACTTGTTCTCACAATCTGCAGCGTACACAGTAACTGAGCGACACGACTGCACCAACCCAGGCTGTCGGGCATGGGGTGAAGGACAGCTCCTGCTGAGAAGCAACTGCTGATAATCAGAAATTCTCTGAGAAACTGAATTCAATCCTGAAACAATATCGCTAACTTTTCTAATCCTAACTGCGTATTTTCCACTGTGTGAAGGACAGGGAAGCACGGTTGCATAGTTAACCCCATAAACCCACGAGCATTTCCCCTGTGTGGATTTATGTCTGCTTTCTGACAATGACCAATTAGACATCTCGACCAAATAATCCATTTCTGTTGTGTTATGGTATTCATTTGAAGTTTAATCACAGTTGTCAATGTGCTATTCCAGTAAATAATATTTTCACATTATTTTACACTTCATACAGCAGTAAGAAATATCTTAAGGTACTGATTATTTAGACTGTGTTTATTGTAGAGGAAAGCGATGACATTGAACATATTGTATAAATACCAAATACATTAAACAGCAAAGTCTCTACCTTGCATTATGAATTGAAATGACATTATTTTAAAACATTTGAAAATCATCATCATAATTATGTTATCAACATAGAGACAGATTACCTATTATTTTAACATAATTAATTTGAGCTCGGTGCATTTATGTTGCTGTGTATGTGATTATCCATCAATACAATTATGAAATGCTAAAAATTGGGGCGTTTAATCTTTATTTTAATTGGCTAGGTTTTTTCTTGAAATCCACTGTTCATTTGCCTTCATCTTCAAAATCTAAAATCTTTAATTCCATTTATGGGGTTTTTTTTTGTCCATCCCCTAGGCCACATTCCAATTTCACTTGGGATGTTTTCACACCAGGGCCTTCAAAAAAAGATAAGCTTTCCCTCTTCAGTGACGATAAGCTTATAACCAAGTCTATGTTCTTTTCCTGTGATACTGTTGGGGATTTTTCACATCTTATTGCTATGTTCTGTTCATTTATACATTTATACCTCTAGGTTTTGGGGGTTTTTTCGCTTTTAAACCTGTCCTCCTCCATCTGTTGTGAAAGGTGAATGAAACAATGGTGTAATAGTCTAAAGGGCTTTATTAATATAATAAATATATAATATTTTAAAGGACAGGAGAGCATGGCCAGCTGTCTAGCTGAACTGGTAACTCTCTTCCCAGTACTTCAGTAGGGTTGGGTTTAATGATTATTTTCTTTTTTCTCTCAGCTTTCAAGGTAGGATATGTTGCCCCTGTGAGATCTCTGAAGACAGGGGGGCTGAGGGAAGGAGTGGAAGCTCTGTATGAAGGTAAAAGTCTACGTGTTTCTTGTCGAACATAAATGTCCGTCTCCAGGAAAGCACTGAGGCCACAGCTGTCCAACACTGTGCCCAGGAATGCCTATCTCTAAGGCTCTGATAAGGCCTGACTTTTCATGCCTCTGATTTATTTTTTCTCTCTCTCTCGTGATTGACATTTGTCTTTTCTGGGCCTTGTTTGCTTGCATTACATTTGTAAGGACCCTGAAGCACTGCAGTATTTTCATTTCAGTCAGGTTAAGGGTGACGAAGATTACACATGCATACTGATTTATGCCTTAAAGGCTGGAAATAGTGTCAAGTGTGATCTCAGCAGAGCTCTGCTCGATGACTCAAGTGCTCGGTACAGTGTTACACTCTCAGACATCAATCCTCATCCAGTAAAATGAAAACTCTGTCCAGAACATTGTTCAATAAAGTCCTGATCTGTAAGTGTTATTAGTTATTAATAAGATAATAATGGGGTTTTCAATGTTCACGCCAAAGCCAGAATCAAGCCGTCATCAGGCTAAGTACTGTTGAAACACAAAGCAGCAAGCAGTGCCAGCTGCAAAGAGCTTTCCCTGTAAACGTGCACTTGATAACCAGTATCTCTGCAAGCTACGTTATGCACATACTTGTGTGCTTCAGAGTACATTTTGCTATGAAGGTCTTATGCAAATAGACGATATAACTGTCAGACCAATGTTTTTAAAGGCAGGTCCTTATGTTTGGAAGTGCTGTATGTCAGGAGTTCTTCTAAACTGCAGTGGATATAAAGCTGGCTGTTATCCTAAAGACATGAGGTGGGGTTTTTCAAATATTTCAAGCTCTGCACTACACTGAGGCCAATGCCTGTTGACTGTTTTTAGTTCTTCTGTGAAAGAAGAAATATATGTGAAACAAACAGCAAAACAGAACCCAGAGAAAGTGATGGGACAGTAGACATTCCCTTAAGATATAAAAGGCCAAGGACTTGAACCACAGGCGCTTGCAGTGAGAGTTATTTCTTGTGCAGGTGCCTTTCTCTCTCTGGTTTTAACAACATGTAGCTGCCTGGATCTGAAAATTCTTTCCCAGCACAGACACTTTTAAAATCCATGTCCTATGAAAAGTATTAATTTGGCCTCAACTCCTCCTTCCTTCAATGAAAAAAGCCTGAATATTCCCAGCTGAGCTGTATTTGCAGCATGCTGGGAAATACCAAAGATGGGAAGAACAATCCAAGAACAGTCCAAGACTGAGCACTTTCCTTCCAATTGCCTTCAGCCCTTGCCAGCACAGGGAACCAAGCAGTATGGTTTGCTACTGACCAAGTGATTTTTGCAAGACAGCTGGAAGGAATGATGGAGGAGGTGGAGGGAATTCCTCTTTCAGATGCCAGTTGCAGCCATACAGTTCACTCTGAATTCCGAATCTTTTCCTGAAAGTTAATTTAACATATCTCATTAATAATGTCCAACTGAGTAATGTAGCAAGTGTTTCTAAAAGAGATGGTAACATACCAGACATGAAACCATTCATATCTGACTCAGTAATGCAACCTCAGACCACCCCTGTATCAATTAAATATTCTTACCCTGACACCCAGACTGAAGGAGCAAGCACATCAGGGAGCACAGCTGCAATGCTCTTCCCCTGCTGTATTTGTTCTGGCAGTCAAAAGGGGGCACAGAGCCTGCCTAACTGTCATTACAGGCCCTTGGATAAGTGAAAATTCACTTTTTAACACAACACAATGCCTATTGTTTTCTAATGAACTCAAACAGGTTTGTAGCCTAATGAAAAAGCATTAAACTGAGGGAGAAACAGATATAAATAAGTTATGCTGTACTCCAAGGTACACCTGTGACTGCAACTGTAATTGGTGGATAAACAGGCAGGCACTCTGTCAGCCTTGGAAATGGGTCATAGTGTTCTGGAAAAAAACAGCAAAATTACTTAAAAGACAGCTTTCAATTCTACAGCTCTATCTATACCGTAGAAAATAGATTCAGGTTGATTATTCTTACCCTAAGATTTAATTTCTTTTGGATATATTCCCAAAACAGTCTCATCAGCACTAACTGTATTCTTATTTCTGTGTTCTGCTTTATAGGTACTGGCTGCGTAGCTATGCTAATGTAAGACCACCTGTATTTCCAGAAATCAATGTAAATTCCTTATATTTTATTATTTGAGAGGAGAAATTCTGAATAAATTTTGAAACTGCTATTAATGTCCCACATTTAATATCCATTGTGTGGATTTTATTTGGCTTCCTTCTTCATTAGTTTTCAATGTGTTAATCAAATTCTTAATCTAAAATTGGACTAAAATACACCTGAGGTCTCGGAGTGAGATAAATTTGATCCTTACAGCCAGCATTACAATGTGCTATCTAACATAGTCAGTAGGTTTCAGAGGCTGGAAGGAGGATTATCACCTTTTGTGTCTTATCTTGGCCCCCTAACAATCCCATGTCTGTGCTATATTGTTTTGGCAAAATGGGTCAACGGAAATGTCAAGCAGTTTCCCAGGAAAACAGAACTTCAAGTGTAATATGAACTGGCATCTGAAGTTCTGGGTATGTTTAGTGCATGCACAAGCTGTTCTGCATTTATTAATGAATACACAGTTAAACCTACACAGCTGTAAAACCACCAAAATCCAATTCACAAGGACAAAGCAGAATTAATAGTTTGTTTTCCGATTCACATTACATCCACATTGTATGATCTTCAGTTACCCATCTTAGTCCATTTTCCTCCCTCTGCAGCCACTTTAACCCTGTGTCACCAGGGTAGCATTTTCCTTCCCACTACTGTGCACTCCTCAGAGCACAGAGTATCAGTGCCTAATGCAAGTCTGAAGGTAGCAGGAGCTTGAATTGGATGCAAAATGTGCATAGATGGAATGTCTGTCAGACTTCAGCTGCCAAACACTGAGTCTTTACTGATCCCATGCAAATGGAGCTTTCTGAGTCTTACAGCTTGGTGAAATTCAAGTAGCAAAAGGCATCTACCCAAACTAAAGGGCATCTGACCTCTAAATTTCCATCTTCTACTCAGTGTATGTATAATGCTGGACATCCTTCTTGAATTGCTGCATTTTTAATACAGGGGAAAGCAGCATAATTTTCAGTGAGCTGGCACTCAGTGAGCCAGTTTGGTGCTGCAAAGCACTAAACATGCTTGGCACAGAATGTGTCAATCCCCCCTGAAAAAGGGTGTCATCTTATAGCAAGGAGTCTTGTGCAACCCCAAGGAGGAACACTATCTGCCTGTAATGCACACCGAGGCCTACATCCAGAAACCCACTCAAACAACAGAGAGGCCTTCCAATAACTTCACTGGGTATCAGATTCTTGTTTGGCACTATAAATTAAATTATCTTCGACATCTGGGGTGAGCATGACTGAAGGAAATGTTGAGGGCTGTGGAAGACAAATGGCCTGCTGAGAGCTCTTGAGTATGAAAACTGGCAAAAAGAGCTGGAATACCAGAGTGGTTTTCTGGCAATCATGTCTGCGCAACCAGTTTGGTTCTCTGCACAGTTATTAGTGTTGCAGTAGCAGTAAACATGATTTTACGTTAAGAGCAGACCTGTGACACAAAATGCCAAAACTTAAGGCAGGTTTTCACTGCTTCTACTGCCCTACGACAATCTCAGTGCCAGCCCCAACTCGTTGCCAAACTCCCATAAGCAATGCTAGGTACATTAAAGCTCTAATTTAAGATGAAGGCCTCTGTGGGAAGCAGCGCTGAAGCACAATGGAGGTCTCAGCCCTGCTACCAGAGCCATGGTGGAGCAGCATGGCCGTGCCATCTGCTCCACAAGGCACACACGGCTCACTTCGTCTCCTACGGAACGCACAGGCTTCGCGTTGGCTGACGCAGAGTTTAATAATGGTGGTTTGGCTTCTAAGGGATGCTCCCGCACGGAGCGGGCGGCAGAAACGAGAGGCAGCTTCAGCCGCCCTAAAGCGAGACATAGCCCTCAGCCCCGCCATAGGTTCGGGCAGCCGCAGCCTCGTCGCTGCCACTGAGCATGCTCGACTCCTCCACATCCGCCCTGCTCGACGGCCGAGAGGCGCGGGGGGAGCGGTTCCCCGCCGGCAATAAGCCCCTTGCTGGCGGCGGCGTCCAGGACTCGCTGCCGCCATGAACCCCGGCGGCGGCGGGGGGGCGGCGCCGGCCTTCCCCGGCCCCGTGCAGTGTAAGTGCCGCTGCGCGCCCGCGAGGTATGCGCGCTCCGGGGCTCACCCGGCGGAAACCGAGTTGAGCCGGGGCCTAGGGAGGCCCCGAAACCTGAGTAGCTCATGAAACGGGCGGGAGCGGAGCCCGGGAACCTGGCTGCGGGGGGGGGGAACCCGGGAATCTGGGTGAGCGCCGCGGCGGTAGCGGGGGTGTGCGGGGCGCAGGGCGCTGGGCTCTGGCGAGCTCTGTGGAGCGAGGCCGCGGCTGCTGAGCGAATGCTCTCCGCGTGGGGCGGTGCGGACCCCCGCGGAACCCTGAGGCCTTGGGGGAAACGTGTCCGGTGGCACGGGCTGCCCGTTCTCCTGACAGCCCCAGTCTGAGGGTCCCGCAACGCCCAATGGGCCCCTGCAGGCCTAAGCAGGGTCAGGCCACCCTGGGCCCCAAGGGGCTGTCCCGCTGCCGGGGCGCTTGGTCAGTGGATGTCTGTGTTTTGGTTGCGTGGTTTAATGGATTCCCATTTCCTCTGGATAAGCTCCTGACCATGCTTTTGCTCCCACAGTTCCCGGTGGCACCACTGTGCTGGTGGAGCTCACCCCCGACATCCACATCTGTGGCATCTGCAAACAGCAGTTCAATAACCTTGATGCCTTCGTTGGGCATAAGCAAAGTGGTTGCCAGCTCACTAGCGCGGCGGCCGGGGCCACCAGCACGGTCCAGTTTGTGTCGGAAGAAACGGTGCCATCAACGCAGGCACAGACCACAACCAGGACAATCGCTTCAGAGACCCAAACCATAACAGGTACCCATGGTGTTACAGACCAGGAGCTTGAAAACTCTCATGCAAAGTGGCAGCATTATACAGCCCTCTGCTTGTGTGACCCCATCACACTAAGCTGAAATCACCATTTTCACGTTAGTCATTGCATATCTGCAAGCAACAAAGGAAGAATAATAAGTGGTGTGCTGCCATCTTGGTTTGGTATGACAACAGTTACTTAATTTCCTAATTGAGATACAAGTTTACTTAGAGAATCGGTTAAATCTGATGTGGTGCATAACCAAATTGTGCAAACTAATTAAAATTGTCAATACTTCTTAAATATAATCAAATTACTATGCATTTTATTTTTTTAAGAGTGCTCTTGATGAAAAACAGACCCAGAATTGCTGTCGGGCGCCAATCCAGGCCTTTTTATGTGAGAACACTGCATTCCCTAACATTGCTCCCACAGCTAATTGGCAGGAAAAATATTACTCAAAATTTCTGCCTATGTGAAGGCTCAAGTGAGGTCCTGATCGTGGAGACATTTAACTAAACCTAGAGTTTTGTTCCGTGTGTGAAGGTTTGCCCTTCTATATATAGTTTTATTTTATTTTATTTTGGTCTGGGACCTTACTAAAATCCAAATTATTCGAGTTTAATTTGGATAGACAGATTAGGCATAGAATCTGGAACAGCAGTGAAACAAACTGAATTCAGGGCTCACTTCCAGGAATTTTTGTATTATAATCCCTGAACTTGGTGTGGGTTTTGGATGAGTCATTTTTCTGCTTCATATTTACTCACTTTGAAACGAAGGCAGTTATATCCCTCTGCCCTTTTGGGGTATAGCGTTGTCTAATTGATTTAAAAGCTGCTACTTTGGCTGAGTTTGTTTCATCTGTTATTCTTGTAACAGCTAAAAACTGTATAGTTGAAAAACACTGAACTTTTTTGACAGTTTAAAAAGACAGAAATTGTTTACATGATGCCTCTTTGACAATATTTGCCATATAAATAATTTGAGATTTCTTCCTTTTGGGCTGTAGCACAGCCAGTGTTCAAAGACAAACATACCTTTATTACTGTAAGACCTGGACAAGCATCAGAAAAATAATGACCTGCTGAAGAAACAACAGTGCAGTCAGATAGGATTCAGGGGGACAAGTGGGCCTACATAGGCTTGTACTAAGTTCAACATGGCTCATCTTGACAGAATTTTCACTGATTGCAGGACAGCAAGGGAGAGAAAAGACATTTTCCTTTCCCCTTCACCCAGGTGAATAGGAAGCCAGGAGCAGAAATTTGCTGGAAAAAAGCTGTAGAGAAGTAGCTAATGAAACTAGAAAATAATCCTTTTTTTTCTGATTGGTGAAGTTAATGTTCTCAAATTGAGCTGTTTTATGTGTTTAGTTTCTGCACCAGAGTTTGTTTTTGAGCATGGCTATCAAACGTACCTGCCCAGTGAGAGCAGTGAGCCTCCAACTGCTGCTATTGTCTCTACGCCACCAAAACCACGATCAAAAAAATCCACTTCCTCACATACACAGAAGAAACTAAACTGCTGCTATCCAGGTAAGATGTGAACTATACTTTCTTCCTCCTTATTTTAAAATTGATGGGTTTTGATAGTTGATACGCACAGTAGCTCTGTCTTACGCAGTTACAATGTTCAGAACCTGGAAGGCAACTTACAAAGGGTGTGACGTACTACCACTGGTACCAGCAGTAGTTTTGCTATTGATTTTCCATACCGTTAGACTTCAGTCCTGTACCCTGGCAATGCTGCAGGGAGTTTGCCTATGTCTATACCATAGCAATGTAAGAGCAGAGTCTTGCTACCTTTTTGCTAACTGCCATTGTTGTACATGAGAAATATTATAGGTGCATTTCGCATTATGTTTTGTCTTTGGTCAAGTAGCATTTTTATAAAGACAGATTGAACTGATGTATTTGGAGACCTTAATGAGTAAAAACCATTCAATGTGCAGAAAATGTGTGTAGAGATAGCCATGAAGTGAGTAGTCATGTTAACGGTAGCAGAAGTTACAGCCTCCTTTCACAAGTTTGCCTTCATTTGAAAGGCACATTTCAAATGCATAACATTCATTTCTGTACTCTGAAAATGTAGCACTTTCTTTCCACTTAGGCAGAATTCCTGATTGGTGAACTGTTACCAAAGTTCCCAATTGCACTAACTTGAAGTTGTACGTGGAATTAATTAATTCCCCCGGCATCACCTGTGTACTGATAAAGAGCATCTCAAATCCTAGGCAGAGATACCAGAGAATTTGTTTCAAAGCATGCAGAAAATGGTAATGTAGAGAGTGAATTCCCTCCTAGGAGAAGCATTAGAAAACTAAAGTTCATAGGTAAGCCGGTCACTATTTTAAGTAGATGTGAGTAAACAAGACCGGGAATTCATTTTCTGTTAATACTGAATTTATAAACATAATGCTGAGAATATTTTTACTATTTTGTTACATTTTCCTTGAATTTCATGATCGTGATCTTACCGTTGTCAGGTTGCCAGTTCAAGACTTCCTATGGTATGAAGGATATGGAACGTCATCTACGAACACACACAGGTTTATATAGTTGCTGTATTTATTTTTGGTTTGACTTTTTGCCAAAAGGTATTTTCCCACAAAATAAAGTCTCTGTAGATAGGATGTACATGTATGTCTGTACCTGTATTGTAGTTCTCTGTGCCTGGGGAATTGCCCTTTGTGGGTAAGACATACCCCATTATGGGCAGTACCACTCATGAACACTGTGCACTGATTTAAGGCACAGTTAAATTTCTGAGGTGCAGACCATGTGTTTATCAGTGTGCAGTGTGGTGGCAATGCATAAACCTAGTTTCTTCTTAATGTGAAACAGTGATTCCAACATTTTACCTCCCTTCCCCCTAAACTGCAATTTCAGAGTTGTAAAGAGAGAAGGTTCCAAAGGGTCTTCTAAATGTGTTGCACTTGTGCATGCAGCCTTCTAGAATAGAATAGCATAGAAGAGTTCTTGGCTAATAGGATGGCTGCTGAAACCCAATGTCCAGCTTTTAAAAGCTAGTTCCAGTTCTGTTAAGTGTTCAATGTGCACTTTTTTTTTTTTTTTTATTATTGCAACAACATCCTTATGGTGCAAAAATTCATGATGTGTTGATGCTCTTCTGTTTGCTTCAGGAGACAAGCCCCATAAATGTGAAGTTTGTAATAAGTGTTTCAGTCGTAAAGATAAGCTGAAAATGCACATGCGTTCTCATACTGGGGTGAAGCCTTACAAATGTAAACACTGTGACTATGCAGCCGCTGACAGCAGCAGCCTCAACAAGCATCAGCGCATTCACTCCAATGAGCGTCCTTTTAAATGCCAGATCTGTCCTTATGCAAGCCGCAACTCCAGCCAGCTAACTGTACATCTCAGATCCCACACAGGTAAGTTTATACTAAAATTCAGATCTGCAAAGGTTTGAAGGTCATAGGAAAGACCTTTTTTAAAAGGTATACAGGTGTCAAGATTGCAGAAAGGGCCTGTTTGAATTCTCAGAAGCACTTACGCGTCCAACTTCTGTGAATTTCTTGAGCATAGAATCTAGTAGGGCAATACAGCTATACTAAAAATACCTGGAAGCAGTCAAAAGACAGATCTGATTCTTGGTAGATTTTCTTCTAAATTGATTTTGAAACTATCTATTAGATAGTCTCAAACCAGTAGAGCTATAGAATCTACTTGATTGATTGAGAGATAAGACAACCTAGGTTCCTATCTGCATCTCTCAAATCAGGTCCACTATATTAGAAACACTAAAATTACCTTGTAATTAAACTAATTATACCAATGTAAACCTCAGCTGCATACTTTAGGTTTTCTTGTATCAGTAAATTAGAAAGTAATTAGCAACTTAAGTTACGTCATTTTTTGACCTTTGTTTGTGGTACCTGCCATTTGTAGACTGATGGACATTAACGTCATATGAGCAGCCAGAACTATGTTCTGCCCATTTAATTTTTGCTCTGTGGCTAGGAAGCTTTAGCCTTCAGCCATATAAACATTGTATCATTTTATATTTGCATTGTTTGCCTTAAGTTTCATTTTAATCAGATTTCCCTTTTATAGATTGTTCCTAGAACAGATTTGCCGTAAAGATACTGCTTTGTAGTTGTCTTTGTATGTTGTTTTTCACCTAATCCAGGGTACCAAATTAGTTTTTGTTTTGTCTGTTATACATTTGATTAGTTTGGTGAATTTTAGCTGCAAGGTGGCTATGGTTCAGTGATTACTAGATTAGCTTTGAACCTATCCTACATCTGATTCCAAATTCAAGTACTAAACAACGTTAGTTCAGATGTGTGCAAGATGGGATTTATTTTGAGTAGATAAAAGAAAGAAATCCCTTGTGTATTGTGAAGGAGAGCAAGGTTAAACCAATCTGTCTCTAGCAGAAAAGAATATTTTATACTTCACAAGTCTGCTGTGATGGAATAGGTAGGACTGTCAGGCAGTTTTTTTACAGTTTTCCCTCTTTCTATTGCTCTAGAAGAAGATGTGATGGTCGTCAAGATGGTATGCACACTAGTCAGAGAATATGGTACTGCATGTACCCCATGTCATATAAGAGCATGCATGCTTGTACATTTGTGTACATAGCCCAGTATGCTTTGAATTTGGCTGTGGGAGAACCTGTGAATGATCATGATTCTCTTGTATTTCCAGTAGAGTGAGATTTTTGTGGCATTAAATATTGTGATAGTTGAGAAGCAGTTTAGGCTACCTTCTTTCTTTTTGGCAGATCAGTCTCTTGTATCATAAGCAATTCAATTATGCTAAAATTCAAGCCTGTCTCTTCCATTTCTCCAAAATAAATCCTTTTTCCATAAAAGGACTTTTTTGATTCCCTGAAATGTGGCACAGGAATTTTGAAACTAATCATTTCATCCTTGTTAGGTTACAAAACTATTATGCACACAGACGGTTTTAGGAGAAAAGTGAGACTGGTATGTAGAATATATTGCTGAGTGGAATTAAAATTAGTCATACTCTAGAAGGTTGAGTGTAGTCTACATTGCTCAGAGTGAGATCATCTACATAGCATTACTTGTTGAAGTACTCATCTAAAGATCAGTTACCTGTTAGTTTGAGTAAAACCACTCTTACAACCAATAATTCCAGGATCACTCTTATTTTTTAATATCTATTCTGTCGGTGTCAATTATATATGGGCAGAAATGTAAAGAAATCAATGTAAAGTTATAGACCACTCTTTAAATAAAAGGAACCAACATACTTTGCTATATTCAGTAAAATTACTAATTCTTTTTCATATATTGTGCTACCCTGTATGTGAGAATTAAGTCACTGAAATACATACTGTGTCTTCATCAGCAGAGTAGATAAAAGTCAGTAGCTGAGTGTGCAGATGAGATTGTAAAATAAATGAGATGAACAAACAGTGCATCTTTATTAATAAAATCTGTTTAATATAGATAATACACCATGCATCTCAATTATTAAACAGATACATGGATTAGCACAGTAGGCCACAACTTGATTTGAAAAATACGCAGCTAAACCAATGACATATGTAGCTGGATAAGCAAATTATGCAAAATTATACGGCTATCACAAACTCTATGAAATATTAACTTGTAAAATAAATCAGGCATTTGCAGTTTGATTATTAAAGAAGATAAATGCTTGCTGAGGTAAGTACACTCTCATGTTCCTTCTCTCACCAAGGGTGTCTTAGAACCTAGTAACACAATTCTTTGACTTTTTCAAAATAACATCTAGTTAAAGATTTCATGCTCAGGTATTTTAGAGAACTACATATTTAGGTTAAAGAAGAAAACTGAACAGTTAGTTAGGTTGGTAGGTTTGCTTTGGATTTTTTTCAATGACTTCAGAGTTACCAGGTCTTTATTCTGGGAATTGATTATGGACTAAACAGAGCTACAGCTTCATTTGCTCCTGTGTGTTGTGACACAAGCCTGCAAATAGAAAAAATGCAAAATAGTGGCTTAGTGGTTGTTCTTGTAGGTAGTCTGACATAAACAGACTTACAGAGCTCTTGCAGATGAGTGTGTTCATTTTTCATGTTTTATCAGTTAAGAACTTGATCTAACTTTCAACTACTGTTGTTCGGTTTCTGAATCAGCATTGCTCTCAGGGAAAAAAGAAAGAAGAAAAAAGGCACTTGCGACTATTTTCTATACCTGTTTGCATGAATCCAAACTGATACTAGATTTTCTTGAAGTGAGCTGTGGAATGTTATTAGGTATGATACATGGTGCAAATATCTCTTTCTTCGTTGCTGTAATGCCAGAAAAAAGCTTAATGTTACTTCTCTGTGTAAGCACATTTCCCTAGAGTCATGTATTTGCATGCATGTTTCATTAGTCTCGGATTTGTCTGCCAGTTGCATTTATGTA
Source organism: Psittacula echo (assembly GCF_963264785.1). Lineage (NCBI taxonomy): Eukaryota > Metazoa > Chordata > Aves > Psittaciformes > Psittacidae > Psittacula > Psittacula echo. The sequence goes on from NC_137747.1 coordinate 2,744,787, forward strand.
GCTGCTCTGATCCTCTTTTTTGTTTGGTTAGGTTTTTCCTTCTTTTATTTTTGTAATAATGCTCTGATGGTGCAGTCACCTGACACTGACCTAGGTGTGGACTTTTGTCCCTACATCTGCCTATGTCCTGACGAGTTTCCACTGCCTTCCTGCGCCAGCAATAGTATTTGTGTTGCACTGCAAGAACCAGGCTAAAAAAATAATCAGTTTTTCTTGTCAGCTAATCTAACTCACCATGTGAACAAATGTACAAGAAAGGCAGTAAGGAATATATGGCTGAGCAGTAAGCCTGGTGGCCATTAAGCATCTGTTTCTGCAGTAGCCTACCATTTACCTAGTTTAAAGTTAACCTAAAAGCCTTCCTGTAGATCCCGTGGTAAACCCAAGACATGGACATGTTTATGTTGTTTTCTTAAACTTCAAAAATACAGCAGCTGCTACAGTGTTTTTTTATTAACTTTAAACACTAGATGGGATACACAGTTGCTAAAGAGGGGGAAATGAGAAACTTCGGTCACTTTCTGGAGCGTGCTGAACAGTTTTACACACAAAATGCACTAAAAATGGAGAATGCATCAAAGATGCAGACATGAAAAAGCAACGGATGTTGTCAGACATGCTTGTGGAGAGTTTGCACACAAATATGTCAGACAAGGTGATAAATACTGTGTCATTAAAGTTCTCTACATCTTAAAAATTTGTTGGGAGTTTGCAGGAATTTAGAACACATCAGCTGTACATAATTCATTACAGCATTGGTGTATCCAGTGGATCTTGGTGTCTCCTCTGTAATTTGAACTGTGGTTTTTGTTGACAGGAGATGCTCCTTTCCAGTGTCAGATGTGTCCTGCTAAATTTAAAATCAACTCAGACTTGAAGAGGCACATGCGTGTGCATTCTGGTGAAAAACCTTACAAGTGTGAGTTCTGCGAGGTCCGGTGTGCCATGAAAGGAAACTTGAAATCACACATTCGTATCAAACACAGCATGGAAAATACTCTCAAGTGTCCAGAGTGTGAATTTCAGTGTGGAAACAAAACAAGCCTTAGGCACCACATAAGAACGCATCAGCCTGAACAACCAGTGAAGTGCTCAGAGTGCAACTACTCTTGCTCCAACAAGGCAGCTCTGAAAGTGCATGAGCGTATTCACTGCAAAGATCGTCCTTTCAAATGTGAATTCTGCAGCTTTGATACCAAGCAGCGGAGCAACCTGACAACTCATGTGAGGAAAGCTCATGGTGACAAAGTCAAGACCAAGAAGCAAACTGTGGAGAAGAAGGAAGGAGATAGGCCAAAGCAAGGTGGATCCAGGCAAGTTGCCAAATTGGATGCCAAGAAAGCATTTAAGTGTGACTTGTGCGATGCTTCCTTTGTCCGAGAAGATTCTCTTCGGAGTCATAAGAAGCAGCACAGTATGTATAATGGATCTAAAAATAATGAACTGGCTGTTCTGCAGCTCCAGATGGATCCTGGTCGGCAGACCAGTGCCCCAATTACTGTCAGTCATCTCCAGGTCCCACTTCAGGCTGCTCAGGTTTCTCCATACAGCGAGGGAAGGGTCAAGATCATTGTGGGACACCAGGTACCTCAGACTAACAGTATCGTCCAGGCTGCATCAGTGAATGTTGTGCCTCCTACGTTAGTTGGCCAGACTCAGGAAGACCTCTCAGCCAACAGCCGCTTGCAGCTTTTGGGCCAAGTCAGTTTGTTGGCACCACCTCCACCTCCTATATCTCAAAGTGAAGCTGGGCCTGTGGCACAACCAACAGTTCTTCTCACAACCCATGACCAAAGCGACGGAAGTGCTTTACATCAGACTCTGATTCCTGCTGCTCCTGTCAGTAGTCATGAGGCTTCAGCAAACCAGGCTTTCATCACCAGCTCTGGAATCAGCTGCTCTGACTTAGAAGGCCTTAATGCTTTGATACAAGAAGGAGCAACAGAAGTGACTGTGGTTAGTGATGGAGGCCAGAGTATAACAGTGTCCACTTCAGCTCCCCCTCCTCCTATCTTTTCTTCATCCTCTCACACAGAAGCCCCCAAGCAGACCTATTCTATCATTCAGAGTGGAGCCCACACAGCTTTGCTGTGTCCAGCAGACTCCATACCAGATTAGTCACAAAGTACTATTACTAAACAAATTTATATCTCAGAGGCAGTGCTGCATTCAGCAGAAATGCGTAAGATAGAAGTCAATGCAGGGATTGTCCTACAAAGCTAAATACCTTCCACCTACCCATTTTACTTTCTGTACAGAGAAACATACATCTTGTATGTGAAAAAAAGGATGTGTGTATTGATGTGCCTCTGAAGTTAGAGGCTCTGTTCTTTGTAAAATCTGAGCACTGAAGCAACTGGTGAGAATTTCACCAAGCGGAAAGCTGCCTGGAATGATTCTTGTGTTGTGCTGGTTAAAGTAACAAAGCCTCCCTCACTTTATTGTAAATGACCTTCACAGTGGACTCATTCTTTCATGCACACACAAAAAGATAATAGTCCAAGCCATTCTGAAGTTTAAGTGAAGTCTGTTTCAATTACGTGCTATGTATGCATTAGGTGTACCTGGCTGATTGTTGATCTGTAAGAAATGTCTACTACTGGGTCTAATGCAGCTTCAGAAAAAATTAAGGGGTCTGTTCCTTATTATGTGTAGAAGTTGCTAGTACCTGGCACTGAATCAGGAAATGCTAATGCAGAAGACCAGGTGACCATTTTTAGAAAACAGAAGAATCTTGTCTGTCCGTCAGTAACAACTAACTTTGTTAGTAAGAACACTATTGAAATCATGTATGTGGCACAGTGATCTCTGTCAGATTCACCTGTGTTTTTAAGAGCAAAACAACTCCAAATACATTTTTTACAAACACTTCTTAAATTTTGTGTTTATTTTGGTGCTGCCTGTTTGTAGTTGCATGGGTGGTAAAAGTGCATTATGTTTTGGCCCTTCCCTTTGCAAGTTAAAGAGGAAGAAGGAAAAGTTTGAAGAAGGAAAATCTAAATGAAAAAAATAATAGTTTCTAATCGAAGGTTGGAAACTCTAGCATAAATTCAGATTGAATCACAGTGAGATAGTAATTCATCATTATACGATGCACATTTCTATAATGAATGAAATCTAGGCTGTATTTTGAACTATGCAATATTATAGTCCTACCTGGAGAGCATTTGTGTAATGGTAGTTAATGTATCTTCACTACCAAACTCTCTAGTCTGGAGAACAGACAATCAACTTGAGAAAATAGATGTCTCTGTAGGTGCCTGGATCTGCAAAAACCAGAGATCATTTAACAGCCAGACAGCATCCCAGGGATGGTTGTTAACATATATGGAGACTGAAAAGAGACTGTTACCAAAACCAGCTCTGAGATTCCCTCTTGGGGAATCAAAGTCAAGATAAATTTCACAGTGTCTGCTAGTGGGAGACACTGAATGATTGCTTTATGTGCTAGAAACATGCTTGGAAAACATATAAAGATTATCTAATTAGGGCCACTTTGTGAATAGTCCTCAAGTTCGAAATATTTAGCTTGATCAGACTTTATTTTGTGTAGGTGGGGTGCTCCCCGCTCCTTCCCTCTGTGTGGTACATATTGTCTGTACAGTGTAAGGCTTCCTGCTGTTCAATGCCGAGTAGGAAAATGCAATCATAATTCTCAAGTACAGTCATACAGGTTGTTCTTGAAAATGTGACCTTTGATTTTTGTTGAAATAAGGGTTGTTTATACTTGAATGCTCTAGTTTCACTGTCATTATTTATGGGAAGTCGTGTTTTTGAAGATCCATATCTCTTCTGCCTTCCAAATCCTTGATTTTTAATGTTCCTTTTTTTGGAAGTTGTGTTGGGTTTGGGGTTTCGGTTTGGTTTTTTTTTAAAATCCAGGGTTTGATTTGAACTGTCTTGACACTGTGCCTCACACTTGCGGATATCGGAAAAGACCACACTCCAGCGAGAGGGAGAAACTTCATAAATGATTAGTTTAAAAAGGCATTAGTAAATGCTAGCCCCATGCTGCATTGAAATATGAAGCAGAAGTTCTGAGTTCAGCAGCAGTTGTATTTCAGGGTTTATTATTTCCTGCACTTGTTCAACTTTTCTGGTGCTACGAGTTTGTCCTCCTGTTAATTATCTCTTCCCTACAGACAGGTGATTTAAGGAGCTGACAAGACCCAGTTCCAAGTCACTGAGCACACCTGATTTTATATAAATTAGAAGCGGGAGGTTTTTTTACTGCATTAGATGACTGCAGAACATTAATTGAGAACAATAAATTGAAAGCCCAGATACCCTGAGGTTTAACACTGGCATCACTGTTTTGTGGCTCTCCAGCCACTTTTCACTGTTGTGCCTATAGCACAGACCCAATCATTACATTTCAACTACTTTGAGACTACTTGTAATGCACTTGGAAGATAAAAGACATCACAGGTGAGTGCTTGATCCTGTTAGATGTGGTCCAGGTTGTAAATGGTCACTGGAGCAGCGCAGATCAAACACTTTGTTATCTTTGAATTAAAATGCATGGCATGGTAGCAATTCTTCACTATTAGCCCATCTCCAAATGTATGTGTACATATGTGTGTGATCTAAATCGTCAGGCTGTGTACAGTGTTTCTATGCATTGGGCCAATAGTCACTTTAAACACCAGTGAAAGATGGGAAACTCCATCCTGTAACAATAAATACCCAGTTTTCACCCAGCTTACAGTGGTTCTAGACCAGCTGCAGCACTCACGTTGCAGGGGATGAGATGCTTCCCCAGAAGCACAAGTGCCTGGTGGGGCTGAGCTGCCCAGGCTGTGGCACTTGTGACCCACAGCTGAGCTGCAGGAGAGGGGAAGTTCAAGTCTATGTGACCTGCAGAGGGAGGGGGCTCCTTCAGGTCATCTCAGTGATCTAGGACTGTTCCTCCAACAGTTGCACTAGCGTGGAAAAGTGGATGGTAAACTACAACCAAGATCAAACAGATGGGTCAGGTGGACAGTTTCTCTCAGCTTTTTTGCTAAATTGTAATACTGAGCAACACAAATGGTGATGGCAGTTCAATTCTCAGCTTTCAAAACCTGTGCTAGGTCTTTGCATTGGATTAACTAGCGCACTGGTGATCTAGGTTTTAATACTTATAATTACATATCCTTTCTTTTTTGTTAGACAAAAGAATATAAATCGATCTGTCCTCACATACTTGGTTTTGTCACTGGTAAGTGTGCCTCTGTATCTGCTTGCTTACACACCATTTTCCCAATATTTCTAGCTGGTTGATTTTATGAAGGCTGGTGATCTCAAGGATAGTTATGTTCTAGTTTCTACAAGCCACATGAATAAGAGAGTTTAAGTATCCCTACTGAGGGGCTTGCATGTCAGAGACCTGTAGCTTTCCAAGTGCTCCAGCTGGACAAGAAAGATAGGAGCTGGTGGATGTGTACTGCTCTGAGTTGAGAGCTGGTGGCTGTGCATTGCCACTAAGGGGTGGTAGTCTTATTAAGATAAAGTTTGGACGTAGTGAGACTTAACTGCTGATGCTGGTGAGTATGATGGGCAGGCTTTCAGTTATAGGAAATTGTACCAACCCTAAAAACTTGTAAGTGCAAATGTACTACAATTTGGCAACTGAAAAAAATAAAAAACACATTAATTTTCATATAGTCGTTGATACAAATGAACTCTGCATGCAGGGTTTCATGAGCGTGAAGTGTTTTGTGTCATCTATAGGTGGTGCTGGAGAACCAGATAAACTTTAAACTGAGGTCTCTTCTGCTTGGTGATGTTTCCTGTGAAACAGTTCCCCACTTTTAATTCTTTGCCGGGTAAAAACATTTCAAAATCCACTTTTATAAGACGTTACAAAAAGCTCAGCTGTAAAATCTTACTTTCACTTAAGGCATAAAGGAACAAAAGAAAACTTACAAGGTTTTCTACTCTAAAGATCCCCTGAAGCAGATCTGTGCCCAAAACCGAGTCTCAGTTTATGTTCAATTGCTAATTTTTTACTCCCTGTTAATTAATTTTACTCTGTACATACTTCGCAGCTGCAGAGTTGTTGTGCAGTGCAAGAATGATGCAAAATGAGTGATTTGACAAAGCTGATGGTTTGAACTGCAATTTATCTGTGTTTGCACTTGTCCAACAGACCTGCACCCAGGGGATGCCCCACCGCATCCAGGAATCTCATGTTCAATCTAATGTTGCACTCAGTGTTACACAGCTCTGTTATCTGCATTTCAGTTTCACAAAAAGGCTTGTTTACCTTTTAAAATAGGAAACCAGTAGATTTGTCATATTGTAAAGACTAACCTTCATTGTGGTCCTATGTGTGCCTCTAAGATAAACAGGAAAGATAACAAAATGGTGTGAATGAATAGACAAAGCTTAGTGCTGCTTCTTCAACATTGTTTAGCTGATTGCATTATGTTTAAGTGAACAATCTAGAGACTTCTTTCCTCCACCCTAAAAAAGAAGCTGATAACCAAGGCTAACACGGGGGCAATTGTTTGGGTTGTGTTTTTCAGCTTTCCAACATTCTGGCTTTATTTCTGTGTATGACAGTGATGGTCTTTGTGGTTTAGAGCTGGCAGAAGCAGATTGTTTTAATCTGATATTCATTTAATACATTCTTCAAGTTATCAACAGAACTATCCCTTGAGAGAGCATGGTAATTCATAACAAGTGTCTCTTGTACAGCTTGCTTTCAAGCACATGGTAAATAAATTGTATACCTTCCTAGAGTCTGCCCTAGCCTCAATGCTCTCTAGCAAGTTGTCTCTTTCCCAGACAACATATTGAGATGGATTTTATTCCTCTTGCCTGGGGACCTCCAGGATAAGCACTGAGCCTCATGGCACATGTGGCACACAGGGGGTGAGCAAACCTGACTGCTTCTCACTTCTGCTCACTGGTTACAAGATGGATGATGTTTATGCAGAGTTTTACTGAACTGGCTCTAAGAGACAAATGTAAAACTAAATATTCCATAGTTAGCTTTGTCCGGCACAGGTTTTATTCTCTGCAGAGTCTCATGCCTTTCACAAGTTGCTTTTGGGGTCCCAATTGCGAGTTTACAGTCCGTCTTCTTTTGTGCATGTGAATTCCTGTGACTGCTTAAAGAAATGGGGTTAAACAGAGCAAGACCGTTAGCTGGAACACTAAACAAGCAGTGGTGCATAGCCTGTATGCATCTCACATAAAGCAATCACCTGCTTTCGTATCCTTCCAACTGGGTTTGATTTTGTTGTTACTCCGTGGCACTGCTTTTCAAAAACAGACCCAAGTATTACATGAGCAGAGACTTATCCTCTGCAAGACCTGCTAGAATGTGCTTTTCCTTCATGTTTTTGTGATGTAGAAGCATGCAGCAGGGAAAGAAAAATCCAAAGTCCAAAGAAAAATTGGTCTTCACTACCTTTAAGTGTGTTTCGGGGTGGCAGTTATCTGTGTGAGCTCCTGCACTGTGTCCCCAGAAAGATGTCGTTTGAACAAGAAACCAGCAGCACTCAGGATTAAGCTCTCTATCAGTGTTGCTAGTATCTTTTACGTGGTTTTCATAAACACTTTAACTGTCATTTGCATCAAAATGGCAGATTCCTGCTCAAAACTAGCATCAGTTTGTCCTGTGCACAGGGGGGGTTACTGGATAGGCAGATGCACCAGGAAGCACTCCCAGATGAGTGAATGGGATCAAGTCCTCATGTGAGGTGAGACCTAAAAGCAGCAGAACTTTGCCCAAAGTTCGCTCCTTTGGGATCTGGGGGAAAACCAAACTTATATTGAATACACATGATTTTTACAATTTAAAGTTGTAATCAGAATATTTCCCAATCACTTTGGCAGAGCTGTTTATTGCTCTTACGCTCTGACTGCACTGGAAAGTACCTTCTGTTGTGGGCTTTTTAAATTGTTCCTTAGAAATGTTAGAATCATGCCAAGACATTTTTCTCTAGATTACAAACAACTGGGGGAAGGCTTCTCTTTCAGATGTATTTATTCTGTATTTCTGATTATTTAATTGTGTTTGCAGTCAAAATATGATTGTCCTTTTTGCAATGTGTTGCTCTGGTGGCTGTAAAAATATTTGCTGTGTCCTCAGTGGAAAGGCTTCTATCCTATAATTTCAGGAATATCGACTGGATACTCTAATGGCTTTCTACGTCTGTAGCTGGAAAATCTTTAGCCTTGTTATTTAAATTTTAAGAAGAGAAACCAGTATTGTGAAGAGAAACTGATGTCTCCTGTCACTTACCCCAGTGACCTTTCATAAGGTGATAAAGGTTTCTATAGTGACCTGAGGAAATAATGTCTCAGGTATCATTGTGAATTAAAAGTCTGTCGCAGGAAAAGCTTTCTTTTCTCTCTCAGGTATCCTGTTCTGCTTTTGTCTTTATTCCAGTTGCTAGACATGGAGAAGGGCTCATAAAACATACAGTATTTGGTTACATGGCTGTCTTTCATCTTTTAGAAACTTCACAATGCTGCAGGGAAGTAAAAATGCCCATGACAAAGCAAAGTTGGATTTTTTTAATGCTATATAGCAGTAGAGTAGCAAATAACATTTATGTTTGGGGTCTGCTGCTGTAATGCCACTGAATTCTGTGACTTGTGATATCATAACCTTCATGAGATGGGTTTGCTTCTCTAAAGAACAGGAATTCCGTATTATTGCAGATTCATTTTTAGCAGAGGTGGTGTGGGATTGCTCCGAGGTCCTGGTTTCAGACCTCGTGTAAATTTGCTTCTGATGTCTGAAATCCAAAGATCTCTTGGTTACTGATAAAGTGGGTGAATGTTGTAGCTAAAACTTGAACCTTACCTGGGGAACAATTGGTTGAGGACCTGTGGAGGGTTTTTCTGGGGGGTGTTGGTTTTTGTTTGTTGTTGTGTTCTGGAGCATTTATGCCTTATGCTCCTGGATAAAACATGTTATGCCATGAATGTCTCTTGGTTTATCAAACCTGACTTGAGACTCACCTAAAACAAAGCTTGAAGAAACCTCCAAATTTTGAGCTTGTGTATCCCATTTTGATGTGTTTCAAAACGAAGAAGAGCTGTTAAAATCTTTGTGCTATCTGTATGAGCAGCATTTTGAAGTAAAAGCTGGCCCTACACAGCAGGTTTGTGCTGCTATCCCTGTTGGTCAGAGCTGTTCTATCGTTTTGCTTTTGATCACAAGACGGAAGCTTATTGAGACTGGGAAGCCCTGGGTGAGGCAGAGCAATGCCAGCAGCACAGGTCGGTGTCCCAGCCCTCAGCCATCGCCCCATTCTGCCTTGTAGTTGTATTTGCACCTTTTAAATGTTGGTCTCTGAAAGAAAGTACTCACCCCCTGCCTTTTCTTAATGCAGGTCACAACTTCATACTTCAAAGTAAGTCTCCACTTACTGTTGCTGGCCATATTTAAATATTATATTAGTAATATGTATTTTCAGTGGAATAACACTGCTGAATTCCCCACCTGGAGAAGGTGACATGTACCTCAGAAGTATATTGTGAGGACGAGAATAACTTGGATACCTCAGTGATGAGCAAGATGCGAATACCTAGATAGATACTGGAGATAGTCGCATCTCATGATGGCCTAAAGGAAAATCTGAAGGAACAGGAATGCATAAAGCTAAACTGCATAATGCATAGCAGTCATAATTAATAGATTAAAGTTCTTTGTGAAACATGCTTTTTTATTCTACTAAAGGAAAGGGGCTATAAATGGTGACACAGTTTTAGAGAAACAACAGCGTAAGATGCCATGTTAATGCCATGTTAAAGTTGTAAATCTAAAGAGGTGATAAAAGCGTACCATGTTTTTAGATTTTAACAGGACTGATGTAAGGCTTAAGTAGTAGCTCTCTTGCTCATCTCTGCCTGTATTGGATCATTCTCTTAGGTACATATGGTTGCTGGGGGTTTATGAGAAAGCTGCCAATACTTGCTCCTTAGTCCCTTCTAAAAAGTTCACAATTTATCTTGTGAATCACTTTGCCTACACAATGTTAGATTTTGCTTTTGTTGTCAAATCGGGTAAATCAGCCACTGATGCAACTTTCATTGGCTGGAGATGGGCATGATTTTTTTCCTTAAAAAAAAAAAAAAGCCTGCCAGCAAAATTGCTTTTTGGTGATGACTGTGCTTGAAAAGTGCTCTGCAGGGGCCCATTCCCAATTGATTATCTTTCACAGCTAATAGCTTCAAAGGCTATTTGGTGGACAGTCCAGTTTTACATTTAAATGTAAATCTTGATAGCCTTGACAGACTGATGATCAGAAAAAAGGGAGGTAAAAACAGTAAAATAAATGTACAGCTGGTATAACTTTCACCAGCTCCTCCAGGGCCAATTGTAGTAAAATTAAAGCGGTTACAGTTTGACAAAGCTCTTTAGAGTGGACAGTAAGTGAAAACTTCCCTCAAAAGATCTAGCATTAATAAGTTGCTAAATAGCGTGTCAGCCTGGAAAGTTCAGTACAGTGTCAATGGCTCCCATTTGTGCTTCATCTGAATTCAGGGGTAAAGTTCAAAGCACTGAAGCCACCTGGGTAAAGCCAGTCTTTTTGGTGAAGCTACAGCAGAGTTGTCTGGCAAACCAGGCTCACATTTGCAGCTAAATCCTCATTGCAGGCTCGGTGGCATCAGCATAAGACGTGTTGGTTGGCTGCCAGTGTCCTGCAGCATGGGAGAGGTGGTTCTGCCCTTCAGGCCCGGCAATAGGAGCTGTGCTTCTCCTCGGTCCCTGCTTGGATGGGCAAAGGTGGTGTCTGGATTTTGACAGACCGTACGCGTATCCTCAAAGTGGAATGGAGATAAAGCAAATGGAGATGGCAGGAGTCCAGTTCCCCAGCATCGTGCCAACTGCCCCATCTCTTTTACAAGCTGTCTGGTGCTTTGGTGTGGTGAGGCGGGTACAGGCTTCAACCTTGTGTTCATCTCGGGAACAGATGAGGCAACAAAAGGACATTGGGGATTGCATAGTTGAGGGCTCCTTCAGCAGCGATGTGCCTGTCATCTTTGCTGTACAGTGACTGAATTGTGGCAGCCCGAGGACCCTGCAGAGGTAGCCCACATGCTTTGCCATAGCTAGTTTGCTTCTTTGACCCTTTCCCTGACCCTTCCACATCAGGGTCAGATCACAGTTAGCATGTTGGCTTCACTGCCTGAACTGCTCAGGACTGAGTCCTGTGATGTATTCACACGTCATCTGCACCATGTTGAGAGAGAAAAGCACTCACTGAGGAGGGAGCAAGCAGTTAATGCCATCCTGTTTGCAGGAACCTTGGTGAAAGGCTCTTCACAAGAGAAAACTACTGAAATCAAAGGCTGTCCAGAAGTAACTCAGGTTTCTTACTTCATTGCCATCTTGTTTAATTTCTGATGTGCTCCAGGACCCCTTACATAGCAATAGTTAGTGTGGTTTTGAGCTGTTTGGTTGTGTGAGTCAGCGACGAGTCCTTGACCACAGGAACTGCTTGGAGGGTTATGCAACTGCTACTCTGGTCCTGATAGTCAACCTCGCCATCTGCTCCCCATTGCTTACATAAAGCGCTCTGAAACTGTGGTCAGTGGGTAGAGCTGCCTCTCTGTGTCATGCTAAAATATGTTGTCAAGGAGCTGTAATCTCAAACTGTGATCTCAGACTGAGCCGCTGACCATTGCTCAGCATCAGTGTGAGTGCTGCTGGTCCCTATGCTGTGCTTCCACAGGCCATGAGAGACAAGGTGGACAAGGAATTCCTCATCTCCAAATCTCAGGAACTGTGAGCAGGTACCTTCTTCTCATTTTTCAGTCTTTGTTGCTATGGAAACTGAGCCACAGACACACGGGCTGCTCACTTTCTCGTCCATAGTCCTCCTGTCCAAACACTCGGGAATACCAGTTAGCCACTGTCCAGCATTTTCCAGACTTTCAGAGGAAAGAAAAATAAGGGACAAAAAGGGAAAATGCTCAGCATAAAAGCCATTGAGAAACAGAAGATCAAGTAAGGAAAGTCTGTCTATCTCAAAGGAAAATACAAGGTAAAGAATTAGGGATAGGTGATGAAATAGAGAAGAGGTTTAGCCTGAGCGAGGGCTGCTGCAAGGACCACTCCACAGAAAATGCCCCTTGCTTTTTTATACCAGTTTCTTGAGTCTATGGACACAAGATGGTTTGTACTACTGCAGCCGTAATAATACTTGGCATGGCTCATCCATGCATAGCAACACAACCAGCAGCCATGTAGGAACTGCACCTTGCTGGTGCCTCCAACCTAGTCATGGGGCTGTTCAGTCACATTGGTGCCCACATGAAGTGAGCAGCAGCCTCTGGGCATTGAGCTAAAGCCAAAATGTTTGAGGTAGGGAAGGTGAGAGGGGCAGACCTTGCATTTCTCTCAATAGCAAGTCCTTTGAAGGAAGAGAATGTTTTTGTTTAAATTCCACTCCAGTGGCACAATATTCCTGCATAACAGAGTAAAATTCATCCAAGCCTCTCTTTTCCTTTTCCTTTTTTCTTTTTCCTTCTTTATTAAAAAAAAAAAAAAAAAAAATCCCCACCAAACTTCTATAGCTCCATAAATGCTCTGCAATAAATCCCAAACTCCCTTAGCAGTGCTGACTAGCATAGTAAAATGCTATCAAATTTGTGTAGAATGGCACTATAGTGACTAGTAGTAAATTGACCATAGTAAAATGGTATCAAACCTGTGCAAAAACCCACCTGCCTTTTGTTGGTCCTTCAGTCCAGGACCATAAATTAGCCTCCCTGCCAGTGAAATCATATTCTGCCTCCAGTATAAAATTATAAACATGCATAAAGCATGTTACCAAAACCCAACACATTCCCCCCTCCTTCCCCTGCAGAATTCACTCCCAGGTTTCTATTTACTCAGGATGTACAGAGAGTCAGCAGATACAGAAACCTCACCCAATCAGCAACAGCATTGAAAAGGACCAAAATTAAAAGGCTTATACCATGAGAGAACTCAAACTGTGGGATTTTCCTGAGCCTGAGCCCCTCCAGACGCTGCAGTAGTGAACGTCCCTGATGTCATGGGAGCAGGCAGCAGATGGGCAGGGCCTGGCAGCAGCTCAGAGCAGGAGCTCCTGGCACAGGGGCTGGCTGTGGCTCTTTGAGGGATACCCCTCTGTGCAGAGACAGTGACTGGGGAATGGAAACGCAGCTGGCTCCTTGCAGGGTTGCTGAGCACCAGCTCGTACAGAGCAGTTGCAGCAAAGTACTTAAATTTGAATTAAGCCTCTTTTCCTCCCTGTGTAGATAAGTCTTTAATAATAAATCCAACTATCAATCCGGTTCATATGAAAGGGTATGATCTGTAAAATCCATGTGCAGAAATACAAAGTTCTGTCTATATTAAGCTCTTGAATATATTATTTACATGGCCACTGAACTTTGTAGGAATCTTTCCATTGACATCACCAGGCTTCCTGTTAGATCCCTAGTTAAAATATGCTTGGTCATATGGCTGGTACAGAAACTAGCAGTAATACAAAAGAAAGCAGAAAAAGAAGTTGTTTTACTTGTTGTTTACCTTTGTGATGTGCCACCTTCCTGCTCTGGGTTAGGTTTTCAAATATCTGTTTCAGAAGCTGTTGAGGCATGCATAATTGGGGTATTTGCATGTGCAAATGTCTATTATTTTCCATGCATCTGCATCTTCGCAGTACATTGTATGCATTCCATTTTTGCATTTGTTAAATACAAATACTTTGTCTTTGGAAGAAAAGCAGACCCTCCCCGCAATTCTTCTATTTACGATGAGAACTAACAGCACGCATTAAAACCAAAAGTAAAAAACCACACTCATCATTCAAACAGTATTAATTCCTGCATAAAAACCAGTTCATCCAAAGGTTTTCCATTTTGTACCCACCCATGCTGTAAAGATGTTAATTCCTTTAAATCACAAAGACTATCATTATTTGAGCTCATATTTAGGCACAGAGATACCATAAACTTAAGAATATTCCTCTCTCTCTTTCTGCATTGTTATTAGTGGAAAACAATTGCAAAACACGGTTTCTTTGAAGGGGACTTCCTGAAAACTTAATCCCTGTTCCTTTTAATTTTAAAGATGCTCCATTTAAACATTGCATATCATTTTCTGTATTCATGCTTGGTAAAAATCTGGGTGTTCACTAATTTCGTGTGCCCCCTGTCCTGCTTCCTGGAGTTAGCTTGTCTGAAGGAAGAAGGTATCGCTATGGTAATTGAGAGCAGTTTGACAGTGAGGGGTTAGTTAGCATTGCTGAGGAGTTATGTCGCCAATACCAAACTGATTTCCAAGATAAATGCAACACTGAGGCATAACAAAGCACAAGTCGTGGCCAACTGTCTGCATATGTGATCATCTTATAGTGATAATATAGCTTGGAGTTGCTTTTATCACTAGCCCGGTAATGCAATTATTGTGGGGTTTTGAAAGAAAAGGTTTAAATTAAGACACTGTGGCATTACCAGCTAGAACCTTTAGTTGAGCTCCCAGTCATTGAACAAGTTGCTCTGTTGACATTGAATGAGTCTAAGAAAAAATTGAAGTGGTATAAGTGATTTGGTAGAAAAGCAAATAATTCGGCTTACAGTTACAGGAACAGAATGTGAGGCCCCTCAGTGACCACATCACCTTCTATGTATGAACAATTGATAATCTTATCAATGCAAAGTTGTCTCCATGCTGCATTTAAAAGCAAGTTGCCTTTATTCCAGCTTCCACTCCATTGAAATCTGCTATAAATACCTACTTTATAACACCGACCCAATGTATAAATTGCTTAGTTCAAAAGAAAAGCTTTTTTTTTTGGGGGGGGGGGAGGGGGAGAATGGAGTAAACGCAGTGTGTTGTAAAAGCTAAGTGGTTTTATTGGCACTTTAAAATACCCTTTTATGCTGAACTCTATCCTCTCCAATTATATATAACAACAGTAGTTATGTATTAAAAATGTGTGTCAATAGTTCTCGTAACACTGTGATTTGTCATTTGTGTGCCAGAGGTCCCAGCAGGCTTGATTGACAAAATGTAGCCATGGCTTAAAGGGATCGGACGCTGGGGTACGTTGTTTGTCAGGTGAATTGATAAGATTAACCATCTCAGTGATTTAAGTCAGAAACTTCATGTATCAACCACAAAAAATCCTAAAGCAGTCAGCACTTGCACACCTCTTATGGATGCCCATTGTTGATGCTGGTGGAGAATCCTAGACTGGTGTAGCAAGTCACCAGCCTGCATGGTGCAGGAGGTTCCTGTAGGAATTTATCAATCAAACAATAAAAAAAACCTCTAGTAAAGATTAAAGTGCAGGTTTACTCATATTTACATAGGAAGGTTGATACTCTCCTGTGCTCAGTGGTTTAGTATATGCCCTCGTAACTGTGTGGCTAGATGTCAGTGCTGATAGACCCTATGAACTCTTGCTCCCAAAACAACACCTCTACCATAGGAGCTAAAGGTGTGTCTCACTGAGAAATATTCGACCTTGTATTTTGCTTGGATGGCCTACTCAGAAGTAGCATACATCCGTTTGAGACTGTAGCCACTCGGACATAAAGCAAGCGGTATCACAATTGCTTGCAAAGATCAGTCAAGCTTTAGAAGGATGAGTTTCAGACACTACTTTATATAAAACAGTGAATGAAGTTTCACTGTACTTGAGAACAAGGGAAGCTGTCCTCAGGCAGCAGGTGTTGAGCCTGTTTGTTCAGTGAGAAGAACCTCCTTTTCTAACCCGCTTGTTCTGCCTGCGTGTGAATTCACGGGCTGTGAAATGAAACATCCCCCGGACAGCTCACTCTTTGAATTCTCTCAGCTGTATCGTACATAAATTATGGTACTCTGAGGCCAGAGGAAGTAATTTAATGCTGGAATTCTCAAAAGGGTTTGCCTGCTTGTTTTGCTGAGGTGTAGCTATGTTATACATTATATATAAACTGCGACTTTTGAAAACCTCCTCTGCTTTCAGTTGTAACTATTCCCATAGGAATTAGACCAGTGACTTTATATTAATTGCAGAGTACTCAGTACTTTGTTTTCTTTTCATACCATTCTCAGCTGAAGTCCCTGCTGAGTAATGCCTGCAGAGCTAGGCAGCTGCTTCTCACCCTCGGTGACAGTGCTTTGACCAATGGGCCACAGCTGAAGAACATGCACCTTCATTCTCTCTATATATACCAGCTCCCACCACCCTTGCAACCATGTTTTTAGGTGCGTTTTCAGGTCCAGCAGTTGCTGAACAAACGTCTACATATGATGTTTGTGCTCCCTGCGGTACAGCTTCTGTTACTTCCTGGGGTAGCTGGAGTTAGTTTATAGAGCATTTGGTGCCCTACTGCTGCTCTGCTTCATCTTAAAGAAAGCCACGCTATTACTGGTGGTTAAAGCTGTTGTGCTGGGCTGCAAGCTAGGATGATGGGAGAAAATTTTCTGCTCTGGAAACAGCAACCTCCAAGAAAGAGCAGGATACATCTGGGACTGGAGAGGTCAGGAATTACTTGGGTAAGCCTCTTGGTTCTCACAGGAGCCCTGGGCCAGAATGGCTCTGGGAGGGAACATCCTGCCAAACGTTAGTGGTGGCTGATACTGGTGAATCCTCACTCGGATGGGAAGTTTGCAGAATTATCACTTTAGGGTGACAAAAATGGTTTTGTTCTATTTGTAAAGCACCTACTATTCTTTTAGTGGCTTACACTTAGAAGTTAAAAGAAATAACCATTTCAAACCACTTTTGGTTTAAAATTCTGTTTATAACTTTG
Source organism: Psittacula echo (assembly GCF_963264785.1). Classification (NCBI taxonomy): domain Eukaryota; kingdom Metazoa; phylum Chordata; class Aves; order Psittaciformes; family Psittacidae; genus Psittacula; species Psittacula echo. The sequence continues at coordinate 2,761,509 of NC_137747.1, forward strand.
CAATCTAGACTGATGGGGACTGTCACAAAGGCTGGCCACCATCTAATGAGGTTAATCACACCCTGCCTGCTCCATATCAGTGGAGGGAAACAGTTTTCTCCAGGGCTGAGTCAGATCAGTGTCAGCTTTGACTCACCCATTGGAAGTGCTTCTCTCTCTCTGTTGATATGCAGTGAAATTAAACCCATGAGTTTGAAGTTCAGCTTTGCATATATTCCCTTTAAAGACAAAGAGATGTGTCAGACAGTCGCTTCCTTCATCCACGATGCTTAGTTTAGAGGCACTTTTTTTTTCAGTTTTAAAAATAAAAGGACTGTTAAATGTAGATTTTATTTATTATTATTTATTTTGAAATAAGCTGAACTTTCTGTGTAAGCTGCATATTTCAGCTCTTGTCTTTGGGTAACCAGCATGTTAACCAAGCAATGCCCAGGTGTTTCTGACTATACTCTGTTGAGAAACAGCGATATACTGGTCCTTCTGTTGTATAATAGAAAATGTATCCTACAAACTACCCAGCCAGTTCTGTAAGTAGCCTTAAGATGTCACTAACTGACTTGGCCTTGGCTTTTTCTGCTGATTTGCAGCAGAGCTGGGGCTGGAGAAGCGGAAATAGGCTGTTATTTTTAACACATCTCCCCCCTCCCACAGTGAGTGACAGACAAGGTGCTGATGTCAATTGGCTAGTGTTACAGGCATTAATTAAGTCAACTAAAAGTCCTTTTAGTTTCCAATTCCTTCTGCCAGGACAGCTAACCTACATAAATGGGAAGTGCAAGAAGAGAAGGTGAATGCCGGAGCGGCTCGCTGTGCTGGGGGGTGAAGCTAGGCTCTGTGTACCAGCAAGCCTTGCATCTGCTCAGGGTGTTCTCATGTGAGGCCCCAGATGAACGCTTGCTTTATTGGGAGGGTTGTGTTAAGCATCTCAGTGTTTTTCACTCCTCTTTTTCTTCAACCCCTCCTTTTCTGTTACGTTTCACCACTCTGTGATCGCGCTGTGCCTTGCGCTGAGTTGCTGAAGCCCCTCTGTGGTGTGATCCTCCTCTTCACGTGACTCAGGAGTCTGCTTATTATCTCTTGCTTTGCCTGCACCGAATCCTAGTTGTAATAAGTTTCTTTTAGCAACAGGGCTGTGATGGTTTGTAGTGCCTGTACTGAGATACTTGCAGTGAACGGGCATGGGGTATGGATGGATGCAATTAGAGACTGGTAGGAAACTGTTTTGTTAGAGGGCTAGTTTATACCTGCTCCTGAGTACATCCTTGCAGCTCCTGGCACTCAGGATGCTGCAGGGAGGTTTCTGAGTACCTGAATAAAACTTGAGAAGTCAGCCAAAGACTAGTACAGCCTTATTCCTTATCTGCTAAGCTGCTGTAACTGACTGCAAAGCTGGGCAGTGGCACATCTGTGGTAAAATGAACGAGTGTAAATCCCTGTAAAGAGGTTAATTCTTTAAAAAGGTAAAATGCTTCATTTTAGGTTAAAGAGGTAAAATGCTTCATTTTACATTTGCAGTGGAACAAGATATGCATGATAACCAGTGCCAGACCTTGCGCTGCTGATTCTTTAGCTTGGTCTTGTTGATGCCATTCTGAACTTTGCCAAACTATGAGACCACTGGCAACTTCCAGTGGTCTTTAAATTCAGTCCAACAGCATTCATCATAGTGACATCCATTGAGCTAGGATTGGTGCCAGAATTGGTTTTTCTGTTAACCATTGGGCACTGCAAAGGCTAGAATTTAACATGGAATTTCTACTCTAGTGCATTAAGATATGCTGCTTATACCCTGAGCATCTGGCAATAAATAAAGGTTAAACAGGGAGACATATTATTTCATCAATATGACTCTTTAATAGTGCTCATTAATTAGGAAAATAAGTAAGTATAAAAATAATTGCTTTTGTGTTGTGGAGTGAAACTTTAAAGCACTAGCGTTAAATGCTTAGATCTTCAAGAAAATATTGTATTCACGTCTTGTAAACTTTATTGCTTTAAAGGGGAAAAAAAAAGTAGTCAATGGTAAACACCAGGCAATGTGGAAGAGCACAGTAAGAGAGAGCACGCTGGCTCTATGTTATAGTAGAGGTCTGATTCAAGGTTTACTACTCTACCATGGTTTCATGAACCTTTTTGTGACCCCAAGCAAGTTACTCCCATCTCGCTATTCTTCCATTTCCTCTTTCTGTAAAATGATATTAATAGCACTTCAGCTGCAGAGCAGGTTTATTGTACAAGGCTTAATGAATGTTTGTCTCCCTCTGATTGAGATTCTTTCCTGCTGGAGGCAAGAATTTTAAGCAGGTTGACTAAATAGCAAAGGTTTCCAACTCTGAAGCTATTGTTAAAAGCAGAAGGAATTATTAAACATTGGGGAATGTTTAATTTTGTGTCCATTAGAATTGTCTACAACATAGCAGCTTTAGTTCTTCTGTTATTTAGCAACTTTAGTTTTGTCCTCCCCTAGAAACTCTGTTAGGGAAATGCTCTGACTTTTGAAATGATCCTAGGTAACTAATGCCTACACAGACACTGCTAAACTTACTGCCCTGGGGAACAACAAATAACAGCAGTTATGTAGTTGGAAGACTTGTCACTGTATCGGCAATATACACAGGGTTCTGAAACTGGGGGGGAAATGGATTTTGGATGTTTGGCCAGATCCAGTCCTTTTCCTTAAGGCTGCGATGTTAGTGCAATGCCCTGGCATGAAATTTCAAGCACTGAGAGGTGCAAGACTCCTGCTGTTTACGCAGAGAAAACTCAGCAGACCCCAACAGGATGGATGAAAGAGGCTGTGCTGAGCATGGAGCACTAAATCAAGCCAATAGGAAATGCTGAAGACAGCTTTAGGATAGCCCAAATGCCTTGTGGAGGTCGGCAGTGGTGTACCTGTGTTTACCTGCAACATAAAGCCCAGAGACATCACCAACGTCTTGTTCTTCAAAAGAGGGCTCCCACTCTTCCTTCAAAACATTGGTGCTAAAAAATGTGATTGTGCCCTCTTCTGTTATGCTTTGTTGCTGAGAAAATAGTTTGTGTGCTCTATCTTTGCAGTCCTGAGGGGTTCAGATGCAGTTCCATCCATTGTGAGTGGTAACCACTGTGCTGCGTGCACCCTAAAGCCAGGGAGCCTCCTTTCTCATGCGAAAAAGCAGTTACTGCTCTCTGGCATTGCTCTCTTTCTGTGATTTCTGTAAAACCACCTTTGGATAGGACACAGCAACCCTCCTACAAGTAGGGGCTGGAGTTCAAGGGCTTTAAGTCCTGTGCCAAGTTTTAATCTGGAATTACTCCTTTTTTTTCCCCCCACCTCTTGCTGTCATGATATTCAGATAGCTTCTGCCACTAAGAACATTTGGAAAGTGACTAGTCCTGCTGAATGAAGGTTATCGGGTGTTACCTGCAGTGGGAGTACTTTAATCCTCATAAGATTAAATAATGCGTGGCACTCAGAAAGTATGAAGTAGGCAAAGCATGAACTTCATTTGTTGTACCCTAGTCTTGTGTGTGGTTCTCAACTCTGAGTAGGGGCTCCAAAGGTCACGCACCATGGTGATGGTGCATGGCCATTTTGTCCACCTGCCACTCCACCCAGCAGCATGCTCCTAAATCAGTTGTGTCAGCATAAAGTGACATGCATACCCATGGAACATGCTACAGGATCTGAACACTCAGCTCTAACACTTCTGAAAATTGCCACAGAATCACACTTTCCAGGTACTGTACACTTCAGCGTACCTCCATAAAAACAAAGCAATATTTAGCACATTAATAAAAGCTTAACTACAGTTTCCTGTTTTGCTTTTGTATCATGAAAGAAGGAATTTGTAAACAGTCCCAAAACTTTCAGAAAGGCTTCAGGAAGTTCCCCAAAAGCTAAACATTTAGAATGTTTTCATTGTATTCTGGAATCAGTCCCCTTTGCCTGTGATATTAAACAATCCGAGCTATCAAATATTTCTCTGTATTGGCTGTTTTCACCGTGGTATATAGTGCTCTTCCTAGGGAGTGAGTGGCAGCAAATCTGAGAAGGTTTTTGTTGGGAAGCCTTACAGCCAGCTCTTCACTACAAGCGCTGAGCAATAGGTGATTGCACCTCTGACTATAACGCATGTAGGCCAAGAGGTAAATATGTCTTCTCTGAATTCAGGTATTTATTACAAAATGGACCTACATGCTTGACTAAGGAGCTTTTACAAGCAGTTGTAGGAACTGATGTTAGAAGTTATGTGAATTCAATCTCTCTTCTGTGGATATGATTAAAAGCTTGGCAAGAATTTAGACGGTAGCCAAGGCGGGTGTTACAGAGCACTATTGTGGGTCAGGGATTATATAGCTACTGCTGGTGGCCAGAGACAAAAGATGTGATGTTTTAAGAGTTAGCCCCAAATAGAAACCACGGTTTCCATTATTATACAAACAGGGCTTAAAGTCCTTGTCTTTCTTCCTGATGTGTTAAAAGCAATTGCACTGGTTAGTAAAATTCAGGGATGAGAAGATAGAGCTTCTGCAGAAAGCTGTATGATGTAATTTTGCTAACATCTGTAATTTATGATATTTTGCTAATATCTGCAACTAAGAAAACTAATTCACATTTCCCACGTCACAACCAAAATGGCCAACAGAACCTTTGTAAAATTGGCAAAGGCAGAAAAATACAGGGGGATGTATAAAAGATTGCAACAGCATTAATATACAGCACACACGTGGCCAGCAAATCTTCCTTTTTTTAGCTTTTTACTTTGATTCAGTGACCTAACATTTGCTCCTAAACCTAAACTTCTTCTCTTGTTCATGATATCAACTACAGAACAAATAGATCAATGTCGGGAGCCAGCATGATGACATGGGAGCAGTGCTTAAAGTGGTGGGATTTATAGGTGGTCAACAGAGGCAGATATACAACACACAAGTGGGGATGTTGGCAGCTTTTATACCAATGGGCTGTGAACGCTGTGGCTATGAGGCACCTGTGAGCTGACATTGACATAAGGAAGGAAGAGCATTTTCCGTTCTCCCTCCTTGGATACCCTGAGGTACAAAACCACCAGAAATTGTTAAAATCCTTTTCTGTTGTCAAACTTACAAAATGAACAGCCTGGTGCAGAAATGCTTGTACACATCTGGAAGGAGGTTGATGTGGAGCTGTGCAAAATGATCACCATAAAATCTAAACAGTGCCAGTTTTGTCAGGGTTTGGATTCCAGATAACAAATTATGCTCACTTGAGTGAGAAAACTTCTGAGGTTTTAAATTAATTCATTGTCTGCTTATGTTTCTGTGTTAAGTGTAATGTGTTTTTTCTGTTTGGCCAAGAAGCTTGTAGTCAAAATGTTTAGTGTCAGCTTAATCCTTCCGATATTTGCGGGTCATTCATTGATGAAACCCTCAGGTTATTCCTATCCTGCTCATGTAGAAGTTACTACAAAATCTCCCAACAGAAATCAGAAGTTTCATGGAGCTTTTGCTATGAAAGAGTAACAACAACAATCGTTTCTTGAAACCTGTTCAGAATGTCATGCTAAAAAATAAAATAGACCTTACCTGTCATTCAGTTATCTCAAAATAAATGGCAAGAGTTTCTCTGGTAACTTAATTCAGAGCTTGTGTCTTTTTTTACCAGCATCACATTTTGGCATACTCAGGCAATAAACCCAGTGGTTTTCCCCACTTAAAAACATGTTTGATAAGCTGCAAAGCTGCATCCTGTTCCTTTTTCCCTGCTATAAGGATCTTTCACCATCAGTGCAGAACTGCACACACAAAAAAGTATGCAAATGGAGGAGGCTGCAGTGAAAATCAGATTTACGATCTTCTTTCACAAAGAATCATGTTTTTTCAGGTTGTCTACAGAGTTGTCAGAATCCATTAGACAGAGGTGCTCTTTTCCCATCCTTTAATTTTTCAAACATGGGTAGAGTGGTTGTGCCTTCGTAATAACAGTTGTGGTAGTTGTTTGGAGGGAAACTGCACGTTTGTGTAGGTGACTAAAGGCAAGCTTTTATTCCAAATTTGTTAAAGATATTTTTGAGGACACACTTCTTAAGGAAAATTGTCCATATTTCTAGTTTTCCATGTTAAAAGTTTATTTACTGATTTATTTCAGCTGCTGATCTTTCTCTAGCTATTGCATTCTCAATCACTTTTCTTCCATCAGAGGAAGCAATCAGAAAAAGCTGTCATTGCCCCTCAAGGTTTCTTGTTGGCTAATTGGAGTTTTTGGCTCTTTATCCTGATGATTAAAAGAACAGCTGAGTGGAAGTCAGAATGCGTTTACAGAGCTGACACACCCAGCTCTGCTCTTTGGTTTACTCTGATTAATTTAGCAAATGAAACTCCTGTAAATTCACAGAACTTTTTGCCTATACAAAGCTACCCTTGCTATATAGTTTCAAGTAAGCCTTGAGTAAACTATCCCGTAGATAACTGGATCAGTATAACAAAAGCTTCTAGAAAGCTTTTTGTTGAAAAGTGCTTTTTGGTAAAGCAAGATTTTGTGCTGGGGCATATAGATTGTATGAAATGAAACAGCCTTTTCAAGAAGCTGCCTTTATTTTAGCGTATGAGAAAAACAACTGTTACTGTTTACACTCTTCAATCAAGGTAAGCGTGTTTGTCTAAAGTATTACTACAGCTTGGCTTGCAAACACTTGAAGATTGTTTACCATTTTTCTATATATAGACTGCTCTGTGGAATTGTCTTTATCAAAACTTTTGGGAGAATCTTTAACAGAATCTGAGAAACTTGCCTAATTTATGCAGCCATCTATTCTCCTTCTATTGATTCCCCCCATGATATACGTTTATCCTCCTTGCCTGTGAAAACCTAGAATTAAAACTGAAGCATTTCTATTTTATGCCTGTAATTGCTGGTAGAAAAGAATGGGCTTTATGGGCAAAAGCTGTAATCTGTTTGGTGTGCTTTAAACAAATCATCTTGTAAAACCAAATGCAAAACTATCCCTAGTTTGCAAGGCAGAAACTTCCAAACAGTAAAGCCTTACTTCACCAGAGATTTTTAGAAGCTACTTTTAAAGAGCTAGCTATTCCCACACCTTTTGTAATGAAATAATAGCAAGTGAACCATCCAGCTCCCTGGTTTTGAGAGGGGAGAGTGTTGGGGACATGGTCCCCACATCAAAACTATCCTGGAGAGATCAGCCATTGATGATTTAAATCTTCACTACTTTATCTCTTTGTTTGCTGCTTGGAATGCTATTGATACCTTCTTTGTCTTTGTAATTGTTTTAATTAGCCACCCAGCATGGGCCCCTGACAGTGCTTGTGATAGAGTATTATGGACAACCCAGCAGGACAGTGAGCCTGTTAACATGAAACACAGACATTATGGCAAGCTTAATTTCTTTTATTTGTGTCATTTTTTTTCCTGTCTTCTTTGTTTGTGTGTGTGCGTGCGTTATTACTTGAGAGAATGAAAATAGCGTCCCAAGTACTTTGCTTGTTTAAAGGGGGAAAGAAGCATGAAAACACCATCGCAAACATTTCTCGGGGATTGTACAATTAAAGCTGATATTACCACGTATAATTTCTGGAGGCAGACAAAGAATGAAACATTGGCCATATTGATTGGTCTTTTCATGCATTGTGTCTTCAGCAGTTAGGCTGATATTTATGTCAGTTACTGTACTCTCGACTCTGCAAATTTCTTCTTAATTATTATTTTTTTGGCTCTGTAACGTTATTTGTTCCAGTTGACCACATCCTTCTTTTGTAAATGCAAATCTGGATGATCAATTATGATGCAGATCTGCAACTCATTAGCAGTAAGTTTTGGTACTGTTGCCATTCGAAGACAATTCTGTCATTTAACTTGTGGGAACTTTTAGCAATGTGTGTATTCTGGGGAAAAAAAAAAAACCAAAAACCTAAAAGTTTGTTTTTAGACATAAACAATTCAACAACATAAAACTCTCAAATCCTTTCACAGTATATTTTTGGTTGGGGGTTGTGTGGTTGCTTGGTGGTTTTGGTTTTATAAATCGTGCTTGGAATAGAGGAATGTGAACAGAGAGATGCTTTATGAAAGCACAAGTTTCCTTTGGATTTAGTTTGTTTAAATTAGCCCAATGTCAGTCCCTGCCAATTATTGCCCCATATCAGCTGTTCTCTGAACATTAATAAAAGCATCTGCTTTCTTAACTAGGGATCCAGTTTTGTACTTTCAAAGAAAGAATTTTGGTGTTTTTTCTCCTCGCTGTGTTGAATTTCTATCTCATTAGCCTATTTATTTAATTTTATTGGCCTCCTTGAAATATATCTATGATAAAGTATTAGTTTGTGACTTGATAGACCAGGCTGAAATCATTCCCCGCTTTGATGGAGTTGAATGTAAATCCTAACCGCCTGGGAATTCCTATGTTGTGTTAACCTAGAGGCACTGCTTATTTTCAGTGTTGCCAACTCACGCTTTTTCACATCCCTCCATCGAGAGGAAGAGGTGTGTGGCAAAGGGGAGGCTTGTTTCTTAAGGAAGGTTTTAATTGTGACTGTTTCTAAGAGAAGCTGAATTACAACCTGCAATACAACGCTTCAAGCCAAAGGGAAACCTGGGGGGAAGGAAAAGGAAGGGGACTGCAATGCTGAGTGTGGGTTGTGAGCTCAAGCCCCATAAGAGGCGTATCACTGTAGAGGGAACTGAAGTCTTAAAATGAAAGGGTATTGCCCCAGTGCAGGGTGGCCGCACAGAAGCGTACCTGCTCCTTCCACAATGTGCAGCTCAGCAGCTGAAGGTAAATTCTCGTCCTTTTCTATTTATGTTAATACAGCAGCAGTGACTGAGGAGTGGAGGGCTCTGAGCCCTGCCTGGCTGGGGTGGCAGCAGAAGCCTCTTCAGCTTCTAGGGCGACAGTAAATCAAAGACATGTTAGCTGTAACTCCATAATTCAATACACTAGAAAAATTACTTAATTCACATTGGGAGGATGAGAAGTCCCTATTGCCATTAAAATCATGAAAGAAGGCTCTTTAGTAGAACAAACAGACAAATAACGTTTAAGACAAATTAATTTACATAAGACAAACGCTTATCTAGGCACATGAGTTCCTCTGGGGAAGGAAGCAGTAAAACATTCACTGGCCATGTTTACCCATCTTCAAGATAGTCTAAAATGCAATAATATTAATTTTGTATAGTCTAAAATATGCTAATATTTTTTCTGCACCATGGCCCCATTTCCTTTGCTGCCAGGTACGAGGACAGAGAGATGTATAGTTTTCCTCAGCACAGCTCAGCCGCATTAGCAGGGTTGGGTAATGGCAGAACTGAAGTTGTCTAGAGGTTCGCTAATTCTTATTCCAAATCATGAAGTATCTATCTTGGCCACAGACTTCTTGTTTGACTTTGGGCAACTTGCTGAGCCCAGCTCCTCCCACTATGAAGTAGGGGCAGCTCCTTTTGCTTTTCTAGAATGTCATAGGGCTAAAAAGCCACTAAAGATTGAAAAGAGCTCGAAGACTGCTTTAAAGGAAGCTGTTGGAGCTGAGTGAGTGAGAACTGATAGCATCTCTGATTCCAGTACTTAGCCATCCTGTACAGAAAAATAATCTTATTTATGACTGTTTATTTGTTTCTCTTCTGCAAATAGAAACATAACTCTCTAATAGCACTCAGACTGAATAGCTGTGACATGCCATGCTTGCCAAACTGATACTTGTGTGATATTTTAGTATTTTAATCAAAATAATTAAGCTACACATTGCAAATCCTTTTGTGCTGTGAAATCATGCGCTTGCAAACTTTGATTTTTTTGTATTTCTGAAGTCTTCGTTCTGATTACTTTGAGTTTGGATGTGCATTTACTTGCAAGCAGCAGTAGTGGCACTCCTGATTAGGTAATTCAGTTTTGATTTGCTGATTTCCATATATATTCATGGAAAATGTGTGTACAAATTAAAGGTACAATTTTGTGTTTGGTGCTCATTATATCCCACATACTGCACATGCTCTTTTTGATAAACCTGAATGATTGTAAAGTAGATAATGCAATTTATGTGATACCATAAACGCAGCTGGCTGTAGGCAGCATGAGTTCAGTGACATAAGTTAAGAGCCAGAAGCCAGATCATTGCTTTAATTACCTTAGACTCTGAATTATTTATCCGCAATCCACTGAAGCCTCTTTTGTTGATCCCACTGGTTTTCTTGTTGGCAGCTGATGAGTGCTGAGGCTGCTTGGGACACCTCAACCCATGCATAGCCACTGCAAAGGCAATGACAGCTTCATCAGCTTGTGCCTCCCTTTTCTCTGCCATCCTTTTCCATCCTTGTTCACCGGTTATTTACTAGATGATGAAGGCTCCTCTAAAGTAACAGTAGAAATATTTTTGTATCCCTCGATCTGACTCATGATTTATAAATAATAGCTGTGTTTGCTAATCAACCATGAGCAAAACTCTCCTGGATGAGGCAGTGTCTAAACAGAGACAATTTAATTAGTTCCTCCGCAATATTTAGCAGGCAACAAAGGGCCATCCCAATGCCAGAGGAAACCGGGGACTGTCTTCATGGGATGCTGGTGCACTTTGGACAAGGAATTTTATTTTTATGCTGGAAAACTTGCATGGGAAAGGTTTGTAAGTTATCTGTAAGCTCCAGACTTTGGCATGCAATAATGTAGCCTCATGTGGGCTGCTTCTCTCCCCACAGCAAACTTGTGTGTCATAGAGTTTAAAAAGAAAGATGGTATCTTCTGTATCATGGCTTGACATTCTCATTGCAAAGCCTACTAGAACTTAAACCCATCCTGATGGAGATGCCATGGTAGGGAGAGGATTTCATGTACCTCAAGCAGTGGGGAAGGTCATTGTAAATCTGCCAGGGAGAATGGACTCATGTCTGAAATGGGAGAAATACACAACTTAGCTAAACTATTCATTTGTTACACAAGGGTTCTTGTAGTAACGCATTTACCAAGAGGCAGCCTGAGTGTAAACAACTAATTGTAAAGGTCAAGTGATTATTTTCTAGTTTTCATTTTGAGCTAGCTGGTGCAATGTTTACATCTCCAATAGATATGATTGATGTGGAGAGCAAACAAGAAAAAAAAATCTTTTTACTGGGTCAACAGGTTACTTAGAAATGTGTGGAAAGGTTAATCCCAAAGCTTCTGTCCTTCTTAAGTGACCATTGTAATTTATGTATTCATAACCCTGGAAAAATCATAAGGACCTTTCCTCCACCTCCAGGAAGTTATACTCATGCATTTACCTGTTACAAATGACTAACTAAAGTAATCCACAATTTTTATGACCTCTCACTGCACTTTCAAATGAGTTTTTTTCTTTGTGAGAGCTTGGTGAGGTATTACTTTCTGCTCAGGTGTAACTGAAATCCCGGGTCATCCATTCAAGAATGTTTTTGCCTGCAAGATATTAATTGCTTCTCAAACCTTAGAATTACTACAACTTCCAAAGGTTAATGGAGCAGATAGATTTAGGACATGTTCCTAACCACACAGGTTATCCTCCCTTCCAGAAATATGACACTCGCTGGAGATGGGCCATTCATTTTTATTGTTTAAGATGTAATGAAGCATGGCATTTATAATCCGCTGGCTGGGAACTTCTTTCTTGTGGAAAATAAAAGAGGCTGTGATATTCGTTGCTTTTATGGATGTTAGCACATCCATCTTTGTTCTCAGTCTCTGGAAACTGACCATAGAGGCATACATTTGGTTAAAGCACGTGGTTACCCTTAAGGGGTAAACCTGATGTGCCTGGCAGGGACACTGGTACCCATGGCCTTGCCAGGGTTCTTTGGTTGCAAAGCCTCTGAGAGCTGCACAGTTTAGACTGATGTGATGAGCTCAAAAAGGCATGATAAGAACATACCACTGCCTGGTTGGGAACAGTGAGAAGTACCTGGTTCAGCTGTGCAGGTTGTGAGTGTGGTGGGTGTTGTGTTTTAAGAGCAAAGTCCTCCAGCATTGATGTTTCAGGAGTTCCCGAGGTTCCTCAGAATAGCCTCACACCAAACAGTAGCATGCTCTGGGTTCCATTACACTTGGTTGACACAAGCCTGCTTTTCTGTGGTGTAAAATATACTCAGCTGAAATTTGGAATGAAATGTTAGTTTCTTTAAATACCAGTAGGCCAGGACCCCTGAACTCTGTGCCAGACGACACTCTTGAACAGCAACAACAAATTCCTCATGTGAACTTCATTATCCACTCCTAATTTTCAGAAGTTATCTAAATTCTATCTATCACAAACCCTTGGCAAAACAACTGCTAAGTTTCGATAAATATTTGATAAGCCCCCGGATTTACTGGGAAGATTCATGAGGATTCCCTCGTCCCTCCCACACACACTGTGGGCTCTGGAATTCTAAAAATATTTGCATAAGGTTGTGTGTGAGCAGTGTGTGTGGACACGTGGCTACCCGTAGCACGGATCATCTCAGGCCTCTCCTCTTTGTCTTACTACAGTAAGGTTCTCCAGCCCACTAGGTACTGAAAATATGGCTGTGGAGGGCTAAATCTGTTTTGTATCAGTTAAGAACCATGTCTATTTACCCCAGTTAGGGTTTTGACTAATAACTATAATCAGTGTTCTTGACTAATAACTGTAATCAATGTTCCATGCAAAAGAATAGAAATACTTCTGACTTTCTGGTGTATGTCAGTGAAGTCACGTATTTTAATAGGTTGAAATTGCGATGTGAAACTGTTATTCCTGATGGCGTTATAACAGGCTGTATTAAAAACAATGATGAAAGGTATTTTCAGAATAGGAAAACTAAAGAGACCTTTGATCTTCATTTGGGACTGATCCATGCAAACATTAAGTTCAGTTGCCATCCCAGGGAAACTGGTCAAATACTATGTAAAGGCAGGTGTCGTGCAGACTTTTTCTTTCATTAAAAAATGAAGGCCCAATACTGCCTTCAAATGCCAGTGATCCCTCAAATCTGAAGGAAATACTGCCTTCAAATGCCAGTGGTATTTACTTGAGAGCTAGTGGCAATCCTTATGCTTTAAGTTTTGATCTTGTGGAAGAATCTGTCCATTGCTTCTGAAGGCACTGTCATTGAGCTCCAGGCTGCTTTACATTAATACCAGGTTCTAACTACCTTGAAACAGTGGCAAGAGTTTTTAGTCTATTACTTAGTAAATCTCAAGAATAAATATTAAGTGGAGTCTTGCTTTGTGAAATTAATATCAAGCCTTTTTCCTTTTTCTTTTAAATTTCTTTATATTTCAAAAGCAGGAGTTTCCTATTTCTTTCCTCTAGTTTCTCAGTAGAGCCTTTAGGGATCACAGCAGTAGCTCAACAAGTCAGTCAAATATGCATGCACATTGCCTACCACTTCAATGATAAACTGAATGAAAAAATGTGTTGGCTGGAGCCTGCAATGTCTGGCTTCAAACTCAGCAGCAGTGTACCTTCCGCACCATTGCCAAGCATCTTAAAAGACTTGGGATCACTTTAAGACCCCGTCTCTGTTGTAATTAATATAGCTTTTAAGGAGAGTCCTGGGGAACGGGGGTTAGCACTGTAATTTCAATATAGAGCTACTGGAAGAGCCTGTAGAATTTTTGTTGGGGGATATCTGCCCCACTCCCCCACCAAGCCAAGGACACTGTCAGTGGGAAGACCACAGTGATCTCAGTTTTCCACAGAGAGGGATGCTAAATTATGTGATGCTCCTTATGGTCTCCTGCCGTAGAAAATTAATTTTATAGACCATGGAGTTGAGAACCACACCGCAAAATATGAAGAGGGAAATTTTACATGTTCATTACAACATGATATTGAGGATGAAATTACTTCAATATTTAGGACAAACAGTAAGTGGGATAAATAGTTTGAGACCATCCAAAAAGCCAGTGCATCTTATTGTGGAGCCAGGAAGAAGCTAAATAAAAAGATACGTATGTAGAACAGCAAGGTGTGTGTTGGCTCCTGATACAGTATGGGCTGCCTCTGCAGCTGTTTAAAACACAGTCCCATCAGGCTAGTAAAGGGCTATATACACCACAAGAAGAGAACGGTTGTTTAACAGAATTTCTTCACTGCTGCATTTGGATTAATTGAATCCTGTGCGAGGCCTTATCAGGAAGAGCTGTCAGCAAAGAATTCCAATAATCCAATCAGGAGGTCACGAGTGCGAGAATAAGTATCTACAAATCAGATTGAGAGAGCCAAACCTGAAGCCAAGAAATATTCCAGAGATGACAGAATAGATATTTCACCACATTGGTGATAATTAATGGAGATTGAGAAGTTCGTCACAACACCCATGTTTTGTTTGTCATGCTGGAAAGGTGCTAATCTAAAATCCTGATTAAAAAAGCAACAGAACGAAACAAGAAGTGTAAATCTGGCGCTAATAGCAGCTAACCGATCAATCACGTCTGTCATGTCAGAGACCGTACAATATCGTGAATATCAAGTATTTTTAGGCAGGTGTCCACTGTTAACCTCCAGGTTTAGTACAAAGTCAGCTGATAACTGAGATGCAGATGAGTTGGAGGTTGTTTAAAAAAAAAAGAAATCATTGGTCATGGGACTGGATGTGTCAAACAATTGCCTAAAAACAAATGTTCTGCAGTGCAGCTCTTCAGGAATATCATCTGTACCAAACTGTTCTTGGGAAGAAATATTGCAAGTGGATGATTCAAACCTGAGTCACTTCTTGTTGTGTGTTTTCTGTTGTATTTACCAGAGAGGTGCCTTAGCCTGAGAGCTGTCCTATATAAAAATAAAGCTGTCTATTACTGAATGAAATACAGTAAGTCAAACTTACATCCTGGTTTCACCTGCCAGTCTACTGATTTAAGTTTTGGGTTTGGCTTGGGTTGGGGTTTTTTGTCCCTTGTAGAAAAAGTCTCAAAAAGAGAAATGCAGTGTGTGGTCAGGACTGAGTCTCGAATTGGGAAAGGGCTGTGAATGTGTGTATGATTAACAACATATACCTTGATCTGGTTGAAAGGTGATATTGAACCAGGACAGATCTGGGGACTTCTGACTCTCCAAAGTGGGGGAGTCTGAGCTCTCTCATTCAGTGCAACTTCAGGTCTGTGAATTAGTGATGTGAAACATAATGCCATACATGCTGTGAATAGGTCTTTTCCCATGCTCATTGAAGAGCAATTTCAATTTTCTGACTACAGATGCAGACAGTATACATCTACATATCTATATAGTGTTTGGTTTATTTCTGTTTCAGTGTTCCAAGATAGTAAAGTCTGCATATGCCAATAAAACAAAACAAACTGAAGATGAGAAAAAGTCAAATGTGCTAAGTTCAGCTTCCCTTACACAGGAATAACTGAGAGTAACTTCGTGATTTAACCCAGTGTGACTGATGAGAGTTGATTTGGTCTGCTGCTGACTGCATAAAGGCTTTCCTGATCCAAGAGATGCCTCTCTATTGTAAACCCTTGTATTTCTAACCTTTAACATCTTACCAAGAGTACTGTCCAATGCTTTCACATCATTATCTGATTTTAAATACCTCTCATCTGAGCTTGTTCTTCCTTAATTTTTAAACCTTGCTTACTACTACCTTCATACTTAATCATTCTCCTGCTTTGCAAAGCACTTGGGCATCATTCCAATGATAAATTTCAGCTTCATCAGCTACTGACCCACGTATGCTCAGCTGCCAGACTACAACTGCTTGTCCCTGTAGGTCCTGGGGTAATGTTATAATTAAAGAGCAGCTGCTGGCATATATAGGCTCCATGGACTCTGTCATCAAAGGGCAACTGATGTCCCACATTAACTGAATGGATCTCTAAGGAATTTCTGTGATAGAAACCAACTCTCCTCCTCAGGAGAAATTATAGCACATCTGCCTCACCATAACAGATGCTGTGTGTCATCCAGTACTACAGTTGTGCCTATAGGTATGGTGACTGAGGTCTGACAGTACATTGGGACCTCTGCCCATTTTGCTAGGATTCCCCATGAGTACCAGAGGTGCTTCGGTGCATGTTGCACAATACGTTGTCTGGTTAATTACACTTATTTACCCATCTGGTGATTAAATGGCAGTCAAATTTAAAATGTCCTTTTATAAGTCAACAAAAATTGATAGAAGAAAATAATCTTATGTTTGGTGTATGATTAACCTGTGGAATTTACTGCAGTAGGATATTACCGAGGCAAATTGTTTAGTAGGATTTAGGGATTAGTCACATGAATAAGAAGAGCATTTACTAGTTACCTTCTCTAGATTTAAGAAAGGTTAATTTCTTCCCAGTGCAATTCGATATATAATGTCAGCAAACAATTGCTAGCATAAGGATGGGCAATGTCGTCTCCAGTCCGTGGCTTCCAGCAGGTCTTCAAGACAAGGTTCTTCCTTCCTGGAGATGGATAAGGTATCAGCATGCTTATCAATCAGGGCAAAATACTGTACTGAGTGCACAACTGCTCTCTTCTATTAAGGCATCATTTTGTCCCTGTGGGTCAGGTCAGGGCTATTTCACACCCTCAGCAGTTCAGGGTTTTGCCCTCCCACCTTTTTTTATTCCTTTCTTAATTTCAGAAAGCCTGACAGTGTGGCCAATGCCCTTCTGCAGCGATCGTTACAACTAATGGATAAGCCTATTTATTATAAAGTCTGTTAAAGGGTAGTTAACAAGCCCTGATTTCTATTTAACTGTCACTCTGTAACCTGCTTGAGAGCAGATCTGCACTTTAAACATAATCACCTCTTAATGCTTCTTATTTATTTATTTAGAGGCAGTATAAACACCATAGGCCAGAACCTCTGCTGATATATCAGCACGCCCCCAGCAGCCAGGATCTGTTGAAATCAATGGGGCTTTACTGATTTACATCCCCTGAGAATCTACACGTAAAATAAATTCCAGCCAGAAGGTAGGAGATCCATGTATATAGCCAGATAAATTGCTGTGTTTGTATGACACACAGACATTTCAGGGTCAATAACATGTACAGAAATCACAGTTCCCTTGAAAGAAAACTTAATGACTAATCCAACTTATTAAACCTGATTTATGTTTGTTAAAAAACAGTCAGGTGACAACTAACTGATGCATATCTTTATTTGCTTTGGTGTAATCCTGCATTTTTGTTTTCCGCTCGCAGATATGATGTTTCACTGTTTTAAGGTCAGAGTCTAATTTCAGATGTCACAAGAAAGGTAGCGTACGGAGCTGCCCACTGCTGCTTTGTGTACATGCAAAGACAAAAACACATATTTTGCAACACCGAACTCCTCCGCAGTCGCAGTAGCTATAAACTGCCTCATCAACCTTAAAAACAGCAAAATACCTTTAAATCTAGAAGTTGCAAAACGCTTTTCAGACTGTCACACTGGCCAGACAAGTTTTCAATAAGCTGCAGTAGTCCTGATTTTATTTTTACCCCCCTTGTCGAGGTTGGTCTTCAGAAAACTATGTGCTGCTTTTGCACCAAGTGAAATGAATATGCGTCCAATTTTCTGAGGCCACAGTCCATGGCATGTGCACAATTGGAAGCTGGATTAAGCTGAAATAGGTGGATTTCTACTAAGGAATGTTAGTATTGTATATTGTAAGTACATAATCTTAACTGACTCATTTCTCTACTGCTTTTCCCTCCTGCCCCAGGATGAAAGAACAACCAAAAACTTTTGACACAATTATTTTTGTGTGGTTTAGTGCTGTAGCCTTGTCCCTTAAGACAGGACTACTGTACCGGACTTATTATAATGCTGTGCCATGAAACACCTCATAAAAAAAATGTTATTTCCTCTGCTTTCTTCTGAACCTTTACAAGAAAATTACTTTCAGTCTGCTTAAATCCTGTTACTTTTCATAACAACCTCTCACAAATGAAAGCAGTGTAGTTAACTGGGTTGATACGAACAAACCAGAAAAATTAGGTAGATGTTAAATTTTTCCCCTTATTTTGTTTGTTGCTTTGTCCCTTACCAAAAGTTGGAAGCAAAAAGAAAAAAGTAATTGGATGGTTTATAATTTGTGACCATTTAGAAGAATAAATGACCTGAATCAAAGGTCAGAGCCTTTGTGCTTTCTGCTCTAGAGAGGTTTTTGTTTTGTTTTCCCCCGAATCTTTTTATACTGGAACTGAAAAAAAAAAATAAGGAAAAAAAATTAAGCAGAGTGAAATAAAAATCTTCCCTGTGCATATTCACACACAAGAGAGCTCTTAAAGGGTCTTTAGCTTCTGATTTAAATGCCTTTTTCCTTAAAGCTTGCAAATATCAACAACATTCCTGCGCACTGTAATCAAATACTTTCCCAAAAAGCTGTGGAATGTGCCATAATTTGTCAAAGATCCTCACTGACAAGTTTTTAGTAAAGTCCACTACAGCAAACCCTCCTCGGCCCCCTTGACCCACGTAGCAAGAGACCTTTGACCCTATTTGGGCCTCTTTTATGAGCTTCTTTCACTCTGACCAGATGGCTAAACTATCAAAGGTTTTTATGAGTAAAAACTGCTTTTCAAACTCACAAGTTGTATATTTCTTTCCATGTTAATGTGAACTATCAACCCAAAGGCTTTAAATTGAAAACACAAAAGGTGCTCTGCAGCTGCCGGCTCTGCAGCGGCACCTCGCATTGTGCCGGCTGGGTGGGGATGTTTGCAGAGTAAACAGCTGATGTCCAGATGAAGGCAGTTTAAGGCCAGATAGTTTAAAAAAACCACCCATCGAAACCCTAATAAATTATTTTCCCCCAGGATATTGTTTTGAGCCTTATATACAGCATTTGCATATTCATTCACAGCTACCACCAGCCCACCCTCTCTCTTCTGCATGGAGACCACTACCCGGAGTGGCAAATTAGGACTAATTAGACCAAATTGTGTCAGAAACAAAAATAGAGAGATTACAGACTTTTCAATCAGTTTGAATTTCAATGCAAACATCTCTCAACACCTGGACGTTACTTTCTTAAAGCCAACTGAGCTGTCTTGTCCCTTGCTGTCCATGCGCTGTCAGAGTAGCTCCAGGGAGGACTTTTGATCTAAGATCATTAGTGGATATTTGTTGTTGCTGTTGTTACAGTTTCTCTCTTGCACATTGTTTATCCTAACAGAAAAATTCAGTAGGGTGTTTTTTTTTCTTTAACATAAAATATTCCTGTATATATCTTTTATATAAATATTAATATAGTACATGCATTTCACAGCATTTGCTCTTCTTATTTTTAACAGATATTTAACAATTTTCAAATCTAAATATTATAAATCACAGAGAAATTAATAAAGAAAAATCACACCCTCATAGGCTTTCCCAAGAGAGCTAAGGAATATAATCTGCTCTTCCTCTTTCTCACAGGTCTCCAAGAGCTCCTTTTTAACTCTTTACATTCTGGCACACCATTCTTACTATGGGGTATTTGTTTCATTAATGGAAAATCATGTATTGTCGAAGTTGTGGAACTACACGTTTGGGAAAAACTTTAGTTTAATATTCTTAATCAAATTCCTTTTATGGCACATATTTCTTTAATTCAGTTTGAATTGAGGATCTTAATTGGTTATGTATCTTTTAAAGTCAAATATCCTTTCCTCTCACTTAAAATCACAAAAGGGTTTTGTTTGGAGGAAAACAATGGTGTCCAAGTAGGATAAAAGATAAATATTGGCAAGAAGCCTCTACTTTAGTGAAACCAGGGTATCTGTTAACATCAGGCTCGTAGATCACACAGTCATCTGTGCATTCCAGAATCACATAGGCCAAGGCTGGGTCTTCTCTTCAGTAGCTGTTCAGACCTACTGTACTTAAAGCTGCCAGCCATGCCATCACATGTTACAAGTGAAGATAATGTACTGAAAAATAAGTATAAAGATGGATCAATTTTTCTCTTACCTCAGGGAAAAAAAGTAAAAATCAGCTTATCCTTACTTTCTGTCTAAAGCTTTTCACTTTCTCAGATTTCTTTACATGTGACTTGTTAATCCATCAGTCTTGTTTATCCAACCAGGTTTATTAATGACAAATGTTGCTGGCCTTGTTGAGTTATGACTGTAAACTGAAAGAATATGAGGGCCAAGGTGAAAAGGTGATTTCTTTATAACAGCTGTAATTTATCCTGGGCTTTGGCCAGGCCTTTGATTTTGGACTGGCCCTGGATATAGTATTCCTACTGATTGCATTAGAATAGCCCTCAGGGGTCATGCTGAATTCCAGGGCCCTGGAACCAGTTAGAAGAATGGAAGATGACCATATGTGCAGGGTTAGAGAATGATAATAAGGTGCAGCACAATACAAGCCCGGGTGTTGTGGAAATCTTCTGCTATGCCTTCTGCATGCTGTCATTCATATAAGCATTGCATAAGAAATGCATCCCAGCTTGGTCAGGAGGAGGAGAAAAGAAAGCAGGAAGAAATTAAGTCTCTTAGTCCTTAGGTTCATTAAATGTCTCCTGCAATGAGAGGGTTTGAGTGTATCATGTTACTTGTGTTTAGATTTTGAAAGGGTGGGAGATGCCCGTGCCATTTAAAGCAGCTTCAGCAATTGTTGTTTCCAAGTATCACTTCTTGTGCAAAAGCTGTTTGGTCCTTAGCCCACAAAGAAGGATGAGATGGAGAATATGAGGGCCTCATCTCTGGTTTTCATTTAGTTTGGTAGTCCTGACATCAGGTCACACAGATTGGCTGCGTCCTCTTCTATTGACAGCACTCGTTTCAGAGACAGGGTCTTGGTCTGTCTGGAGGTGATTCTCTCCTCCTTCAAGCTGTGGGCTTATGGTCTCTGGAGGTGGAGCAGTCAGCCAGGTGTAGGACACCTTTCATCTGTTCCGTTT
This sequence comes from Psittacula echo, assembly GCF_963264785.1. Lineage (NCBI taxonomy): Eukaryota > Metazoa > Chordata > Aves > Psittaciformes > Psittacidae > Psittacula > Psittacula echo. The sequence continues at coordinate 2,782,265 of NC_137747.1, forward strand.
TCAGTTTGAGTGAATAGTGTATCTTAATCAGGAGTGAGTTCTCAGTCTTTCCTGTTTCATTTCACTTTCCATGGAATAATTAGAGTTTAAAATGGAATTGTTAGGCAAGAACAAGAACGCACATAACTTACCTAACTAAGGGTTAGGACACTGGCTTGGGAGAGGTAAATGAGTATGGGTCTCTGCTCTAGCATATTTTTGCATTCTTTTGTGAAAAGTCACTGATAAGTTACCACAGGAACTTTCTTTATCTTTTAATGTTCCATTCTGAACCATAAAATCACAAGAAACTACAGGAAACAGGAGGTCTGGGCTCACCTGCCCTCAAGTCAGCTGGATTGCAACTTTGTAGGTGCAAACAGATGATTATACTGCAATAACAATTGTACAATTTAGTGATATATACTACTATGGACAAGTTTTCACAGGTGCAAGATTGCCTTTGAAAAGAGATCAATCCAACCTCTTAAAGCAGTTTTATTAACTGTTGACAATTCCCATTATTTTTCAGGCATGGCTGATTACACTGTCACTTTTGGTAAATGCTAAAATAGCTTGTGATCTCTACTGACTTCAAAGGCTTTGGAGCAGGGCAATACTGTACCTGAATTCTACAGCATACCTCTGGTACCTCAATAAGGGCAAAACTGTTAATTATAGGAATACAGGTCTGGTTATCTGGCTGCACATAAAACTGTACATAGTGCTGCTAATCCTTCTACCTACCAACCTGTCATTAAGTGCTGAAACTGTGATTTGCAGCCAGACATGCTTACCATGACTCAAGTGATCGGTTTCATGTGAGATCAGTACCATAGTCCATCTGTATTAAAACATGACAAAGCATTAACTCTTCCTTGTGTGTGCACCTTCTGGTCTTTGCAGTGTTTTATCACTATTATCATACATTAACGTATTAATGATCCAGATTTTACCTAATGTCAATATGAACCTACTCTTTGCAAGTTTTCACATTGTCAGGATGCATCTGAGCACCTTCCAGAAGTGCAATAGATAATGTGCTTAACCAATGTAGTATGTATTCACCCTCCTCCCTCAAAGGAGAAACAGGAGGTGGAATAGCTTGCTTTACAGGAGGGAGAGACCCGGTTTTTTTGAGGTGGGAAAGAGAGGGTGAACATTCATAAGGCACTTCCTGCAGTAATTTAGCATACAAAGACATCCAGGCCTCTGGACAATTCCTAAAAGAAATTAAAAAGCAAGCTACTGCCCACATAGCACTCCTGCTGCTATTCTGGTCTTGTGATAGGTGTCAGTAAATGACAAGACTGAGATATGAGTGGGAGAGCTGTACTCAGAGAGGCATGTGATTGCATGGGCAATTGCATACTTCATTTACACAGGATGACTCTCTCAGTTCCTGGCTAAACAACTGCTCTTGCAATGTGCCAGTGGAGCAATAAACAGCTGGGAGGATTGTTCAGGCCAAATGCTAGTGGTTCTGTGTTCTTCATGGCCAGTATCTCAGAAAACACAGCCTGAAATTCCTTCATGTTCAGAAGGCAAAATTAACAGTAAGGCATCAATCCTCATTGGCAGAAGCACTGCCAGTTATTTGAAGTTTTGTAATTAAGTATATAGATGCTGCAGGGTTCCATCTACAGAAAAACACTTTTGATTTCTAATGAAGGATACTAGAGAAAATAATAACTCTTATTACATATCCTTGTTTCTGTTCTCTGTTCCATATCATTGTCTGTAGTGCTCATAGCCTAAAGACGAGGGTGTAAACATACCTGAGTATTTGGAAGTGGGCACTGAATGGCCTTGCTAGAAGTGCTTATATATGCATTATTAATATAAACCTATAAACCATGACATCCATACATTATTAATTAAAAAGCATTAAAATTCAAGTTAGGCATAATTTTAAATCATGAGACTTATAAAATGACTCAATACTCATTTATTTTTTTTTTTACTCGTTTCTGAGGCCTTAGATGATCTATATCAGTTTTCCTTTCCAATAGGCTTACATTAAAAAATTGGTGTTTTTTTTCTTCATGAAAATCAGAATGTTTAAGTCACTTCACTTTTGCACCAATTCTTAACATAGCTAAGTAGTTAACATAGTTAGTAGTGCTTTGGTATAACGCAGCTGTATTCAGAAATCATTGCACCACGATGGCATCAACAAAAAGTACCTGAACAAGAGCAGGGATGTCAGAGCTGCAGTGTGTCAGGACAAGGAGTGTTGACTGACAGAGTCTTGCAGGTCTTGGTAGCGCAGCTCAAGAAGCTCCTGCCTGCCACTGTTTATTACTGACTGGGGTTGGTGATAACTAGCTGAGAGGTGGGAGCAAACAAACAAGATGGCAACTTCTTAACTTGTTCCAGGTAGATCCATTTACAAAGTGTCAACTTGTGTCCTGATGTCCTGATGTGTGTTCAGTCTATTGAGGCTGCTGCTTGTTTGGCTAAAATTTTGGCACTACTAGTTTAAACAGGCACATTAAAAAGAAGCTAATAAAACTGCATTTCTCAGTGTGGGTCCTAGGGGGTCGGCAGAGCACTGGAATGAATGAATGAATGAAATGAAATTAAACCCCTTCACAGGTAACTGCACCTTAGGCTCACATAATGCAAAGCTGTTGTTTTATCTTCACATCTGACATGCCACTGGCCTTATTTGCAGAGAGCTGACCTTGTGTCAAACAAGATGATCTGAATGACATTTTCTATTTCTGGAAATGATTAATCTGTTTATAAAAAGTTCAGTTAAGAAAAGCCTTGAAGTTTCCTTCTACATTTTCATTAATTTCTTAAAGATTGAGTTACATTTCCCATTTGTTAGGAGATGTAGAACTTGCTGTTCAAAAAAATGCTGATTCCAGTGTTCTGGCATGGGCAGCAATTGGACAGTTGCATTCTTACACGTGGTTTACTTATCCTAGCACCATGACACACCTCGCTATAACCAACAGAAGCATTTTGGTTCTAAATGTGCTTTAAAATTTGATGGTGAAATACTAACAAAAACCATTCTCACCCCCCCTGAATTGTGCAAACCCTGCTTGGGAGTTTCATTTGTGTGAGTCTGACTATGCTGAAAAGTTCACAGGCACAGCTAGATCTGATGGACCAGGTCCTTTATAGAGAAACTCAGCTCTTGCCTGAGGTTTACAAACTCGTGTAAGGAATAGAGGTCTTGCAGCATCTGTGGGCAACTGCAGCTGCATTTTTACCTTCATATACAGTGTAGATAATATCCCATCTCCTCAAAGCCACGCGATGCCTTCTTTGCCCCACAGAATGGCAGTATGTGTTCTCTTCAAATTTGCTTGCATTTCATTTAATATTTTCCAGTCTGTTCTGAGCTATAAATACTCTCATGATCCATTAGGCTTATATCAGATACATTCATATTTCACCTTCTTTTGGCATTCCAGTTCCCAGCTGAATCTGATAAGCAGATCAGTCACTGCTATGTCAGCGAAGAGGAGCAATGTTGTACCTTAATATTTGTCATCATTACCCAACACACCCATGCAGAGCAAGCTGTGAGGAATGCAGGTTTTCATGCTTTATCAGCTGTAACTAAACATCTGGTTACAAAAAAAGAGATGAATCACTCAAAGTTAATGAAGGTTATGATTTCATATAATCCTTTTCAAGCAAAACAAATTCCACTGGAAGAATATAATAGATTAACTGTGGAACTGAATCAATTGAGGTTTTAACATCGCTGTTATTTACAACCTATCCATTTTCCATTCTAAGCTCAAACTTTGTTTTGTCATTGCCAGCAGGGTTTTTGCATTTCTTTTTAAATGCACTCTAAAATCCTCCACTTTGTAGTTTCCTAGAAACGTAACCACTACTCTGGCTGTGAGCTCAAACAAATTAATTCCATTTGTGTTAGTGAAATCCTGATTTAACAAATGGGGAAAAAAAAAAATACATGCATTCTTTAAATTCAGGTTATTGTATACATTCTTGATGTAGGGTCCACCTACAACAGTGGAGTAACGTGGTCTTTTATAGCCTTTCTCATCAGCAGATCTGAAATGCTGCACATACAGTAGGAATATCTTAGCAGTGCCGTGCCAGGATGAGGAAGGAAGTTTTAATTTCCCTTCCATGGATGGGAGGAACCGGGGCACATGCTGCAAGCGGTGTGCAGTGCTGCTGCCAGGGGTGGGAAGAGCTGAAGCAGGCAGTGCTGTGCTAGGCAGGAGGACATTATCCCCAGGGACAGACACCCCAGCCCTGAGCAAAATAGCACCCTGGTACCCAGCAGGGCACTCAGGCATCCCCACAGCCATGCCTGGTTTATTCCACACAGTTCCTTTGTCTCATCAGCTTAGCCTGATTTCCTAAGGAAATGAGATTTATGTGATTGTAATCCCTGCACCTCTGTCTGTTTATGTGTGCCCATCTCCCTTGTCCCCTTCCCTCCTGCAAGAAATTGCCCAATTTCAACTAAATTTGAAACAAGTAAAGGTCCCAAAGGAAGATCAGTTTCCTAACATTTCTGTGTGTGGAGTGGAAGGAAGGAGATAACTTGTAGTGTGCTGATGGAGGCAGGATCAGCTGCCTGGGTTTTCCTTGGTAGAAATAAGAGAATCTACACAGGCAAAAAGCAATGTAAAACCAGCTGTGTTCCCTGTTTGGTTTTGTGTTGTCTTTGGTTTGTGGCATCACAGCATTTTGGGTGCTGAAGGAGGGAACAAAAAATAAAAAGCCCAAGTGACTGCTGACCAAACCCATCCTTTTATTCCACCCTGTAATTCCATTCCCAGCCATCAATTCCCACTGCATGGGGATTTGGGAATGGGCAAGTTTGACCAGACTTCTGTCCTCGCTTATCAAGTAAAAGGAGATTGGTGTGAGGTGGAAGTGGGGGATTGTGGAGAAGTGTGGTAGAGCACCAAGGAAAAAGCTCCCATGAATGCACACACGCTGCTGGGAAGTGAAGGGTACTCCAGCGTTACAAGTTTAGCTCATCAAGCTGTCAGCAGAAAGGGTAGAGCATGGAGTAGTAAATGACGGAGCTTCTCTTTGTTACTCATCATTACAAATGTGCAAAGGAGGGAGCTACTTTATGCTGGTGCTCTTGAAGAGATGGCTGGCGTTGGCAAAAGAGCAGAAGAGGGGACAGAAAGTCTGATAGCAGCCGGCTGGGCAAAACCAGCAAACCATAACAGAGCAAAGAAACAGAACAGTAGTCTCTTGAATTGAAAAGGGATGCACAAGTGCATTAAAACCACTAAACAATTTTTCCTGGCACATGGGCGGCAGTATTTTTAGAGGCATGGCAGGGGAAAAGTGCTTTAATGAAGCATTTGACTTTTACTCAGCATCAAATGATAATTTACCTAAATGTAACTTCGACTATTTAATTTTTTTAAAGCAAAATTAAATAAAACTGCCTGGTTTTTAAGACTGCTGTTCTCTGTATCCCAGAGTCTGGGATTTAGCAGACTAATGGGATCAGTCATCCCCTACTTAAATACATCATGGACAGCACTCACAGGCATGTTGTTGTTTGTGTCCAAATGTGCTGTCCTCTTTTTAGCATCTCTGAAAATAAGTGAAGATCATAGCAACTGCAGATGGTGCCAGGTCTCAGCAGGCCGTGGCGGCAGGAGCATTTCTGCCAACACGCTGGCCCATGTCCCAGGAGGATCTGCTTTCCCTGGCTTATCCCTCTAGCTCCTTCTAGGCTTGTGATTTGGTGACCCCTGTTCAATGTGCCCGAACTCTTCCCTGCCCACCACTGGTGAGTCTGAGGCATCAGCCCTGCAATGTGCTGGTCCCAGTGTTCTTGTCACAAGCAGGGTCATGCCAGATCCATTTCCACACATATTGGAGCGGGCAAGTGACAGTCATGACTGCCTGGGTTTGGAGGCGAGCAAGAGGCAAAGTCTCCTTGAGTAGCAGTGTGAGCAATGCATTGGCATCTAGCCTGTTAGAGAAAACACTTCTTGAGTCTTTACAAACTCAACTCAGCCAAAATGACAGATAGCTTGTTAGAAAAAAAACATTACTCTTAGATACACAACAATTCAGCTTTAGACCCATAGCAGTAAGCTGAAACTTCTAACTGGAGGAATCCCACTGGGCTCAGCCATGTCCTCTTGTGCTGCAATATAACTCCAGAACAGTTTGCTTTAATGAATCTGAAGACAGAATGAAGCCATTGAGCATTAACTGAGATTAATCATTCAGTGGGAAAGTACGAAAACAAATGGATTCAGGATCTCGCTGGAAGGAGAATATGAGCCACAAAAATAGAGATGCTTTGACAGCCACTGTTTTGCTGGGTAAAGTTTCACGTCCTTCCAAACGACACCCAGTTGTCTCCTCTGTGTAGCAAAGGTCTCCCACTCCTTTTACAAAGCTTCCATGACTTATCTATTTTTGTTTTTCCCAGCTGTTGCTGTAAAATCTGTTATCTTTAATGTATTACCCTGAAAAACAACACACCTTTGAGAAGGCCAGTGGACTGTGACATAATTAGATGCAAAATGCACATCTAAAAGCTGTTTACTTCCTGTAACACTAGGATAACTACTAATGAATCACTGACTCTGGGGATTCTCAGTTTGTAACTGGATACTCCACAAACTTCTTATCAGATCAACAATGATTTCTGTCAAAAAAGAAGGAAAAAAAGAAGAAGTGGGGGTGGGCAGGTTTTTTTTCCCTGAAACCAGAGTTTAGCCTATATGCATCAATTCTAAAGCATTTTTAGCATGTCAGGCAGAGTAGTCATGGTGAGTTTGAAGGGATAAGGGAAGATAAAGTGTATCAAAGCAGGATCTGACACTCGTGATGCTATGCAGACCTTTCTTTCTGAGAGCATCTCGCAGACCGGACTGACAGCAGGGATTAATCCATGCAATGGCAATAAACAATAGTTGAAGTGGGGTTGAGGCCTAACACCTGGATGTTATGTTACCATCAGTAAAGAAGCCTGTTTCATGCTGGGGATGAATATATATGATTTTGACACTGTTGCTTTCTCAGCGACAGGTAAGACTCCTCAGACCCCTTTTGTGAAAGGATTCTTTTTTTTCCTTTTTTGTTTCTGTATGTGAGAAAGCTGCAGGATTCAAGTGAAACGCTTTAGCCTGGTTTGCATATGACCCTGATTGCCAGGTATGAGAGGCTTAGATGCATGGACTGGTATTTTATCTATAGAGGCATATTTATTCTTTCTGTATCGGTCCCACTAAATCAGAGGATCAATGCCCTTGTTGAGCATTTACATCTCTAGGTTGTTAAGGTTGTCTCAAGGGGTGTAGCTTGGTTTCCCACGCAGGACAGTGGGGATGTCCTCTCAGCAGTTTGGTGGTGCCAGTGGAGGGGTCAATCCTGCATCAGCAGCCACCAAGGCCATCACGTTGCATTGTCCTCAACAGGACTGAGTTTGCCACATCTGCTCGACTGTGCCAGCACCACAGAGGGGTAAAAGAAGGAAGGAGGAATCTTCCTCTATCAGCCTCTCCCTAAAGTTATCCTTTTTGGTACTAAACCTTGCCAAAAAATTTAATAAAGAGCCTGAAATGCCATTAAAGGACACAGAGAGGCTGAAACTTAACCAGGTACTGAGTGGTACTCAGGAAGTTGTAGTGCAGCTAAACCTTGTTAGGAAGTTCACCATGTGGGGGCTTTCCTCCATTTTTGACCTCATTTACTCTTGTGTATTATCTCTGTCTCTTCAGGGTCAGCCTATGTAGGTCAGGGATTCATTGACATAGATGTTCATCTCTCTTCTCTACAAGAAAAAGGGCAGGGGGGAGGAAAGAGAAAGCGGGTTGGATAGACTGACAGAAGGCCCCAACAACCATGTCCAGAAAGTGATCTGGTGGGAGGATGTGAGAGCAGGTGTGAGAAGAGGCAAGAAGGAAAAGAAAAATTCTTCAAGAGACTCTTAGGGCCAAGCAATGGGAAAACAGGTATGTGAGAGCTATTGCACTGGTCTGGAAGTACTTCACCTTGGTCTTTACAGTCCAGACCTGGTCTTACCAGGCTGAGAGCAGAGAACTCAAGACATGGGGAGAGAGCTGGAGCTCTCTGTGTGCCTTCTTCACTTGGCAGACTCAATTGTTTTATAAGACTCACCAGCCAGAAATCCTGCGGAGAAGTTTCTGTGGAGAAGCAGAAATGTGAGTGAAGGTTCCTCAGTGAACTGCTGCCTCCTCTTGGATGCAGATCTGTGCGCTGAACTGGGAAAAATAAAAACATTCCCATTTTGAGTGTTTTGACATAGAGTAAGAGACATGTACGTGAAGATGCCACGGGGTTGGAAATCTTAACAGTAGACACAGAAATGGCCTTAAAAGGACTTGTTATTTTACCAGTGTGTTTTCCTGGCAACAGGAAGGAAACTCATCTCCTACAACATGCTTTATGGAGTTACTCAGCTTATAGACTGATCCACATCCAGACTGCAACAAATTCCCAAAAGTAATTTCTCATGTAGTTCATTGCCTAGTCTCTTGGCAATGAGCTGCCAGTAATCCTGGCCATGGAGGTGGCACGCACTGCTTGGGTGGCCAAGCAGATCTGGGGCTGGAGTTCTTGCAGCTAGCTGGCTTCAGTAAAATTACTTGGAGAATTTAGTTATCCTAGATAGCCCCTGAGAAAAGAAAAGGAAATGTGAGTATTTGCCAATTTGTGTTCTCTTGCAGACGTGTTTTACATTCAGCAGCACTAGACTATACATATTGAAGGTCCAATTGCTAGGTCACTTGGCCAAGATCAAGAGCGATTTTGCTTAGGAAAGCAACGAATTAAATCCAGATTTCCCAAAGCCATATGCTTACTCCATCCTGTCAGCGTGGACTCATCCACACTGAATATAAATCAATATTTAACAAGGGATAGCTATTTGACCATAGTTATCGTGAGGTACAACTGGCTATTCCGCTTTCACATATCTCATCTGGCTCTTCATAACTACACAGTCCTTCATAAAAAAATATTCAATGTGACTCCTTTGTGAGCTGTTCTGTATCAGCTCCTGCAGAGGCGTTACCTTAAATAGGGAGCGATGATTTTTATTTTTCTTTTCCTTTGTCACTTTATCTTCCGGGATAGATGCTTAACCCAATTTTGCCCCCTTCCTCTGCTAGTTGGCTGGTGTATTTAGACGTTACAGAAGAGATTTTGTACACGCTGAATGCTTAAAAGGGCCAAAGTCTGAGGCTGGTAACCAGTGAGGTATCTGGAATACAGAAGTCAGTCTGTCTAATTCAGTCCCACTCATGTGTTACTGGAAGCCTTTCTGCTAAATTCAGGCTTAGGATCAGGCTGTTAATGTTTACAATGTGGCTCTTTTGGAATAGATGGGAAGGATTTGCAAAGTGAATGTGCCTATAAAATCTCTTATTTACATGCATCATTTGAGTGATTGTGTGTGCAGAAGGACAATGACGTGAGTTGTTTCCTATGCAGTGTATTCAGCAGTCTTTTTCATGCAGCAGCGTGGGCACAATGGGTTTTTAGGGGCATTCATCAGTGCCCTCCTCTGTAACCTGCCTCACAGAGTTTACAGCAACTAGATTTTTAAAGAGTGAAAAAAAAATGCATCAAGCAAGGCTTGGAAGTCTGGCCAGGTTAGGGTTTTCTGTAGGACCTGGGCAGCTGCTCAGCCTGGCAAAGAGTCTGCAGCCACGGGGAGTCCCATCCACTGCCCTCTGCCTGATGTTTGCACCTCTTCTAGGTCTCAGGGTACATTTTTTGCCCAGGTCCTTTTAGGCGTTTAAAAACCTGTTTCTAGAAACAAAGGCCATGCTTGGGAAGGGAATGACCTTTCTGTGGTTATGCCTTCTGGATGAGAGCCAGATTCAGCTACAGTTAAGTAGGAACCACATGATGAAAAGTCTAATGGTGAAGCAGAAGGAGGACCCCACCAGCGTGGGGTTTATCCTTCATAGCTTAGGTAGTGACTTGTGCCTTCCTCCTCTCCCAGCCCTTGCATGTCTTGTCCTTCCATGGGGACCTGAGGTTGGTGGCTTTTTCTCATTTATACAGGCTAAACAGGGCCCAGCACACAGAGGCTGATCGGAAAACTCTGGAAGCTACTGCAACACAGATAATGTATTCACAATATTGGCTGAGTGCATCACATAATAAAGCCTTCAGGCTTAAAAAACCAACTAGCAGCAGAAACATGCAAATCCTGCTCACAATTTTATGTATGTGTGGGTTGTTTTTTTTATATGATAATAATATTGCTTCACAGGTCTACAACTTTGTTTTATCAAACTGTTCCAAACTGCTTTCTACATGTTAATTCCCAAGGTCTCACTGCAGTACTGAATGGTAGATAACCACCCTATTCACTTACATTCATTGAATTACTGTATTAAACCAAACCAAAGTCAAACAAAATCTGCATTCCGTTTTACTCGGTGATGAAACCTGCTTGTCACTGCAACAGAAATTAATCTTTTGTCGGCAGCTGTTAACAGGAGGGTTGCAAAGACCCTGACTTCCTAAACTGCGGAAATAGCCAAGAAGCAGCAGTACTCTGACATCTGAATTTTAATACACTAACCCCTTAGGAAGCTTATCAGAAGGGTAGGGGGAAGTATTTGTGCAAAATGCTTTTATTTGACTGTTTTCTCTCCATTCAGGAAGAGTAGTTGCCCTAACAATGGCATGAATCTAGTGTATCAGTGAGTTGTATCCCTTGAACTCCAACTTACAGAACAAAAGACTTCTAAGAAGCATCCATGCAGCAGATGTTTAGTTATCTGAAGTGTCAGAATGCCAATTAGATATTGAACATGGCAGGAGGAGGGTGGAGTTTCCAAAACAAATGAATGATGAATAGGAACAGTTCCCGAGTTTGGTCTAAAGTCCTGCTGTTCTTTTGTAAAATGATTTGTGGCAAATTTGTTTTGTCACTGAGGCATAGTTCCCCGTCAGGATTTAAGTGATTTTTATAATCACTCCAAGGAAACTTTGGGAAAAAAAAAAAAAAAGAGGGAAAAAAATAAAAAGAAAGAATATGAGGATAAAATACCCTATTTGTTATGAAGAACAGGCACCAAAAATGAACATGTTTTAAAGTGTAACCAAATAATCCTGTCTTCCATGTGGATCATACATAGTGGCTACTCTCCCACAGTGAAATCCTAGCCTTGCATTGAAATAGAAAGGGGGTTCTTTTTCAGGAGGGAGTGAGGGTCAAGACATGAATGAATTTAGTGAAGATTGACTGTTTCAGAGATTATAAATGTTGATGCTACTGAGTGCCACTCACTAGCATCAAAATCTTGTAATGGTGACATGAAGGGAGTTGAAAAAAGAATCAGCTAGGTTACAAAACGCCTCCATAGCTGACTTGCACTTTTATTGTCATTGACCTCAGTAAATCATTGCTAGAAATTAATATAACATGGACATTTTTAGTTCAGTGGTTTATGTAACATTATGTTTAAAGTAGTCATCTTTGACTTGCAAAATGCTCTAGATTATTCGTGCTCAAAAGTCACATGCAACTTGCAAATGTACTTAGGACAACTTATCCTGTGCGTGTCTGTGTCAAATAAGAATAATACTGGACAGTATAAAATACCAGGCAAAACAGCAGAGAGGAAATTGGACTTGCATTGACTTAAATAAGCAAGTGCTGTGACAAAATTGTTTAGTTCTCTTTTGACCTTTTGAGGTCACGTTTGACTATTTATGCTATCTCCTAATGCTCTGCTTCTCCCTGCCTGGTAACAATTATGTGTTTATGCTGTTCTTTGCCTTCCCAGTTGGTATATTAAACAATCACTAATTACTGCATAAAAACATACATTCTTATTTTGGAGCTTCCTGTAAACACCCATCTACTTCCAAATACTCTATTTAAACAGCTGAATGAAAACCTACATGTTTTAGCCATGTTGGCTGATTTGTTTGAAACAAAGGCATAGAAATAAAAAAACCCAATTGGCATCAATTGTTGTTCCATCCAGATATGGGGTACAGAGAGTGAATAACAAACTATTTGGGGGATGGGGGAGTTGAATGATGTAAGTAGATTGAGATTTTGTTTACAGCAGTGTTAACAGACGAAAAGCTCAGCTGAACACAGTATTAATAGGTGCTTTGTGATCATCTTTAAGGGTAGTATTTGGCCCTTTTTTTTAGGTGGGGTATTATTTAGAAAAAATATTAGTGTAAGAACTCTCTGACTCTCTTACAGATGGCAATTAATGTCAAATCCAGCAGGAAAGGCAACAAGAATTAAGGGTCTCATGGCTGTCTTTAAGAACTTGATATTATAAAGTACTGAGTTCTGCGTCTCTGAGAGCTTTCCACATTCCCATTGAGGTTTACAGATGTTACTTAATTCAGAAGGCCACCAAACCAAACTGTAGCGAATTTAAAGTTGGATCCTGATGCTCATATTTAAGTCCTTGAGTGAAAAACATTCGGTATTTAAGTTATTTGGAGATTCCATCTTTTACTAACCAGCAGTTACCAAATACTGTCAGAAAATATGGATGATGATAAGTTTTTATGGAAAGTATCCAACCACTGTAAATGATATTTTCTTTTCCTTTGGTTTTTTTCTTAATGTTATGTCCTGTAGTTCAATGCTGCAACTTGAAAATGATTCAGGCACTTTATTGTTGCTACCATTGAGAACCAGATTGAGTGATTCCACCCAACCCAGTATTTCAGTGCATTTCAATGAGGCTGTTAAGCACCAAATAGGTCATGTGCTTTGTCCACCTGGTTCTTTGTTGTAGTGCTTAAAAGCATTGAAGTCTTATGGAAAATTGTTTACAAAATACAAATTCTTTTCTTGCACTCTCAGTTTATGAACTCTCCTTCCACACTGAATATTCCTTTAGAGAAATTAGTGGTGTGCAAATGAAAATGCTGGATGAATAATCTGCTTCCCGGGTAGACTTCACCTTTCTGCTTTTACTTTTAAAACTGCATGCAAGGGCAGATGGTTTAAAGGGAGTGTTAATTGTGTCTAACTGGCTCAAACACCTCTGGCTTCCCAGTTAACCACATAAACGAATCACCACTGAAATCTGAACATGGCTCTTGCTGTCTTGTACTGATATTAAATCAACACTGCATCCTTTAATAGATCATCTTGATACTCCAGAAGCAGAGAACAAAGCGATATGACATGCACACCCCATATTAAGCAAGCCAACATAAGCTGACAGAATCTCTGCACTTGATGACGTTACAGTACGTAAAGCAGTGAAATGGGACAGGAAAGCCATTTCCCATGCTATTTCCTGATTTCCTGCTCTCTGCATTCCTGCACATAAACCTTTAATTCATTTCAGAATGCAGAGGTCATGACAAAAAGTCAGAGGATAAATATACCCTTTTGACAAACAGAAGGTTGACAGCAATTTTTACCGAAATGCTCCTGAGGCCAGGTGTTTCCCATACACTGTATGGAAACGGGTACCTCCAAATGTTTTGTTAGTGTTTGAACTGTAAACACTCTTAGGCATTATGCATGAAAATAAGTTTTTGATGGCAAGGCAGAAATATTCACATCTGTATTTATGTGAGACCAATGGTCTAACCGAAGAGATTTGGGGTACCAGTGACCTAGGGACTGTATGGTGTAACTCAATTATCCCATTCGAACACAGCAAATGGCAATTAATGTAGAAATTATGTACTTAATATTCTCTTATGATTCAGCGATGCAAATATTTGCTTTGTAGTAACAGAGCAAACAAAGATTTAACTAAAAATCACAAAGGAGAAACTAGTGTTGAAAAAGAAAGTACCCTGCTCTTCCCCCCCCAAGCATCACACTGCTCCTGGGTTCCATAGGAGACAATGCAAGGTCTAGTGCAGAGTCCCACAAAAGTGGAGTCTCTGCACTCTCTGCAGTACAAGCCTTGTATAAACGCATAGAAAATACACTTTTAATTGTGGAGGCTATAGTGGCTACAAGGCTTCCCTGGGTGTGTTTTGGAGGCCAAGGCTGAAAGTCATTGGGAAAGCGTGCTAGAGCCTGGAGGCTCTGCAGGATGTCCCCTCTGCAGCCAGGGTGTTCAGCCTGAGCCTCCACATGTTAAATCTTCCCTCTGTGTACACAAGCTTTGAAATCTTTGCCCTTGTGTCCTCTGCAGCATCAGTGCTGCAGATCGCTGGTCATTATGAAACCACATTTGTCTCCACAGGTAAATTTTGTCAAGATGGGAGGTGTGCATAGGACACGTGTGTTTGCAGGTGTCCGTAGAGACTTAGTAAAATGTTTTCTCTCTCCCTCACTGGAAGCAAACCAAAGCCTGCCTGTTTTTCAGATGAAAAGGAGTTATACACCTTATGAATTTCAATGCCTGTATTCTCATGTTTCTAAAGGTCCATTCACAATGCAACCTGCAAAACATAGGGACACTCAATCTGTGCATGCAGGAGTGGTCAGAAAGCAGGTGTGATTTCATATTTCATCTGTATATAGACAACTGTTCTCTGGAAAAATTCTCAGCTCTTCAACCTTTGTTCTGTTGGCAGAATGTCTGTGGATTTAATCACACGTTCTTCAATTAATTCTTTGTAGGCAATTCCTAGAACTGAAGCCAGTGGTTTTACTGGAAATATTTTCTTTCCCTGATATCCATATTTAATTCCACTAAGAGCAACTACAAGACATGCTCTCCTCGGTCTTTTCCTCCCTGTTTACAAGCTTTGTTACTGTCCATACCTGCAGGTATGAGTGAAAAATGGGGTAAAGTAATACTGAATCCAAATGAAGGAGTGGCAGTAGGTAAAACTGCTGAGATTGGAAGCTCTGCCATGTGAGACATACTTTAAAATATTCATATTCTACTAAGTTTCAGCATAGTGAAATAGATTTAAAGAATATGTGTGATTCCCAAACCATTATTTTTAAGAGCTGCTTATTAAGAAAACTTATTCTGTTTCAGAACCATTGCCCCTTTTGCAAAACAAGTCAGTAACCACATTTTCATTGTATTCCCCTTTCCTACCATCCCCTATCTGCTTGTATGCCTGCTTCTATATAAATACAATTAGTGATTGAAGTTTACATATGACACATGGCTTGACTGAGTGCTGCAAAATAAAGAGAACAGATGACTGCTTCAGTGTACTGTGAATTATAAGATGAGGCAAACATCTATTACATAGATATTACTGTAATATTACTGTATTAGAGCATATACAATGTTATTAATATATCAGCCGTGCTTGCTGTAGGGTAGGCACCTATAAGGTCTGCCTCTGAGATTTGAAAGGGAAAGGAGGAAGATGAGCTGAGTTCCTGCCTTCTCTGGCATGGCATGGTCAAAACTGGTGATTTGATTCTTGGTTGCATATAGTGGAATGCATCAAGGGAGGGGAGAGGAGTTTTATCATAGAAAGGAAATAAAGGGCTTCTTAAATAGAAGATCTAAGGGCTGGAAGATGGCCAGTTGAGCCAGGAATAAGGAACAAGCTTCTGACTGATAGTAGGTTATTGCCCAGATAATCTACCAGGGCTAAATCCTGCATTATTCCTTACATGTATTTTAAAAATACATATTTGAACTGTTTTAAATGACCAACCAGAAGCATGGCATTTGCTGTGGTGTGCCGACAGCTGCACACTGAATCTACCAGAATGTAAGAGAGTAGCAGCTAAACTTCTGCAGTGAAAATGCAGAATGCATACCCTTTGGTAACCACTCAGGTGGATTGCACCCCAGGATGCTGCAGTTTCCAAAGGCATGGTGGCTATCCGCAAGTCCTAGCTCACACTAGTGGTTACGTGCCACAGTCCAAGTCAATAAAGTACATGAGTTTCGTTCAGCTAAAAAATCTTCAGGATTAGACAGCTCAACTTCAAATGATGCCCTGATAAGCAGAGAGAAAATACACACCACCAGCTTGATACTTATTTCGAAAAGAAAGGTCTAAAAAGGAAAGGGGTAACTGTAAGTGACTGGGAGCAGCTGAGGTTCAGTGATGCTGCAGATGGTCTTTATAACCATTACAGCCTACAGGGCTTCCCTGCTGAGATATTCTGGCTTAAAATGACTTAAAAGATATTTCGGTACCTTTAAATTTTGGGGATTTTTTCCCCAGAGCAAAAGGAAGATTTGATCACCCAAATGAAAAATAGAATAGGACCTGCCTTTAAATAAATCGTGATAATATGAGGACAGGTCAGCCTACCTTCTGCAAGTGCAAGATTTTGTGTTGTGTTTTCACTTGCATGAGGTGTGGGACTTGGCAGTGGTCTGTTGGACCAAAAAAAAATCTGGACTGCTAAATAGTGATAGGGAATATCAGAAAAATTGAGAGAAAATGAACTGGGGGAAAATCAGTTTATTTTTTTCTGCTCTATTTAGCTCCTTTTTCAACCTTCTTGAGGGTCTGTGTTTGTGATGCTATCCCCATGCCAAGGATTTACAGTCGTACACAAGGCACAACTGAAAAACACACAAAAAGGGTGGCATTGAGGAGCTGTTATTGCCCGGATCAATGCTTCCTGCAGCCCAAACCACTGTACTTTTCTTGAAATGAATTGATTGCATTTGTCCAGATGTCATTGGCTCCCTGGCATTAACCCTCCTCGCATCTTCCAAAGTGACTTCTCCCCTTGAAAAATTAAAGCCTATTATGTGCTTAGCCTTATACATCAGGTCTCCCGAGGGACATCTGTGCATTACTATGCCTGATTCTGACAAGGGTGCTTGTAATGGCTGATCTATGCAAACACACTCTGCAAATGGTAAATGCCATGTATAACTGCAGCCTGTGTCAAAAATTGTTTGATAAAACCTGGAAAATATTACCGAAAAATGAAAATATCCCTTTTGCACATAACAATTACTATTTGCTTTACAAGTCAACTTGGTTTCATTAAATATCAAAGTTTGAAAGACAACCCTCCTTGCTTGCATCCCCCAAATAAAATGGGAAGGAGATAAATAGATTAGGGTCCTGTTTGCTTATTGATAAGAAAAAGTACATTACATCAATGTAACCAAATATCTTATCACAGCCACTACAGACTTCAAGGTCTTTATTAACATGAGAGCAGGGAAAAACTTTAGGGGTGAAATAAGTTAATTAACAGGGTTGTTTTGTTCTCCTTCAGTTTTTATGATGTGAATTACTATGCACTGTGGATTTAATGAAGTCGTGGTATCTGCTCAGATTATTCAGCTGACCTAAACCTCCTTAAATTCCTCCTGTGTTTTAAAATGACTCATGTACAGAAACGTTTCCCCTAAACTGTAACAAGAACACTCTGGTCCCTGTGAGATTGGACCTGGTGTTTCGTCTGTGCTGTAGAGAAGACCTTGCAGTGCGTTCACACAGTGGTGGGCTTTGAGTTTTAAGTTCTTTGGCTAATATGTGACCAGAATACAGAGGAAACATACATGCTAAACTCCACAGGATAATGAGGAATTATATGAAGTTCTGGCAATTTTTATTGGACTCAAGTGACTAAAGCAGGATGTGTACTGTTATTTTGGTTGTGTTTCCTTTCGTGTTTTATGGTTTAAATCCAGAACATTGAATCATGATGTGAAGGCTTAAAATGTATTTTTCAGGTGTTGCATCAACTTCCATGAAACTTGGAAAATTAGAGAGGGAGAAAATTTACTGCATTAAGAATTTCCCTTTCCTTTCCACACCACCTCCAGTGACCTGGCTAAAGAAATTTGAGAGGATACAATGAAGGGGTCAGCACACTGAGCAGAGATGTCTAAGCTAGTCACTAAGAAAAGCCACCTTCCTCTAACAACCAGGTTCCTCCCTAAGCACTGCCTTGTCTTGTAAAATGAAGAAATCACTGTGATCTCTTTCCTAAAAGATGACATTTATAGAGGAATAATTCCAGAAGGGAACTTCCTGGTATTATTCAGTTTCTAATGTGAGGTTGCTCTGGGCACACAGCAATCCCTGACAGCCATTCTCATTTGCTTTTCTAATATGTTGATACTCTCACTCTATCATGTACTATATTCTTATTAATTTTTTTGTTACTGGCAATGTTATTAAGGAGTTTCTGGAATATTAACCAGCTTTCTTCCCAGTGCAGACCTCCCTGGGACAACACAAGTCAGACTGACTGTGAGGACCCTTTTTATTTCTAGGTATATAGTGTATGTTCCATCTTTAAGCTGCCAGTCTAGCATCTTTCATCACCATCGGTTACCAGCCTTGTTCGTTTGTTTGTTATATCTGTAATACAAAATGTTGTTACTATCTGACCCCAAGCACCTCTGGAGTAATATGTAATTCAAAGATACTTACAGGCTGTGAAACAGGTCTGCTGATGTACATTGGAATAATAAAAACAACACGGGGAATGCAAGTCCGAGATTTCTTAGATACTACCTGTAAAACTGGCATGACAAGGTGGCATTCTTCACAACTGGAATTTGATGGCTTTAGCATACCAGTGCGATAACACAGTCATGAAAATAGTGCCAAGGGCCCACTTTGCTGCAGAGTATTTGTTCAGCTCCCAAACTGGCTGTAACTGTGACTGAAACCTGGTGTCTGCCCCTGGCAAACAGCAATTTATGCCCTTGACACAAACTGTGAAGCCCTACCTGCTACAGAGAAAGTTTTCTTCCTTCCTTCTGTAGACTGAATTTGGGGATTTGCTCTCTTCTCTTCTGCATGGTCACTTCTCATAGTAGTAACTCTATAAAGCAAATTCTTCTGTTAAGTTGTGTATATATAATGCCTGGTGCTGGACAAATGCAACAAATTATCTTCTGAAGGAATAAATTTAGATTTGCTTTACATATCAGTGTATTTCAGAAGACTATCACATCCATGAAAATTCATTTTGCTGCACAACGGGTATTGCTTCTGTTGGCTCCAAAAAAAATAGTCACTGGGGTACTGTCTCCTTCACAAACTCTTTAAAGGAAATACTGTGTAATTCAAAAACAAAAACGCATGGGAACTGGCAATACATGAGTCTTCACAAGCTCAGAGTTTGAATTCACTGTAGATAAGCGTGTTTTTCCCAAATCTCTCAACCTCCTGAGTTTGCAGAACTGGGACAGAAAATCTCATTTGAAAACAAAGGGTTGCGATGTTTGGTTTTGTTGTTTTATTTAAGTTTAATAACATGGTTTAGATCCAGACCAAGTAGTGTTCTCTCATCGAGTTTCACAGCATGCATGAATGTGAAAGCGGTTTATACACGGGCTAAACCAGAGCTCACTGAAATTGTGAAAGCGTGACAGCAAAGACAGATTGTCTTCAGAGGGTTTTGGGGTGGTGCTCTGAATTTTCTGACCTCCAGGGTAGGTTGGCAGTTTCACTCTCAAACCACGTAGACATTTACCAGACCAGTAAATGGGGAGGGAGAAGGGGAGTGCAAAATGTTGTTCTAGTTTAAATTACAGAAGGCCAAAACAGGGGACAGGGAGAGCAATCTCCGGCTCATTTCCATTTCTCTTTTCCCGCTGAGGTCTGTATTATTTTTGGACAACCACTCTGTGAGTCTTGGCATAGAACATCTTTAATTCCAGGGCATACCTACAAGGCAGATTGTACCAGGAAAAGGGTGACCAGCTCCTTCCCAGCTGGCTGGGAGCCAGGATGAGGGAAGATCCCCAGGTCAGAGCAGTTGTTTCCAAATCTCTTTCCCCCTTTCTAGAAAACAGGAGTTTTGCTTCCATCTGAAAGGTGGCCAGCAGAGCAGCATCTCCATTCAGCAGCTACTGGAAACTAAGGGAGCACATACACACTTTCAGGATTTTAATGGGGTTTTTTTGGAAGCTGAAAGGAATTAAATTGCTTTGAGAAAGGAATTTCTAAAGCCAGGATGTCAGCACTGCAGTGAGGAAGTTGCGAGTTTTGTTCAGCTTTTCATCTGGTATCATTTTCCTGTCCAGCCACCTCAATGGCTTCTGGTTTTGTTCTTTTCTCTGGACAGTAGCAAATTTTGGTGTCCCTTTTGTGCATTATCTTAGCTCCAGCGGTGCAAACTGAGTGCAGCACTTCTATTTTGTAATGCCAGTGATGATTTCTTTTAGCACTGATTGTCATCAGCCTGGACCAGCCACTGGGATCTGAACAATGGCAGGTTTTATCGTGTGATATTCAACACACAGGCTGTAAAGAAAACTGCTATCTAAGAAACGATCCAACACAAAAGTACACTTTGTGACCTGTCTTCTTCCTCCCCTCTTCACAAATGGGGTAACACAATGAAATTCAACTTGGGGCTTGCACTTCACCCATTTGAGATGGGTTTTCCGTTTCTACATTTCCTCTGAAAAATAATGAAGAGAGTGTAGGAGTGTTATGGGATCTGACACAAAGAAAACCTACAAAATCACACTCAAAGAACAGAAAACCAGGTAAAAGCAAAACTTGTCTATATTTAACAAGGATCTAGCCGAAGCTATAGAGAACTGAAAAAACCAACCCCCCTGTATCAACTGTGAGGCACTGTCAGCATGTCCTTCCCAAAATACATATGAGTGAGGAGCTGTCCTGGGGAACAGCAAGGCAATGTTTTCAAAGTTTCTTTTTTCTTTCCCCCCACAGAAAATCCGGGACTCCAACCTGAATGATTGTTTCATGCTAAATAATATTAGCATTTAAATAGCCCAGCATTGTAGTTAACAACTGGGTGAGAGTAATGGGAGGATGGCAGTGCTGGGTTCACACCTCTCGCCCTGGCCCTCATTTGGCTGGGGAACACTGCCGCCTCCTACCCTCAACTGTGTTAAGGGGAGGCAGCCCTTCTCCCCCTTTGTGTAAGATCTTTGCAGGGATAATGAAGATCTAGCAGCAGCTATAAAAACCCTAAAATGCTGGGCCTGTCTTTGCCTTCAACTGCGTATAAACCCATGTCTTCAGCTTGAAATATTACCCTCATCAATTAACTCTCAACCAACTGCTTGAAACACCTTTAAAAATTCTCTTTTTGTTTCGTTTAATAAGCTTGATATGCTTTCACCTACCAGGAGACTGCACAGACTATGTGTATACTCAGGTGTCCTTATTGTCACAGTTGATATGTTGCCATGGAGGAAAGCTATTAATGAGAGGAAATTAAATTAGATCACCTCTTTGCACATTTATCTGCACACAGCACAGCTTCAGTCTTAAGGAGAGGGAGTTCTTGTGGGAAAGCAATTAATAGATGCAGGTGCACAGGAGAAAAATGCATTTCTTATAGACCTTTGAAAGATGCAGATGGTATTCAGGTCTATGCTGCTCTTTGGCATGCTAATCACCAAATTTCACAGATATGAGGTGATTTATTTTGCATACATTTCATAATTAGCAAAATTTATTGTTTTCTCCAGAGTTCCTTTCAAAAGATAAGAGATGCAGTTGTGTAAGGCAGTGGATGTAAATGATTTGCAGCCATGGAGAAACCTGTTAAAGATATCACGGTCTTGCAGTTATCCCGAAGCAGTTTGTCGGATAAAAAGGAGGTATCCTAATGCCAGAAAATCCTGGGGTCTTGCTGCAGCTAAGAGTGATGAGAGGCAATCTAGGTAAGATGAATGTGTATGATTAGCTGGAGGAGGCTGTATTTAAAAGAAAATGGATCTTCCAAAAGAAGGACAGGAGGCCATGGGAATAAGGGCCTTTGTGTCAACAGGAGCTTTCTGCCCCAAATCCATGGAAATGAAAAAGATGAGACATAGGTAAAATCTAAACCAGATACTCGGACTGATAGATTTGTTGGTGGGTTGGTTTTTTTCTTTTTCCTTCTGTCAGATGTTTAGCAGCATCTCAGCCCATAGTACATAAGCGTAAAGCACTGGAAAAAGGGTTAATCCTGTGAATGCACCAGTTAATGTGCAAAAGCAGAAGATGGCTATCCTGGTGCCTGACCTGGGAGCAAAGGCCTGGAGCAGATGTCATGGCCACCACAGGGTGAGAAGTGCAGAACCATAACCAAGCACATAGCTGTACATTTGGGTTTTCCAGACAGCCTAGGAAGCAATAGTCCCTGACACAAAGATTGAAATATCAAATATTATTTATTCATGTATGTTTTAGTTTCTGGGCCCTGATTAGAGCCCAGTTTCAGACAATGGCTAGGCTGGTTGGACACAGGTGGCCACGGGAAGCAACTGAAGGGTAACTGCAAGGAGATCCCCATGGGATCACTCCAGTGGGCACTGGGATAACCAGCAGCGCATCATGATCCCCTGCTTTCGGAGGAGGGGGCTGTGGACTATTCAGACTAAAACCATATTGGGGATTGGCCCAAGTAAAACTAACCTGGCAATAATAAGAGTTTCAATTACTTTTCTTGCTGTCAAACTGTGATTGTGGGTGCCGAGGTCTGGGTTTTCATGGCACAGACTTGCTGCTGAGGTCTCCACATTGCCCCCCATGGTTTTACTGGAGTTGGTTTTTTATGTCAAGTTGAAGGAGTTAAATTCGGAGGGGTGCAGAGCCAGGGCAGGGGTAGGTGGGCAGGAGCCAGTGTGGGGAGCAAGACCCTCTCCTCCCACAACCCCTCCTGAGTACAGCACCACAGTCTACGGATTTCCCTCCTTAATGAGGAAGGGAGACTAATTATTAGCCTTTTGAATCTCTGACCAATGAATTCAGACTCTGTGACAATACTTAGCACTGATTTTGCTTCACAGGGCGACAGATGAAATATTTTATAACTGTAGTAATTGTCCTCAGTTTAAAAACAAGAAAATGGAGCCCCAAGGTCACCAGAACTACAGTCAGATACAACAGGAGGTGCTACCTGCAAGTGGTAAAAGTCCACGCTATGAACCATGAGCTCAGTAGGAAGTGACACAAACTGTTTATTCTGGAAGTGAATGCATTATATTATGACAAAACCATAATTCATATCAAACACATAAATCACCTTAACAATGTTATATTTGTTTATCATTAAACCAGATCTAGCTGATTTAAGTATTATGTCACCCTAAAAACTGATAGGATTTTTTTAGTAGACTTTGGACTTCTCATTTCTTGAGAGGAGTACTTAAATTAACTTAGTTTAACAATATGCACAGTACATTTTGTGAGGTTTTGTCACAAAGGAGAAGAATTAATTCATGGCAACTTTCCTTTTTCTTCTCTGCTCAGCTATAATCCAGGCAAAATCTGTACAATAAATTTTGCTGTTGGGCTGAAATCCTGTATGACAGGTTGCAGCCTGGAGCGAAATTTCAGAGATGAGCCACGTAAGCCCCGAAAATTGGAGCTGATAATGATAACAACCACTGACAAACCTTTAACTATGCCTGTGCTAGTGTGTGTCACTATAATACAATTTTGTATGTTAAACAACAGATGTCAAACAGAAGAAAGGAAAGAGGCCTTTGCTTTTCTTCTGTTGTGGACCTTGTTCTTCCAAACCAGCCATTTTTTCAGTTGCCATGACAGTGTTAATAGGAGTTTATCATTTTCCCATGCCTGCTGCATACTAATGAGGGATCAATTCATGAATGTTATCTGTAAGGCTAAGAAGGGTCCAGCACCACAGGCACTGGTGCATTCAGTACTTGGAGCGGCACCCCTATCCACAGCCCTGTGCCTGCAGTGCAGAGTTTTACAAGGAGCAGAATTTCTGCTATTCACCTTTTAACCATCACTGCATGTGGATATGCAGCAGACAGCTAACAACTGAATGCAGTGACCAAAAAGTTTGATTTGCTATTTCCTGATTTGTCCCAGGGAAAAGCAGCTGTGAAATATTCACAGAGATAAGGGAATTGCTTCAGCTGTGTGTCATAGGGAAAGCAGAGATTTCGGTGAATTTGCCTTCATTTTGGGCCCTGGAAACGTTTATTTGGAGCACTTTGTCTGAGGCAGTTAGTGAAAAGGCAAATCACACCTTTTGAAGGAAAGCACTGAGATCTCAGATGCATTTTGGCAGTGTCTTGTGTGCAGTGGGATTGATCCTGCCCCCGCCAACCATTTTCCTCAACTGCCAGTGGTGAAAATAGATGAAGTAACTGAGATTAGGAACTGGTTGGAGAACTCGTGGGGGCGTGATTAAAGTGACAGTAAACAGTTTTGCTGTAAAAGTTAAGGAAAATATTGCCAGCTCCGTGATACAAAGCATGGTACAGCGTCATACGCTGGAAGAACTCTGTTCCAGACATAGATGTTTTTCCTCCTCACCAGTTCATCAGCTGCACTGGGAAATAGTCTTTTTAATTTGTGATTATTCATATTTATGTCATGATTTGTAATAGATAGCACATTGAGATCCAAACAGGGTCTTATTTGAGTTATAGAAGACTTTTCAAAGAGATTATATGGCACTTATAGTGCCATTGATTCCTATATGTAAATCTTTCAGCTGTTTTCTTGGTTCTGTTCTTTGGGGTCGTTTGTTTTCCTACTATAAAAAGCCAAAGAAATGAGGCAAAAAAGTTTTTCCCTTTTCTCCACCCCAATGATTTTTTTTTTAAAGAAATCTGAAGGCATCTGGGGCTTTTTGCCTTTTTCTTTTTTTTCTTTTCTTTTTTGTTATTTGCAGTTGTTCTTTTATCATTATCTTCAGGAAGCAGCATTACCATGTTGCAGATAAGAGGCACATCCCAGATGTGCATATCAAAGGATGAACAACTACTTATTAAGAAAAACTTCTTTTACACAAGCCAGGTTCAAAGGAATAGTAAAGTCTGTGGCATAAGCGACAAAACTGTCTGGCAATTCTGGTCATTGTCAACCTAATGCACAAAACTAGGGGAGAAAACAATTTCATCAAAAAGAAGTGGTTGCGAAATGCATGTAGAGAGAAGAAAAGGCACTCGGCTTAAAGGGCAAACACCTTTCTAAATAGAGACAATATCACCCATTCCTTTAATCCTTGTGCAACAAAATATAGCCATTTTCTTAAAATTGTTGAATTTTGGGGGTTTTTCTGCCCTTTTTTCTTTTTAACCAGAAAATTCCCAAAGTTTGTGGAGTGTTTCATGGCTGTATAAAAAAGGTTTGTGTTGCACCCATTTTGCTCTTCAGAATATGTATTTGTTTGAGTGGAAGGCAGATTAAGCCAGACTGATGTATTCCATTTGTATAATCTTCAGAACTGTATGAGCTAGCAATGAATGTACAGCAATGTATTCATGTATTACTTGTCATCTTCATAACAAATTCTGCCCTCTCTTTAAAACTAAAGCAAAAGTATGTTACAGTATATAGCTGTATAACTGTGCAGCTCTGTAATCATGGCATAATTTAGAGTTCGGATCTGGGCTTTAAGTGATCTTAATTAAGCAGAGTGGTTCCTTCTCTGTCTACGGTGAGTACAAGCAATGTCTCAGATGTCCTGAGCCTGTCTTGCTGAACAAGTACAGCAGAGAGACAAGCTGATGTTAAACGGTTTCCTGGTAAAATGGCTACAAACACAATTTTTCCCTTTTTTGCCTTCTCATATAAAGCCACTGGCAGTGCAACCTCCTTTCTTTGTTGGATGCCTATCACAGAACATTAGGGGACCAGAAGATTTAATGCAGTAAATGTTACTCCTTCTGATTCAGTTCCACGATTTGACTGCTAACATGATGCTTTATTTAGTGCACTCCAAGCTAACCTGGAGCAAAAGTACCAACTTCATCTCTATTGCATGTTCGGCGGTAGAGCCATGGATCTAAATCTGCTGAAGTGGCTGAAAACTGGGGTTTTTCCCTCTCTGTTTCACTGTACTTTCTAACCAGAGTCTGGGAAGATGTCTGCAAGTAGATATTGTATTCTCCTAGGTGGAATCACTGCTTTCTGATAGTCCTTCTATGTCGGTGCAATAGTTGGACTTTGAATATCTGAAATTATGCCCCACTTTTAGGACTTGACGCATGTAAAAATGCTGCTGAAGTTCTGAAGTCCAAGATTTGCTTTTGGGTGGGAATACGTGGCTAAGGTGAGCAAGATGTATTCAGGCCTCATCTTGCAAAGTGTTGGGTGAAATTCAGTTGCAAGCAGCAACATTTTTCATAGTTATTTGAGAGGCCTTTTGATAGATTGGTTGTTCATAATCAATCTTTCACTGTGACTACATTGAAATTAAATCATATTCAGGTTCACATCCTGGCAAACAACACAAAATATGATAGTTTAGCAGCTGGCATAATCATCCTAAGTTTCTGATCTTTTTCATTTTTAGCTCTGTTCAAAATATGAGATTGTATAATGCACTATGGTCTCTGTAACAGCCTCACATGGCTTTACGTTATAATTTCACATCAGTTTTACCTCAGAGTTTCTAACAGGTCAAGTAACCTTCTGATTTCATTTAAAGTTTCTATTATTCTCTCCTGAAAGGGAAAATCTAGCTCTTGTTTGGACAGCTTTGGTAACTCCAAAGGAAAAATTGGGCATTATAGTGAATACAAAAGATTCACTTTCCATGCATTAGGCTTTTCAATTGCTTTCTTAATGCAAAGTTGGACAGGAGAGTATAGGCAGGAAAAAAAGATCATTTTGTGTCCATGGTCAGATGTCAATATTGACAAAAATAAATGGAATGTAACAATAGATCCTTGCAAAGATGAAGGTCATATGACTAAAATGTCTAACTAGACCTTGCACTATAGCTGTATCTTATTGCTCTTTGTGATAAATTGTTGTTTGGGTGGTTTTTTTTTTCCCTTAGTTTAAAATGTGCAAAAGGAAGGAAAGTCTGGAATTTTAAAACTACCTCATTTTAAGCGGTAATATTGAAGGTGAATAAGAACGGAAGCACTAAGGGAAGAAAATAAAATTAAATAAATTTAAAAAAATAAAAAAAAAAGAAAGAAAAGGAAGAAAAAAAAAGCAAGAGGAAAGCCTGAGGAGGCCAACAGTGTTTGGTCTCACTGAGGTCTGTGCACATCAGTCCCTGCTGCATTTTTCAAACTTTCTGTCTTCAAAACTGAGATGATGCAAACTGCTCCCTGTGCCCAGGGCGCTGTTTGGAAATTGAGTTAATTAGTGATAGGCTGTAAACTCATTGTGTCTTCAACTGAGAGGTTTTTTTGCTTCTTGCCTAAGCCAATTCTTTTATGAAAACAGCTTTTGAGATTCTTCCAGGCTTTTTTTCCTAGTTAACAGCATTGTTTTAAAAGTAACAAGCAAAGATAGATATAACCTTGATGCTGTTTAGCACTGAAGCCTTTTCCCCTAGAGATACTTCCCAACATGCAGCAGCAAAACACAGCCCTGCACAGCACCATCAAGTTGGTTCATACATGTCTGCCTGAGCAGAGGACTTCTGACCACATCGGCAGTGTCACTGAGGAGTGACCGAAGACTAAACATCAAGCAAACCTGCTTTGGTTCACAGGGGTAATAAAAAACTTCATTTGTGTTTGAGACCTTTCTCTTGGAGCCTCTTGACACTTTTGAAGAGCCATCATCTATATAGTCTCTAAGCACAGTTTCTCTCCTTACTGTAGCATATCATGCCATTGGTGTTCGTACCTCTTTTTCTTTTACTGTATGAAGGTCTATCACACAGGTTATCTGAATGGCTGCATCTCTTGTGAGACTAAAATATAAACTCCTAGATGCCTATTGTTCCCTGCTCAGAAATATTGTCAGATATCTACTGGAAGCCAATTCAAGACCAAAACCAAAGCCAAAACAGCTAGTTAAATAAATACTTCAAGTACTTTAATTTGTAGCTGATTTATGGACACAAAAGCTATTTTCTGGACTTGGAATATTTTTTTTAAACAAATTACTCTCTTTTATTACCACTACAGTCTGAAAAGTTCCTTGTGTCTTCTCTTGTATGTGGAAAAATTGACCATTAACTTAACTCCGGAAGACAAAGCAGTAGACAAAGGTTTCCTAACCATGGCATTGTCCTTCCAGAGTGCTGAACAGCCCCACCAAGTTTGTTTCAATTACACTGCCGTTTCCTAACTGAATCCAAAATATTTCTCCAAAAGGCTCATCTGGTTTAGGGTCATGATCATAGGTGGAAGGTCAGTTAGTCATTGGCTGAGACATTCACTTCTCACTCAAATAATCTTTCATAAATCTTAAAGGAATGCAATAGTTTATGCCAGAAGAAGCAGAGAAGGTGGATGGCAAGAGAGGCTAAACGATATTACACAAAATGTATTTCTTCAAATTCAGTGTATTAGATTTTTTCTTTGTAGCTCTGAAAAATTAGGCTGTTTCCCTTCCTCTGACGTGGAAGGAGCTGCACTGCTCCCAAGCACAGAGGTCTTTGTCCAGCACTGATGCAGGATCTGCCAGGACACTTAGGTCAATGTGCCTGTGTCCAGTGGTTATATATACATACCCATGTGTGCATAGAATAACGCCGGATTTAGCCACTCTTGTCTCTATGTGCCAGCAGAGCTCTTGTGGGGACATGCAGATAAAAGACTGAGAAAAATCCCCCTGAAATTTCAACAGAAACATCAGGTGCAGGTCGTTTTGTTTTCTGATCAGCTTGGTTCAGTTTGTAGCAGTGAAGGGACCTACGGACAGAAACTGAGACCTCCTGATGGCCCTGGTGGACATGGCACTGCATGCCTGCTTAGCTGGTGTCCTGAGTGGGTCATGCGGCTACAAGGGGATGTGATGCTCTGAACTGCCATTTCCCATCCATCAGCAGCTGGACCCCAAATGCTCTTCACCAGTGCTGCTGATAACTGCTGGGGAGAACTGGCTGCCTGGTCTCATCCTTGATGGGAAACTTTAAAGTACTGCCAATTTTAGTGCAATGCCAAGAGGCATCATAGAGATTAGACAGATTCATTTCTCTGGTTCTGAATATGAATAGTAACACTATGGGAAATTCTTATTCTAAATGTGATCAGTCTGGCTCCTAGACTGCTGTAAGTGTGCCTGGGGCTTATCTGATCCTGGTGTAAATACAATGTGCCTGTCCCAGAAAGCCGACAGTGCTGCCGCTGAATGGCAAAAGAAAAGTATGTTAAATAGATAGTAAAATAAACTATTACTATTTATCACATGCAAAGAGTAGAGGAATAAATTCCAGTGTACTTTAGCTGTGCTGGAACATGTACAGAAGTTGTCTCAGTGCTTCAGTTTTCCCATGTAGCCAAGTTTAATTATACTCTTTCCACAAGGGTGTTTTTCCTCAATTACAATAGTTTGTGAAGTTTGTTAGATGAAAGTTGTTAGAAAACATGTCGAGTATTAGTAGCAATATATCAGCATTGGTTTTGTTGCTTTAAAAAAAATATTGACTTCATAAATCTGTGCTATGGATTTATGCCATGAAAGCAGAATTTTTAGTGTCTCTAATAAAAAATATATGGGCTGATTCTCCCCTCATGATTGTTGGTAGAGCACAACAAAAGAGTTCTCCCCAGCGTTTCTGAACATGGGTTTGATGATGAGGTGTGAAATGTTTCAGTGATTTGTTTTGTGTTTGTTCCTTTCATTTCTAGATCATTCATGACAAACAGCAATGTATCAGCAGGACGAGACAATTTACCAATTTACCGCTGCATGAGCTAAAAGGTGAAAAAAGTTCCATACATTTTATATCCCTTTTGTAGACACTAAACTACACTAAAGATGACCACGGGTCACAGTGCTTGTACTCACCATAGTTTATGTGACAGTAACTTTTTCAGATGATCTCATCCTATTTATTTTAGTGTCTGTCCTTAGATAAGGATGCCCATTGCCTGGGCTTGCTTTCAGAACAACCCCTTTCCTCACAATTCAAGTAATTTCTTTCTTATTAAAATTTAAAAAAAAAGAAAAGAAAGAAAAAGCAAAACCAATCCTCAGCTGAAGCTTTTCCCCCTTCTCAGCTCAATGGATTTTTCCTTTGTTTGTACAGGACAATTTGGGGGGGGAGAATTTTGTGCTTAAACTACCCATGTGACTGAGTCACATGCATATCAGCTACAAAAGGAGCTTTGGCATGTTATGTATAAATCTCCATTAAGAGAGAAAATAGGAAAGTTTTACGTGACTGGTATCTCATGCACAATAATTAACTCATTAGCTACCTAAAACTGCTGCACAATCAAGGTCAAAACAAGCAGGCGAAAGATATTTTTCTCACATTGTAGCACCTACAGGAGTAGTTGGTATTTGTGTTTTCGGTCTCCAGTTCTCATGGTATAAAGTAAGTCTTTATAAATCTAAAACCTACTGTCCTGATTTATGCAGGAAAGGAGACCTGGGTGATAACGCGGTGTCTCTTATTCTGCAGACATTTCCCCTCAAGCAGCTCTAGAATTTGTCGTCTGGTCTGACCTAAATTTGATGGGGAGGCAGAAGTCTCAAAGATCATGATGCATTTCATGGAAAGAGCTGTATATCAGAGAAGGTCATCTGTATTTCCAGACTGCAGAGAAAGGGCTGTGATGTGTTCAGTCTTTACCAGACTTTATTGGAGTATTCTATTGCACAGTCTGCAGGAAACCTTTATTAATTTCATTGTTCATGCAACAGAAAAGGCTAGAAAGATAAAAAGGTGAGTGAAAAGCTATAGACACATGTCTCTTTCCAGTTTGGGACTTACTAATGAGGCTGCAGCTCAGGGCAGCTTGTCTTTAATGTCTTCTGATGGAGCTCACTGCTAATCCATCCTGCCTCCATGAGATGGCTTGGTGTGAGCTCTGATAGCCCCCTAGTAATCTGCTTCATCCTGCACTCACCTGGCTGTGAGTGCTGACAACATCACCATTCTTCTTCCTAAGAGAAGGAAGAATTCTTCATACAGAAGCTCATAGAGAGTGAATCCCTCTGTGATAACATGTGACTGAGAGCTGCGTGAGCACTCGCTCCCTACATGCAGACACGGCCCCTGGCCTTTTTTACCTCTGGAATATGCAGGGCTGTTTGGATGTTAACCTGCTGGCTGGTGGGATCCAACCCTGAGGGAACCTCTAGGTAGGTGTTAGCTCACCTCCTGTAGTCCCAGCGCAGACTGGCCCTGATGCTGTGTCTTCCTTGCCCCCATTTTATTTCCCATGCAGGATAGCAGGCAGCAGGAGCTGTGCTGCTGTGAAACCCCAGAGGACACAGTGCTGCTTGAGCGCGTGGTGAATAGGTGAGGTCAGCAGCAGTGGTGAGGAGCTCACCTCCTCCCAGTAAACACCGAAGTGCCTTGTCTCCACTTAGTTATCTCACTGTAAAATCCCACTGCAGGTTTGCTGGCTGGTTGTAAAAAGACACCTTTGTGTCGGTGAAGACAAAGCTTTGCAGATCCTGGTTCAGAAAAGCTTTGAAATACACACAGGTCCAGAGATGTGTAAATCCAGCAATGTCAGGTTAAGTGTTCTTCCCACAGTCATGTTTCCAATGTAAATTATTGAAGTTGATTTCCCTGAACGTTTTCTTCTATGTCAACAGCTGCTCTTTCTGTAAGAAATCTCCCAGCAAGAAAATCTCTTATATGGGGCAAAACCACAAGGGTGTGGGAACAACAGAGTAAAATTGCTATGATTTTATCCTTAATTTGAAACAAATACTGAGGTTTGTTCCCAGCCCTCTGCCTGCCAAAGATAAGCAAGCCCTTTCATCTCTCACCATATAAAACTGAAAGGAAACAAGTTAAAACAGCCTGGGCAATCATTCTTTTATCCATTAACATTTTATGTTAATTTTGAGTGAAATATCTGCTGGAGTTCCACTCTCTGAGAACACATCCACCTCCCTGGCAGTGTGGAGGTGACTTCTGTTTTGGAAACCCAGTGTAACTCTCCTGCAAGACATTGACTACTAGGGCAAGATTCCTTCTTTAATACTAGGGGAACTCTCTGAGATGTTCTGTGCTCATACAGGGCTGAAGAAGTGCTCTAATGTTTTAGACATATCAGGTTTGTTGCCTCTGTTTCAGCCAAGCATTTGCATTGGTGTGTGCGCACATCTCAGTGGGCCAGAAGAGGCCCAAGAGATGGTACTGTTCCAGACAAAGAGGGTAGAAGAAGGATGGTCTCAACCAGGTACCCCGATTTGCTTTCCTTTCTCTTTGCAGCAGACACTGGAGCTGAGTGGTTGTTGTTATTAAGCTGTAAAACAGGAGTCTGCATGAGGAGAAAATGGGCACATAAAATCCGCTACAAAAGGAGACATCCCTGTGATTATTCTGGTTTTAAGAGCGCTTTTAATTTGTCCATTGGTGAAAGGGAACACAGCTTTTGTGCCGAGGTTCTGATAAATCTTTTTATGACAAGTGGCACTGAACATGTGGCAGGGGCAGGTTCTCTGTAGGTGTGAAAACGCTCTGGGGCTGACTGAGCTGTGTCAGCTGAGGGTATGATCTCTGCCGGAGAGAGAAGCAAAGCATAGCTTAGCCTCCAAAAAGCTCTGACAAAACAGGGTGGTTTTCAATACCATGCCCTGTCTGTGAGATTGACTTCTTTTTTCATGACACGTTAATAATGTTGGAGCAAGGTGAAATCAGGAGGTGAAAAATAACAAGTAGGTGTTATCCCAAGCAGCCTGTGTCAGCGTCTGCACGATTTCCACTTGTGATGAGCTTGCTCCAGCACTTGTGGCTGTAATTCATGGTCAGTGGTACAACACGGGCTGGTTGTGTGCCATCCCCAGTGGGAACTGTAGGAGACAGCACATCCTTTGAGAGCTACAATATTCCCTAAAAACTTGGGGGGACCATGTCCACCCTATTAGTCTTTTTGAAACTGGAGTTAAGGCATGCTCCTCTGTTGGAGCAGGGAATCTAATAGGCCATTGAAGGCTGTGAACAACCACCCTGGCATTCCCATACATTGCCAAGCACAGCGAGCCTTGTATTTACAGGATCAGTCTGCAAACTGGTCTTGACTTGCTTATGCATCTTTTTAATCTCCTGGCCTCACAGTTTTGGTTCTTAAGCTTCATTGCATGCAATCCTTTCTTTTTGGGGCAGTATGAAACTCCAGCTTGTGTTTAGTGCTGCAAGAAGCAGCTTGACTTTGTGTTCTGGGCAGCTTACAAAGGAAGTCTCACTGAAAATGTTTATAGTCATAACCGAAAGACACTTCCTTTCATACTTTGTTTTAAATGCAGCTCTGATGCTTGCTAATAGCAAAATACAAACTGGTCCCTGCACTTGAAAAAGCTAGCAAAGCACATAAGTGATTCTGGGATTTTCTTGTTTCCACTAAAAATGGCCAATGTCCTGTATTTGCACGGTTGCTAACATGATTTAGGTCTGGCCCGCTAAGCTCTTTTCAGTATACTGTAGGTCTAATTGTATGATTTTTCCAAAGAGGAACACCAGCTTTCCCCCTTTCTATGGCACAGAAACTCCCCTGCTGTGAACCTGCAGCCGGGCTCAGCATCCCAGCAGGGCACGGGGGGGCACTTCCAGCCCCACTTCCTTCACCAGGCAGGGAGCGGGGGTCCCCAGGGCTTCCCCGCTCACCTTCGGGCACTGCTCTTTGGCGTTTGCCAGCTTGCAGCCACACCTGCTCAAGGCCACTAAACTTATTTATGGGAAAAACGCCTTCATACCTTCCAGTAAAAATCATTGCCGAGGTTCCCACCCCCTGTGCTTCCCTTCCCATTCCCCTCTTCATCTCCATTCTGAGCCCAACTCCCTGCCAGCCTGAACGATCCCACCTCTGTTTTTTATACATTTGGTATAAACATTTCCTGAAGCTCATAAACACCTTTGTCATTTATCAGTGCAGTGAAAGATGTTTATTGCCTAAATACGAAAACTATGATGGGATTAGAGCTTAGGGAGGCTCGCTGCCTGTTCCCGCATAGTGATGTTCCCCAAAGTAGGGCCAAATCCGGGGCCAGGTTTTCATACTGAATGCAGAGGCCCCCTGCTTTTTAATTACTCATAGTGATGATTGTAACTTCCAGCATTAAACAGTGAGCACTGTCTGACCAAAGCTCCTTTTACAGCAGTTCTGGTATGTACCAAATTGAAGGAGGTAAAAGAGAAGGGTTGGGGTGGTGGGGGAGGAAGAGGAGATCTATAACTGGCATGTTAATAAAACTCCAGTTTGTCACTTCAGCAGCACACCCTGAGTGTAATAACTAAGCTTCCTTTCCATACCCCCTATGAGTTCCTTTGTATTGACAGATGCCATTTGTTCATTTACGACGTGATAATAAAAACCTTCAGTTTTACTGAATGTTGTTCTTTTCCTCCCCTGACACTGGGGCACCAAATGGTTTGTACTGCACTCAGCAGGCACTTTTCATTAAAGATCATGGCATGAAAATGAACTGTATTTGAAAACCATTTAGTAGAAGAAGTTCTGGTGTTGAATAGGCTGCATATAAACCTTCGCTAGCTAGGAAGCAGCTTCCCTGGAGCCTCTGCACGCATTTGCACACACATGCTGAAATAAGGGGTGTCTTTATGTTCAGGCAGTGCTGCCGCATTTGGGAGAGTCCAAGCGCTCAGATTCCTGTAGCAATTATTGTATGTTGGTATCAGTTTCCTGTGATTTTATTTTATTTTTAATCTCTGCCTTTAAACGGCTCAAAAATCCTTCTTTTACTTTGTCTGTACTTCTTCAAACTTATGATTCCAAATATTTCCCAAAGTTTTCACACAGACACACAGATTAAGCCAAAACTGTAAATTCGGATGGCAGGAAACTAGCATTTGAATTGATAATTAAGCCTTTAGTCAGGAATGCTTTTAAACATCAGCCCAAACTATATTTTTAAGTACTAGTCAAAATTCAGCCTTACAGCGCCTAAAAATGTGACTTGGTTAGGAAAGACACCAAATGATTAGAATTCCCATTGACCTGATAAAAAATACAAATGCATAGTTTTGGGTTAGACTCATCTTTGAAAATTATGCCCATAAATTTGCAATGCTTCATCTGAAATGTAACACTATAAAACAAGTAAAAATAAAACTTTAACAACAGATAAAACGTGTTGAACATCATTTGTTCAACACATTTTATTTATCTATTTATTTTTATCCTGGGGGGTAAATAGTATTTCTCTCTATCACTCTGTAAAGGAGTCTGTTGTAAGTTTAGTAGCTAGCTGTATGTATTGCTGTGAGTAGTAAATTTAAATTTATGATAATTAGTAATGCATAGCAATAATCTGAATTATTATTCATAATTAAGTAAAATAAAATCTCATTAAAGCAAAATTAATTGGGTCAAACTGGAGCACCACCACATACTGTACTAATGGAGTATGAACGCTGTCAGCATTCTTCCCAAGGCAAAACTCTAGCAATACATGACAAGCTTCTGCAATGCTGTGATATGACAAGGTTGGTCTCTTTTTATTTTTTTATTAGTATTATTATTATAATTCTTCATATTTCAATATATTTGGCAAAATATCTGCAAATGAAGTGTTTCCAAACCACAAACGAAAAAGGTAACAATAACTGTTATCATGCTTCCCTGATCATCCAAGGGAGACTTTTATCACTAACATTATCACTTGTTGCCAAACAAGTACAGAGATGTTAGCCCGGAGGATGAAATAGTTTAATCATGGGGAAACAATTTGCAGTGCACAGATCTCAGCTGGTTCCCCTTTCATCTGCTCTCAGTTACTAAGCGACTTCTGAAAATCTGTTTTGTAGCTGTAATAAAATTCATTCTATAGTCTCGCACGCACACACCAAATGGTTTGCCTAATTCAAAAGCGTCACAATCATCTGGAACAAAGAGACAACTCATAAGGTTTTTTTGGGTGGGTATTTTGGGTTTTTTAATCACATAAACATAATATTTGTCTTCTGAAAAGAAAAATAAAGGGGGCTTCTTCCTCTTGATTTCTCCTGGGGAAAAAAAAAGAACCCAAACCAAAAACCTAACAAAACAACAAGCAAAGAACAAACCAAGCAAACAAATCCCCAACCAAAAAACCATTGAGGTCAAGTTAGACAAATTGTTGCAAAGATAAATCAAATTTAAAGTGGCATTAAAATCTCAATATCCAAACCTCATAAACTGCCAGAATAACACAATGGTTTCAAGTCTATATCTACACATGCTCCTGGAGCGTATTCTCCATGTTAAATAAACACAATTTTTAATCTAAGGAAATTCTGAACAGTTGATAGAACTCAAGGAAGAGGAGGAATTTCTGGTATTAGCACAGGTAAAAGCCTCTGTGAAATCTCTTTCTGGTCTGAAGTCTGTGGGATTCTTCACAATTATTTTGAGTCTGTATTTTTGTCCTTGTGCTCCTGGAGCAAATCTGTACCAAGACATCTTCTGACTCAGAGGGACAATATAGTCTGTTATAACATTTAGACTTCAGATTAAAGTCCTGTCTTTGAAGCATGTAAGTAACTTCCTCAAAGTGTCTTGCTGAATTGGTAATAGCCCAAGAACATCATGCTGACCTCAGATGACCAGAAACTGCCCCTGCTGTGTTAGGACTGAAGCTTCCCTTGGACTTCATGCGTTTGCAGCCCTGAAGTTAGCATACCTATATCCATTTAACATGCTTTGTTGAACTCTGTTTCTCTGTTTCTTCATGTGACATTGAGAGAAAAAGGCCACAAAGCTATTTTTACTCATTTTTTCTTTTATGTTATGCATCATTCAGATCTCAACTTGCAACTCAAGAACCTGTGCATGAACTTCAGGCTTGGTACATGGTTTGCAACCCATGGAGTTTTGCTAAGTACATCGGAAGTGTAGATAAAAGCACAGATAGCATGAGGAAATGGAGGATGTGCTCATAGACTGTCTATCAGCAGGTAGTTTTGGATTTGGTTTCACTGTTTCTTAAAATCATCACTTAAAGCCACCAACCCCGTTCAGCTGAACTGAAACAGCAGCATGGTGGGGTTTGATACCCTTACTCACACTGAATATGACTTCATCATCAGAAGCAACCCTGTTGAATTAGAAGCCATTTTTGTTTATTTACAGAGAGAGTAGATTGGGATTATTTATCCTTTCATCTTTTATGAAAGATTATGAAACTTGTGTTTGACTGGCAGGTTACAATCAGCTTCCAAAGTTGAGTCAGGAGGTTATAGATGTAGGGTTCTGACTTATCCCTAGATCTATAAAAGCTGTATGATCGTATAAGCCATATTATGTGTGTTCTCACTCTCTGTATAGTTATGGTGTTAAAACACAACAGGTATATTTATTTAATAGCCCCTTTTTCTTAGTGTGCCCACAAATATTTATTAATATGTTTTTGCTATAATATAATTTCAATATGTATAAAAATGTATTTTTTAATGCATCTTAAGAAAGTGCTCTATAATGCTCTTTAAGCCTCTGTGCATCGGAATATAAGAAATGGAAATAAATGTCTCATGTTTTTCATATTATTCTTATCTTTTCCTCTTGCACAAAAATTACTTTTGCTGAGCGGCAGATAACTTCTCTCAGCACAAAGCACTGGGGTTGATTCAAAGTGTTCCTCACCCTTCTCAGGCTCAACTGCTCGTCAGGGTAAGGCAGGCCGTTATTGTGGTAATGTAATAACCAAAAAGAGAAAGTGCCTGGTTCACCCTGGAAAAGGAACTAGTAGAAACCTATCTACAACAAATCACCCAATGCAGCATTGAAGGTAGGGCTTATGTACAAAGGAAAGCAAAGGGAACCTTCTAATTCTTGTGAGCAAAAGCAAGGAAGTTCAGTTAGGTCAGGACGTCCCTCTATCATCAGCATGTCAGATTGTGTCTGTGAGTTACTTCAGTCTCTGGGAGAGATTTATTGTTTGCTGCAACAATACGTTACATGAGGGTACATGTGAGATTCAAATGCTCAACATCCAGCCAGCAAGCAATGGAGCAGAAGTCCCGATGTGTGGGGTAAGTTAAGCAACGACAGAAGGTAAGAGGTTAGACTGGTGCTGGCCAATGGCTGGTTGGTTTGTAAAAGCACTGTTTTCTACCAGCTAAAGCAGTATGGCTGCCTTATCCCCCCACCTCATGCCTCTTATGTCTTTACTCACTCTCCTTACACTTCTGAAATGCTGCCCTGTCAACCTCCCAGTGTGATGACTTGGAGAGTTCACAGCGTGATGCAGGGCAGCTCCAGCCCATGATTCACTCTTGCAGCTGGATTAAACAGAAACAGCCAAGTATTGACAGCTGGGCAAGAACATATAATCTAGCCACCAGACTACTTGACCTGCTATTAAAGTCCATGATTTGCTCACCATGGCACAGAAGTCAGTGCAGGTTCTGTACAAGGCACAAAAGGGGGGCATATGGCAACATGGGGCCTCTTGCAAACTTCTGACAATGATTTTCCCATCAGATATAACATCTCCATGTAGTTTACACAGCTCATAAGCGCCATTGTTAATGAAAACCTCACAAATGCTAACTTAGCAAGAGCTGAGTAGAGGGCAGTGTGCTGGGTGAGGACCCTGACTGCCCATGTTTAGGTCCTCCCTTGACTGCAAACTTTCTGGGCAACCAAATGCAATTTAGCTGCTCTCTCTCTGCCTCAGTTTCACCCTTTATACAGGGAAATGCACAGATTAAATATTTCTCAACATCAGCATGATGTTGTGAAATATCATATTCAGATACTCTGTAGTAGGGACCATATAAATTCCACAGCTACTTTATCTGATCCAGTAGTCATGAGGCTGCCTGTCTGAAAGTTGCTGCTCTTGATAAGGAAACATTCCTGCTCTTAAAATTCCTTTTGAGAAAAGAGCAAGGAAAGTCTCAGTCATGTTCTGGTGAGCAGGTGCCTGAGCTGTAGCAGATTAATAGTCACTCACCATGTCCTGGCCCAGTGCTGGCACTTTGTTAGGTGAGAGTCTCTGTAAATGTGCATCCTGAACCCTGGAGAAGGTGCAGCTATTTGACAGGCATTTCTGCCACGTTTCTACAATGCTAAGGTAGACCTGGAGTCCAAACCGGAATGTCATCCCTTTTCAATAAACTATGCAAGAATTTTAAGTTACTGTTCTCATGGGTTTGGCTTGTCATATTTTTTCAATCAGCAAAATAATGGAAATTAATTATTATAATTCCATTTGAAAATGCAACTTTTAATGTATTTAAATATGCTTAGAAGCTCATGATTTTACCCACTCATGAATGAAGCCAGTTTGATTAAATTTTATCTATCAGTTGCAGTTTTGCACCTAGTTTCAGCAAGTTGCAATAGCCTCTGAATATCTTTGTTCATTGTGGGGTGACAGCTGACTCTTAAATTTAATATGGTGTGTATTATTTATCTTCTGGTGTCAAAGTAGCCAAAAGAACTCCAGAACACACATATATTACTCCCTGTGCAAACAAAAAGAGGTTTCCAGGTTACAAATACCAATGGCAACACTGGAAACATCTCAGCTAGGCTGACATCATGACAGCGTCCATGCGAATCCTTGGAGAAATGCCATTAGTGCTACTTCTGTGAGCCCAAAGACTGAGCAGCTCTAATGCTGTCCG
Source organism: Psittacula echo (assembly GCF_963264785.1). Classification (NCBI taxonomy): domain Eukaryota; kingdom Metazoa; phylum Chordata; class Aves; order Psittaciformes; family Psittacidae; genus Psittacula; species Psittacula echo. The sequence continues at coordinate 2,821,476 of NC_137747.1, forward strand.
TACACGTGAGCTTCTGATCCCACGGCAGCAAAGTCAGAGACTTGTAATCTTGGTGTTTGTTACCAAATTTTCCCCTTTCCTCTCTACCATTTCATTTCATCTTCATGCAATCTTACATGGTTAATTTAAATAACGTGTTTATTACTACAGCAATTCACAACAAACGTGATTTGTCCAGTTCTGTTTAGAGAGCATGTAAACATTAGAATAAAATAACAACAAAGATCAAACCAGTTAAATTGCCATCTGTATTTAAAACTGATCTCAAGTCTTTCTTGTAACAGAAATACCACTGTGAACACTTCTGAAGCTTTTGGGACCTAAGCCACTGTATTTTCCATTTTTAACGATATACATCATTATCTTTTGTAATGGTGGGTTTTTGCTGTGTACATTTATTTGTGTTTTGTTGCTATGGTAGTTGCTGCTGGTTTTGAAAGGTAGGCCTGCATTATCAGTCAACTGAAATCAGATTAATTGCCCTCCTTCTAATACAAAGATCTCAAATCAATACAGCGTTCACCTTGTAAAATGCACTTCTTTTTTTTTTTTCATGCCTCCTGAGATCACATGCATTAAAATCCACGTGGAACGAACTTTTCTTTCTCTTCTCACCCCCACACTTCCCCATATGTGGCTCTGATTTTCCCCTCAGGGTACCTATGGGAGGTCTGGAAAACTCTTGGGAGCTTTCAAAGAATGTTAATATGTATAACACTGCAGTTTTAGTTTTAAATAAAACATGTAAAGATTGTTCTTTTTGAGGATAAATAAGTAAAGCTGCTACTTAAAAACTATTTGGAAGAAAAAGTTCCTTCTTTCCATAAAAAAGCTTAATAACGTTTAATGGTATTTCATAGCATTTGGCACCCATAGCATTAAGCATTTACAGTTCCTTGTAAAATGTCTGGGCAACGCTGACTTTTAACTCTCCTGACTTCTTTTTTTGTTGTTGTTGCTGTTGGGATTGGTTTTTTTCCTTCTTGGTAAGAAATTTCTACCTAATGTTCTTGTACAGCATTTGCTAATCCTTAAGCATTTTGTTTGCCCAAGAGCAGAATCTGGTCCCTGGTATCTATGCTGATCTTTACAAACCTCTTTTCTCTGCTGTGATACTTACTGTGAGTACTGTGATTGCAATCACAACTGGGGGCAGAGCTTTCTGCTATAAGTAATTCTACAGATAACAAGATAAACATTTATAAGATCAAACTCTCCAGCTCAAGCACACATGCTGACACAAAGACATGAGTACCTTTGGGCAAATGGCAATTTTGTGGTGGTGATCAACATGCATTAAGTTATTGGTTATAGCTGCACTCCCTCATTTTACCCTCACTTGAAAAGTTAGCTAGTCAGTGCTTCAGATAAAGTCTGTGAAATTTGATCACTGGAACTAAAATGGATGGCTTAGCTGCCTAATCTCCTCCATCCCGTTATCATCAGCTCCCAATCCCCTCCCCACACCATCTTCAAAATTGGGAAATAGCCCCAGACTTATGGGAATACGCTGCTGAGTTAAAGTAAACAATTCTCTGAGACTGTGTGGCCTCAACCACAGGCCACAGGTGGGCCTGATGATGGGATCCAAACAGGGAAAATTAACTTCTGGAGAGGTTATAGCACATTTGTCTGTTGGATCGGCTTGTTAAAGTTGATAACGGATTGTGTTGATAGTAATAGTATCTGGAAATGTCTGCTAATATATTACTAATTTGTATAATCTGTCTATTCCAGCAAATTACCTCTGAAGACTAAATCCTCACAGACAAGGTATGCTATTTACAGTAAGAAGTTTAGCAAGTCTGGAGAATCAGATCTCTCTCATCAATGCAGTGCTCCAATCAGTGCAGCACACAGGGTAAGACAATGTGTTTAAACCAGCCCTTTGAATGAACTCCTGCAATGGACATCAGGATTTCTTTTGTTTCAGTGTGCTTTTCCCTAAAAAAAAAGGCTATTTCTCCATAAGTGCGGATTAAGTTAAGTTTTCTGCACCATGTTGCAGGATTGGTTACTGCCCCCATTCCTGTGGATACACAGAAAAGCCAGACTTGAGGGGAGGAGGCAATCCCAGCTGTGTTTTTGTGCTGGTTTTCTGCACTGGAAAGGATGGTGTGCTGGCTGCCACTATCTGGTACACTCATGTATCTTCCAAGGCAAACTCTTCTCAGCTTTGCTAAATGCGCATAGGCTTGCTATCTTGACTGTGCGTATGTTTTGTTAATGGAAGTTCTTTTACTAGAATTACTTAATGGGAACAAAAAAATAATATTACTACTGACAGTACATGTCCCTTTTACATTGACAGACGTTACTGAGCTTCACAAAGGGGGAAAAGTTGTCTACATTTTATTGATAGCAATTGTAAAGTACAACTAAAATCCCAGTCTAATAGGAGGTGTTGATTCCATACAGGAGCACATAGACATAATAATATCATAATATAATAATCTTATAATATCCCAAATTTGAACTGAATTAGATGCTGGAAATAATTTTATCAAAAAGGGTGTTTTCTTTTTCAAATTACTACAATCTCTGTGTGAGAAAAGATAACAAAGTGGGACAGAAAGCAAACGGATTGGGTTGATAGTCTGAATCTCTGGCAGTTTCAATAATACATGCTTATTATTAGGTTTTAACTGAACACCTTATTGTGCGTGTTGATAAAGTATCCCCCTCTACCTTCTGTACTAATGCATTTCCAAAAGATATGAGTCTCTGGTAATTAAGCGAGATGTGATTATCTAAAGTGTTCTACAGGAATGTTGGATTTGCCAGTTTGGCACTGGTCTGTGGGATCTGGGCTCCTGCTTCTGGCTGGGAGCAGTGTCTGCACTCTGGGCAAGAGTGAAAATCTCCCAGGTGAAGATAGAATGTTGTACATGGACTGGGGACTTGGCTTTAGTCTTCACAATGTGCCATAAGGATTGTTGTGAATGTAAGTAAATGATGGTCTATTTTACTCTATTATCATTATACAGTATATATTTATTCTATTTAATTTCAAATCAAATGTCCTGTATCCAAAAAGAGAAGTATTTCTGACCCTGCACTCCCCATCCCCCTTACACAACCAAGGACATATTTAAAACTTAAGGGCAAATGTTCCATAAAACACTGCCCAACCCTTTGCAAATTCCCTGCATAACTCTCACATGCATCCTCTAACTTTAGTCCATCCCTACTCCAAAGTTGTAATTTGCCCTCCAGTCCTTTTTTTTTTCCTTCTCTTTTTTCACAATCTTTCAGATGGCAATTAGCTCAAGAGATGCACTTAGAGCTTTGCTTCAATTACGGATCCCTCCTCTCAAGCTATATGCTCTGCTGTTTTATGCTAATTTAAACATTCTTTTGCATGAAACATCAGTCTGAATTCTCTAATTGTTCCCCCCTTATCTGAGATTTGTCTCATGCTTTCCACCCATGGGTGTGGTGATCTGCATCCCACATAGTCCCAAAGGCTGACTCTTTTGCCTGGGCCGAGGTTTTGTTAAAGAAAATCCCTTGAGACAGAATCACTAAAGCTAAAGAAAAATAGCAGTATTAGTGCTGACCATTAATACAGTCTTCTCCTCCCTAGAAATCTCACAAGCTTCACAAAGAGGAGTAAACGTTGTCATCTGCATTTAACAGGTACATAAACTGGGGCAAAGAGCAGAAGGTTACATTTGATAGATCAGGACAAAGAGCTGATATGGAACCATAGAGGTTTGGAGTATTTGATACTTGAGGACATTATGCCCCATTTTTCCTTAAATGATAATATAAAAGGGTGATATAGCTGAGCTGCAAGGTTATCATGATTTTCCTTTCTCTTTATGTCCTTCAGTTTTTGTCTTGAATGCATGCAGGTGAACACTTGAAATAAATGTTACTCCTCCTGTGAACCTCAACACTTCTGTCTTCAGCTTAACTCTATCAATGCTTCCCAACTCAGCCTCCAAAGATATTCCTTCTGTCTTCCATGAAAACACTTTGGTGCCGAACACGTTTAAATAATGTGTTGCGGGAGAAACATTAGGTTGAGGTACCAGAGATCAGAGTACCAAATGCTCTGAAGCAGTCACTGGAAGAAGCAGCACAAGATGCCCTTGAGAATTGCAAGGAAGCAAAGACAGCCTGTCTTCATGCCAGCAGTCCTGGCTGAAAAATGGTGCTGGACTTAATGGCTGCAAAGACACAAAATTGTATGACACTTTCATTCCTGACTGTGCTCCTCACCCCCAAATTTGTGCTGCTGTATATTAAGCATCCCCCTTGTGAAGTTAAAGTAGCTCATAAAAATGTTAAGTAAGAAGTCAAAACTTACATGGGAACTGTTACATTTTCTCTGTGTGGCCATAACGAGGTTATTTATGGTACATGTAGGAAAGATTAAAGGTTTTCATAATAAAGGAAAGCAAGAGCTCAAGAATTGGTTGCCTCCTAGCAGCACTGACTCTCAAGACAGGATAAATCACCCAAGCAACCATTAAAACTTCAAGAAGATTGCTTGTAAACCTCCAAGCAATGCCAATAAAGCATATTCCTTGCCATATAGCAGTCCATATGGTGGAGCTCAGCAGTTTTTCAAAACTGAGGGCTCTTCACAATTTAACCCTACTGTCTTTTTCCTTAGAGGGCATAGCGCAAATGAACCGCTATCAAATCAATGCAATCTTTAAATGTGGGAGGGCAGGGAACATGGAGAGCAGACTCAGGAGAAGTTAACTTACCAGGCTTCTCAGAAGCATGGAGATGGGTTGGATCCCTGTGCTTAAGAACTCAGTGCCATTTTTCGTTATGCTGCTTCTTGGGGGTCTCCCATCGTAGCACAGTGTTAGAGACATGTTTTTATGGGCTCTCAGGAAGTTAGGAAAATATTCCAAGGCCTCTCAAGGTTCTGGTTCATTTGCATTTTAAAAAGTCAAGTCTGCCCGTCCCTTCTACTCTGAAAGGCCAAGGTAGTGAAAACCGCAATAAATCACAACTTAAGCTTGCATGTGGCATAACATCAGCAACTGTATGGGACACAGCCAGAATCCCTCCTGAAGTTTTACACCAGAGAAAAGCCCCAAACCAAAGATATAGGTTGTTATTTTTATTTGTTAGTTTAGGGGTATTTCTAGGTTTTCTTTTCTTTTAATTTCCCTATTTTTGTTTTCAGGAAAACCTAACCTAGAGTTAGAGATGTGACCCTACTGGCTCAGGCTATGCAGAGGGAAGTACTGAAGAAAGCAATGTCAAAGTTAGTATAGGCCAGCACATGCCTAAGAATAATTCCCAGAGATGGATCATGTCTGGGCCAAATCCTGCAAGCCTTCCCGGTGTATTTCTCTTTTGTTTCATTTTCTTCAAGTCTTACTCAAGAGAAGTTTCCGAGTCTGATCTTCATGTTAATTCTTAAGCTTGATTTAAAACAGTAGAGCAAATTTATGAAGAGCCCTAATTCTGCAGCCTGCAGATTCCCCATGGCGATGTGCAGCCAGCTTCTGGGGAATTCTGGTAACAGACTCACTTCCCACAACAACAGCTTGATTCTCACTGAGGGATTTCTAGTGTTATTACATAATAAATAACAATGATTATAATAAAGATAAAGAAAACCTATCAGTATTCAAAGAATTCAGATTGAAGCAAATGTTCAGATTTTGGCAAATACTTCCCCCATTTCCCCCACCCCCTCCCCTGGCTGTATTGCATGAAAACACTTCTGGGAGGAAAAGGAAGTAAATCTAAATCACTTATAAATACATTAACATTGGTCACTTGTGTAAATCAATTGAACTAGTACATCAGCTGATATAAATTATCATTCTGTTAGCTCTCAGAGACTTACTCTAAAGCTGTGCTGAAGTAATTGTCTTATTCAGTTGAAATCACTGGATATCTTTGTCCAGTGACTTTGGTGCATATGTGAACTGGGACTTAACAATAGAGGGAGATGGATCCAAAGTGCCTGTCTATACAAACTACACTGTCACAGTCTTCAATGCAAAGCCCACAGAGGGTTCCCTGGAATAAGCCCCTCCAAATAAAGTGGGAACATAGACATAGTGAGGCAAAGGCTGGAGGGACCAACAGTCCAGCAAATGCTCAGTCGTGGTTCTCCTGCCGTTGCTTGCACTAATCTAGGAAATTCTAGTCCAACACTTAGCATATAAATGGGGAGAGAGAATTTCCTGTCTGGGGACACCAAATTGCATTTTATGCATAGCCAAAATGTATTTTCTTTGTCTGTGGGAAGGTCAAAAGCACAGAAGATTCAGACCTACAGTCAGACCAAAGCAGAGGGAGAAAATTGGGAACCAATGTTAAAAAATTTTGGCCCTGTGATGCAAGTCCACTAAAATCTCATTCCTATTTATTTCTGCTCCCTTACTCCCCAGAAATGTGTATGCTGCCAGTACAGTGTCTGTATTTCTTTTTAAGTGCCCTTCTGAATTAACCATTGTATTTGCAGAGCAGAATCATTCAGCAGTCCACCCAGAAATGCCCATGAGATTTGAAGGTAGCCTGGAAATATTTCAAAGGACACCAAAGATAACTACACTGGGTCTTCTATTGCATTTCCATTTTATGGCATCTTTTTATATTCTGTAGTAGGCTTTTCTGAATAAAAATGAGACAGCCTCTTAAGAGGTCTTTTTATTATTTGCATTTGGCAAAAACAGCCTTAATGAGCTGTTAAGAGTCATTCCCCAGTCCTATTGTTGGCGATGCATGGGAGCCTGTAAAGTGTTGAAAAGCCAAAAGACAATTTATGATCCCTGATGCTATCCCTTCCTGAGACAATTCTTCAGAAAGGAAGATATCTGGGGAGTAGGAAGTCCCATTATTTAAATGCCTGAGTAACTTTTACTGGAGTCATAACTGTGGAATTTGCTATTTTAATTTCAGAACTGTTTACACTCTCTGTGCTCACTTTAAAAGCAGCAATGTCATGCCTGCCCTGCATGCTCATTCTAATCTGCAGCACTAGAGAATAGGAAGATGACTCAAGGAGAATTCCCCATTCATCCTCGGGATTGAGTAAATAGCACCAAATTCCAAGCAGACACTAATCAATTTATGAATCTGTTGCATTCTTTTCCAAGCAGCACTCATGCTTATTATCTGGAGGCAGCGGTCCTTTTGTCAGCACTAGTCACATTAGCCTGGTCCACACAGGTCTGGAAAGTGTAAAGGAACTCAGATTTACTGACATATGGACAAGAGGGTTATTCAGCACGGTGGGGAAAAAATGAAACAGAGAGTTTCACAGGTTTCTGCAGCAGAGGGATGTGTGGTTCTTGGCATTGTTTTCGCTTTGAAAATGGGCAGCAGCCGGTAAATGTCGGAGGTGTTTGTTACTGACTGAGGGTGCTGATGAGACAATCAAATATTTGTGACAAAGGCAAAGACCTTGGACGTTATCGTTGACACCCAGACGTCTCCAGAAAAGAGCAAATATTGCATTCTTTGTATTGTCTCTTACTGTAAATGACAAAATGACATCTTTTACCATGCTCATGTGTATTGATCTGCTTCAGCCCTCACTAACTTAAATACTGTAAATGGATGAAGGATAGGTTTGTCTGTTTGACAGTAATTAAGTGATACTCTCACTGTCTGAACAAAGAGATGACCCAATGAAGCCTTACAACCAGTGCATTTGTTCCTATTTTGAGAGCTGTAATCACTTCTACTATTAATGAAAACAAGGAAGATATTAAAATAGTTGAAAAGTAAAAGCTCTCTTTAAGAAATCAGTTTTTACACAAAATATTATCTTTTAATAAAAACAGACAGTATTCTCCATTGTAATATTTCCAGCACATGCCTGGTCATATAATCTCAGCAAAACTCAGGTGTACAATGAGCACTCTGTACTGTCACCCAGCACTCAGAATTGAAGCATATATAAGAGAAGGGAAAAGTCATTCAAATGGTTAATTGAAGCACCTGGGGAAGCTTGAAATAGTGACTAGCCAAAAAACACCACACCACAATCCAACCAACAAATGGCTCCAAATGCTGTTGTGCCTCTGATAAGAAACTCTCTGCTACAGTCTGTAATTGCAAGATACCTGCATGTCACCCCAAAGCTGCCAAGTAGCTGACAGTATAAAGAGAGCAGAAAAAACCCAAGACTGCTACAAAAGTGGATTGTAGCCAACTCCAAGCCCCCTGATCTGAACAGGAGGTGGGTCATCGCCTGATTTTGGTGTGTGGATCTGCAGTCACTGGGACATTTATACAGGGAGCATGGTGGAAGCAGTCCTGATAAGAGGGAGCCCCATGGGGTGCATCACCATAACCCAGCCCAGCATGGAGGGACTGATGCCTTCCTTCCTTTAGCCTTTTAAGGGTGGTGGAAATCTCTAATGGGGATGGAGGGAGCAATCTCTAATTCTGGGTACCACTGGCACAGATAGAACCAGGCAGTGAGAATTCAGGCCATTGTTACATTTGGGATTTCACCTGGTTACAAAGGACACACTGTATGCTTTATTTGGATTTAGATGCATAATTTAAAAAGTATTTTTTACTAAATAATTGTACAATTTGATTGCCTTCCTGTTATTGGTACATGTAATAGTCACTTATGTTCCACTGTTACAGAATAGTGTCCAAAAATAAAGCAACTTGGTTTAATAAAACTGCCAGAATAGGTACCACTGTTAAGCCTACCTATTAGTAAGCATGATAAAGTATCAGATCCTGCAGTGATTTTTCCAGATCAAATTTCCGTCAATTCTAGCCTGCGCCTGATCTCTAATTTCTTTCAGGCACAATAATATTCTTCTGTTTGAATCTGATTTTTTAAATCCCCTGAAACTTCAGGGTCTGACGCTGACCTTGCATCCCAAAATGCTCAGAGTGACTTTAAGACTTACTCCTTCTTCCATTAATAGCAATATAACTGCTGTATAATTTTGTCTTTCATGGGGGAAATACTGCTTTGCTGTTTTGTTCAAGTCATGTCCTTTGTCTGAAATGTAATCATCAGCAATTACCCATGTGCAGAGCATTTTGTCACAGTTACTTACTGCTCACAAGCCAGCCCGACATAGTAAACTGTCAGATGTGAGGCCAGCCTCGCTGGTGGAAGTGGCTGTGAGAAGTGTGACAATAAAGAGATGCAAATCCACAACAGCTGGATTCTTGGCTCCTCACTTGGCTTCTGATTATTTGAAAATGTTCTTTCCTTCTGTAATTTTATTTGCATAAAAACACAACACAATAATTTGACAACTGCTCTCCCTCACACTGTGCATAGGAGCAAAACAGCTTAATACAGAACTGAGCAATCAATTAGATTTTTTTTTTTCCTGAAATCACACATCTTTCACTTTCTTTTGTATGCTGTGACTTACAAAAGTGACTTACAGTGCAGCTGGGTTATGCGGTAAAATGAGTAATTCGTACTTGTCAAAAGAAAGGATTATTCTTCTGTTAACTCACGGAACAAAGCTTCCCAATAAATGTTGTACTCTGCTATGCAGTGAGTGCTTTTGTCCAGTTCATAGCACAAATCATACTGTTCCCCGGTGCTCATCCACAGCAGTATTCTTTAATGCTTAACTCAGTGACCTCACAAAAATAATTGGTGTGAAGCAAATTTACTTAGCCCTCTGCCTTTATTTGCAGTCTGAAAGGCTCAGAGAATTGTGCATATTGTTTATGGAAATGAAGAGGGAGAAAAGAAAACAGAACGTTACTCCCCAGATAAAGATGGGCCCATGCACAGAAGAAACACAGGGGCTTAGCATGATGTCCCTGCCTGCATTATAGACACTTAATGAAAGATGCTGATCGACTAATACAACTGCAAATCAGTTCAGTGACTGTGAAAATCCATTCCAGCTGCTGCAATTTAAAACAGTTAACATTTCTGATGTTGTTCTTAAGTCAAAATTTCAGGTTTAACTGTGAGTGTTGACTAATACTTATCCCCCAGATGCAAATAGCAATGATTTATGAGCAGATTTCTGTTGATTTACAATTGAAAGAATAAGCCCAATTCTCATTTCTCAGTATAAATCTGTATTTAAAAACCCTATTTGAAACTTTGGGGATTTTTAAGTTCCAGACCCAGGCCCTTGTTCGCGACTCTGCCTTCATTCTGCTCTGTAAGCACTGATATAGTCAGCAGCCTCACGGCTGGCAGCCCCTTTCATGGCAAGAGCCTTCAGAGGAAGGGGTGGGAAGAGTGCTGAGCAACAGATCAAAACACTGGTTATTTGTCTGCGTATATATTTATATGTATATGTATGTAAATCTTCCCCGTGGAAAAAAACAACCCTTTGGTTTAAAACAGGGTGATAGACATAACAGAATAGTCTTGCTTGATGTGCATGTGATATAACCATACCACAAAAGCAGCTTACCAAACAGCTTGCAGAGATTAGCTAACAAGAACTAAGCTATTCTTTTCAGAAGGTGTTATTAGCATATTTTTCATCAATACTATACTTAACAGCTACTACATAGCAGGAAGTGGTATTTAACCTCTTGTTACAATGTAACAAGATTACTTTGTATGGTTATGTTACATTCCATTCATAAAGGCCCTCCTGTGTCCAGTTAATTAGATTCACTGTTTGGGAGCATTAACTGGAAGAAAAATGCAACCGAATGTATTTGGAATATCGAGATTTTAAACTCGGTTTGGTGTTAGCATTATACGGAGAGCTATATGAAACTTGATGTTGAGAGATAAATAGCATTCAGTAGACTACTCCATCAGGGTCTGAGGAATACAGAGGTTTACTCACTGAGATTCCCAATGTTTAAAGGAAAGCTAATTCTCGAAGTTATAGTTATCTGAAATAGATGAACACCACCTGATTTGGGGCAAAACCAGGTGAAACTACTTTTCCTTGATATGGTTATAAAACCCTGAGCTACAGAAGACTCTTCTTGAAAGACTTGTGCTTTTCAGTGAATTATGGTTTGGTTCGGAAAGGGCAGGAGCATCCTGAAGACATTTATCTGAATTCAGAATAAAGCTATAAAGCAGGTGAGTCCTGTGGGATGTTGTATTTCTGTTTTGAACAACATCTATGGTTCTAATAATCTTTTTCCTTAAGATTGCCTGGGTTGCCAGAGTGCTATTTGTTATTTGGAAGATGCAAAGTTAGCTAACAAAAAATATAATGTGAAAGAAAGAATAAACTTGTAGCAGCTGCTTCTAGTTTGGCAGAGTTACAGCAGCAGTTCTACCCTTTTGTAGAAGCTGTTCTGTGCTTCTGCACAAAAACCTTGGAAAACAGTTAACCAAGCCTGCTCTTCCATCCCCTGTGAAAACATGGGTTACCTCTGTAGCAGAGAAGAGGGGGGAAAAAACCTAATTAAATTCAGCAATGTAGCTTAACAATGCTACTATTTTGCTGTTTGGCTGTACAATGAGCATGCCCGGCTGCAGTATTACAGCAGCAGTTTTTGTGCAGCAGCACAAAAGACACACCAGATCTCTTTTTTTCAACTCTCCTTCCACCCACCTTCCTAAGACTCCTCAGCACAGCCCTTGCCCCCAGAATATTTTTCTTTAAGCCGAAGGGAAATCTACAAGTGAACAGGGAAAATGTGGGTTTGTGCCCAAGATTTAAATGTAAGGAAAAAAAGGAAAAACTTTGCTGGGATTTTTTTTTCCTACATGAAAAAATGTAAATTCTATTGAACTGCCTTTTAAAAGTATTCTGAAAGTGCTAATATGTCATCATGAGTTTTACAGGGTGCCTGGTTAGGTGGGAAAGTTAGATGAGCTACCGTCCTGAGGACAGCCAGAGAACAAAGTGTAATTTATGCTTTAGGAGCTTGTTGATGCGGATTAAATCCACAAGTGAAATCATATGCTAAAAAAGCGGGGGGGAGGGAATGAGATGGGATCTGGCTGCACTTCTGAGTCTACTCTGGCTTTTCCAGGAGGTAGAATGGCATTTGCTGTGGGGGCATGGAGGTGTTCTCCGTCTCTCTCCTGTGTGTGCAGCCCCTCCTGTACTCACTCCTCATCCTTTCCAGTGCAAAGGCAACTTTGCCTGACATGAATAGCAATTTTCTGGTGGATGGATGGATGCCTTATAGCTGCAAGAGGTAGCGCTGAGCTGCAGCATCCCACCAGGCTGCCCAGCCAGCATGCAAAAGGGGACCCCTGTTTGTGCTTCACACACTGCTACTGCTGGCAAATGTCTTAAAGTAAATCAGCTTTCACCCCAGCTTCCCAGCCAGACCTCTTCTGATCTCCTGGCCCTTGTGCAGAGGACCCAGGTGAATGCAAAGAGAGCACCCAGGCAGGCCACCCTGCCATGCCATGGGTACGCTGAGCCCTCCAGACCTTGCACCAGACAAGCAGTGCAGTGAATCTCAGCCTTGCCACTGCTCTTCTTGGGATAAATTCTTTAAAAGATTTTGTTTGCATGTTTCCAGGCTGCAAAGTTCATTTAAAGGGACACTGTCAAGGTTAGCAAGCTCAGAATTCGATTGGATTGGCCACGCAGGTTTCCTAATAATTGTTTAAAAAAGTCTGCATAGTTCTACTTTTTTTCCATCTTTTATTTTTTTTCCTCCTCTTTCTTCAAGAAAAATATATTTCTCCAGGGAAGTATATCAAAGCTGCAGGTCAGACTTCATAGGCAATCCTGCTAAATCTGCCCAGTGTTCATACATAATAGAGGAAAAGCAAATTAGAATGAAAGCAAGCTTCCTTTTTTAGTTTTCCAAAGGAATGAGTTTATTTAAAAGAAAAAGAAGCTGACCCAGGAGGAGGACTTTATAAATGCTGTACAACTCCTTAAGCAAAACTCTTTGAAATTTAAAAACCAAACAAACATAGCAAGTATTTGTCAGTGGATTATGGGGCACTTATTGACTCCCACAGTGGTTCCCACACTTCCCAGGGTCACTCTTAAATAGTATCCCCTCACATCTGCTGCAGCCCCTCCAGATATAACTGCTAAATCCTGTCATCCAGACACTGGAATTACTGTGTGCTGGACTTATCAATTATTCAATCAATAACCTATAAGATGCATATCCTCTTATATCTGTTCGCATAATCTTCCTTTTCTCCCCCTGTTACTGTGACCTTTATGAAACAAAACATGGTGAAGCTTTTGGGTTCTGTGCTTCTAGGGTTTGAGTTTTTTCAGGAATGAAATGAGGGCACCTGTCTTTGTTTCAAGAGCAGCTAAGCCTTTTACTTTTTATGCTCTTAAGGTGTAGAGAGACATTAAGTAAATATGAACCCTGAAAGTTGCTTCTAGCTCCAACAGGACTGCACTTACTTTTTTGGAAGTATTCCCAGGAAAGCAAAGGGTACTGTGATACAGGTACTCAAAGAAATCTTTGCAATACTAGGGCCACCATCAACAGATGAATTAATAACCGAGGCATTTGGAGTCCTTAGCATCTAAATGTCAAATTCGTATAGTCTCTCTGCAAGTGCATTACAACTGTGCACCCTATCTATCATCACCATTGGCTGAGAGATCAACGAGTTATTTTAGGATGCTGTGGAGTATGGATAACTCTAACAAAATTGATGCCTTACAGAACTTGATATAAATCTCATAATGCTCAAAAATAACTTCCCAAGTTTCATTTGTCACGTCTTTTCATGGCTCTTAAAAATACCACTTGCGTTGCTCCTGCTGGTCAGGATGGTGAGCACATTTTATACTCTATTTATCAGGATCAGACCCATAGTCTTTTCTCTTACACAGAGATAAAATCTTTTACCTCTGCAGATGCAGTCCCCCAGAACTGTTAGAAAGGCTGTGATTGAAAACTATGAAACACTGGGAAGTTAGTTAAAAAGTTCCATTGCAACTCATTTGTTATTTTTCTGCTTTCAAGGATAATCAAACTGGGTTTGATTTTAGTTTTTCCTTCTCTTTTCTATAAGTTTTTTGGGTTGTTTTTTTTTTTTTTTCCCTTCCACTGGCACAGTAGGGACTGAGAGAAAACAAAACAAAAAACCAAACAACTTTCTTTTTTCTTGCAAGATGATTATTGCAGTAACTTCTGAAAAGCAGCTTGAAATTGAATTTTTAATTTTGCTTTTGAGACATCACACATTTCCTCATGACAGCCAAATCCCATGGAATTATTTCTGCAAATGAGAGCAAGCAGAGAGCTCTAGCTGAATTTCCCGTGTGTTTCTACAGCCGCTTGTGGATGTTTCTCTGGACTCCTCGTGTACGTGTGCGGATGAGCAGAGTGCCCTGGTCCCACAGCCCCCCGGCCCTGCAGCCCCGGGAGCTGTCCAGCAAGGGCTGGGAATGGAGCGGCTTCTCCACCAGCAGAACAGCCAGCGAGATGCCCTGAAAGCCGATAAAAAGCTGCTTTGCTCCTTTATGCTAGGCGAGAATTGAGGACTGTTTGTTTTCACCTCCTGTAAGCCTCACCGAGTTGCATCACCCTCCTAAAGCAAGAAACTGCAGAGGGAAGTGATGTGTGACAAGTTGCTTTATGAGCACAAGCACACAAGCAGGCACCCTACATTTACAGGCTCCATGTTTGCACCGAATAAACGTCCTGCAGCCCACAATATCCTCGCTCTAGCTGCAGAGTGGGTGCGTCCAGCACCTTAAATTGTTCCTGCAAAGGAATGGTTCACCTGCCACCATGGGAAATACGGTTCTGTTCAGCTTCCTGTAAAGCCCTGTAGTGATATTATAGGGTTTTAAAGGCTTCATTGTATCACCTGTGTGAAATGAGTATCTGAAGAAGCTGTCTTAACCTCCTTCTGCAGGCTTTTGTCCAGCATCTTTTTTCCCAAAAAGAAAGCTGTCCCATGCTTTAGGACTCCTTCCATCTCACTTCCCACTGGGAAGGCATTAAGCTTGAGACCAAAAGACAACACATCTGTTCCACTTGTTTCATAAAAAGATAAGGGATAACTATATATGAGGGATCAATTATTTGGCTATAACTCAGCAAAGTACAGAGCCACGCACCAAAATTTAAATGCACATGTTCTCTTGGGATTACTTATATGCTTAAAGTCGGGCTCATGGGTAAGCAGTTGGTTGAATCAGGACCTAAAATGGCATGCTATCGCTCAGTATAAATTATACTTTAAAGCTCATGCACCATGGTAAAATAAATCTTTATCTTAGCGACTTAGTGCTAATGAAAAACAATATTATCAGTACTTTTCCTATAGCAATTCACTTAAAGAGAAATGTTGTACAATTACAGAGAATGTCTAACCATGCTTCTTGATCAACCTGATAATTAATAGGAATAGGGGAAAAGCCCGGTATTTCTGAGTGCTGATCAGGCAGCAAAGGCACTCCAAACATCTGAAGAAAAAACAGTTTGTTAATTGCTGTCTAGACAGTTTATTGCTGCAATAAGATCAAAACACAGAATACTGAGGTTTGTGGTATGAATCATGCAGACTAAACAATTGTTTTATTGCATTTACAGAGCACTTGATTTATAATGCAGTCAGCTTGGTAATAAAATTCCTCCATTGTATATCCTGAATAATTTCACCTCTTTTCACATCTCCCTGTTTTAATTCTATATCAAGATGCTTTAAAAATGTCTGGATGGAGAGGGGATTACTGTCATGTATATATAAAGTTCTTTATCTTGGGTCTCTGTTATATCATCACTGAGCATATAGAGTTCAGCTGAGCCTTGATCAGCTGATGGTATTCTGGATACACTGAAGAACAGATTTATTGGGCTGCAGCCTGGAGTGAGTGCACTAGAGGGGAAATCAGGCTGTCCCATTGCAAGAGGTTTCATTCCACTTTGCATCCAGCCAAAAGAGGTCAATCAGGCAAGTGACTTCTTTTAAAAAGAACTTTATTGCTCTCCAAAGTTTTAGTCACTGAGAAGAAACATTCATTTGTCCGTTTCTGTGGGTATCTCTGAGGTTGAAGGGGAGTGTTTCTGGTAACTAAAACTCTTGGGATGATGGAAATTCCTCTTGTTTTAATTTAGCGCTGAGCTGGGATAAGGGAATAGTTGCATGAAATCTCAGTCTGTGCGAAGTGCCAACTTTCCCTGAGAGCATAAAGTGATGCTGTCTGAGTCTTTGTATGAGACAATTTTGTTGGGGTTTGGATTTTTTTTTCATTTGCTTGTTTTAATAAATTACGATCATCCCAATATCCATGACGAGCAGAGAAGTAATAGACCGGATTGTGGTTCTGGACCAAAATCAAACCAGAGACCTAAATCTGGAGGATCCTAATTTCACAAATTACACACTGCAATCCTGGTCCCATAGGTTACAGCGGAAATGTTGTCATTGCCTTCCGTGGGTCACCATTACACCTACAAACGTGGTGAATTATTTCTTGATAAATCTGACAGTGCAGGGGTAAAGCAGATGCTATTTCTCACTTTATAAATACCTGTTTACATAAGATTTTGAAGTACAAGCTGTTTGGATAAGTTTAGATAAGTATCTTCGGTATAAGTATTGGGGAAGGGGGAGAAGTTCTTCTGCAGGGTAATCCCCTGATTAAGAAGATCTGTGCTGTCTCATCGTAATATCTTAACTTGAATACTGTCTCTGTAGTTGTATTTCAAGTTAAGCTATTTAAAAGGGCAGGCCTGACTGGTAACATATGCCTGAAGTGGAGGTATCTTTGCATATATCCACACTAGGCTTCACCAGTAAGAGCTGATATTCCTTTTGGTCAAATGGAAATTCTTTAAGCTATTTAAGCACTAGGTCTGTATCAAGACTGTTCCGTTCACAAAGCAGCTGCAGGGACTCTTCATTATTTCCTGGTACAAACTTCACTCCAGGGAAGTGACAGAAAATACTCCTGCTGCTTACCTTCCTGGTGTGTGGAAATCAGTCCTGGCTCTCTCAAAATTTCCCAGTATTACATTGCCTGCTTGCCTTGTAATTCTTCTTGCAGCTCTGCAGGAAGATCTTAGTGGCTCCATTTCAAGCTGCATCTGGACCTCTATCTTCTACCCAAGGCAGAACTAACCTTGCCGAATGTCCTTAGTGCATGAAGAGCCAAATTTGCAGGGGAGAGATGGTCCCTGAGAAATGTAGAGGCAAGAGTGTCTTGCAGAGGAAGAGCACTGAAGGAAGGAGCCAATGTGAGTCAAGGTAGGTCTCTGGGTACCAGCCTGGAGTGTGTCTTGTGACTGATCCCACAGGCTTTGCGCTTCTGGAAAGCAAGAGTCTCTGAGCATGCTCAGGTGATGATCCTGCTGAAGGGTCATGCACTTTCAAACGAAACCCACAGGTTCTTGGAGAACAGACAAACTCAGGCACACAAACCCAGCGAAGAAGGGAAAGGCATTCAGGCAGATACAGTGCTCTCAAGAACACCACCTCCACAGACTTCTTTCTTCTCTAAATGACAGAGAAACAAATACAAGCAGAGAACAAGAAAGTGCCTTTTTAAACAGCTTGTTTATTTATTTTTTAAAGTAATGGTAGTCTAAGACAAAAGCAAATACTAAAAGCCACTATGATAGGGCAGGGCAAGACAGGCAAACTGGCTTTTAGCAGCATAAATCAATGCCTTGTGAACAGAAGAATGTTGAAAAGAATACCTGAGATGTAAACAGAACTTGGTAACCTTGCAGGCAATTCAGGAACTGACCATTTAGACCTAGAGATTTTCATGAGTAAAATTGTAAATCTATAACACCGATGTCAATAATGCAGAACTATAGTTCTCCAGTTTTGAAAGTCCAGATAATTTATTTGGTTACTTTCTAACAAAAGAGAGTGTCTGTTGCTGCCCGGGAGGATTTGGCACCAAATTAGCTGCTGGAAATAGCAGTAAAAGCTCTTTTCAGAGCCCAGCTTGTATGCAGGTATTTCTTAAAGCAGAGTAAATATTTTGAGAAAGGGTGCCTTAGTTTTCTATGTTAGGACACTGGCCCACATCACTAAAGCTACCAGAGGGGGTTTTTTATACCAGTTCAGGAAGTTTTCTCTTCTGGATCTCCAATGCCTTGTGTGTAACACAGCGATGTCAGCCACCAGCACATTGAGCAAAATTTGTGGCATGACTCCTGCATGTATTGCCCAAGATGCTCTGGAGTCCATTCTCTACTGCAGAGGACCTACCAGGCAGCTCTTACCCATCCCACTACAAGTGGCCAAAATACACTGACAAGTCAAGGTATTCTTATGAAGAGCTTCAAGAGAAAATGATGGAAATTTGTTTTGCTCACTTTTCAGCCTAATTTTGGTTTACTCATCCCCAATGGCCTTGAGTGTGTTATTGTAGAGAACGACTTCCCCCACCTGCTTGGAGGGTGAATCCAGGCAGGAAGGCAGCACAGATGATGTGTCCTCTGGTCCAGAACTGTCCTTGAGACAAAAGAGCAGAGGAATTTATGGTGGGGAAAGGCAGGCTGAGAGAAGGTTGATGTCTAGGGAAAGACACCGAAGTGTTGTAGATATGGTGACCGACAAATGTAGGTGCTGAAAGGCGTTATAGACCTAAGACCCAGGGAGTTACAGCACAACAGCCAGTGTGTGACAGCCAGTGCTCCTCTGGCAAAGCACCTTCTCTCCCATCAGTGCAACACAAGCTGTTACAAGCACATGTACTCAGGGGCAATCAGTATGCTTTCTTTTACATGGCTTTAAATGCTGTCAGAAGTATTTCTGTCATTTATTGCTACTCAATAAAGTTTTATCTTGTGAAAGTCACGCTTTATTTACTCCATCTTGCAGAACAGACCTATGCACTCTCCCACATCAGCACCCCTTTACCAGATTCATAAAATGTGTTAACAATTCATTTAAAATTCATATACTAGCCAAGTACAGCTCCTTCACAACACTGCACCAAGTAATATAAAGCAGCACGTGCCCTGACATATGGCACACTGTCAGTGTATGCTCTTAAGGTCTCCTTCAGCTGTAAGTACTTCAGTGTGCTTCTGTAATTGTTCTTGCGCGCAGCTAGTCAAACAGCATCTTTCCATTCTCCAGTTGTCACAGAGCTTTTGTTAATTTTCCTTCCCAGCTACCAAGAAAACAGATTGTAAGAATAGCTGGTTTAGAGAGGGTCTGGTCAAGAGTTTATCTCCATGCTTTCAGTTTATCAACTGCTTGTTTAACTGGGGGCTTTCACCTGCCCAGACAAGATGCAGCTTTTTGCTAGCCTGTGTGAGTTATACAAATGAAAAGGTAAGGTGGGAATCAAAATAAGGGTTTCTATCCCAGTGTGTCCCTCTAGGAAAATCATCTTCGCCTGTAGCTCTTCCAACAGTCCTTCTGAAGGGTGCAATCATCACGTGGCATCAGTGACCTTTTACTAATCGCTGTGAAATATCTCTGGTTATTCATTTTCCCCAGTACATTTGGTTTTACTGCAGCATGCCTGCTCACAGCACAGGTATTTCCCTTTGCCAGCACCAAAGGACCCTGGCTCTGAACCTGACCCAGAAGCATCTTGCCTCCAGGCTCTTTGCAGCAAGATGCCACACTTCCAACCTCCTCCAGGTGATGCAGACTTATGGAACAGAGTCTCAGACTTTGTTATCCTCTGGTGTGTCACAGTATCTGCATAATTCCCAACACAATGAGGTGGGAGGGATCTGTGAAATCTCTGCATCCTGCTTGTTTCTTTCTATTCCTTTTTTAACAGGGTCGTGCACTGGCAAAGACAGCCTGATATTTGTGAATTCCAGAGGGCAAACTACTGGCAATTTTGTGCTGGCCTAAACAGCAATGATAAAATTCTGGGGTGTGGACAGGACCCAAGTGTGTGCTTCAGGCCTTAACTGTCCTTCAAAAGAGCACCCAGCTGCGTGACTCCGCTCTCTGTGAAGTTAGCAAGAGTCCTTGCTGCATTCCTCACAATGTTGCTACACACGTTTGTGCAATATTTGGCTTCTTTGTGCAACATAATTAATGAAACATGTCTCATTGGCACCAGCATCCCTAGGGACCCCAAAGCAAATAGGAGCCTTTGAAGCCTTACAGGGTCTTAAAAGCAGAAAATATTCACCACAAGTTTATTAAACCAAGCTTTACCAGTAACAAATCAGCAGCCTGTAGACATGTCTTTTTCTTGAGGAGCTGATGTTAATCTTTTAGAGAAATAGAGTAACAATTTACAGTCTTCATAGCACCTTTCAATCTTTCCATTCACATGCTGTAGATATACTTTGCTACTACAACCTCTAAGTTTGGTGTGGTGTCCCTTTCCAAGGCAGGTCCTCTGCAGAAACCAGCAATGAATCAAGGGACTCATGTCCATATTCAGTTCTCAGAAATTCCGTAGAAGACATTGAGCCTTATCTAGCACATACAGGTGCATGCAAGCAAAACCCCACGCATAATACCATCATTTTATTCCTTTCCCATAGCCACTCGTCCGTGATTCTGGAAGCATTTCAATGACTTTATGCCGAGTCTCAGTGATTGAGCTCGGGGTGGCTGATAGTCTGTTCTGTCCCTACATCTGCAGTTCAGGTTATGTGACCTTACCATGCTGTTTTAAAACCACAAAACACTGGGGGTGTATTTACGGATTTGCACGTCCCTTACACTGCACCATTGTATGGTAAATTATATTGGAGCCTTTTCTGAGCTCATCAACAAAAGCCCATTGTTTGAGGGTGTTATAGATCCCACGTGCTCTGCCCAGGAGTTATGCTTGTATCATGAAAGTGTTGGCGAGTTCACATGAGAACTGTTTTCTAGTATTTCTGTGTGGATTTTTAATGACATTTGTGCAGGTGCACAGCTTAAAAAAGGGCTCTTTTCTTAGCCTACAGAGGTCTTCCAACATTCAGCTGGAGCAACAGTCATAGCAATGGTTGTTTTTTAAGAGTGATCTCAAAATGTTGTGCTGAATTCAGTTTTGTTTATTGACAGCGTTTGAGTATCTTTCCACTAAATTGGATATATGAATGGGGACCAGCTTATGCAGTTCAGCGAAAGCTAAATCAAGTCCAAGGCGATTGCAGTTGAGGACGTGTGCAGATTAAGAAGTTATTGTTAAGAAGTTCCTGGTCTAAGTGTAAATGCTGTCTTAAGTTAATACACAATGAAGACAGGATCAGGCCTTACGTGTCAGGTAAAATTTTCCTCACTGTGTTTGCCATAACGTGGTAACTACTAAAAGGTCCCAAACCTGTGGACTGAACTGTGACATCTGTGACGGAAAAGCTTGGAGACAGAAAGGGCTTAGAGTGTTCTTGCCCCATTGCGCTGTTCCCAGTTCCCATCCCGAGCTGGCTCTCCATCCCTTGGTTTTTTATGTGTGTGTGTTTTTAAGCTGGATCAGTTCCCTGCACTGGATGTCAGACTGATTTCACAACTAGATGGGTCAGCACAGGAAGGACTGTGGGGCATGGAAAGAAGCAATGTGGAGGGAATCCTGGATTGCTGGAAACCACAATTGCCTCAAAACTCGCCGTAACATGAATCCACAGATCAGGTTAGTCATAGCCTGCGATGTGCAGCTGATGACTGACCCCATGGGAGAATCGCTTCCCAGCAGCGTTGTGCAAGAGGCTGATACTCTGTCTTCCCAAATCCTGGAGGGCTGAAGCTTATTTGCACACCAAACAAGGCCCAGTTGGAGTTTACCGTGCAGAATCGTCCCTCTCTAATATAATTCAGCTGTGTATGTATTTCATTGCAAAGAAAATATACCTATGACTTCTACTAGGTTCCTTCTTCAATGGCCGTTACGTTTGTGCTTAATGTCCATTTGACTTACACATGCTAAAAGTACGTTGGGCAGGATTCCGAATAAATGCAAATCAGAGGTGCATCATCTAAAATATTTGGAGTTACAGGCACAAGTGGGATCCGAGTCAAGCAACTCGTCCTAGTTTCTGTCGCACAAATACTAACCCTTTATAAATCATTAATTTCCAGACTGTTTATTATCCAGGGGAAGTAACAAAACAGTAGTACCACATAACACATCCTAAGAATGCCTTGTTCATTTTAAGAGCAAATAAAACTAAATAGCACCAAGTTGTTAGTGATACAGCCTACGAGACCAAGCAGAAACACAAAAAGGGGACCTTAATCAGGGTGAGGCCACAAAATAAACAGGGGAATGGGTAAAAAAAGAAGAAAAAGAAAAAGGTTGGACAAGAGTGACTTCACATGGACTGTCTTCACATAGATACTCTTTGTTTACTGTCACGTGGAAATTGCCTCTGCTCATTACATGGTGGGGCTTTCACCGGGGACACCGCAGCCGTGCTCTTACAGCGTGAATGGTTTCCACAGCTGCTGCTGCTGTTCCCCTTAGCTGCCTTTCTCACAGGAATAATTTCACACCTATCCACAGGCAGAGAACTGAGCACAGCACCATTTCCAGTAATAACCACCAAAATTAATTACTCCATCAAGAAAGCAAACTTTTTGTTGTTTTGTTAGCACGGCCCCTCCTCTAATGTGTTTATCATGTGTTGCCCAGGAGCTGCTTGTGATGAAGCAACAACATTCATTCCCATCTGAAAATGAGGCAGAGAAAGAGCAATAATGATGTTTCTCTTTCCTGTAACTTCACTGAAGTTCACCTTTTTGTGCAGCACCAGCTCCAGGGGCATAGAGTGGATCCTGCCATGGGGAGAGGATGCTACATCCCACAGACACGACCAAGGCAGAGAGATTCAATCATGCACCTTGCTCCAAAATATTGTGACAGGGTTGCAAGCAGGAAGATGAGAGTTAGAAAAAATAGGTGGACATTCTAATTTATTTTGCAGCCTTTCAATGGATAGTGCTGACAACCGAGAAAAGCACAGTTGTTTATTCCTCGTGGGTTTGCTAATACAGCAATGCCAGGAATGGGACTGCTTTGGTACTGTTGAACCTCAACAGCACAAAAAGTACTGGGTTTTTGTCAATTTAGCTTAAATGATTTCCCACTTTAACTAGTAAAAAGTCCTTTTCTGGCCAGTATTCCAGAGTTTATATTGAACTGCCTTTTTTGCTGGCCTGATTAAGTACTGAGTAAAGTATTGTACTTCTAAAAGTGCTGTTAGCAAAACTAATCCAGGCCTCACACGTTATTTTGGTCCATATGTTAGTTATTTTAGTCTCTGAAGGTTCCCAAATACTATATATTTACCATTGCCCTTTAAAGTTATTGTTAGTTACAAAATATTAGAAACATAGTTTTATCTATAAAATGCATAATTAAATTAATCTTTACCATAATTTTTTTACATCACACAGGAAATATTTTAGTCTGATGAATACCCTGGATATATAATTAGTACTTTCTACCATAAACTAGATTATAACTTACACTGTCCACCCTGGCTCCAAAAATCCTTGCAGATTTTAATTCAATTGCTGCACTTTATCTGGATGAAAGCATTTGAATTCTATTACTATTATTCAGTGTGGATTTGTGCCTTAATATAGGTTAGATGTGGTAGCAGTTTTAAACAGAAGTTTAGTGGAAGTCTCAAATTAAGCATTTTTGCATCTATATTTAGGCATCTACCAGATTTTAAACGCTGAACGTCTAATTTTTCTAGCTGAGGTTTGCCTAAGTTAGGGTTTAATGGGAATCAAGGCTGGATGATAAAAATAGAGGGAAACTAATTCTGAGGTATTTCTGAATTTCAATGGGAATCGGGCTCAGACTCTTTTGAAAGCCCTCTTACATGCCTGTCTGTGCCTTTCAGCGCTTAAACACCTTTCAGAATCTGGCAGGACGCTTTGGATAAATGTTTAACAGTAAACCCAATAAAATCTGCTTGTCCTCTTTGATTTGTTCATTCCACTGCCTGAGAAGCATTTAAGATATTCTTGGCACCAAGACATCCCTTGAGGTAGATCTGCCCTTTTTAATTTCAGCTGTAGATAAGTTAGATGTGGTTGCAATTTAAAGACATTTTAAAAATGGGATCCTGGAATTAGCCATGCACTTCTATATTTAGGCATCTCCCAGATTTAAACACAGAGCTCCTGGTCACGGCATTGATCTGCGGTTCCTCGCTGGAGCCCAGGGCTCCGCGGGGCGCGCAGCCTCCGCAGGGCTGCTGCAGGAAGCAGAGGCAGGCCATTCATTCTCCTATTACAGAGCCATTCCTGTGTTTATACCATCTTGTTTAGCTTACTCCTAATGCACATCCTAAGACGTACCTCTAATACACATCCTAAGACATGTTTATGAAAATTCTTTATAAGCAAAATATTTTACTTCCATTGAGTAAGTTCAGATACAGAACAGCCTCAGCACTACGGCCTGCTTCAACTGCACTCTTGCTCTCTCCCTGTACGTCTTTCATTTCAAAACTCAGCCTTCAGCCCACCCACATTACCACAGCAAGACCCAATAATTGTAACATATGGATTCTCAGCCAACCTTGTGCTGGTTTTGCTAACATGTTTGCAAGCAGTAATTATTCTTCTAAAGATTAAATACCACTTAGAGCTGCAGAAGGTAGGTTGTTAGCTGGAGAATGAGCAACTGGGCTTTGGACTCGTTTTGGGGTTTAATTCTTTAAATGCTTCTTCAGAGCAGACAGTGTACCCCTTTATGAAGCACATATTCCCAAGGTGTGATCCTCCACTCTCTGGTAATGAGGAAATCGGTAGCATCAAATGGGCTTGAATCAATGGCATCGGCGAACTGGCTAAGCATCAAAACCACGCCTTGATCTGAAAAGGATCTTGAGCATTTACAGAGCCCACTGACTTCATTTGTGGGTGCTCAGCACTTCTGAAAATCAGGCAAGAAGCTTTTAAAGATTAAACAATACCCTGACTCCATCAGGAAGTAAAATCATTTAAAATTTGAAGAGACACATAAAAAGGGGACATGACATCCAAGAGATATTTTATTATATTAGACAGCAAATACATAGGAAATGCTTTTTCAGAGAAGTGATTTATTGCACTGTGGGACTTGTGGCCACCAAGACAAGGATTTTAAAGGTTTCATGCACAGACTAGATGACAGAACTATCTTTGTTTAACTGTTATAGCTAATGGCATTTCTGGAAGGGTTGTTTAACCTCACACTTCAGGGTCTAATCCATACTCTGATTTTCAGGTCAAGTTGAAACTTAATGTGGTGGCTGATTATCTTGCACGGTCTTTTACATCATCTTCCTTGAGCATCAAAAGATGTTCAGTACCAGAAGTGGTTAATGAATGATACAGACCCCTTCCCCTTGCCCTGGTTTACTCCTACATAGTCATTTTTGTTGTCATAAAATCAAGTTTTGGTGTTCACACACTGCAGGAAAGGTACTGTGCAAGAATGATTCTGCCTCTACGAGATAAAGATGATGAGCTCTACAGGCACAGCAATAACCAGCTACCTGGACAAAAGTTTTCTTCCCTGGATGCTATGATTAGTCCCCAGAGTCTTACTCCACATGGACCCAATCCCACATGCCCTAATCTCAGATTCATCAGGATTCAGGTGGTGCCACTTGCCATACCCTGAACTCAGCCTTCTCCTACATTATTTATGTTTATTCTTTCCTTGAAAGAAGAAAAAAAAGAAGTAAAAATATTTTATATGCTTTTTAAACTCATAAATATAACGTATCAAGGGCAATTTGGCAAACCTGCTTTATGGCTAGAGGCCCACCAGGGCTCTGCCCACTTAGTTAAACTCAATCTTGCTGAGGCATCTTTCTACCTCTGAAGAATCTGTCACTTGGAGCCAATCGATCATGGTGACGTCCCATCCTTCCCCAGCACTCGAATGCATGTTTCTTTTTATTTGCCCATTCCTTTGCTTCCTGCCATCTATCTCCCTCAAGATTTCTTTTCCTTATTTTTAATACCTTTTCCAAGTTGTATCTCCACAATCTATTTACCCACTGTGATCATCAGACTAAAACCAGAAAGAGACTGAAGCTCATATTCCCAGCAGGCTGAAATCTGATTTCCTCTGCTTGTTTTATTCACGTATCATTGATAGTATCTGGAAAACTGAATATGCACTGGCTTTGGATGAATAAATTTCACAGAGGAGTGAGATAAACACAGCATTATGCCTTGCAGGTATTAGGAGGGGAAAAAGAAATACACACAAAATAACCCCAGACATTAGCTAAAATTACACCAAAAGCTCAAAAATTACTTTAAAGTTATCTGAGATTTTAATATATATATATAAATACATATATATATACACACAGAGGATATATATAAATACTGGATATATATATGCTGGAAATAAATATATACACACATATATATACACACACTAGAAATATATATATATATATACTGGAAATGTTCTGTTTACTTTGTGGGGGTTTGTGACCTTAGGATGAACCCCACAGAGACCCCACATTTTCAAGCTTTTCATTATTATCACATATTTTTTAAGATTACTTTACGGATCTGCAGAAGAAAGGCTTCTCTTACAACCATTTGTTTCTCTAGGAACTTCAGTTCTAAATGAAACAGCAAATATCATGGGGGTTAGTAACCCAAAACCAAAGTGTTTGTATCAAGAAACTGCTTGATATGAGCACTGAGTGCTCTGAATAGTAGTCATTCATTTTCAGAAGTGCCATCAGCTGGCCATGTAATAGTAAGTTCCCAGAACTATGGAGGTTTGCATAAATATCTCCTCAGGCACTAGTGAATTAAACCCTTTTCCCTATTTCTTTGTGCATGCGTGGATGGGATTTCCTTCATATTCCACAGATAACACATTGTCGTGGTCTAAGGATTACATATAAGGTTTGATAAAAAAAAAAAAAGAAATCAGTTTTTCTTGAATAAATGCTGAAAGTAGGGGGTGAGGTAGAAGAGAAGCCGGTGGACCACCTGCATCATGGGGTCAGAGCCTCAGCTGTTGCCCATCATACTGCTGCTGTCAGAGCCCATTTAAACCCACCCAATCCTCTTATAGTTCATGCCAGTGCCTGAGGAACAAGCCGAAGGTTGGGAGGATGTAGGTGGGATGCTGTTCTCTGACTGTGGACTAATGGCACAAAGGAAGAGCTGGACATCCCACTCCTTAGGATTTACGGAGATTAAGCAGGTGAATTTACAGGTTACTTCGTGCTTCCCCTCTTGTATTACAGTAGTGTTCTTTAGCTAGACTGGGTGCTAGCGAGCTAATAAATTGGCACCTTCAGGACTGGTGCAAGTCCATTGCAGAGCCATGACAGAAATTGGAGGGGAGGCTCCAACACCCCCTTGGCAGCAGCAGACCTGGTGTTTGTGCTGTAACTTGATCAAGCCTTTCCTTGTTTCATAAAAATTCAAGTCCTCCTTAAGTTTTTATCTACCGGAAACTTATTTTGGAGTTGTAGCTCCTGATTCACTTTCTGTAGATACCTAAATCTTTGAAAAGCTGCTTCACCCTGAGGAGCACCCCCAGTGCTTCACTGTGAGGAGGGACAGTAGAGTATTTTTAAAGTTATACCCATACTATACAACTGCATGACTTGAGGTAAATGCAGCCTAGCCCAGAAAACTGTATCCTGGGTTATTCATTCAGATTGTCTCTTCCGAGAGCCTGCTTGTTTGTGTATGGCTGCCCGAGGCTATTGCAGCAAAATTCCTTGTGCTGAAGCAACTCCATTCATACAGGCAGGCAGGTCCTGAAATAATGCACAGTGAGGCAATGTGCACCTCATCAGTATTAGCCCGCAGCTCCAGATGTAAACCCTAACTGATCTGAATTCAGTTCTCTTTACATACCGGCCTATTAATGCAATTAAAAATATAGAGAAACAAAGCTGGAGGGAGAAATTCTCGCTGTTTATGTTTCTATCGTGCATCCAGCAGACCTCCCCTTTTTGTGGAGGAGTTACAGAATGCATCAATTGAGCTTCAGGATGGCTGATAATTACATAATTGCAGACTAATTTCCCCTTTCCTAGAGGTGAAGTTACATCGGTAGCAAAAAAAAACCTGCATAACTTCTGAAAAGCAGAAATGCTTCTGCAGACGTGAGACCTGATCCTGCCCTGTCCAGGGCTATATTGGCAAGAACCTCACAAAAGGGAGAGATGCGGATGGTGTAGGTACTGTGGATGGCAGGGGCTGCAGGTGATGGCAGGTGTGGTCCAGTTCCACATGTCTTCACCTCTTTGCTGGATCGACCCACAAGCTTTTTCCATGGCTGAGGTCTGAGGAAATGATTCAGCTGAGGGAGCAACTTTTTTCTTTTCCTTTTTCTTTATTTAACAGGGCTGTTTTCCAGCCAGTGCAGCATAAAAAGAACAAAAGAGAGGTGGGAGCACAAGCTGGTTTAGCCACGATGCTGTTTAGTGCTGATACTCAAATATTAAACTATTTAGTCTGGGGAGGCTTTGGCTCTGTGACCATGACAGAGACTTGCTGCCGCGGTCCTTCTTCCTCCCATCTCCGGCTGGAAACAGGGATGGCTGCAAGCAGGTATTTTGGCTCTTCCCTTCACCCTAGGAGGAAACGCCAGGTCTCCCAATTGTAAGCTGCTTGGCCTTTGTCATTTTCTGTGTTTAAACAGTCCTGAGAATGCTGCCTGTCCAAAATAAATAGTGGGAGAATGGAATGAGGATGATGGCTCCTCCCTGGTTGTAAGGTAGGTGGTGATACCATTTCTACTTTCATTGTTTCACAGAGAGGTAAAACTCCACACCTTGATGATGCATGGTCAGGTCTTTCAACCCTCAGGCAATAACTTCATACTTTCTTTGACATAGCTGCAGGGATGGCAAATATACGCGTGTTTCTGAAGGCTGCTTCAGGTGGTCTCTGAAGGCCCAAGTTCTTCATAATTTTTTTGATTTTCCCAAAATAATAAAAAAAGATTCCTCAACCATCTTACAACCTATTGGGAGTCCTGTAGCTTCAGACTCAAATCGCAACTCAAAGAGGTTTGTAGGAAACAAGTCTGCAAATGTATTTAGTGTATGAAAAATGATTTTCTAAAAAACATACAAGATGTTCCATTTCACCTAATTCTCTGTATTGATTTCTGTGGCATCATCTTCTTCCTTCTCTCTTTCTTCTTTTAATGCATTTCTACTTCTTCCAAACACACACAAAAAAAACCCTGTTTCTTTTACAAAACAGAACAAAGAAGTTTTCCTACCCAATCAGTAATTTTGTTTTCTTTTGTAATTGTAAAAAGAAACTCCTGGAAAATCAATATATTGTTGCCAAGTCATACACAACCGGGAATGGAGCAAGCTTAGTAAATAAAGGAAATTGCAATTCTTTTTCCTCTCTTTGGTCACCCTTTAGTGCATGCAAGGTGATTGCCAATCTCTTTGGTACTTCCCATCTATTCTCCCCTTCTCCCCCAAAATTTTAAAGTTAATCCCAGAGATGAAAAGTTTGAAAATAATCGGTTTTGGAGACAAAATTCCTGATGTCCTAAATTACAGCAACCCCCATCCCGAAGTGACTGGCTCCTTAAAGTAATCTGACCCCTCTCAATTAACTAGCACAGAGATAAAGATTGCTCATGCTGAAGTTGTCACATAACACCAGGCTTAGAAATCGGAAAATCTCAAATAAAAGAAAGATACCTGTTTGGCTGTACCAATAGTTTCAACATATATCAATATTTAGATACGATTTACTCTCTTGATGTGCAAAATTGAGTGAATTTATGTACCTAAACCTAACAAGAAGGGCTTTTTGTCAAATAAGCACTTTAATTAAAATGTGTAAGAGACCATTTACTAGCTGAAGCTTTGAGAGAGCTAGGATCTCTGTTGCTTTTCTCAAGGCACAACTGTCATCTGCAAAATATACACACAGAGTTTTGAAGCTCAGATGTGAGCTGCTTACAAATCTAAGGGGGGCAGAAAAAGATGTTTCACTGACTTGATTTGCACCTGCAATTAAACAGATGCACAGGCTAGGCTAATTTACACTGAAACTTAATTGCAAGCATAAATCTTGTGCATACAAATGACATATAAATAAAACCTCTTCTAGATGTCTATGATCTGCTACACAAAGGAGCCAAAAGTCCAATATCTCCTTTTCTTCATGGTTATAGGTCTCACTCTGGGACATGGAATTACTCTAATGCATTTGTCCTCTTCCCTGGAAATACCTACCTGGGATGTCAAAAAACATAAATCAGGATCCGGTTTGTCCTGGAGTACCTTTAAACAGAGATGCTATTAATTAACAATTAATCAGCAAAAAGAGTGTGGGGAAACACAAGCATGTGGGACACAATTTACTGACTGTAATTCCAGCTTGTTTGAGTGTCCTGTGAAGGTGCTTTGTTGCTCTTCAGTTTTTGTGGAGGGAACCAGTACAGAGTGTTGAATAGGTTATAGAGTTGCTGAGGCCATTTTTATCTTCTAAACAATATTTCATGTGTGGAAGGTCCTTTGAGACTCCAGGGATAAGCAGGGTATAGCTGGACCAGCGTTCTCTGTGTGAGTGCCAAGTTTTTGATGAAGCCCAAAGGAGGAGGTAAAAAAGGGAACATCTGAGAAGGAATGAAAATCAACCCAAGTTGGGTGTTTCCCCTGAAAACACACCTCACAGAACAATTAATTTCCATATAAACTTGGATGTCTGGGGGCTTTTGAGGAGCCTGAATAAGCAGACTGAATGAGGCTAAGGTGTAGAGGGCTCAGAGATCTAAAGTTCTATCATGTCTGGACCAGAATGAAGCACCCTCTCAGTAATGTTGCTGTCTCTATGAAGGCTTATATTGAAATAAAACTAGATATTTTGGGGGTTGAATTTGAATTTCATTTTGTCCCATGGCTGCTCAGTTAAGAGGCTGCTACATTTTTGTTTCTGTTCCACAAAATGTATTCTCTAGGTTTTTCCTACGGAGTTATGAGCCTGCTGTTATTCTGATAAGCCTGTTTATGGTGTGACCTACTTAACCAGAGCTCTGGTGGCTGGAGGCTGACAGTAGTGCAAAGACTAAAGGCCACAAACAGGAAAAGATATCATATGAAAAAAAGTTTTCAAGCTTTTGTCCTTTACATGCTGCAAGGTGTCAAGCACTGAACCAGCACGGAGACCATTGTTCAAGGGACTGCTCTTTTCAAATGGAAATGTCTGCAAAAGCCATGTCAGCAAAAGGAATTCTTTGCTTAAACTGTGGCTCTTAGCTTATAAAACCTGTGGCTTGTTAGTCAATACGTAGGACTTCTTACTAGGTTTTGAAGCTCCTTTTAGGCACAGTTTCAGCCTAATCTGACTGTATCAGTAGCACGTGAAGCTGCAAGCTTATGTTGATTTTTGACTTGCAAATGTCAAAAGTCTGGTTTATTGTTTCCACCAGTGCAATTGCCTTTTAAAAACTATCTTTCTGCAGAAGGTGCTGGAGCAACGCAGGACTAGCTGCGTCCACACAGGAAACAGGATCAAGGATTTCCAAAGGTCTGTTGATTTTTCAGCTTTCGTGGTCTGAAGATATATTTCCTTTGAAGTGTCTCAAATAGGTTAGTATCCAATTATATTTGTAATCCCAACCTAATTCAATCAGGGCCTCCAATTATAGCTGATCTGTCTCTTAATCTAGTTAAAACCTGTAGAGTAGACTGCACCTTAGCTAACGTAACTAAATTAAAATCAAGCTGTTGAACACTTGTAACCAGGGATAACCAAGTTACAGCCAGAACTAGCTGAAAAGTAGCAGGTTTGCAAGGGGAATGAGCTGATCTTCTTTTAATGTCCAAACCTTGCATCAGTTCCACTTCCAGCTAACACTCTGACAAGCTTCTTATTACAAAAGTCTTTAAAAGGTAGTTTTGGGCTGAGCCAAATACAACTATTTTAGCTTTATCTAGTTGTTTTCTTCCTCTTGAATGAACACGTCACCCCAGCTCCCTGGGCAGTGGGCTCAGGAGCACGAAAGCAGTGCCACTTCACAAGTGCATTACCTTGCAACTCTTTGGAGCAAGTGGCCTAGCAGCTGCTTGGCATCTTACCTGCTCACTGTATGGCCATGGCACATCTGGAGCAACCAGGCAGACACCATGGTCCTGCTTAAATCCACCCCAGCTTTACAAAACAACCTTACCCAAAGAGCTTCCATGCACTGCACACTGAGGGACAGGAGACAGATGACCCGACACTCATCGGTGATGGACCATGGTTAAGGTGCATCATTTATGCTACTAGAGGAAGTAATAAGACAGCATTAAAAGTCTTGTAGGTATAAAAGCAGACAGATTGTGAAGGTGCTGTCAGGGAAACTTTACAGACAGTGGTATCCCTGCTAGCCCGCCATGCTGCATCAATGTGAGTTTAGAAAACTCTAAACTTAACGCTCTAGTTAACTAACCAATGTTAAAACCAGCAGGTCCTAAACCACTTTGATCAGCCAGTGTGGACAGGGTTATAGTGAAACAACTGAGCTTCAGAGGTGGGAATGCTTTAGGGTTGCGTGTTTTGGTTTTGTTATTTGGGGATTTCTTTTTAATTTATACCAGAATTGGCTGGCTGAAGTGACCTTGGCCAACAAAACAGCAAAGACGTCCTATTGTGTTTCATCATGCTGGGGGGCAGCTATTAAATTTAATTAGTTGTGTCCCAACTGCTAGTTGCTCAGTTTTAATTTATTTACCCACAAATTTCAGATGCACCATTTCAATTTTAAGGGCTGTACTTAAGCAGCCTTGATGAAGACCATTTTGAGAACCAAGGTATGAACTCTCAACAATCACTTCCTTTGTTTGAAGAGAAAATTGAGTAGCAGCACTGTCTCTTGCTCAAAACAGTGTCTGACAGCAGGAACGCCTCGCAGAAAATACCCATTTACCCTAGTTTGGCCTGAACTTTCTGGTCTAACTTAAGACTTGTTTAGAAAGGCACATGCATTCTTTCGAGTACAGTATTATAGCTACATGGCTATACAGCATCCAGACTGAATAAACACTCTGGGATTTATAGCATCATACCTGTAGCTTGAACTTTTGGTGATGAATCTTCTTGTGTGAAGAAATTAGAATGCAATTTTTCAGTTGTCCAATCTAAGTCAAGATACAGAATAATATCAACAGTGTAGTCTTAACTCCAGTGGCTTCATTCTGGTGTGGCATTTCAGCATCTTTATGAAAACCCAGACAAAATCACTTTAATCATTCATTTAAAATAATGGCATTTGAAATTTTATCAGAACTGGAGATACGCATTTAAACCAGTGTTTCCTCAAATAACGTTACTTACGGCAGACAGAACATACTATTACCTTTGAGTCGGTCAAGAACTGATATGTAGGAAAGTTGGAAGGAGAAGAAGGAAGGAATGACTTTCTTCCAAACTTTACTCTTGGCACAAGTTCTATAAACTGTGAAAATAGAATACCATTCACAGTAAATGATGCAGATGTCCAAGAGCAATCATGCTATTATATCTTCTCCATTTGTCCCTCATTCCTGGCATGAAGAGTGGAGTACTAAGCTTGATCATTTTATATATTTAAGTCATCTTTCTGCAATTAAGCTAACACTTCACACAAAAAAAGCTCAGTTCATTGGGGTTTTGTCCTCTTTCAGGCTGTCATTTGGCTAATTTTTGTTCACTTCATTCTATTTATGGTTTTAAGTACTAATGTTTTGGTTTGTTTTTTCCTATTGCCTTCCAGCGACAACACTTGAAGACAGGGGACTGGAGATTTTTCATTGTTGTTAATTTTAGTTATTTTTTCTTTTTTTGTAGCCAAAAACTGAGCTATCAAAGACTCGAAAGCCTGCTAATGCTCTGAATCTCCACTAACAATTGGTTGTTGGTCCCTCGTTTAGTATAGCATGAAACAAATTCACCTACATGGAAACTAACCAAAATTAGGACTGGGATATAACTGATAAAACTAATTGGAAAAACTGCTGTAGTCAAAAAATTAGAATTAGGTCTACAATATATATATACACATATATAAAAAATCTTATTAATCATAGTCATAAAAGCAGAGAATGAGAAATAATTTTCCTAAGTAAAAGCCGCCTGCTAAGTGGTGTTTTGACATCTGAAAATAATTCAGTTTCGATCTTGGTGCTTCACTGACATGAACAAGGAAATTCATAATTCCCTCTCGGAGCTGTTGTTTCAAGTTGTCTCCACAAAGATGATTGCAGATTGCTTGAGCACAGTAAGCAGATTTGCTTCGCAACCACCAGGAACACTGACCTGGGAAGAGACCTTTTGGAACCAAGCTTAGTTCTTTGCTAGCTAGCGCAGGCAATGTGTTCCATGTGCTTTTCATGAGCTGCTTTTTAGGGTAACACGATGGCACAATGTATCAACAAACCGATTATGAAGCAATATTACATGCAATTCGATCATGGTTATCTGACACGGTAAGGATACAGGGGGACATTGTACTAATTTATTGTGTATTAAGTTGTATTTAGCATTGCCATCGGATTAAGTATTTCACCATCACATTCAGATATGGTATGGTATTCACTCAAGAAATTATACCTCATAATCAAAATTCAATAGCCTGATTCCTAATTATGAAGGGGATTTACCAACAGCAAAAAGCAGCCCTTATGTACAGGAGGCAGGAGCTGCCAGCTCACAGTGCTTATTTCAAGACCCTTACACCACTGCTGGACCTACACCCCCTGTAAAAAGGGATAATAAATAGACAACTCCAAAGGCTCTGTTACAGCTTAGTGCTAAAACAAAAGGTTTGTGTACCTTGTCTGGAAGGAAACGATCTCACAGGATTCCTGTTACTATCTGTGATGTATCGTTGGGTCATGAAATTCACTGAAGAGAGCACCACAAAGACAAGTTACACTTAGCTCTGATCTTACCTTTAATTCAGAAGCAAGTAAGCATCCGAAAATGAACAAAGAGATGAAATGAACAGAGCGGGGAGAATGCTATTCACTTAACATGCAGTTAATCCATTCCTTATAATACTTGGTTTGTATTCTGGGGCAAAGCTGGATCTCTCATTCTCCAGATTTCATCTGCCATCTAATACAAGATATTATAGGAGGATGCTTTTCATGCTGTAAGAAATAGAGCTGATAATGTTTACTCTCGTGTAGATGAAACACTTGGGGATTTTAACAAACTTCCAGAGATTTGTTTGTTTACCTGCCTAGCCCACATGCCTCTCATTCCTCCTGGCCAGGGAGCCAGTTGGTGCTTCATTCAGAAAGTTACAACTCCTATGTTATTCCTTCCCTTGCTGGGGAGAGCTGAGGTTTGAAATCAAGTCGCTTCCTGCATCTTCAGTTAGATACAGCTTTGGTAAAATGCATTTTAGCTGTAATAACCCAGAACCCATGGGATCAGCAGTCCATTAGCTGCGTCTGGAATACCATTATGAAAGTGGCATTTCTATACTATTTATAAGATCTTAGAATTGGCAGTGTTGTCAGCCTGAGTACAAGAGATTCGTTACAAGAGGGAGGGTGGCTATGATTTTTTCACTTGTTACACCCCCATGTTGTCTCTTTCTCCTTCACCTTTCTCTACTGTAATGGATGTGTGAAAGTCTTTCCACCCCAAACTCCTCCTCCTCTCCTCAGTCTCCTACGCAATGTGTGGGGCAATCAGATGACTATGCAGGGTCACAGCTACTAAAGCAAGAGGGCTTCCTGCTGACAAAAAGCCTCAAAACAATATAAATGGCTGCTTACACCTAACAACTAGTTATTAATAACAGCTCTGTGATGCTGTTACATGGACAGCATCACAGTGGTTTAGTGATGTTTGAGGAGTTTGTTTAGTGATGCGAGGAAAATATGAAGCTCTGTTAATACTTTTGTTGCAGCTCTTTAGTACTGTTTTACTTGATATTTTGGCTCTTAAATATTTAGGGCTGGGTGTCCAAGGGAATTTAGTGCCTAGATTGCTTTAGAATGTTCAAAAGAAGCAACATAAAAGATTTTAGCACAGTGATAAAGAAGACTGAAGCAAATTCAGAGTTTTTAAATGTAACCTGAAGCTTACATATGAGCAGGTGTACCCCCTAATTATATTGGCCTGAAAATACATATAAGGTATGCTTAGACCCATCGCTCTATTGAGGGTAGTTGTATTTATATTAACAATTCACACATGGAAGGTACTTAAGGTATATTGTGGCTATACTAACTGCAGCTGTACTAAAAGCATCTCTAGGTCAAAAAGCAAGTTGTTCCCTGAGTAGTGGTCTAAGGAAGTCTGTTTATAACGGATTGTGTTCCATCATATTCCCACTCCTCAGTGTTTTCCCTGCTCAGTCCAATATCTACGACCTGTTTGGGTGGCTGGTACCAGCACCTG
Organism: Psittacula echo; assembly: GCF_963264785.1. Classification (NCBI taxonomy): domain Eukaryota; kingdom Metazoa; phylum Chordata; class Aves; order Psittaciformes; family Psittacidae; genus Psittacula; species Psittacula echo. Next base: position 2,857,564 of record NC_137747.1, read on the forward strand.
TATGCGTGGATCCTGGAGCAACAGTTTGGTTGACAAGCCAGCAGTGCCTATGTGCTGTTTGTCTGGCTTGCTGGTGGCCATGTGGGTAAGGTTCCAACCATAATTCCTTCTTTCAATGAGGATGTTAATTTGGATCGTTCTTCCCTATCCAGATGTTAATTGTCACACGGTTTACACAAACTCACATCTTTGAAACTGCTCCCCTGCTATCAGGTTTGACTGAAATAGTCACAGGTTCAAAAAAAAAAGATGGAGGGAGGGACCAAGGAAAAATGTAATCCTTATTTTCTTATAAAGTAGGTAAAAAAAAAAAAGAAATCCCCAAATTACCATAGTTATAATGGTATAAAAACTGCTTAAATAGAGCATCTCCTGATTTTTGGATCTAGTTAGAGTCTAGTCTGGAGGAGTCATAAGTATTTACCAACATGCAATTTAACATACTTATGAACCACTTCTGAATTTGAACGTCTGGGTCTCTGCATTCAGTCTTGATAAACTGGCTCAACAATGAACGTTAATTACCCTGATTTACATTGCCTACAGAGCTATGGTCAACTTCATATCAGCAAACTTGAAGCTTCCTGAACATGTTCCAACAAGGTAACATTCAAGTCGTCTTCCATGTAGTGGAGATAAGCCCTGAGAGCCTACACTGGGAGATACATTTTGCAATGAGCTGCAGTAAGGAACGGGGGAAGAATACAAGAGGAAAGCGGGACTGATGTGCCTCAAAGTACACTAAGATTCCTTCCCCCCACTGCCCAAGAAATAAAGATATAGGTAAGACATAGTGCAACTAGGAAAAGGCATTTTTATCTACATTTAGATACTGAATATAGAGGGGAAAAAAAAAGAATAAGTGTTAAGCTTGCATGTTCTTCCCAGCAATAAACCGAGCTGACTACAGTGGGACAGCACAGGACTTCAGACAATATTCTTTACCTTGGTGGAAGTTAGTGAGTGTGCCTACAGAGATATATACTTAGATATATGCATGTGTGTATATAATACATACATCTCCCCACAAACATACTTATCAGATTTTCCATAGTTGTAATCACTTTGCAGTGACATTCCTAAACACAGGAATTTCCCGGGGTTGGGCAGAGCTGTGGTTCCTGCCGCTGGCAACAGTTTCTTGTGGCAATGAGTTCCACGTGCTCATAACACACAGTGTTAAAAAAGCTTCCTTTTATCAGGTTCGAGGGCTAGGCCGGGCCGCGGCTGGAAGCGTGCCTATCAAGAGCGATGCCTCAGCTCTGTTGGTGGTAGAAGATTGTTCCTCTAGACTTTTCTTACAACAATAAATAAATGTCAAGCCAGAAAAGGAAGCCTGCTAGTTTTCAAATCCAGAAGCTGTAATCAGGCTAATCCATATGATCGTGCTAAAGCCAAGCAATATGCCTTTTGCATATGATGTAATCATTCAGTGTAGCCTATTTATAACCACCGATGGCTGGGAACACCTTCCCAGGAAAATATAATCAGGAGGGCTTTTCCTTGATCACATTCCTCCTCTTCCTCCCTGTATTTTTCAGTTTGTTGTGCTCTTTTTCCTACTTTTGCTGTCTTCCCAGCCTTAAATACAGCAATGTCCCTTGCTTTTTTATTTTTCATTTTAAACTAACGCTTTCCACTTCTTTCGGTGTTAGAGCCATACTGAGTGAAATCCCAGTCCTCTGAAATCAATAGCAAAACTTCCATTGATTTCATATAATACATTCTTTTAAATTCAGTGCAAATGCTCCACATGACTCATCTATTTTAAATATGGATCTACTGTACAGAGCTGTCTGTCTCAGCTTGATACATAAAACAGTGTGTTTAATAAATTCGCTGGTGTGGTTTGGTAGCATTATGTGTAATATATGAAAATCTGTTGGCTGTACTGAGGATATCAAGTGTAAAAGGCGAAAATTCATCAATGTAAATATCTATCTGTGGATCAATTGGTATCAATCTTGTTTAACAGTTTATTTCCTCAGGACACACTTCAGAAACAAAGAGCATTTCAAACCCCTGGTTAAACAAACAAATATATAGAAGCTCCTTGGGCAATATGCGGGCGGAGTAATCACCAGATAAAACCGGTCAGCGATTTTAAATACCTGTTAATCTCTTCTATTCTATATTCCTAAATACAGAGTTTCTCTTGATGTAAAGTGTCCATTAAAGCGAATCAGGAGTGGGGGTTTGTAAAACCATTATTTTGCAGAGGAAAGGGCAAGGAAAGTGGCCTGAAAACCAAAATTTGTCCCCTGACCTCTGTGTTCAATAATTGTCCAAGGAGGAGGGTGATGCCTTCTGCTCTGCGAGATTTTTTTTTCTAAGGTTTGTATTATCCTTGGCTAAATAAAAGCTCTTATGAGACACTGTAAAAACAGAAACGAACCCCAAGAGGATATATAACTAATTAGATCATGATGCACTGTTTATCTTGGTCTACAATGTTGAGATCTTTCATGCCTGTCCCATGCAAACTACAGCTCACACCTCCTTAAGCATCATCCCCCCAAAAAAAGAGATAATCCTGGCCATGACTGCTTAGCAAGACTGTATGCACAGGCTAAAGCTTTGGAATAAAACACACGTTGTACAAACCACAGAGGGTTTATAAGGTGAAAATGCCAGTAAAGTAACTGGTAAAATGAGACTGTGGTGTTGCACAATGTCCTGTGGCAGTTACGTGGCCTCAATAGGTATCATTGCTTCCTCCCACTGCCTTCCTGCTCGCTATCAAGACTTGGGTTTTCCACTCCACATCACCCTTCTGCCCCCCCATAATCTCTCAGGTGGATGTTTATCTTCACAGCAGCTCTGCACTGAAGAAACATCACCCTTCGTTCCCAAGTGGGAAACTGAGGCACAGCCCCATGTAAATTGTTTACTGATGAATGCAATGGCAAGTGCATAGCTAGTCTGACTTCAGCTGAACCTAGGTCTTCTGAACCCTTTCCAGGTGCCCTGCTCCTTCTAATCAACAAAATCATCTCTTCACCAAACCAATCAATCCCTCCAGCACCTTCCAGGAACCCATTTTGGTTTCCATAGATAGACCTGGGGGAGGGTGGGAGTGTTCTACATGAAAACAAAGAGCAATCACGTTTCCCATACAGACTGTGCAATCCACATCTCCATATATTCCAAGGATCCTCACATTTTTGCTTAGGCAAGGTCTGGCTGACTTCAGTGGGGGTCAGAAGGGTGGAGGTGACTCTGCCCTACAGCACTCAGGGGCTTTAAGGCAAAGTAAGTCTGAGCCTTAACTGAACTGGGTCCAGCAGTCAGCTCCAGCTGCATGGACTGTACCCTGAAGTGCCACCCAGCGCCAGGGCCACCCAGCTGGGGGACGATTTAAATGTGGTGCCTCTTCCCACGGAACCAGACAGCAGGAGAGGGCAGTGAAAATTAAAATGATTCCACTACGTACTTACACAGTCAACTCAGTGCAGGAAAACACTTTCAAAGTGGTGGGGTTTTTCACTCCAAGTTTTTCACAGGAACCTTTCGCATATTTTAAGGTTTTTTTTTTTATTTTTCTCTTAAAAATACTATTGGCTCGATTTGGTCGGCTTCCCAGACAATGAGACTTAAAAAGAAGTCTTTAAACAAGTGAACCAACGCCAAACATAATTACACATCGTCTGGATCTGCTTTTAAAGCCCCTTAACTTGCCCACGACACCAGGAGACCCTGACTTCGTCCATTCGGACAACCAGTGCTTTTCCCTTTTCCACCTCATCTAAGCAGAGAGGGAAAATCAGCATTGTCCGGGCTGCTGCTTGCTTAGGGAGGGGAAAAAAGAAAACCAAAAAAAAAGAAAAAAGGGAAAAAAGAAGTGGTTAAAGCACAACATAAACCGCGCAGGTGAGACAACAAAGGTATTGTCCCTCGCCAGCAAGGAAAGTCGTGCTGCCGGGTTGTTTGTTTACTCTCTGGTTGGATCCTGACCCCGCCGCCGGGGAGGGGGTATGGGGGGTCCCGGCGCTGCCTTTGTGGCCGCCCGGGCGGGGCGGGCCGGGACTACATGGCCCAGCGTGCCCCGCTGCGCCCGGATCAATGGCCCTTATTTGAATAATCTGTGAGCCCTTGGACTCAGGCCAATCAGCTGTCAGGGGCCCATGATAAATCGCAATGCATTATTGATAATCATAATTACTCTGACATGCGCATTCCGCCCAATGGGGGTAATTTCCCAACTCTAGGAATTTGTTGTGAAGAGGAAAATAATTGCTACTATTTTGCTCCCGATGCTGGTGCACCATGTCGCGACGGAAGCAGGCGAAGCCCCAGCACATCAACTCCGAGGAGCAACCCCCAGATGCTGCAAGTGGTAAGGCGCAAAGGGGGGCGCGGAGCCGCCGCGGTCCGGCTGACCTGATGCGCGGAGACGGCGGCGCGGGCGCTTCCCGGGGGCTTTTCCATCCTCGTGCTTCACCCCTCGCTCCTTTCCCCTCCTCTGGGCTCTGCCAGGAACCCGACCCCCAGCTACCCGCAGCCTTTGCGGGCACCGAAATCCCCGCGGAGCCCCGGCGCGGGGTTGTTCCGCGGGGCTCCGGACCCTCGTTCTCTTCCGCGGAGGGGGGGCGCTCGGCTTTGCGCGGCTCCGGGCGCAGCTCTGAGCGGACCGCGGAGCTGCCCGAAGACTCCCTCGCCATGCCCGACCGCTCCCCCCCCCCCCATGTCCCGCACCCCAAGTCCCGCGGAACTTGCGCCGGCCCAGCTACTGCTCTCGGGGTGCAGCCTCATGGGAGGTGAACCCCAAAAGGAGTTGGGGGGGGTGGAAACGAGAGATTGTTCGGAATCTTCGCAGTGGTAGTGAATGGCTTGAGTTTGGTTTCCCCGGTCTACTTAACACTTTCTCGGTAGTTATATGAGGATTTTTGTGGGGCTTAAAAAAAAAGACTCGCTCGGACTATTTCTGTTGGAGATCACAATCGCCCTGGACCTTTTGTAGCTTGACCTCCAGCCATCTTTGATTTCCGACTTCCTAAAATAACTCCGGTGAGCTAATGCGGGGTGTGCGTGAGCGCTTTGTATTTGGGCGGTGTGGGGGATTTTGCTACCGCAAATCACTGTCCGTCCTTTTAGGGGAGCTCGCAGCCCTGCGCCTTCCGAAGGGAAAAGTTACGAATTTGCGCTCAAATTAGCCTTGAGCTCCCGGTGTGGCGGCTGTGGAGGGAAACGGTGCAGGCACTCGCCTGCGGTGCCCCCTCCCGCTCCAGGAGCGGGGAAGGGCCGGGGCTGCCGAAGCGTGCCCGGTTCTCCTCATCGAGCAGCATCTTCCCGCAGCTGGGCTGCGGAGGGGGCTGGCGACTCCCGGCGCTGCGGTGCAGGTTCTCCCCCCCGGTACTGCCGCCTGTGGTCCCGCGGAGCCGGGAGGAAGCTCCCTGTGTGCGGTCCAGCTCCAGAGCGAGAGGGAGAGCAAGTTCTGTCCCGGGTGGGGAAGGGGAAGCGGGTGTTGAGCTGAGCAGGGTTGCGTTTGGGAAGAGTTGCTGTGCTCAGACACTTTTGTATGTGACCCAAGAACTTTCTCTGGGTTCTCTGCTTTACTCAGGGGCTGGTTTTCAGTGGTTTTTTTCCATTCCCAGAACTGATCAATACCAATGCACGTTACAGGAGCTGCTTATTCCCAGACCGCAGGAGGTTCGGGCTCTTAATTTTTCTCTCCTTCCCCCCCCCCTCTTCTTTGAGTCGAAATGTGCAATTGTTGAGTCCGGTTAATGGTGACTTAAGAAACAGCAAGCTGGCCAGAAGGCAATAAATCCCATGTTTAATGCATGACTGTTTTCCTTTGTGCATATGGTTAGGTTGGGGGATGGAGGTGATGTTTCCACATGTAAATCTCTGCCCGCTGCTGGAAAGCCACCTCCGGCTCTGCGCTGAAACAAAAGGGTTAATAACTCCTGATGGGCCCGCTCGGGGCGGGGGAGGTGTGCGGGGCGGGGAGGATCGCTCCGCATCGCGCTCTCCGGGGCAATGGCCAGCTGCTTTTTTGTTGTTGGTTGTGGGGCTTTTTGTGTCCCCCCTCCTCCTTTAACAGCAGAACCCCGGCTGGAAATCCCTCCGGGAGCCGGGGCAGGGGTCGCACGGCCCGGGGGGGACCTGCCGAAGTGCTCACCGCGCCTGGGGGGTGGCATGGATGGGGCTGTGTTTTGTGGGTGGCGGGGCCGGAGACCCGAGGGGAGCGGGGGTCCCGGGGTTGCCGTGCGCCGCCCCGCGGCCGCGCCCCGCCGGACCCTCCGTGCGGGCGTCCGGGTCCGCCCTGCGCTATCGTTTCCTATGCTGCCCGCCGAAATGAAAGCCGTGGCGGTGGCTCTCACCGCCCGCATAGGCTCGATTTTCCCCGCTCCAGGTGTGCCCGTAAATAATAAGTGATGAAGCTGCATAAGAAAGTCGAAATACCGCAAGGATTTGTCTGGAACATTATCAACACGTAATCGTTATAACAAAATCAAGCCCTTATCTTCTCTTTTGCAAGTGTTCCCGTTTTTTTGGGGACCCACCTCTGTGAACAATGCAGCGTGTTAAGAGGCTGCTCCGCTAACCTGGTGATCAATTAACAGGTCAAAAAATCAGCAGGTGGTCACGGGGGAAATAATGCTACATACTGAAAATTAGCATTTTCACAAAGGGGTTGAAAATGCTCATTGTGCTGGATTGCTGCCATTAAAAATCTGATTCGGTCTTAAAAATACAGTATCAAACTGCAACTTTTGGGTTGTTTTTCTCAGGGTAGAATCGGAGGTTGCATTTATTTAAACCTCGCTTGGCGCTTTGAGCTCTGCAGAAGTGGAGAGAGGGTAAAAATGCGACTTTTGGGGTGGTTCTTAATTTTCCTATAATTTTAGGGTGCTCGGAGCTCCTGTCGGTGGGACAGGAGGGATGGAGGGAGCACCCCGTGCCGTGCAGCCGGGGTGATGCAGCAGTGCGAGGGTGCTTGGAAGGCGGGGGGCGGTGGGTTGGTTCGGGTGGGGGGGGCATGCCAGGCTTGTTTTTCCTTTTACGTAAGTGAAACATTATATTGGTTGTAGTGATGAAGCCCTTTTGCTGGGCTCGGCGGCATGTGACGTTTTGACAGAGCTGCTGCTCTAACCTTTGCCTCCTCCCGCTTGCTGTGGGTGGTAAGTTGATGTCAGGCTCACAATTAGGACTCTCATGCAATTGACCTTGGCAGCGGGGTTTGTGCCGTTTAGCTCGGTCTTAAACACTGTACTAGTGTTAAGTGTGGTCCGGGGCCGCCGCCGTTACAGCTGCGGGAAGCGCCGGTGGGAGGACCGGGCGGCGGGCAGGTACGGCGGGTGGCGCGGCGGCTGCTTCTATGGGGGGGGGGGGGAACCTCCGCTTTTTGGGTCGTTACTGCCCGTTATCCCGAAGCACGCCGGGAAGCGCCCTTTGCTCTGGAGCAGCCCCTGTCGCGGGCGATGCCCGGGTGGCCGCAAGGCGCGGGGGGCGCGGGGGCTCCCCGCCGTGGCCCCGCCCGGGGGGGCCGGTCCCGGGCCAGCTCGCGGGGCCGAGCGGGCAGCGCGAGGCGAGAGTGCCCTCCACCGACCGGGACCCGCTCGGCGCCGCGGCAGGTAACTGCGGACGGGCACCGGCAGCCCGGGGCGGGGGTTCGAGCCCTGTACGGGGGCTGCGGGAGGGGGGGTGATCGGGAGCGGGGCTGCCGTGCCCCTCCGCCTGAAGCCAGCGCCTCTGGTCCTCGCCTCTCCTGCGTGTGCTAATGCTGCTGTTGCTTCTCATAAGTTTCCTCAGCCCTTGGCCGAATGTTCCTCTTGAATACGTGGATAATCAAAAGGGTGAAGCAGTAGGTAGATAATGAGGAAGATTTAAAGCCTTGAGAATCTGGAAGCACGTGGAATCCCAGCTGTAAAGTGTAACGCGTTTTTGGCTCATTTTAGGTAGAAAAATGCTGATAAATTCAGTGTAGAAAACATCAAGGCCTTTGTAATATTTCAGTACGTTATCAGTCGTGTGTTGCTTACTCAAGGCAGTGATTTTTGTCATTGAATATTATTTAAACAGTGCTTTATAGTGGGAGAAGAAGAGAACTTTGGGACCGTTTAAAGTTCTTAGAAGTCCTAGCTTTTCAGGTAGGAACAGGAAAAATAAAATCAAATCGGGGCAGCAGGGGACTGATGCAGATGTTTTCACATCTAGGATGGGAGTGGATAGTTGCTAATCCATCAGGAGTTAATTTTAACTGGGGAAGCGCATGGTTATGTTAAAGTAAAAATAGTTTGTCAGATGGAGTCTGGAAAAAATAAGCAAAGGTATCAAACTCTTTGGGGGGGAAGGAAGGGAAGCTTAAGCTCTATTTCCTCCCGATTCAAGTGAAGTACAATTTTATCACAATTGGGAATTAAAAAAGTCACCAATTGCTCAGATGAGTGGTAGCCCATAGACCAGCAGCACCCTTTCTAAAAGCACATCAAACCAGACAGGCCTTAGTTCACTCCTCTTTTACTGGTTCCCTTTAAATTAGAAAAAATTAATTTGAGCTGTGTGGATTTTATCAGCCTTCCTTGTCGATGACCGCCTTGTCCTACACAATAGTGGATTTTTTCCATCCATTTGCCAGTGATTCAATCTAACCCCCCTGCTGGGTTTACTGCATTCTTCTAACTTATTGGATAACTAGATGCTGAGAGATAACATTCCTGAAATTCGGGGGTGGGAAGATAAAAAAACCCAGTAGAAGTCCTATCCCTGGGAAGCCTTTGGAGAGGGTTAAGTGAAGTGCACAAGCAATTGTTGTGGCAGGGCTCTCGGTAAATCCTTGTGTCCTGTATGTGGACAAGGAGGTTTCTTTGCAGAGAAAACCCAGGATTTCAGACCGTTAAGTTCATGTTGGTGCTGAGTGCTGGGGGGAGGGCAGGTTTGGGTAAATGAGGTGCTCTGATTGCAGACAGTGGGTGCTCCCTTCTGGCTGGGGGGAGAGGGTGTGGAAATCAACACGAAGAGCTTCAAAGAGGCTGTTGGGGTGTTTTTTTTAAGAAACAGCAAATTGCTCCTTTGTTATATCGGCTACTGCACAATAACCAAGCGTCCTGCATCTCAACCCCTTTTTGAGACAAGGGAAGCTATTACGTTCATTTTTTCTAAGGTAGAGGGGAAGATGAGGTATAACTCTTCCCTCCTTGTCTTGCAAGTCGGTACAAGCTGGGAATTGAATGTATTTGGCGTCCCGAGCCTTTACTGTCAGACAGGGCAGCTGGAAATTAAAATGTGTGGCAGTGGCAGCAAGAGCAGGCAGGGGCAGGGCTGATAATCTGCCTGCTGCTGCTGGACACAGGTACTTTCAGTTTGCTTGAGTTTCTGTCTGTTGAGGTGGCAACTAGTGCTTCGGACCTGAAAAGTTACCCTTGAAATTCCTCAGAACTGTAACAGTCAGGAGCAGGGACTGTGCTGCGGAGTGGAAAAGGGGGCTTTGAATTTCATAGGGTCTTATCGGTGGAAAAGAGGAAAAATAAAGTACTATCAAGGGAAGGGAGATAAATGATCAGATGCTTTGAAGCCGTTAAAGTTGAGGACTTGTCTAGACGTAGTTATCCTGGAATATCTCCTTAGGGGTGGGCAACAGTCTTTCATGCAGACATTTGTACTCCACTTGAAACATTTTACATGGCTACTGCAGAGGTGGAAGCTGCAGAGTGAAATGCGCGCTCAGGGAGGGGAGAGACTGTGCAAGGAAGAGCTCTGTGCTTTCTAAAGTAAAACCTACCCTTATTTTGCAACATGGGGAAACTGTGTAGTTGGGCCTGCGAGATTGACTGTTTAAGCCCCAAATGCTAAAGGATCTGGAAAAGAGGTTTTGATGTTTTAGCCTATTCTGTGAAATATTTATTGGATAGATGGAAATGGTTACGAAAGTAGTAAAGACCTCCCGAGTCAGTGTACAGACTAGTTATGGAAGCTTCTTGTGTCTTTTTCAGCACCAGGGCTTGCTTTCCCATTATATCTGCTCACGCTCTTGCAAAGATAAGTTTAAAACCATCCGGTTTTGACCTCGATTTACCCTATTTTTGTTGACCAAGTTCTGAATCATGTATTATTTGTACTTGTCTGCAGACTAGATTTCTCTGCCTATTTTTCCACTGAGTTAAGTCAACTGTAGAGGCATCAATTTAGTGATATTTGGGGTGGGAAATGTGTGCTAACACTATGCTTTTACTTGTTTCCTTCACTCGTGGAAGTTTGGGCTGAAAGAGAGGAGGGCAATAGAAGTATTTAATTCAGCCTGTTTAGATTTGAGGGATCCAAACTGTTTTCATCATAGCTGTGCTGAGAACACATTTCCTCCCTGCTGAAAGACTTGTAACCCTGATGTCTATGTGATTAACAGAATTACATGCATATAGATTTGGATCTATTGCTCTGTAGACCATTGCATAAGGGGCCTCTGATATTCGCAGTTGATCAAGTTGTTTGGGTTTTGTTAATAAATTTTCATGTGCACTGTCACTCAGCACTAAACAGTTGAGATTGATTTGTCATCAAAGCATGTAATACATATAATATATATATGCACACATATAATACTGTTGTTAACCTAATAAATGTCAAGGTTTGCAATATCCTGCCTTGCAGAGCTTTTACATTACCCCAGAACAGTAAGTCAGCATGGGTTGTCGCTTGGACATGCTTCCCCTCCACCCTGCCATGCACAGGATATACACATGTATCAGATGTGTGGTTCCGTTACACCTTTAAAATGAAAGCCACAAATAGCTTCTGTGCTTGCAGAGTCTTCTGTTCCCCTTGTGAAATGGTGTGGGCTAATAACGCGGAACCAGAGCTGAGACCCAGGGTGAATTACTGGGGATGCAAGACCTGAACAGAAGAGATCTTGTAATACAAATTCTTAATTGTGGTTGATATCTGCAGTGTGCCCCACTGGGTGCATGGGAGGTGAAATACTTGGTTACCGCACCCTCGGCACCCATCGAAACGGGACCGGTTAATGTGAGTTACAGGACATTTCACCTGATGGAGGCTGTAGCACATCTGCAGCCTTTCCTGCTTCTCCCACAGCTGCATGAGCCCAAAGCTTTCCCTCCTGAACTCTCCGGCCTGCCGTGCCCCGAACGCTGGCACGCCTCGAGCCCCGGGTGCAAGTTTGTTGTTCGGAGGATGGCTAGGCTGAGCAAAAACATCCTGTTTTGGTTTAGAATTGCTGTTCACCTCTCTTCCAGGTATGAGAGTTCCCTGAATGCTGGGGTTTTTTTGTGTCCATGTGCAAATTCTGCTCAGTCTGATGTGTGTGGTGCTGGTGGAGGAGAAGGGCAGGAGTGGACTTGCAGACCAGCTCTGCTTTCCCTGCCCCTCCCTGAAGTGGGAGAGTTGCGGATGCAGCTAGACAGGGTGTCCTGAGCGGGTCTGAAACAGCTTCGTGTGTTTTGCAAGGAGGACTTGGTGCTTCGCTGCCTAATAATCATCAATATCAATGTGGGGTTCTGTAAGTTAATCATCTTTCCTTTACTGCTGTGGCTTTTACGCATCGGTTTTTTGTGAGCGTGCTTTTGAGGTGGTTAGAAGCTGATACTGGACTTACTTTTGCTTTTGTCAGACTTCTTCAGTAGTAATCACTTCCATAATGGCGGAGTAGAAGTTGTTTAATAGATCAGTGTACAATTAAGAACTGCTTTGATGTTCCTGTGTTAACAATCTGACGTGAATTTCTGAGAGATGCTTAACAAGGATTTATAAACTGAAGTACAAACACCAAAGAAACTTCTGTGGTGTTTTGCTCAGTGTTATGATGCTTTCTCTGCCTGCCTTAGGTCATGTTCCTTTTAAGCTGTTTTACAGGTGCACTGTTCCCTTCTTACCTGTATGAAGGAATTTATGATAAACCTCTTCCCATTAAGTCTTGGGAGATTTCTTTCATATTATCATTTTTATTGAAAATGGAACTCAGATGCAGATTTGGGGCTGAGATTCTTTGGGGCTACAGAGTGAATTAGCAAAACAAAGAGCAAAACTGATTCTGGTGTCTTGTATCTTTAACTTGCAATTAAGATGAAGATGGTGATCTTAAGAATAGGAAATACTCAGTTTAAATCTAGCTATTAGTAATGTGACTTTCTTTTATTTTAAGGGAGTCCACAAGACGTCCCAGGTGACAGAGATGGTGAAATGAGTTCCAAAAGGTGCCGCACGGAGGAAACGAAAATCTGTGAGAAATGCTGTGCAGAATTCTTTGATCTCTCTGAATTCCTTGAGCATAAGAAAAATTGCACTAAAAATCCACCTGTTCTAATCATGAATGACAGTGAGGGAACGGTGCCTCCCGAAAGCTTCTCTGAAGGTTCCCTAGGGAGCTTTCCAAGTGATCGAATGGATAGCAGGGCACGCAAGGACGCTCAGGCAAAGGGTTGCACTGCTTCTATGGAGAAGAGAGAAGGAAAAATGGATGCTGAATCGGTAGGAGGAATGTATCTTAAAATAGAACCCCCTGTCACACCTGTGGCTCCTGGCCTAAGCTACCTACCAAAATCCAAAGTACCAAACACTAACGTGACTTTGCAGACAATACGTGGCACTAAAGTGGCTGTGAACCAGCGGACCTCCGATGCCATCTCTTCTTCAGCAGCCAGTTTTAATGCTATCCCCATGATCCTGGAGCAGCTCGTGTGTTTGCAGCAGCAGCAACTCCAGCAAATTCAGTTGACGGAGCAAATTCGCATTCAGATTGCCATGATGGCTCCCCATGCCCTGCATCCTTCTATAGCAGCTGCTACTGACCCACTAAAAGCTCTGGGCGCTCACATGTCTCAGCAGCTCTCAGCTGCTGTTGCTTTAATCGGACAGAAATCTGGAAGCCAGAGCCTATCACTGGAATCCTTGAAGCAAGGAAAACTACCTCATTCTAACACTGGTGTTGCGGCCGCCAGCTCGCTGGCTGCTGGGCTTTCCTCCTCCTTCCCCTTGAAGCCAGAGGCAAGCAGAAGCCTCCCCGGCTCCATCTCTCAGTTCCCAAATCCTTTGCTACCTCAGTCCTCCAACTCGGTCATCTTCCAAAATCCGCTGTCGGCTGTTTCTTCTGTTATAGATTCCTCAAAGAAGGGGAAGGGAAAACCTCCCAACATTAGTGTGTCTGAAAGCAAACCGAATGCAGAAGAGCCGTTCTTCAAACACAAGTGTAAATTCTGTGGCAAGGTCTTTGGCAATGACAGTGCCCTGCAGATTCACCTCCGATCCCACACCGGTGAAAGACCCTACAAGTGTAACATTTGTGGTAACCGCTTTACAACCAAAGGAAACCTTAAAGTGCATTTTCAGCGTCACAAAGACAAATACCCCCATATAAAGATGAATCCTTACCCGGTTCCTGAGCACCTGGACAATGTTCCCACCAGCACCGGAATCCCGTATGGGATGTCTGTGCCACTGGATGAGTCTAACCTAATAGTGGATAGCAAACCTCTCCTAACAACACTGCCTACCTCTGCAGCCACCAGCGCACCTCAGACCATCTCCAACCTGGCAGGCATTAAGGAGTCTCTGCCTGGTACGTTCTCAAGTGACCTGCAGTCAAGGCCTTCTCCAGAAAGTGAGGGTGGCTCTTCCTCGTCAGGGGTGGTTGGCCATGAATCGGGAACAGAGCAGAGCTTGAGTTCACCGCAAGCTACCTGCAGCGTGAGCATCTTCCATGTAAGTGGGTCAAACGAGCAAGGCTCAGAAACATCAAAGCTTCAGCAACTGGTTGAAAATATCGACAAATCCACTGCTGACCCCAACGAGTGCCTGATCTGTCACAGAGTGCTGAGCTGCCAGAGTTCACTCAAAATGCATTATCGTACTCACACAGGAGAGAGGCCGTTCAAGTGTAAAATCTGTGGCCGTGCCTTCTCCACTAAGGGGAACCTTAAAACTCATTATGGTGTCCACAGGGCCAATACTCCCTTGAAGATGCAACATTCGTGTCCTATTTGCCAGAAGAAGTTTACAAATGCAGTTGTGTTGCAGCAGCATATCCGCATGCATATGGGGGGACAAATACCCAATACACCAATGCCAGAAAACACCTGTGACAATACTGATGTGGATGCTACTGTGGCTGAGAAGAACGGAGACATCAATCGCCCAGATGAGACTGTGGAAAGCATAGAGATAGAAGAGGACCTGGACTCTCAGGATGGCCCAAGGAGTTCTTCAAAACCTCCTACTCCATACGATGCACAATCAGAATCACCAGCCACCACGGCCACCTTCTCTGGTATTGCAGCACTGGAGAATCAAATGAAGATTGTCAACTCTGCTTTGAACTTGCAGCGACAAAGCAGCTTGAAGTCTAGTGACAATGGCTCAGCAGAAAGCGATGGCACGACAAATGATTCTTCTTCTGTGGCAGGAGATCCAGATTACCAGAATGGCAGGAGTCCTGCTGCCTCCGAGTCTGCATCGCTCCAGGCTCTGTCCCCAGCCAACAGCCAAGCTGAGAGTGTAAGGTCAAAGTCACCTAGCTTCAACAATCAAGAAGATACAGGCATGGGAAGTAAATCAGAGGGTCCTGAGAACACTTCAGCAGAAATGGAAGGGATTGTTGGTGCTTTGGATTTAACTTACGGCAATATTGGTCGAAAGATCATTAAAGAAGAGCCTGGGTTACATTTTGCAAATGGAGAATATGGTGAGTAATATGACGTGCTTGCAATAACTTGGGGTGGGGTAGTAGGATTGGAGGAAATCCATCTGTGAAAGGACCAACAGGAGTCAAAACCTCCTCAGCTTTCCCCTCTTCCTTGCCTTGTACTGAAATAGGGGCATGTGCCCTGTAAAGTTTTCCTGACTCAGTCAGACTCAGAATTCATCAAAATTCAGACTTAAGTGCTGTCACCTCCTGCAAGGGGTAGCATACATAGAGGCCCTTAAAATAAAGAGAATCTGTGTACTTGCTGTCTTTCATGGGATCACCTATAGCGCTCTAAAGATACGTTTGTATTTTCATGGAAATCTGCTTAACCTAAGATTGTGATATTAAAGCTTCGGAATGTTTTGTGGGATTTTCAAGCAATTTAGTATTGAGGCTAATGTTGATCTAAATTTGACCTGAAAGTGAGCCTTTTGAATTCCTAAGCTCACCAAAAAGATAGGGTGAACTCATTTCTGTCAAAGCATCCTAGCAAGTGTAACAGCAACCCTAACACATGACTTCGGGGGGCTTTGCAAGCATGCTGTTTAGGCACGTGCAGCTCCAAAGTCAGGGCCTCTGGTATCTTAGCCAGACTCAGGCTTGGAAGCAGGAGGAGGTTGGGATAAACATTATCTGTGCTCTCTTTACAGGTCGAAGTAGTATTCCAGCTGCTTTTGTTAGAGCTCCCCCAGCCCTCATAAAAATGGAGATGCCCAGTGAGCGTCCCATTAGCACTAGCCATTTCATTGGCCCACCAGCTCTGTCCCCTGGTGTTGCCCCTCTTCTTGTGCCACGACCGAAATTCTGCCGTCCTGCCAAACAGCACATCTGCACTACGTGTGGGAAGAACTTCTCCTCTGCCAGCGCCCTTCAGATTCATGAGCGGACCCATACTGGTGAAAAGCCGTTTGCCTGCACCATCTGTGGGAGAGCCTTCACAACAAAAGGAAACCTGAAGGTAAATCATCTCTTATGTTGTGATCTCCTTTGTCAGGCAAAGTCACACCAGAGATGGGAAAACTGCTGCTAACATTTATCCTGCCTTTGGGGACAACGTTGATTTTGATTTAGTTCCTCAAATGGTTATCTTTGACTTTTGTGTCTCCTTCCTGAGTTTCTTCACACAACTTACTAAACAGGGTATTGAGATCACCCACAGAAGTGTTTGCTACTGCCCTTGACTTTCTTTGGGGTGGTAGGGAAGGCTTAACCCTTGCTAAGCCAATTGCTTTATTTTGATTTGTATTTCGATGCATCAAGACATAAACGTTTCATAGACTGAATGCTACAGAATGATGCTTACAGTATACATACATTACACCACACTGCTTGAAGCACCATGCAGGACAAGGAGGGATGAAACCAAGAGAATAACCCTGAGGTGGCCCAAAGTACTTGTGAATTGTGTTTAAGCACTTGCTGAAGTGTAGCAGGTCTGTCCTTATTGTCAGATGAATCCATTTGCCTGTAAGGAACCCGCAGGTCCCTCGCTCACATGGAGGCCTCTCACTTCCTATGAGAACCTCTTCATGCTTTTCAGTCCTCTTGCATAAATACTGATGGGGAGGGAAAAATCCTGCAGTTTGTGAACAGTCACTTGCTGGAAGCACTAGCAGTATGTTTGTGGTGTGGAAGACGTTAGCTTAGATATGACCTCTGTTCCAAATTCCTTGGTGAGGTTTTTTTTGCATTAACTAGTGTTTTTTTCAATATAGTCTGCTCACAGCAAATAATGTGGCTGTTGTTTATCTGGGGGGAGAGGAGCATCTTTGCCAACGCCACTCACAATATGTGTAAAAATACTGTCCTACAAGCACTTCAGCAGTAAACTCTAGAGAACCACGATGATGCTGGGCAGGAGAATGGCTGTATCTTGCACATGCCAGGAAGAGAATAAAGACAAGAACTAGCCACCTTAAATACTTACCTGAAAGCAAACGGAGCATACGTGACTTCCTTTGAGCAACTTGACTGTAAGCAAAGTAGAACTAGAGTATACAATAAAAGAACTTCAGTATTAATTATTCTCTTTTTCCCCCCCTCCCTTCTGGAAGGTCCATGTAGGAACTCACATGTGGAATAACTCTGCCAGGCGGGGAAGAAGGCTCTCGATTGATAACCCCATGGCTCTGCTGGGGAATGATCCCAAGAAGGTATCTGAAATGTTTCCAAAGGATATGATGCCTCCTTCAGTGAGCATTGACCCCACAGTATGGAATCAGTATGCAGCGGTACTCAGCAATGGCATAGCAATGAAGACTAACGAGATCTCTGTGATCCAGAGCGGTGGCTTACCTACCCTTCCAGTCACCATTGGGGGTGGTTCAGCAATAAATACTGCTACAGTCTCCAAAATAGATGGGACCCAGTCTGGGACTGGTTCTGATACTGAGAAGGCCAGTGGTGCTGCTGCAGACAATGTGCCAAAACACCAATTCCCTCACTTCATGGAGGAGAACAAAATTGCTGTTAGTTAAAAACTCTAGTGAAGCTGACGTACAGAAAGAACAAATATATATACACAAACATATATTTTTAAGAGATTCCACTTCAATCTCCTATTTTCCTATTGACGTGCAAATGATTTTATGGTTGTCTTTGTAAGAGTTGCCCAGAGTACAATCATGATATTGCTTTGCAAATAGTAAATAATAAAGTATAGGATTTCCTTCTATTTGGAAAGATGCGGGTCTTGCAAAGTAGTTCTTACGTGTGAGTAATGTGTACAGCCTTACAGAAGTTTCTACATCTTGAAATTCCAAAGGTTAGAATATTTACCTCTTAGTTTAGAGTGAAATACTTGGGGGATTTGAATTGAGTGGAAACAACCTACTGTTGATGGAAAAGCGTCTATTTACTGATGAGAAATGAAAGCTATTAATGCGGGTAAATATCCTAGAATGTCTGGACCCTCTTAGGACTAGTTTTTCTGGTTGGATTTTTGGCTCTATGTGGTTGCTGAATGTACTTTTTACTATAATGGCTATAAAAACTACAATTTTTTTTTTTGTTATTCCTTTTTGGCCTCAGAAGCTCTAAGAAGAGAAAGTTGCTGTTTTTCGTTAATCACTGCTCCTAAAGACTTAATTCTCTGTATTGTTGACTGCTGCTTATTTAATACTACTACTAGGACAGTCCTTCAAATGTAGTGCCAAAACTCCCACTTCCAAAGATGTGCAGTTTTTCCTAGATGTTTTATTTCAATACCGAGAGCCCCAAACAAGCATAGGTGGGTATGTATATACTTTTTTTTTTCCATTCTTGAAAGGGAAGGCTTGCCTTGGGAAGTCAGGTCTAAAAGCTCTGCAAGGAATCTCAGTTGACTGTTGCAATTGGGCATGGGAACTGGTTTCCTTAGCAAGAGACATTTTGATTTTTGTTTTTATTTTCATTTGGGTAATTTAGAAGATCAGTCTGTGTAAACCTGTATTTAAATATGAAGTATTCATGTTTAGGTTAAATGTTTTGTGGGTTTTTGGATGGCATTCCTGCTCTGGTCATTAAGTTTCTTGGTGGTCTGTGAATTTGCATTCTGCCAAAAATGGTAATTAATGGTCCACGTGTATTGTATGAAGGTTGCTGGGATAGTCATCTGGATTCTAAGTTATCTACCTCATTTTTTCCTTATGTAGTTGTAGTGTCTATTTTTCTATTAATGACCACTGTAATGAACTGAGATTCAAGCAGATGCTTCCATGCACTATCTGAAACCAAAACCTGATGTATTAGTGGAAGCACCTGAAGATTTACTGGACTGACCTTTCACTATTCCTCTAATGTCTGCTGGAACTGTATGTGTAATGGGATCGAAACCAGACTGGAAAGTGAGTATTTGGTATGGAAGGACTGAACGATAGAAAGAAGTCTAGTTTGACTGCAGGAAATCTTCAAGTCCAGTCTCCGCTGTGGAAGGCCCAAAAATGCAGATTACCAAAAGTTTGTGTAATGTTGTTGCACCTGATTCTTGCTTATGATCTCTGTATGCCGAGTTGTGCCTTTCCTGCTGGACTTGTAAGTAAGAACATACCAGTACCTGTTTACACTGTAAAATGGATATTGTTACATAGGCCATGCGAAAGGCATCCCAATTGTCAAGTTTCTGCATTGTGAATGTATGACTTTTAAGAACTCTGTAGTTTTTGAGTATCTACTGATGCGTTTCTGTTGGACATTTTGAGAATAAATTTTGGGATGGCTTTTTCACACTTAGTGCTTAAATTTTTCTGGCAAAGCATTTGTCTCCTGAAGAGCAAGTTCAAGAGGCAGCATGCTATCTCACTCCAGTGACTCTTAAATCCAGGATTTAGGGTTATGCTTTAATTTGTTACTTAAAATAGGTAGCAGTGGAAGGGTGTCCACGTGAGTTTCTTGGGAACAGTTGGGGTTTGATAAAGGAATTGGTTACTTGCCAGGGATGTTGATTCCCACACTAAAATAGAATGTACCGTATCTCCTGTACTGTGATCACCCTAGACATTTGGGGGGTGGGGGGGAAGCAGAAAGTAAGCACTTGCTCTCTAAGGCAATACCACCAAGCTCTTGAGGAATGAAGAAGGTGTGGGGAGGCTGCGAGGTGGTCCAGGAAGATGGGCAAAATAAACATAGGAGCAGAAAAAAAGGTGGTGCGTGGGAAGGCAGAAAGCATACAACACTTGGCTAGTCTGCATAGAGCATGCAGTTCTTTAAGAGCAGCACTATAGTTTCAGGAGACAAAATAGTTGGTGCAAGAGAGGACATGACCCTGTTTTGTGAAGGGAAACCAAGGGATTATAATCAGAACCATGATGGGTAAGGGGTATAGCATGGGCTCTCTCAGTGGTGATGAGTAAAATAAATATACACTCATGCTAGCATGGGTACTGTTCTCAACCACTGAGCTCATAACCTGCTTTGTTGCAGTGCTGCTCTGGGTGCACAGATGGGCTCATTGCCTTCTGCTGCTCTGTCCTTTCAACCTTTGGGCTGGATTTCTGGCATGTTCTGTGTGCTGATGCTGCTGGGCGCCATGTGCAGGATGTGCTGTCTGTACAGGACTAACTAGAGCAGCACTGAGACCAGTGTGGTGTCAAAGGGGAGGTGTTGGGTTTACAGAAGAGCTGGGTCATATCTAAAGACCTAGCTGGGAAATCTCGAGCATGGGCCAGATATGGGTATTGTGAAGAAGTGGCCTGGCTTCAAAAGAACCTGTGATAACAAGCCTACTCTCTACTGATAGCTTGATACCAAGTGGTATAGTGATGCCATGAAAATATGCTAGCAGCAGGAGGAAACGAGCAGTTTTGCTAGCAGGAAACCAACAAAACCTGCTGTCCTGGACCTCTGCACCTTAGTAGTGCCTGTTGATGTCTCTTCAGCCAAACACTCCTGAGGTTTGGGATCCCTTCCTCTCTTAAGTATAGACTCTGAGCCTGTCCCATGAGTGCTGAGTTCACATTACCACCTTATCTCAAAAAGTGCCTAAATGTGGGGCTGACTGCCTTTTCATGACCATCTGTAAGAATGTAACTGTATATTTAGACCTTTACCTTCTTTAACTATTGGTCGACAGGTTAGAAATTAAGGGGAGACGGGGAGGGAGGAGGAATTTATTAAAACAGAAGGTCAGGAAATGGCTAGGACAAGAAGTTTTGGCAAATAGGTGTATGATGTCCAGCATAGGGCAGCACAGGGGAATCAGGTAGACTGAGCTGGCAGGCAGCAGTGAAAATGAAACGATGTGACTTGGCACAGAGTCAGTACAAGGCTTTGCTCTCCAGGACATTCTGTCAAGCTCTTGCTGTGCCTAAAGCTGTATCTCACAGCTCAGTGACAAGGCAGCTCCAGGCTGGAGCATAGCAGGATCCCCAGCTAAGCTGATGTGAGGACGTCTTGGATCTTACCACAAGACCTGAAGAACGGGTGGGACCTATCTGACCCATGTCCCCCCAGCAGAAAGTGGGCTGTGTCACAGGACTATTTCTGCTGGAGGTAAGCTGGCTGGAGCCTGTGTTTCTGAAGCAAGCAGGGCTGGGAATTGGCTGCTCTCCCATGTATGAGAGCTGAACCAACACCTTCTGAAACTCAGCGTGGTGAAAACTGCACTGGCAAGTGTGTACAGTTTACAGTAATGTTGCATCTCATCCATTTAAAAAGATGGCTGATTTTCCCTGTGCTGATGTAAATTAGGAACAAGTTTACCAGAGCTAATATAGCTACACTGGTGCGAGTGCAGAAGTTAGCACGGTATGTGAGCTGTCTCTGCTCATTAGCCTCTCTTCTTGCCTAAAGGACTCTCCTGTTCTTATTTGTTACTGCTTATTTTGCTCATCACATAGAGGATTTGCCCAGGCTGTTGCTTTTGTGTGAGTAGCATATTTACTTGTGTGAGCTAAGGTAAAGTCTGGCTTACTTAAAATGTTGCATTGTTTACAAAAGAAAGATGAAGTGCCTTAGCTTGATGTATTAGCTCTATTCCTCTAAAGAAACATTTCTATTGACCTACCCCATCTGTTCAAAACTTACCAAAAAGTCAATGAGAACTCTGAGGGGCAAGTTTGGCTGAAGATCATGTAGATAATCAGCTCTGGGCTGAGCTGGGTGAGGTTGATTGCCTTTCCCACAGCTGGCAGCGAGGAGGTGGGAGGCTTCCTGGGGCTGCTGATAGATACAACATGGAGCAAAGTGTAAATGACCACTGAGGGGATCTGCAGAGGGGAGAGGACTTAGTTGAGGTGCTTGAGCCAATGGGATGGCAAAGAGAGGCTGAAACAAAGGAAAAGGGATACGTATTTCATTAATTGTTCATTTTTCCTGTTGAAAGCGATTGTGCTTACTGCAGGGCTTGCAGTACATTTGAAATCAGGAAAGATGATGGCTTCTGTTTGCAGAATAACAGCTTAGGCACAAAGCCTTCTTAGCATCTATGTGATCCCATGAGGTTGCTGCTACTGTGCTGAGGCTTTCTCAGTCTCTTGTGTTGTGTGCTCAGATGAGAGGGCTCTTCCCTGCATGCATTTCCTGTGGCCTCCCTGCTCGCCTTCACCGGTAAGTGCTCTTCATTAGTGATGTGCGGGTAAGCACTGGACTTGTGTGTGACCTCAGTTCATATTCATCGCTGACCTAGAAACACGTCTGTCATTGCACAGCCACAGCAGGACAGGAACCATATCTCAGAAGCAGAGAAAAGAACTGGCTATTGCACACTCCTGCCTATTATCATGTTACCTATTTCATTATTGTATCTTCTATTTTCTGCACTTTGGGTTAATTACTTGTAAAGGGCAGTGGTTTTGGCAACATTTTGATTGCTGTTAATGTTGCTGATACTCAAAATTCTGATTGATTTATTGGAAAGCATGTTTTTAATGTCCATTATAACTGAATCATGTGCTGGACACCTCAGCCAGCCTAAAAGCAGCATCCCTCTCCTTTCAAACTTCTTTATTAGCCTTTCTGGTTGTCACATCTCTCAGTCCAAAGAATAACTCCTCTGACTCAATTGCTTCACGCAATTGAAGTTGCAAGTTCAAGAAAATGTCTTGATTAGGAATTAGAACAGGTGGATCTCATCATTTGCCCTATTTTCCAATGCTTGTTTAGGCAAAATTCAGACATTACTGAAGATTTGCGTAAAAGTGTCTCTAAAGAAAACTAAAAAAACCCCAAATCAAGTGAAATTTACAATACCCAGTGCTGTTTGATATTTATTTTTATATATATATTTAGTCAAACATAGACTCTATACATATGGAGGAAAAGCACGTCCATAATGACAACACAATACCTAGAACTACAAGAGCAAAAGGGAAGAACAGGGTGATATATAAAGATCACAGCCTCAAGCAGCAATGGGAATTGGTGCAGCGACAGGAATGCAGATCCACTCTTGCAGTGTTTGAATCTCTTTACACTTGAGTGTGGTCACAGCTTCTCTAGGCTTGGAAGCATGAAAATCCCTGCTGAAATACACTGTCAAACTGATGGTCACTAAGGGAATGCTGGAGCGGGAGGGAAAAAGCTGAAGAAGCTGAAGCCTGTATGTGTGCAGGGAGGTATTGCCCAGCTCCTCTCTGATGCCGGACTGGCTTTGTTGGGCAGATGCCACACCTGAGCACTCACAGTAGGTCAGGATGCCTTTTGGGTTCCTTCTCATCTGGTTAAACAGGACATGTTGCACGAACAAAGCCTTTTTAAAAGCAATTTGTTGTGTAGAGATGTTCCTATGCTTTTGCTTACGTGTTTAGGAGCAAATATGATTCAAAGCATAACTAAGATACCATTTTATTAATAATGAATTAATAATGATCTTGTCTATACTTCAATCAGCTCATTTAAACATTCAAATAAAAAACTTCACAACAACAGAGACCCAAGCAAAACCGACAAAAAAACCCCCAAAAGCGTCACCTCAAACCAAACTGTGAGCTGACCAGAAGTCAGAGCACCCAATCTATGAAACCATGACAATGTGAGGGCCAGGTGGTGTGTTGTGGACAGAAAGGGGATGCAGGAGGAATATATGGAATAAATAACCTCTTGACAAATAACCTGTATTCCTAGTGTAGTACTATAGAATCCTGCAACCTGTTATGCATATTATCTACCTGGATACTTGATGGCATTGCAGTCCCATCTACTTGATGACAGGATACTTTTAAATCAAGTTAACTGAATTGGTTTAACAGCCCTTTACAGTCCTATATAAAAATTTCTCTCCACGCAGTCTAGATATTCAGAATTCCAAACATT
Organism: Psittacula echo; assembly: GCF_963264785.1. Taxonomy (NCBI): domain Eukaryota; kingdom Metazoa; phylum Chordata; class Aves; order Psittaciformes; family Psittacidae; genus Psittacula; species Psittacula echo. Next base: position 2,880,932 of record NC_137747.1, read on the forward strand.
TTTAATTTATTATATTTTTTATACGCTCTTTGTTGGTTTGTTTGTTCATACACTAGTTGTTCCCATGGAACCAGGTTGATTACTTAAGTCCTTGAAGCGCAGTACACATTCAAGTGTTTTACTGCTTTGTAGTACCTAAATCTCTGTATGTATTAAAAGTACTCCACCCCTCTCAACTCAGGATGTCCAGATCTGGAAAAAATCAGATCTCCTCATTACCTATTCCTCTGTTCCCCTATAAATTCTTTCAGTCTGAACTGACAATCACTGTCTGCGTGGGGGGGGGTGTTGATAAAATTTGCGAATATAAAATATGTAACAAATACCAACTTATTCTCATTTTATAGCTTTACGGGTTTTTTTATCACACCTACAGGATGTAACACAAAAACAGCACAGTGAGAATTCACGAAACAGCTACAGCTAATAGCAGAATCACTAACAAAAACAGCTAACAAAAATGTGAGTTTATTTGTCTTGAAAACAGCACCTTTTTCTTTCTGGATTTCTTATATTTGACAGCTGTCCTAGATGAATGAGTTTGGCTATTATTGCTTGGAAAATTAGGTACTGAAGGGTTGTTTACTTCTTGATCTGCAACACATAATCGTGTGAGGAAGAAAAAGATCCTGTACAAATACTGCACTTCCTCAGATCAGCGTGAGAAGTATCTGCCCTGAAACTTCATTATGAGAATGCCAAATGTTCTCTCAGTAACAGAGCCTATGGCAGTATGAGCTTTATTGTAGTTTCCCTTAGCAAGTGTTGATGGATTTATGGAGGGCTTCATTAAATATAGGCTTAAAGGATATCCGCTATCGCCCACTTGTCAAAAGAGAAAATAATATCAAAGCCATCCGTGCAGATCAGAGATGCAGGTGTTAACAGTGCATTCTAATCTGGTAGTGTTTAACTTGCCAGTTAATTGCAGTAGTCTTGTCTGAGTTCAGACATTTGAAGGATAAATTTAAAAGATGAATGCACATTGTGTAGGCTCAGGGCACATGTACAATGATACCGTATTGTTAATGATTCCTGCTTCAGCATCCCAGCTCGTGTTTGTGCTTCTCTTACTAAAATGCAATGACTGCGTGCGTGCAGCTGCTAAGCTGTGGGAATGGGCAGCTTTGGTACATTTGCTCTAATTTTGAGGGACTGAATGTCACAGTCTGAGCCTGTTTTCAGTACTGCCTTGAGAAAGGGGGATAACAGTGACATTTCACCCCACCAAACTCGCTTCTTTCCTTGTCGTTTGTGGGAATGAGTCAGTAGCATGGGGAAATAAGACCGCGTACAAGGCTGCCTGCTGCACAGCTACTGCAGGACTGCAAGTTTTCAAGCCCTTAGCAACCAAATCCCTACCCCTGCCTGCTGTCTTCCTTATGAACAGTGCAGCTGCACACACAGCTCTGAACAAAACACAAAACACCATGTGTAATGGGCTACGTTTTCAAAGAAGGTGCACCCTGGTATTTGTAAAACATGCACTTATGAAATCAGATAATGACAGGGATAAAGAATAATGTCACAACATCAATTGCCTGTGGAATCATAAACATTTTGTGCAACCAGTTACACACCTATAGTCTGAGCCATCTCCTTAGATGTCGGAATTATCTATAATTTGATACTCGTATTTCCTTGTTTACAAAGTGAGCAAAATCAAATGTAGTTCCAAAATGTAATTAATCTTCCAGCATATAAAAAGTCAAAGAGGATGTTATTATTATGACCTTCTACAGTGTTCACCAGGCAGAAACACTGGAGTCCTATGCGTAAACAAACATCATTTATTTAGCAGCACAACTAAAATGGAAGAAAATTTATAGCATATTGTGCTGAATAGGTGATAAGTACAATTTGCAAGTGCATTGTCAAAACCACCGTCCATTGTTTCAGTGGGAAACTGGCACTAGCACTTGTGCCTTGGAAGAATATAGGCACACCCCCAAAATCCAGTTTATTTACATGTTCTTTAATCAGTGGAGCTTAGAGACCTGGATGTACTTGAGGACCAGTGAAACACATTGGAAGGCATTGCCTGTAGGTGAGAAGCTGGTGTCACAGGCGGAGAGAAGGATGCAAAGCCGAGGGGACAAGGCAATGGCAGAGCTCTGTAACACAGAGGTGAAATGAGAAGTAGGGGAGAAGGGCAAAAAAGATAAGGCAGAAAGGCGCACTTCCAAAACACTGGGAACCACTATAGTACAGGCTCATGGATATGGGCATGTCTGGTTTGATTTAGGCACACTCTGCCAGCCGGTTGTGTCCATAGGCTGTGCTTTGCCAGATTGAACTTTGACCTGTCTTTGCAAACTGGAATGGCAGACCACGAGAGACTCATGACTATTCAATGCATAAGACATAATCCTACTTGCAGAACAAGTGTGCTTGTGCTGCCTGCTCTGGGAAAAGATACTTAATCATTCCAGTCAACAACATGGTAGTTTTGTACAGTCCCTCATATTAAAAATGGGGGCTCAAACTTGGACTTGCCAATAAATGATTTCTGGGTTTGAAATGAGATCTATAATGTTCAGTGATGAAAACACTGGCAGCATTGATAAACTTTCCCTATAGGACAGTCTCAGATGAGGCCAAGTGGTCCAGAATTGGTTCCATGACAAACCACTGGGGAAGGAGGAGGGGGGTGCAGGAAGGGGAATAAAACTCTGCTTGCCATAGTGTTAATTTCATCCTCTGGGCAAAAGAAGTCCTGGGAGAAAAAAACCCCACACAGATAATGATTGAAAATTATGGGAAATAAATCAGCTTTTTTTAATTAGCAGCTGTGCAGTGTAAATTCTGGAGCTTGCAGGGCTCCTTTGTGAGCTTCAAGTTCTGCTCTTGCAAAACTTGAGCATCAGAAAAACAAGCCAGTAGCATCAGAAAAAAACAAAATAGGTTTTATTTCACTTGATTTAACAAATCTAACTTCTCAGACTGAGGCTGGAAGTTTTCCTTTGGGCATTGGTTCTCAACAGGCAAATGAAAATCAAAGGCTTGGAACTCAGGAGAGTGCATACCTACTGTGAATGGTGAGATCATGTGTAAAATGTTTATAGCAAAGCTAATGCTATGCAAGAAGTATGTCAAGGAGGGGTTTATCCCATTGGGCTACAGCCTAGTCTAGATCTTTCGCAGTGATCTTCTAACTAAAAATCAAAAGCTTTACAATAAAAGGCAGAGAATCAGAGTGCCCCCAAGGGAGGCTTTGAAAGTTTGAGTCCTCAGAAGCTGCAGGCTGCAGTATCACTGTTGCTTGATTTCTGTCACTGTTTGCCAAGTTCATTATTCCTGATTATGCAGATAAATGTAAACCTGGCTGTGCATCCCTTTGCTCTTCTTCTAGGATTACTGGAATTGAGAGTCACCATATAAGAGTCAGCTGCTTTTCCTCACGTTTTCTTGGATGGCAGAGTTGAGCAATGTGTAGAAATGATGTGAAGGAAGTTTAGCTGCTCCATATAAAGGACGGATGTCATCTATTTCTGTCTGAAACATAAAGATATCAAGGTCCAAAATGTGGTTCTTCGAAGAATGTTGTTTGAAATCCAGTGCCACTTCCTCTCAAAGCAAGTAATAGTGACGTTTGACAAGTTCTATTTTAATTACAGAGTGAGCCTCAAGGCTGGAGTCTGAGTTTATCATTTCAGCCAGTTACAGCACTAGGCCAGTGGTTTTGTGGCAATGGTCAAGTGCAACATCCTGTTTAGGATCTTCAGTTGCTCCTTTTATTAAATTATCATTTGAAGTGAATTCTGTCATATTTTTTCTCTCATTAATAGAATACACCTGCAGTTGAGTATGAGAAAAAAATGGAGGAAATACGTTTCATGAGCTGAAATGTTTGTGGAAGGAGAAGGAATTTTTATTTCTACTTCAGTTGTCCCCATGCGTGGATAAGAACAGTTGAGTGAGAAGTAAGATATTAAAACATCATATTACTGAATTGAAATACAGCCTAATGTCAGTTCTACAAACAGTTTTTGTACTAAGACTGCCTTAGTTGGAATGGCATTGAAAATACTGGCCTAAACATTGTCACTGCTGGTGCCTGAAACTGGTGGTGTAACTATTAATGACGTTGCTGAAATGTCCTCATTACAAAATGCCAGGATGACTCTGCTTCAACTGTGAAGAAAAAAAAGAAATGACAATTGCAGGTTTGGTGCTGATTGTAACCTATAGTGTAACCTGAGCTAGAGCACAGCGAGGGCAGGAAGGAAGAGAGCTATCCAGAAACTCTGCTGTGACTCACTCTGCTTTGCTTACATGTTTGCATTTTTTAATAGCCTTCGTTTTTCACAGGAGAAGTATTATTATTTAGGATTACCTTGAGCTGATTTTAAGATATACACAAACATCCCTTATCCTAAAAAAACCCAGAGGAGCCGAACACCAAAATAAACAACAAAACCCCCTATCCAAACCAGTCAATTTGGTAAATGCTACTTTCTAGTATGTTAAAACAAATGGTGATTTTGAACTTTCACTTGGGCTTACCCACTCGTTTCCTGCTCTTGGCCATTGTGATTGTGGTATTCAGTTCTGCAGAACCATGAGCCATTTAGATTGACTGTGCAGGTGGACAATATCTGGCAGCCCAGGACTGCAGGCGGCCTTAGGGAGTACCTATAACAACTAAGACACTTGTTGTAGGTGGTCTAAATATGGCTGCATGTGTAAAGTAGGCATGGTGAGTCTTTGCTTAGTGAACAGTTCCAAGCAAGTTATTTGTTAAATGAAGGATTTTGCAGACTGTCTGCAAACGGATGAGAGATAAACTGGCCGTGCACATGACACATTCAGGCTTTGTGGTGACCAGGACTACAGTGTAAGATGCTGAGATGGATGTGTAGATTTGACTATTTCATACAATCTTTATCTGCACTGGGCATTTCCTCCATCTGTGTAGGTGTACCAGTGTAAATTTTGGTGGTTTCAAACAGGAAGAAGCTATGCTGGCATGAATGACAGCCTACAACAGGTTTGCCCTCACTGGTGTGGCTACACAGGTAGTGCGAGCAAACTGAGATGAGCAGTGCCCATGGCTAAGGCTCTAGAGGGGCAGGTAGAGGCACTTTTACTAAAACAGTAGCCTTGTCAGCACCCATGGGCACCTGCTCACAACAGCCCAGAGCACAGTGCAGGCACTGGCTTTGTTTACAGAAAATGGCCAGCATAATGTTATGATTCTCCTTGAGGCAAATCCAGCTGAAGAAGCCCCTGGTCCAAGCCCCTGTCAAGCTGAGGCTGCAGCACTCTGGCTGGTGCTGCCTGCTGCTCGCAGGCTACACTCGGCATCCAGCGTCTAATGGGGTTTGACTGTAATAAATAAATAAAGGACCCCTCCCAGCCAGATGGTTTTTGTAAAAGCAGTCCTTCTGCAGGGCTGATTTAGAGCACAGGCACACAGGGCGGAAAGCGTTAGAGAGGAGTGGTGAATGGGAGGAAGTGATTTGAAAGGGGTGGGGGCTGGATCCCCATCAGCCAGCTGTGACTCTGACACAGGGCCATTGCCTCACTTACTTACACAATCTGAAGCATTTTTTCCCTTGTTACTGACATTTTTTCTATCACTTGGTGGTTTTCTCCATTGACTTTAAGCATGCTTTCACCAGGCTATCAGCACAGCTTCTGGTGGCTGACTAGATACCATTAATCCTGTTAGACTTTCCTACTTGCAGTTTTCCAGATGCAGTTTAACATTCCACATTTTGAGAAGGCTGTGTTATATCAGTATTTGTCTTCTTTTCATGGTAGCATCACTAGGAAAGCATAATTCATTTGAATAGGACAATTGCAGTACCTGGTTCTATTTCTGCCTATGAAATACATCTTTACTGCTGGGCATGTTGTTTTCCCTGTTTGAATGAAGAATAAAGTCAACAGTATAAATGGGCTGGAGGTGAGCCAGGTTCCTTTTCTTAAAGGATTCCTTTACTTTCTCATTTATGGAAAAGAAGAACATGAAGATATGGAGATGGCAAGAGGAAAATGGAGTGGAAGTAGAGGAGCTGGAGTGCAGCAAGATGAATGAATGGAGGAGACAGAACAGGTGTCAAAACCACACTGAGCAGAGTTTAGGTGGGACAGAAATACAAAGCAACTCATGGGACAGACTGTGGTAGCATTCAGGAACACTGCCTGGTAAAATACAAAGATCATCAGCCAAGCATGTGTTTCAGCTTCCATAGCCCAGTGCCTTTTTGAATCTAATCTGCATACTTCGTTTTAATGAAGACTTAGCTACTGTGATTGTAAAGAAGAGCTTGAAGTCATAAACTGAGCAGAAATGCTGTAGCAATTTGCACCTAAATTTGCAGAGGAAATCTGAATTAGGATCCAGAAACGCACATCACCAGGAGCGGATGAAGGTCACCATGCAAGAAGGGTGCAGGCATTAGCACCATAAAGCACAGCCCTGTAACGTAGGTTGAAGAATGCTATAAAGAAGAGGGGTGAATTTGCACCTCTGTGCTGGCTGCAAAAGACTGAGGACACGCGGGATGCGGCGTGGCCGCTCGCCTGAGGTGAAACCCAGGCGCGACCCGGGTGGGAAATTGAGACGGGGCACCGAGGGGAAGGGGCAGGATGGAGCCAGGGACGGGCGGCGGATGCGGACTTAAAGACAGAGCAGGTGCTGGACCTCGTAGGGTTGTGTTCTCTGGGTGAGGCAGGTGGAGCCGGGAGATGCGGACTGCGACCGGGGACCAGAAGCGAACCGGACCGGGGGCGGAGCGCGGTGGGGCGGCACCTGCGTGCTGGGACCCGGCGGCGCCGAGCCCGGCCCCCTCGGCGGAGCCGCCAGACGGCGGCGGGCCGGGCCGAGGCGCTGCTGGAAAGCGCATCCCTCCCCGCTCCGCCCCGGCAGCCGCGGCCATGACCGACAACATCCCGCTGCAGCCGGTCCGGCAGAAGAAGCGGATGGACAGCAAGCACCGGAGCGGGTGAGCCGCTCCGAGGAGCGCTGACCGCGGGCCTGGGGCCTCGCTCCTCTTTATGGCCGCCGCCTGTGTTGCGGGGGACGGGCGGTGCGAACCCCGCTCCCTCCTGCCTCGGGGCGGCGGCGGGGGCCGCGCTCTCGGGGGTCTTTGCGGGATGCGCGGGGCTCAGCGGAGGGCGGGCGGGCGGGAGCCGTGTCTCCCTGCGCTGCGCGGCCGCCTCCGAGGCTGGGGAGAGGAGGAGGAGTGCGGGGGGGCAGGCAGGCGCTGACAGGTTGTTCCTGACGCCATTGCCGTGGCACGCCCGGGTGGAGGGCAGGATCCTGCTGGGCGTTGCTGCCGCCGGGGCTGGGCAGAGCGGGGCCAGCCATCGGGGCCGGTTGTCAGCCCCTTACATGGGGAAGAATCGGCCGCTGTCCTCATCGCCTGCTCCATCGGAGCCCTCCAGACAAAGCGGTGCCTGGGCAGCAGCCAGCGCGGCCGGGCCGGGCCGGCGGGGCAGGACAGCAAGCGCCGAGCGGGGAGTCGCAGGCGGCCCGGCTCGCCCCTGCACGCAGTCTGGTCCCGCATCCCCGCTGGTGTTGGAGCGAGCGCTCGGCCTTCGCTGCCTTGGACCAGAAATGGTAGATCTGTAACAAAGGTGTCTGTCGAACTGTAGCAGTTAAAGCAATACAGTATCCTTGGTGTGTGGTGTTGCTATATCCCGAGCGTGGGATGTGGTCCTGAAGAAGGTGGTTATGTGTATTTATATTGGTATTCTCGTGCAGGCAGTTAAATAAGAAAAAATTAAATGATTTCTTACTATTTTGTAGGAAATTGCACCTCTATGCAGGCAGGTTGGTTTGTACACAGTGGGGTGTACAGGGTTACCTGGCTGTCAGTTATTGCAGTGCTTCACTTGTCCCTGGGTAATTTGGTTTGGTTTTTAAAATGTGGTGATTGATATTAGTAAAATAAATCAAAATACCAAAGGGAAGCCTGACTGTTAGAGCAAGATGAGATTGATACTTGTTTATTATGTGTTTGTTTGATAGTTTCTGATTCCTCTAACTGAAATTGTTCTACATAATTTATTCATTATTAGAAATATTTCTTATTAACAGCATTGTTTCTTATACTTGATGTAGCAATATCCATGCTAGCTGATACAGAGTTGGGAGGTGTTTGTGGTGCACCAAGTAATTCCCCAGCGTCTCTGTCACATGCATCATTGGGCAAGTTCCACAAGGTGCAGCCATCATGGCGTTAAATTTAGTGATGTGATTGAAAGGGATCAGGAAGAGATGGAGGCCTGAGAAATTTCTCAAAGCGTTGTGAATGATTGCTTTTCTTAAAGTTCTCCCATCTCCACCAAGTACTTGGGTACTCTTGGGTACTACAAGTGGTTAGTAGTGTCTAACAGAAATTGCCCTCTTCTAACCTCAGCTATGCTTCATTGACTGGGGACCCTAGCTGATTAGCAGGCACAAAGATGATGTTTCCAGTGTTAGCAAGAAATTCTGGCAGGATGAAGTTGTGAAGGAAGATTGCCTAGGAATTTTCTCAGTGGCAGTCTGAATAATGTGGATTTGAGGTTTCCGTTTGGTTCAGTAACTCTGCGGATTGGACTTCATCATCTGTTTGGAATTTCTGTTTTACTGATAAGTAGCCAGCCTGTGGTGTGTTAGTTGATTGAAGCATAGTGTGGCTAGTAAAGCATTGAAGCCAAGTAAACCCAAACCAGTATGATAAACCAAAGAAGAAACTGACTAGCAAGTCAGTCAGGGTCCCTGGTGTCCCATCCAGGATGGTCTCCTGGGAATCCTAAGCCATAATCAAGACCTTATTTCTTCTGTTTATGCTGAGAAAAACCCAAACAGAAGCCTTCTAAGTTGCTTTCCTTGATACATATGAAAATCCAGGGATAAGCAAGCCTTGAAGGGCTTCACCTTAGCATAGCCCTGACTGCAATTTCTGCAGTGGGGGCAAGTTCTCAGACAGACTTTTTTTGTCAGTGTTGTCTTCTGGAGTGGCAAACAGATTTCTGTTCATGTTCAGAATGACTTCATAGAAATCTTCTTGTATGTTAACAAAAAAGTAAGAAATACCTGATTCTCACATAGGGCAGGTGTCCAAGCAGGGCTTTCGTTACAGCCTCAGCCTGTACTGTGCTTTGAAGAGAAGCCAGAGAGGAACTCACACAGTCTCGTTGCAGAGATGAATGATGGTACAGATAGCTGCAATCTATGTCAAAGAGAAACCATGTGCTTAATAAACCAGCGGGGGACATGGTTATCTGTTCCTGAGCATAACTTTAATGTGGATCTTCCTTGTTGCAATCAAAGGCTAAGCTCAGAATTCTGCAGCTGGGTGCCTTGAATTCAGCCATATCTTTCCAAATACTTTGCAGCACTCTGAAAACCACTATGAGGTATGTGCCAGTGAGGAGGGAAGGATAGCATTAACTGCAACAGGACTGCTTGTGGGATGGCATGTGAGTCTGAGCTTCCCAGGGGCTGAGCTCTGCCAGCGAGGGAGCTGCAAGCTCCTGAAGCACCTCAAGTGCTCTGTTTAGTGCATGACACAAGTTTTTCCCTAAATAGCTTATGTCTCAGTCCACAGTCCTGCGAGGCATTCTTTTTGAAACCAGCAAACTGCTGTGCTCATGCTGCCTCTGCGATGGAAAAAGGCCTTGATCCAGAAATGTGGGGGGAAGAATGGAGAATGAGACAGGGAAGGAGGAGCTTTACAGTAACAGTTTGGCCAGCCCCTTGTATGTGTGAGTGTATTCTGGGTCTATGTAAATGGCAAATGCCATTTCAAAGTCAACAGAGAGAGATGGTTGCTCCTGCGTGTGGGTGTGCCTCCGCACGTGTGGAGCTGGGCTGGTTTCCCACAGACAAGCTGGTTTGTACCACGGTTCTTGGTGGATGGGCAGGGGTGGGCTGCAGGAACAGCAGTGCTCACCCCAGGTCTGAAATGGGGATGTTGGGATCAAGTGGAGGTGCAGAATAAGGCTATGTGGTTGTGTATGGCTCTGGTTTTTAATGACTGGAAAATTCTTTATATGCATTTAAAATAATGAAATGTGAAAGGTTGGTTTGTGTATTGAAGGTGCCAAGAACTTAACAGCACAGCCTTTGAGAAACGTGGAAACAGCATTGGAGAAGAGTGCTTGTTGTAGGAGTGATAGAATCAGAGAGTGTTTAGGGTTGGAAAGGACCTTAAGATCGTCTAGTTCTGACCCCCCCTGAAATATGTAGATGAACTTTAGCACTAATTTGACAAATACTACTCCCTACTAGACCAATATGACACTTTTTTTTTTTACATTAGTTTTGCTTATGAGAGCATTTTTAATTTGCTCTTTCAAATACTTCTCCATCAAATGTGCTGCATTTATAAATAAAACCTGCTTCTTTGCAATTCCTGTTAATCTAGCATCTGACAGTCAGTCTGTCCCATTACTTTTCTTACATCATCACTAAGAATGTGTTTTTGTAAACAAATACAATCCCAAGTGAAATAGACAGTAGACCTCTTCAGCACCTCCTGTTCATTTAGATCCCTGTGCAGGTTTAAGGGCCATGTCACTTACAGGACTCAAAGCTTCGGATGCAGTTCACATTGAAAGAGATGCATTTGAGTGGTTGCGACTTTATCTTGGGATTTGTGAGTTGGGCTTTTTTATTATTTTTGCCATGTAATGATTTAAAATGGGAATAAGTGTTGTAAAGGCTTCTCCATATAAGCTGCTTTCATATAGCTTTCATGTTCTTTCTGTAGGACAGTAATTTTAAGAAGTTCATGGTATACAGTGACTTACTAGTTTACTGTACTTGAGGGGCTGTTGCAATATTGTTCTTCAGTGCTTCAGTTGCAAAACAGAGGAGAAATGTTTAGGAATGTGTATTCCTCCTAAACTTTTATGGAGAACTGCTGACATTTCGGTAACTTTGTGATTCCCATTCCTGAAAAGTGCATGCTAATTTTGTCAGCATCTCTAAGCAGCAATGTAAACGCTTAGCTGGTTTTTTTTACATGAGTTTTCTTTCCTTTTCAAGGATGTAGTCTTCTGATTCCTGATGGAAAGTATTATTCCTAATAACAGCAATAGTCCTCTTCTGCCAGAAACAGCCAACTTCAGCCAGTGATGCTGACTTTGCCCTGAGCAGAAAACTTTGGAGTAATGTGATGGCATGAGCAGCCCCTTCCCTCCTCACAGAATCATAGAATAGTTAAGGTTGGAAAGGACCTTAAGATCATCCAGTTCCAACCCCCCTGCCATGGGCAGGGACACCTCACACCAAACCATACCACCCAAGGCCTCATCCAACCTGGCCTTGAGCACCGCCAAGGATGGAGCATTCACAGCCTCCCTGGGCAACCCATTCCAGTGCCTCACCACCCTCTCAGTAAAGAACTTCTTCCTTAGATCCAATCTAAACTTCCCCTGTTTCAGTTTGAACCCGTTACCCCTTGTCCTGTCACTACAGTCCCTGATGAAGAGTCCATCCCCAGCATCCTTGTAGGCCCCCTTCAGATACTGGAAGGCTGCTATGAGGTCTCCACGCAGCCTTCTCATCCAGGTCTTTAAGCTTGATACCCAAATAGGGATGATATCCAAAGAAACAGTAGAATCACAGAACTATGCAATGCCTGTAAAATTCTTCTGGGAAGGAAGAAGTGAGTTAACTGGCAAAAGCTGATAGCCCCAGTCACAAAAGGACTTTTTATTTAATGAGCACCAGACTAATCTGAAAACACATTTGTGTACTTTCTGTATGCGCTCAGAGTTCTTTATTTCTGGTACCCAACTGAATGGATTTGTCAGAATGTTTGGGGTTTTTTTCGAGGTTAGGATTCCAGAGGAGAAAGGGAAAAGGAGGCTGTCTGAAATGTTCCTTGTTAGGTTCACCGCCCACCTTTCTGCCCCTTCTTTACATTTTGCTCTTGGTACAAGTTGTGTTTTGTCCTCTCAGCAGTGGGCACCCCAAGTCAGATATTTAGCGGCACAGCCCAGGACTTCATACCCTACGCATGGCTGATTCTCCCTGCAGTACAAGTCCTTGGCACCTTTGGGAGCTTTTCTTTGGCTCCTGTGAGCGCACAGCAGCCATGCAGTGCAGGTGAGCACTGGGCTTTCCCTGTGTCATACCATGTGTTGTGCCAACACAACCTGGTGCAGTAATAAAAGCGGCTGTAGAGACCAGTGTTTACTCACGTTGCAACGTCCGGACACATAAGGCAGAAAGGGTTCAGGTAGTGAAGCTGTGCTGTCTGAATGTGCCCCGGGTAGATCAATGAAACCTGCCATTAGTGGGAAAACAGGATCTGCCATTGCAGCCACTCCCATTTGTGTAAAGTGCTTTGTAAGGGTCACAGGTGTCATAGATAGGATTTTAAAGCAGAACTGAGGAGTTTAATAATGTATTCTTCCTTAATGAAGTTTAAAACATCATTGAAAAGTTTGAAAAAAAATAAAAATCATAAAAAATTATGGCAATTGAGTATCTTTGGGGTTGGTGATAACCATATGAATGAGCACGTGGTTCTGTGCTTGGGAAATGTCTGTGTTCTTACCAAAACCTCATTTTCTAGCTTGCTTCAATAAGCATGGGCAGAGATAACACTGTCGCTAGCCTAGGGTTTGGACCGTGGGCTTCTGTTCTGTGCCAACCCAGCAAAGCACAGGCAGCGTGCTGTGTGGTTTGTGGGACAAGAGGGAAAAACCAGGTCACAGGATAGGTAGGAGTTAAATGCCAGCACTGGGGTTGACTAGGTGCCATCATAAGATAAAACTCCCTGGGGTTCTTTGAATATACATAGGATAAACATCATCATTTACTGAGTTCCAGCCACTGGCACACAAGTTCCTTGCTAAGCACCGCAGGCTCTGGAGAAGGCTCCAGCAATGATGTAATGGGATTCCTGAGCACTGATAAACCTCCCCAGTTAGTGTTGCAGTTGCAACCCTTTAACTGTGACTCTGTTGTTGCTGGTTGTAGTATTGTGTTCATTGGTTGACTTTGGGTTTTTTTTAATGGATTCCTTTATGTTGCATAGAAACCTCCTGCTATGTGGGAGAGTTCTTAGTAGAAATGGTGCATATTCTTTATTAGAGCATTGATACTACAGACAATCACCTTCAAAAACTTGCTGAGCAGGAAGTTTTTCTTATGTTTGCCTAATTAAGCTTTCAGTTTGCTTTCCCTTTATTTCAGGAGGTTGCGAAAACTGTGACTCCAGCCAGGCAGGAATTTCACAGAACTGTTATTTTCTCACAGCAGATTCTCCCTTGTCCCTTCTTGCTTATACTTGCATCTGCATTATTTTTAGATCGATTCTCAAACCTTAGAGTAACACAGCAGTTGTAAATTAAAATCCTCACAGCAACAAGTATCTTTGGGAACACTGCAAGAGGTCGGGGCTTGGAACATGTGCTGAATTTGGGGTAATTTGACTTCTGTGCAATTACCTTCTACTTCCCTGCCTTTGTCGGTGCTGTCAGTATTGGGATCTGCCCTCTCATTTAGAACCACACAAGTGTAAGCAATTTTGCAGAGCTAGGCGTTAGCATTCACAGACTAGTGAATTCATAGTAATTAGGAAAATACTAAAAGCAGTATAATTGTATGTAAACAGATGGGCAGAGCACATTCTTCCTAAGGTAAAACATTCTGATTTTGAGGGGTTCATTTGCCATTTTCTTACACATTCATGAAGAAAAAGCACTGGTAAGTCATTGAGCTTATTAAAATGTCTAGAAATCTGCTTTAGAGATTTAGGCACTGGTTTGAAGATCTGAGCACATATTTGGAAAGTTCTTTGGAGTGTGATAGTGTATGTTACTTTGTGTAAGAAAAAAATACCTGCCAGCACAAGTAAAAATATATTAAATTGTAGTAGTGCCCTCTTTGAGCCTTATCCTATTGTAAATATTATGATATAGGTGGGTAGGTATTTCTGCTGTTGAGTACAATCCCTAGAAGAGGCCCAACCTAAAAAATAAACAAAGGTAACTGGTTTCAGATGTCTCATTACAAGGACTGCCTGACTCTTTCTGTAACTGGGAAGCATGTTGTGATGATGAAATGGGGTATGTGGACACCAAGTTTGCTCCCTTGGGCAAAGCCTCTTGTTTAGAGCCTTATCATAGAGGTCATTCTGAATTCACAGTCATTTAAACATGGACTCAAGGCTAATCTTGTGTGGTTTTCTCTATCATGGAAAAAAAGGAAAAAATAATTTTTTTTATAGAGCATATCTAATTTCAGTTGTGTTCCAAATACTACCATTTTCCCTATTTTCCATTAAAAATATTTGGGATGAAAGTGACTGCCTTAGGTCGTCATCTGCAAACACAGAAGAAAACTGGATTAAAATGTATCGAGCTACTAAAATATGCTTCTGTAGTAGAGTTTATAAATATGAGTGGTTTGCACTAACTTTACTGGATATCTCATGTTGGTAACTGCCTTTCAGATCTGGGTATTACACACAGCTGTGTGGGGAAGACAGATCCATGAGTTAGTTTTTCTTAACAAAAAAAGTTTTGATTTTTGACAGAAATCGATAGTTTCAGGGGCAAGTGTAAGTTTTTGGAGTGGGTTTCATTTAGGGTACTTATGCTTCTATTACTACTATTACTAATATTACTATAATACTAATACTACTATTACTATCCCATAATTATGGGAATAGTCAAAGATGGAAATCCCTTGCCTTAGAAATATTACAAGTGCAGAATAACAGGCAGTGTCTGTGTAGAGGTAAGCAGAGATGGCAGTAGCGGTGCTGCAGGTCTGTAGGATGTCAGATACTTCTTGAATATACTGAACAGTAAAGCATCTCCAGTTATTTTATTCCGGTAATTTGCTGTAGGTGTTCAGAGGTATCAGTGTTTTGAACTGTTCACATTACCCACTGTTTATTTCTGTCAGATTTTCCTGCATTCTCATCGTTTTCTCCTCTTCAGCACATGAACAGTTTGCAAGTCAAAGTTGACAACTGCAGGGGCTTTGGTAAAGCTGACCTCTGTGTGGCCAGTGATAAATGCATGTAGGTGAAAGAGGTAGGATGGTTATTGAAATTGGGGGATTTTATGTACTCTGGGTTTAGAATGGAGGGTTTAACTAGAGCTGGTAAGAGACTGTTCAGCACCATCCAAAACTTGTGATTTCATATTCCTTCAGTACCAATGTGTGGGTGCGATGTAGCGCTCTGCTGTCTTGTCAGCATTTCAGTCTCAAAGCTTCCTTGAGCAAGGAAACCTCTCCTGTGTTTGGGTGGCATCTCTATGCTTGTGGTTTAGGTTGGTTTTGAGTACAGGCTGGAGAAAATCCACTTTTTCAGGGTTTATCTGTCACTCTTCATGAAATACAATAATGTTGAAGTAATTTGATTATGCAAAAATCCCTTTATATCTAGTTTTAAAAGCTTATGAGAAATTATCTTACAAGTCAGCCTTGTGAAGTTAACGTCTGTGTCAGCTCATGGAGCACTGAATCACATGGTGACACCTTTACTTCTGGAAGCAAAGTTGATTTCTATTCCTCTCCTGTACAGAAGGAACTGACTTAACTAAAACCTCTTCTTTCTGTTTATTTGCATCCAGTGGGGCATGAAACATAAAACCTGGTCTCTTTGTAGGAAACCACCTTCTGTGTAGTGAGTTGTAAACTGTTTAACATGCTGCATGTATATTCAGTTAAGATGGTTACTTCAAGGGCCAAATGCCAAATCCATCCTTAAATAGTTACTGCTTTTGGTTAGCTCTGTATTTAATTGAACTCCTGTGGCCGAATGCTGTGATTGAAGAACAGATCTCAACAGTGGTTTCTGGAAAGATGCGTGTAAGAGCTCTGAAGCTTTTGGTTATCAATCTAGCTGACACTGGCTTTCCCAAATGTCAATGAAATTCAGTAGGTGTGTTTTTAAAGGAACAAGGGGGTTGGAAAGAGATTGGCTTTTGGTAAGAAGCAGTGACAAGAGAAAAATAACCCTTTTGGGCTTTGGAAGGGTACAGTGCTGCAATCTTGAGTAGAGAGGCTTTTTCAAGGTACAAGAGGGATTGTTGATAAGTCCTTGCATCTCCTGCAAAGTAACCATGCTCTGTTTGATTCATTGCCTCATGTCAGTATTTGTTACATTGAGCAGTACACAGTTGTATTCACTAAATCTTGTGTGAGAGCTGAGTTTTTGCTAGCTGTATCAGCCGGGTTGAAGGCCCCATGAGGTCCCCTGAGCTGGTGGCAGGCAGTCTGTGGAAAGTCTGGTTCTCAGGTGTTACCATTACTTAACGAATTGAATGTTAATCCTTCATGTTCTTCTACAGAATGTTTCCCGTCACCTCATCCTAGTGTCTTTTGGTGGAGAAAAACAACCTCTAGCCTGAAGTTTGTAGGCCATGCAGTGGTTCCCAAAGCAGGGGATACAGTTTAGTTAAGTATGACACCCAGCTGTGTGCCAGAAGAGAGTTTTAACTTGGATATTTTCAAATACAGGCACCACATGCTATTGCTGGGATTTATTTATTGACTCTGGTTGTCTCCTTCACTGGGGACAGGTGGAGGCACTGAGTGTGCTGGGGCTGCAGAAAGGACCTTTGGTGTGAGGTGTCGTGTGCTGGTGGTTTGAACAGGCGCTCACAGCTAGCTTAGCTCACATCTCATATCTTAGATGCTAAATATCTCCCCAGAGAGAAGAGAAAATCCTTCAGTGACCATATCAGTTTTGGTGAACTTGGTTTGGCTTTCCTGAATGCACGTGTAACTTTTAGGAAAGGCCAGAAATGATGCTAAATAAATGGCTTTAATGTAAGACTGAGCTGAAAAAGTAAATGATCAGTATACCAATGTGTTCCTATTCTATTTTGAAGGGGTTTTTGGGAAACTGGCATTACAAGATATAAAAGGTGATTGTTGAACTGAATAATTGTGTCATGGCAATATTTAAGAGCAGGAACAAAGATACTGGTGACAAAGTAGACAAAAACACGGGAAGAAAGAGAGCAGGGGTTATACTGGACTAGTCTGGTTGAAAATAGGATGAACTTATATTCCTGTGTCCACTTCTCTGGTAGCCTGGGTTTGTGGCACTGGGTCCAGGCATTGGTTGGGGCTGCCTGAACTCTGTGGTGGTGCTGCAGCAGGACGGTCATCTCAAGAGCTGAAAATATAAATGACTACAGCTAAACTAAGAAACCAAGACTGTGTGGCTGGATCTGCATGTCCTTGATCAATGAGAATGTGTTATTCATTAGTAGATAACACAAAATTTGCTATTAACATAAATGCCGCTAATGACTGTAATACTGTGTAAAAATAAAATCTGTAATCATTTTGCATCCATTTTCAGATTCCTTGTAAGGTTTAATTTTTAGAGGATTATACATTATTATTCCTTGGCAAGACTGTTTTAAAGTGCAAATATTCAAATATTAAACTCTTCTGCTAAAAAGGTGTAAATTTCTATGAAGCAGGGGTTGCAGGGAAGAAGCATCTCTGTCTCCATCTCATGTTTTCTTTAAGACATATGAGATCATTTTACAAGTATACGTTCCTGTTTAAGTTCAGTTTGTAAATGGAAAGCCCCCTTTTGTTTGAGGGCGTTTCAACAAGGAAACAGAAGACTAGAAAGCACTTCAACTCCTTTTTTAATGGGAGCTTTCCAGCATAAAGCCTGCAATCCAGGATCAGTGCAAGGGGGGGGGGACCTTTCTGCCTGTACCCCATACTCCTTGCCTCCTGGAGCTCTTTTATTCGCAGGAGGTAGAAGCTCTCCCAGCAGTCGGCAGTGACTTGGTCCATGCTTCTCCATACCTTGGTTTCTTGAAAGCAAAGATGTAGTAATGGCTCCAACCCCATATGAGGTGTTTGCTTGCAGCTCAGTAGGCTGCAAGGCAGGTCTCCAGTGGCTGTATTTGGTAGAAAGTCAAGCTCTAGTCTCACCAGAAGTGGTGAGTGACAAAGAGAAGTGATGCTCAGCTGTTCTGCTGGCTGGTGGCAAGGGTCTGGGGGGGTGTGTGTATCAGAGAATTATGTTAAAAAGTAACTCATTAATTAATGTTCCTTCTATAGGTGTTGTCAGTGCTTAAGATGCTGTGGAAGGAGAGACCCGAGGCCTCGTACAGTTTGGCTTGGCCATCCAGAGAAGAGAGACCAGAGATACCCTCGCAATGTTATCAACAATCAAAAGTACAACTTCTTTACATTTCTCCCTGGGGTAAGTGTGAGGAAAGCTGTTTTTCCTTATCCCACTCCAAAGCTTTCCCTAATTTCAGTGGTTTTACAGTAGACAGATGCAGAACCTGGAGCTGTTTTGGGTTGTGCTTGGTGGGCCTCCTGCAAAGGCTGCCTTAGGGCAGCAGCAAACCAGACATGGATCTGTCCTGGACTGCTTTAAGACTGCCCTAAGTTAGTTAGACACTAAAGTAGCGTGCAAAAATGTTTTTGATTGTTAGTTTAATATTCATAACTTTTGAGCTTCATTACTCTCTTCCCTTTTTTATTCTTAGGTGTTGTTCAACCAGTTCAAATACTTCTTCAACCTTTATTTCTTGCTTTTGGCCTGCTCTCAATTTGTCGTTGAAATGAGGCTTGGTGCACTTTACACATACTGGGTTCCTCTGGTAGGTCATTTATGGCTTATTTACTCAAGAAAGTTTGTGTTTGACACAATTCTTGTGTTGCCCTTTCTGTAGGGTGTAAGTTTGCACCATAACTAATTTTGTTAGCTTACTTCTTCAGGCTTACACTGTGTATGTTGTATTGTAGGTGCCTGTTTTGGACTTAAGCTTTATTTTGTAGAGGTTTGACAGGGATGTGAGAGGACTCTGCCCCCAACTTGCTCATTTGTGAGATGTTAATGGGCACAGAGCTCTCATCACTGGGTGCAGTGGCTGCAAGGCCAGCAGGGCTTTGTGAATAACATGAGAAAACAAATGGAGACTGGAGCAAATATCTTTCCCTGGCAATGTGTGTGTTGTTCACAGCTGCATCTGAACCAAGGATGTGCTCATGGTGGGTCTGTATGGGGCATTGCACCCTCCTTGGGTGATCCATGCTTATGGGAGCCCGGACCAGCCTGGCAACAGCAGCAAAGGACCGAAGGGCACCTTTCAAAAGTGACCGTAATGAATGGCCATATGTGCCACGATGGCAAATTATGCTCCCCTGTCAAACAGTTTGACCTGCGGCCATGGGATAGGTCAACAGACTGCTTCATAGTTTAACTACATTGTAAAAAACAAATGAAACAACTGAGAAGCCCACCACCACAAACCTCCCACGTATAAAAATCAATATACGGAGATGTCTTTACATTGGCTCAAGGTGCAGATACTCTTTCCTTCCTGAAAACTACTTGCCCTTTTCTTTTGATAGCCATGTGTTTCACCTGTAATGAAAGGAAATCAGTAATAATTAGTTTTGAAGCAGAAACTCCAGTGCAGAAAGGGGAATAGTTGCATAGAATGGGCTTCTTAAATCTGCAAAATGCACTGTGTGAGCCAGTTAAACTGCTTAAATGCTTAATATATGTACTTATATTTTTTATTTTATCACAGTAAAACTATTATTTCTTTTTCTATGTGAAAAGCTGCTCTGCTGCACTTCAGCTCATAGTACTGTAGAATAATTTTGGTTCAGAGGGACCTCTGTTCCAACTGTCTGCTCAAAGTGGGGCTGTCTTTAAACTTAGTTTGGTTTAACTCATCTGAGTTTGAAAATCTCCCAGGACAGGCATCCTTTTTACTTTAAAGAAATGACATAAACCCAACTGAAATCTGATCTAAATAAAAGGCACAGGGCTCTTCCAAGACATTACTTATGCACTGATTTGAGAAATGGTGGTGGTAAAAATTTGTGGCTCTATTGAGACAACTCAGGAGTGGCAAAGCAAACTTATTTTCCTGCCTTTTATACTTTCAGAACAGTGAAATTCCTGCTAAAATTCAGAAAGAAGCAAAGGGGAAAGCTTTAGGATATTGCTGCTAAAATTCTGGTTGTGTTAAAGGCTGGATTGCACTGAATTCTCCCTCAAATGTGTGTCGTGCTGCATTTGCTGTATGACTATTGGTAGTTTCATAAGATCCTGTCCTGTAAATAAAGTATACATGCACACAGTGGATCTCTGGGTTTTCTATAGGCAGTTGAGACTTGTCTTTGCCAGGTGAGCAATTAGAATGTGGCATATGAGCTGCCAGAAAGCAGGAGAAGAAAGGTCTTTGTTCATTACTGGCTGCTAATGTGAGTGTTGGGGATGGAATGATATATGAGATGGCACAGTGAGTCAGCACATGTGGGAATATTTTGGGGTGATTATTTGAAGACTCTTCAAACAGCTGAAACATGAGTTGAAAATAACTGATGCTTTTGGGTTTTATTTTGGAAAGCAGATAGGAACTTCTAGCTAAAGGCACAAATGCCACTTGTAAATTGAAATGCCCATTCTTTTCTTGATCTGTTGATTGTGGGTAAGATATCTTCCACAGTTGTGCAAAACAGATGGTTGTGGTCCTGAATGTTGGGGGGTGAAATGCTTCTCTGAAAATGCTGCATTAATGGCTTATTACTTTCAATGTTTGTAAATAGAGGATTGAATACAGGCATTTTTTAAGAAAATGATTGCCCATCCTTGGGTTTCTTCTTGTGTCTTCATTTTTAAATAGTGCAGAAGACTACTACATTGCATTTAAATACTGATACTAATTAATCTAGATCATACCACTAGAATTAGGGACTCTTTGGGTTTATTATAGGGTTGTGAGAGCTGGCAGGTGAAGTGTACCTCAGTGTTTTAATAATAAAGGAAACTGCTCTCCTTCCGTCTTAGTAGTTCTTAGGTCATTCATCAGCATTTTTCTCTGTTTAAAATATTTGAGCATTTGGATCGTTATTTAGTGTTAGCAATGCTCCACAGCAAGGCCCAGCCTAAGAGCTCATTCACACAGTTTTTGGAGGCGTGTGCGTAGCTGTTCTTTCTAAAAATGAAGTTACTTAAAGCTGGAAATTACAACCCACTGGCAAAGTCTCCTGTTTGGATAGGTGGGTATTTACAGGTATTTTCATGTGGTTTTCATGTAACCCCCAGTTTCTAACATCACGCTGCCCCCTTCTTAAAGTAAAGAAGTTTCTTATTAACAGTCAGTACATGGTTGCAATTTTCAAGCATACAGGTTGTAAAAAGTTCATTTTTCTTCTGCAATGAATGAAGAGTGTTTTAACCGTTCAGTGAGCCTGAGCTGAATAGTGCCTAATGAAAAATTGGCTTTGTAGTACTAGCCCCATGAAGAATTGTGCATTCATTTAGTTACTTTTTTATATATAGTGAAGGATGTGACATGGGCATTTTGCTCGTGACAGGAGGAATGAAATGACTTCTCACATCCACAGAAAAGTAGGACTGAAACCCTAATTAGGCAAATGTGTAATTAGACTATGAGTAGTTCACATTAATATATTTAGGGTGCTTATTTGTGTAGGTTGAGTGTATGTACACACACACATGAATACACATGCATTATATCTGTATTTATAAAAAAGTGTGCCTCTAGGTTCCTATATAAAGAAATCTCCCAGGTTTGGTGAGCTAACTTGGATGGCTCTGTGGTGGATTGAGGTTTTAGGGATCCTGTGTTACACTGCACTTTTGTGTAACCTCTCTCCGTCTTGGTTACTCACCTGTGAAGTGCGGTGGGTGTTATTTACACTCTTAAGATAAACTTTACAAAGATTTTTTTGAGGAGGTACTGACAGAGCATCGTGGTAATGCTGAGAAACAACCGCAGGGTTTTTTAAACAACAGGTCTGTTGTTAGTTTGTTATTGGGAGATCCACTCAGCAGCACATAACATCACTATAATGATTTAGTGAGAGAAGATAGAATAAGGAAATGCAGATTGCTGGCATTGGTACTGATAAATACTGCTCTTATTAGAGGCAGATGTGATTTCTTTTCCTGACCTTTTCATGCATTCTGTTCCCCTCTCCGTGCTCCTTTTAGGGCTTTGTGCTTGCTGTTACCGTCATCCGAGAGGCCGCGGAGGAGATCAGATGTTACATGCGCGACAAGGAAGTGAACTCGCAGATCTACAGCAAGCTCACAGCGAGAGGTCGGCTCGGCGGCTCCAGCGTGCCCGCTGCATCCCGGCGCGGCCGCGGCAGCACCGGGGGTTGCAACTCAATCAAATGCTGCTGACAGTTGGAGAAGCAGAGTTCAAGGAATGGGGAGGGGGTTATGGGCTCGCAGGCACGTGGCTTTGCGGCCACGCTGCTGCTCCTGCACCGTCGGGGGGCCGGGTGGCTTCTCATGGATGGCTCTTTGCCAGGGTGTGGTGGATGCTGAGCTTTGCTGAGGGTTTCCTAGGGAGATGAGCAGCTAATGTGAGGCGGGTGTGCGTTAATTGCTTCAAATAACTGGAGAGCATCATCCTGGCAGCTTCAAGGCATGAAGAGAGGACAGCCCCATGCATTTACATGCGCAGATACTGCGCTGTGGGCTGGGAGGTCACTGCAGCTAGCACCAGGCAGGGGTGAACTTCCAAGCTGTTGATGGGATAGTTCTAAACCCTGCTTTCTCCTAACTCTAGTGTAGGCCAAAACATCATCCCAGTTATTGTCCCTTCTTGGTGATTGGAACCACCAAAGAAAATGAAACTGGATCTGAATTGCTCTAGGTTGTGGAGGTGGATGTTTCCAGAAGGGAAATGTGTTTTCCTTCCTGCAAAGCTGTGACGTGAGAGAAGCACTCTGTATAGTTGCATAGATGAAGGGAGGGATAGGCAAATAAAGCAATCAGCATAGTAGGAAGAAAACAAGAATGGAGCTATAGTAGATGTGATACGATGTTTGGGTTCTGCTTGTTTGTTTTCTTCTGGTTTTGGTAAGTGTATCTGTCTTCCCCAGTGTGTGTTTTTTCTTGCTCGCCCTGTTGGTAAAAGGTACCAATTCATAATCTTTAATGGAAACAACAAATGTGTGCTTAAAAAAGGGAGGAGGATCCACACAGGCAGATAATTTCCAAAAGCAGTTTACTAGAAGAATTAAACTATGTCTGTGAAACTGTCAGGCGATGGTCATGCGGAGGGAGATCCAAGTAATGAGGGTGAAGGTAGCCTGTGTTCTAGTGTCTTAAGACTGGGGACCCTTTGAGCACAGGTACCGCAAGTCATAATTAAGTACTCTGTGTACTGAAGGAGCTTGTGAGTGCATGTGTTAAAGTGAATCGCTTGATGTAGGGACATGTTCCATCGCTTATTGAACGTGCAGTACCTGTTGAGTTTCATAGTTTTTTTCTGTGTTGAACCAGACAGGGACTTACATCATGCAAGTCCTTTGCTAAAAGAGACTGTGTGATATGTTACCACATCTTTCATGCTTCTGTTAGCAGCAGTTGGTGTAGTTCCTCAATATTAGTGAGTTCCTCAATATTGCCCCTTCTTCAAACTGTGAGGAATTCGAGACTTCACTTGTGAGTGAGCCCAGGCTGCACCTCAGCTGTGTCTGATCCCTGGCTCTGGCCATTGTTTATAGCTTTGCCGTACCTAACAAAGACATTTAAATTCTCATTTGAAAAATAGAATGCTGCCTTGCTATGGAGTTATTCCTAATACCATGACAATGATGGTGAGGCCAGGGCTTTGTCTTTAACAAGGGAATGAACTGAAGTTGAGCAACTTCTTTTTTCATTTCCAGTTTCTTTGTTACGAAAGTTTATAGCCCTGAATTAAGATGCAGTGAACTGGGTGTAGTAAAAATATGCTGCTTTCAACACTTACACTTTTAGGAATAAGGCTGCTTTTAAAACATAATTGCTTAAGGCTGTATGTATTTCACATGCTGGGAATTATGAGGCAACTCCAAACTAGGGAGTTTGAGTTTCTGAATATTAAATCCCCTTTTAATAACGTGTTCTTACGACAACACTTAAAATGCTTGGCAACCAACAAAAGCTTCATCCGAGAGGAGTGTACTAGATCTATTTAAAGATATAAAAGAGTTGCCTTCTGGATTCTATTCAATGATCTATAAGGGGCCTGACCTCTCCTTTAGTTCTTTTCATATTGCTATTACGTTTCCCATGAATGATTTCCCTGCCCCCAGTCCTTTAACTTTTCTAATTTTCTGAAAGAAACCAAGGAGGATTGGCAGCTGGGCACTAGCCGAAAATCTTAAGCCACTTTATTTAATATGAATTTGGTGCAGAAACAGGAGCGAGACTCCCCAGCAGTATAGTTTTGATTAGGAAAACCACAGAAAATTATTTGTGATTCATTGTCTTGAGGTTTGGGGAGAAAAGTAATTTTGTGCCTTTCTCTGAACCTCAGTATTCAAACTTTTCAGGAGACTTGAGCATCTGCTTTTCCACTGATTAAAACCTAGAAGCAGGGAAGTACCTTGTGCGGCCACCACGGCTGGGGGATGGAAGAGTGTTGGCTTTGGTTCATCGTACCTATTAATACAGTTAGGGAAAGTAGGCAAGCTTTGAAGGAAGCCCTTCATCAGGTCAGAAGCAAAAGCAGCAAATATCAGAATGAGTTGAGAACAGCTCATCGTAACCATTAGTTTTCAGTGTGACTGATAAAACTCCAGGTTTTGCCTTGGACTTTTACAGGCTTTTTTCTTTGTTTGTTAAATAGCACAGTTCATGCTTCAGGATATTGGCATAGCCTTGTACTGAGCAGGGGCAGAAGGCTACAGATGCACAAAATCCATCTGAAGTGTTGCTATATGTATTTTTTTCAAACTTCACAATAGTTTCACCTCTAAAGCCAGTGCTTTGGGAGGGGGAGATTAGGTGAGGCTTGACACTGAGCACTGGTGTCTTGAAGATTGGCTATAATGGATCTAATGGAGCACTTTCTCCAAGCTATTTTTTCTTTCTCCTGAGTATTTGCACTAAGCTGCAGTTAAGGTGAATGGAGAATAGCTTCTCCCATCTCTAACCCTGGCCTCCCAGTGCAGCCTCACAGATGTAAATACATACTTAGGTCTGAATGAAGTCAGGCAGACTTAAGCACTTGCTTATATGCAGTTTTGAATAGGGATAGAAGTAAGCAGAGATTTAAGTGCTTTCCCAAACCGGGATCCTCTTGTCCCCTTTGTGTGCAATTCCTTGCCCTGAGCAGAGGCAGGGCTGGAGTGGCTGGGTACAGCTCCTGCCTCCAATCAGGAGCACGACAGCTCCAGCACTCCCTCCAACCTGGTCCCCACCTCTGGTGGGTAGTTTGGATTTGCAGTTTTGCTCCTGTGCATGAAACTTTTTTCATGCACTCTTCTGGTTAAGCTTTTTAAGATTCACTAAGCTGCTTGCTTTGTAGAGAAAAAGGAAGAATCCTCTTTGGGTCACATCTTCTCATACAGTTGCTAAATTCTGGGGACTATTCTTTTTGGAAGGTAGCATGAGGCTGAGTAGACACGGTTGTATTTTTTGTGTTCCTTTATTTCATGTAACATCAAAAAGCCTCCACCCTGAGCCTCTTTTTCTAGCGATATGATCCTTTGATGTTCCAAAATGATGAAACCAGCAGACTTCTGGAAGGCATTTTTTTAAAATGGAAAGTTCTCCATTTACAGGACAGTTGTTTGGATTGTAATAAAAAATAATCAGATTTCAATCCCCTATTCATAAACCCACAAGCCTCCTTGTGTGCAGAAGTCTGTGTGCTGACTTTCTGCTTGATAGAAAGCTAGAACCGTGCTTGCAAATTCCTGGTTTGTTTTTCTTCTCTCGCAGCCCCCCCTCCCCGGGTAACACTGCATAATAGAAAGGAACTCCACAGAAAGAAGTGGGAAGAGGCCTCCTACTGAGGGGTGCTACTTAAGATACAGATCATTGGCATTTACCAGCCATATAAAAACAATATTTTCCCAAACCCTCTGAGTCCTGCTCTACAGTTTATACAGCATAAGGCTGCAAAAGCCAGAAGTTTGGTGCAGCACGTCCAAACAACCTTTTTTGTTCTTAGAGATGCTTTTAATTTGTTTTAACAAACCTCTGGCTTCATCTTTAATTCCAGTTAGTGTTTTGATCTGTACCTTAGTGAAGCTCTGCAGAGCTCTTGTGAAATCTTAAGTGTTCACATGGTGGAAAAAGGCATTTCTTCTAGCTGTATTTAAATAATCTGCTTTATGGTACGTCCATCACACTGCAGATTTTGTAATCATTTCAAAGGCTTAAGTTGGAACAAACTGTTTGCGTTCTGTTATGTTTACTTTTTTTGTTTTCACTGTCAGGATACAGGAAAGAATGAAGCAAATACCAGTCCCATTTGAAGAACAGAGGGTTTTTTCCAAATAAGAGATCAAGACTAGTTGCCTTTTAAAACTGTTTCAATTACCAACTTGTATTCTGATTAACTTCAGAAAATATAAACTGGAAGCATCGTAAGTGCTAAATAAACCTGTGTGTATTTAGAGGAAGCTCTTTAGGTGCATTTATAAAAGCAGTAATTTATTACTCCAAAAATACTTAATTAGCAGAGCAGCAGTGGGAAATGAAGCAGTTGTGTTATTAGCTAATTTCTTAAACGTGCATGGGAACATCTAATGTTTAGGAGGGAGTTTCTCCCCAGAAAGAACAAGGAATTACAGAATTCCCAAGATCAAAATAAAACTAATTCGAGTAAGTTGCTTTATGGGAGTCCTGAGTCAAAGGAAACATCTGGTCCCGCGCCTTCTTAGCAGGACCTGTGGTACACACTGCAGAGATGTCATCCATGAGAGGCCAGGAGTATGGCTGGAAAAGCAAAATTAGCTTTGCTACCCAAATAGGGCATCTCATTTATGCAGGAGTTATAAAAATGTGCATTGGTTAGAAAGGTCCTCTCTTTCTTTTGCCTTAAAACAGCTGAGGTTGGGAGGGTTATTGAGCAAGACAAATCTGCTCCAGCTGCTTTGATTTTTCTCAAATTGGAAATATTTAAAAGCAGATGATAATTGCTTTAGGAATAATGATCCAAAAAGCCTTTTATGTGTGTAATGATAGGAAATCATCATGTTGTAGCTTTGCCCAGGTGTTAGTTTTTCTTTTCCAGCATTAATTTACATCATTAAGGAAAGTACTACAAAAATAAGTTTCTATTCCTGAACCCTGCAGATAGTGCTTCCTATACTGACAGTCACCAAATAAATCCTTTCTCTTTAAGAGAAATACATAAAACATGGTTAAACAAATCCACCTCTCCTTCCAAGAGCTTTTTTGCACAGTGGTTTAGGAATTGCTGTTCCTGTGTGGGGAGAGCACATGGGGGCTTTTTCCCTTCTTTGCACAGGAGAATATTCAAAAGCACTTTTTGTTGTTTTGTGAATAACCGTATTAAAAGGGGAGGAAGAGATGTTATCTGTCAGACCCTTTTAGTGTCATAGTACCTAACTTTGTGTAGCCCATACAGAAGACTGCCAGGGATGCTTTTTTTGATCCTCTTGGAGTGCGGCTTTTCTTTTCAAGCCTCTGCGTAATGGACTCTTAATCCCCGGTATGCTTCCTGCCCCGGCAGAGATGTCTTTAGCCCAGCATTCATTTTGTTTACCTTTTTTTCCTAACTAAAAATCTCACAAGGCAAAACCTAGAATCCATGGAAGACCTATGAGATATTTGTGAAATGGGCCATGACTGCTTATAATTTGTAGGAATAATTACAGCATGTAAGGAAGTCTGCATTTATTAGCAGCAGTGATGAAGCATGTTGTTAAGCACACAGTGTGTCACCAAAGCAGCAGGCTGCTGGGAGCCCAGAATGGCTTTCATTGTTAATTTGGAGCAGAAACACTGAAGCATATCCTGAGAAGGATGCTAATGAAGGGACTGCCAGTAGTAAAATCCTAGTGACCTTTGTGCTTTGTGCTAATTTCTATTCCCCCTCCCTTCCCCCTTCTCCTTTCCCCCTGAGCTGCTATCTGGCCAGTTAGCCCATGAATTTCGAGGTACAGTAAGGGTGTTGTCCATGCCGGGGTGAGCTCCATGTGCCTCCCCCACTTCCACTCAAATCGCAGCAGATTAAAGAGGCTTTTGTTGAAATATAACAGGCAGACACATAGAGGCAGGGTTCAAATTAACTGATTATAAATCACTAGTTACTCTGAGAAGCCAAATCTCGAGCTGGCTAATGATTTGCAATTACCAGCCAATTGTTAAATTAATCCCCTGTTTTAAAGCAACTGGGACATGTTTGACGGCTGCAAAGAAATAAATATTTACGTGTTTTCTGTAGGACCTGTGCTCTCCAGGGCTTGTTCAGGCTGTGTCCATTGAGAGGCGATGGAGAGGTGGTAGGGCTGAGCCAGATACAAGAGCTGTGGTGCGGAAGGAAATGAGCCTGTTCTCTAAGATGGGCCCGTTGTATCTTATGGCTTCTGGGTCTTGGCTTGAGTGTTGAGCTTTAAATTTTCAGCTACTTAAGGAAAAGAAGTTGGGAGTTGATGCTTCCCTACTGTAATTTTCCTATGGTTGCTCTATTTTCTGCCTGGCACTGAAAGTGGTTTTGAATTCTTGGGTTAAGCAGTACAACATGAGGGCTTGTTTCAGAGCGGTTGGCAGAGGGTGACCGGGGGTTCCTGCAGCCAGGGGTGAGATCTGGAGCTCATAGATGAGAGCTTTCAGCCCTTTTCACAGATTGAGACCCAGTGCTTTACCCAGTGGGAGCTATGGGCTTGGTGAGTCTTTACAGGGCAGTGTTGCTTAATTCTTGTAATAGAAACATTACCCATTTTCTCCAGAATAATGAGGTGGAAGGAAGGGAGGTAAGGAGCACTGCACAACACCCACAAACCCTGTCCTACTGCTGCTCTAATGCACTGATACTTTTCCTTTGCAGGTACTGTGAAGGTGAAGAGCTCTAATATACAAGTAGGAGACCTCATCATTGTTGAAAAGGTTAGCCTTTATGTGTATTGTTTCTGTGTGAAGTACTTTTTTGCAAGACCATAGAAAATGAGACGTTTTGAAGTCATATTTGTTTTATATAGGCTTAGAACGTCAAGTAATGAGCACTTGTTAAAATATTTCATAACTTTCCAGGGTTTCTGCTCCCCCACCAATACAGCCTTGTCATCTTTACAAATGAGTACAAACCTGTAGATATGCACCAATAACCTAATTTTCCCACTTACACTGTATCAAGACAAAAAGCCTCCCTGGTTCTATCTCTGATTGTGGGACACAGGTTAAACACTTGATACCAATGCAAGGTCCAGATTTTGCTTTGGGTGTAAACAACATAAGTATTGGGAGATACAGTGGCTTGTACAGGTATATTTCCTCCTTTCTGCAAGTTTGTGTGGGGTTTTTTAGCCACTGATTTTTGTTTTCACACTCTGTGCAAGCAGCTATGACCTCGAAAACCATCAATGTGAAAATATTCAGTACAAAGAAGAGGAGAATAGTAGCTGTAGATTTGAGATACATGCTTTCTTCTAGCATGGGACTTCTTGAAAGGAAACCAGCATTAGTTTAAAATGCCTTCATACTTCTAGAATTACTCACTAGTCCTTTTGTAAACCTAGTAGCTGATTGGTCTGGTCAGTGGGAGCTGGCACCAGTTATTATTCTGTATTTGGAATTCTGCAGGGAAGTGATTTTAGGGTTCGAAACAAAATGAATACCAAGCTTCAGTTTGACAAAGAAATCCTCTTTCTCTTCCATATCCCCTTTGCTTGTCACAGTGGGGCTGTGGAAGGCAGCTGCACACGCGTGGAGGGCTGTGTACACAATAATGGCTTTTCTTCTCCTAACAGAACCAGCGAGTCCCTGCTGACATGATCTTCCTGAGGACATCAGAGAAGAATGGTAAACATCTGGAACCAATTGTCAAAATAGCCATTAACCTTTCACTGGTTGTTTAGAGAAAATTATCTTCTGGAAACGTGAAAGAAATAGATAATAGTAAAATTTTAGAGAGACACCGAATTCAAGTGGTTTTATGGGCCACCGCTTGTCAACAAGCACAAACTCTGGTTTTGTTTGCTTGTCAAAGAATGTAGGCGGTTCAATGCAGGGTAAATGAATCTGTTGCATAACAGTTTGTATTTTAGATGTAAATAATTTTTGCTTGCCCTTCAGGTTTGTTTTGTTAATTGTGGGGTAAGGAAATGTTTGATCAGAAGGACTGGAAAACACAAAGACTAATGAGAACGCTTGAAATGTCTTAAAGATACTGTGCAGAGTCTCACTGGATTCTGGACCAGTGGAAGGAAATGAATGTGGTGATGCAAGAGCATCTTAATGTTGTTAACAGATATTACTTGAAATCAGGTACTGTTGGCAAAGAAAGAAGGATGTCATAGATACAAAGCCATTTAATATAGACGTATCTGAGACAGATTTGGAAAGAGCACTGACTGGTGTTGAAAATCCACAGGGTCTTGCTTCCTTCGCACTGACCAGCTGGATGGTGAGACAGACTGGAAACTACGGCTGCCTGTTACCTGTACGCAGAGGCTGCCAACTGCTTCTGTAAGCTGCCTTCGTACAAAACACTGTACTTGGTAAACAAGTGTATCTGTTTGACCTGAAAAACGTTTGGGTGTTTCGCTTAATGGGCTGTTTTGAGAAATGGGTTAGTGCAGCATTGTTCTGCACAGGCCTCAGTGCATGCTACACTAAACATTAGCTTTGGCAACAAACATAAGGCCGAGCAAGCCCTTCCCAAGCTCCAGGCAAGATTTCAGGTAAGGTGAAGCTGGGTGTCTCCGTGCTGCATGGATGTCACAGCAGAGCTGTGCAGACAGGCACCAGGGTTGGCAGCTAGAGAATGACCTTGCAGCATAAGGTGGCTAATGGTAGGATGCTCCTGTTTTCTTTTTCCTCTCCAGAGACCATTGCAGTAACTTACTGCAGGTAAGGTAGAATAGGCATCCTTGGTGGTGGTACTTGTCAGATGCTCCATTTCATTCCTTGCACAGCAAGATGTTCAGAGGCACAGTTCATGGAATGGCTTCAGAGGCTGTTAAGTTTTCATTGCTTGCCTTTATGAAAGGAGTAGTGTCACCATGGAAGCCCTACTGTATGATCTGAAATAAGCATCTCCATCAATCATGCTGTTCCCCAAAATCTCTTGCTAAAGTAGATGTGTGTTACTGTTTTGTTTGGGTTTTTTAAAAAGAAAACAAGAGAAAGAGGGAATTGGAGTACCTGCATTACTGGTGTTCTATCTGTGCAAGGTTATTTCATACAAAGGCTTTGAAGCAAGGCATCCTCTCCGTGGAATTTGTGCATGTGTAGGAGTCAGCAGTGAAAAGCACTGTGAAGAATGGGTGCGTCTTCTTGTCACCACAGGACTGTTCCTAGTGACAGCTGTTCCTTGATTACTTTAGAAGACTAGTCCAAACCTTCTTTGCTATGAAGTTACAAGTGTCCTAGGCTGTCTTGAGTATTTGGGCTGAAATTTCTGTTATGAGGGCACTGACATTTAAATAACTCTCGGGAGTCTATCAGTTCAAGAAATACTCTTCAGTGAAGCTGGTACACCAGTTGTATGTTCTCTTAGACAGCTGGGTTCCAGTAAGTAACATGATTTAGTGATTATCTTAACTTGATAAATAACTCTTGCTCACAGTATGTTGGTAGAAGCATTTGAACGTTATTAAAATGTGGTTGCCTTACTGTCTGCTGAAACATGGCTTTTATAGGAACTACTGCAAATCCGATCCTACGTGTATGCGGAAGAACCCAATATTGATATACATAACTTCGTGGGGACCTTCACAAGGGTGAGTCTTGTTGGCATGCTTGAAATCATATCTACAGTGTTCGCTATGCAAGCTGATTGAATGCCATCAGGATGCCAGCTTTTTTAGGAGAAAGTGAAGTCTGTATTCCCATTCCTTGTTGGGGTTTTTTTTGTCTGTTGTTTATTTATTTATTTACTTCATAAAATCCATCAAATCTGAAAGAAAAATACAATTACTGAAGCTTTGACTTGGAAACAATGTCATAGGCTCTTTGGAATTGAGGATCTTACTCTGAAGGTATTAGACCTGAGCACTCTGACAGAGATTGGTAGTTATGTATTAGTGCTGCCTGTTCAGAAGGAAATCCGGACCACCATGAACTCTGTAGGATTAAAATCCTTTAATTGTAAAAAGACAGAGGATCTTAACTAGGTCAGGCAATAGCAGTCTTAATTCTGAATCAGTTGGGTCTTTGCCCTCAATTGCATGCAAGCTATGTGAGCTCAGTTATGTATCTGTCCCCTATTTCAGAGGGCAGCAGCTCAGAGCCGCTGTGAAGTATACATCTCTCTTGTCTTGCTGGGAAGTTGCATTGGCTTCCTGGGGCAAAAGGTTGGGTTTTCTTCCTCTCGATGGGATTATGAAAGTTTTAAAATGCATCTCAATTCAAGGATTTCCCCTGGGGAGCTTTCAGAGGACAAATCGTTTTGTAACAAATTGGAGCTTTAGAGAAGTTGTTTGCTGGTATTTTGGTTCAAAATTGTAGGTTTTTCCTCTTTATGTGGCACAGTTTTATCTGGTTTGATAGTGCTGGCATGGAAGGGAGTTTGAGTGGCTTGGGGAGGCAGTTCTTGTAAAAAAAGCCTGCACAGACATTAATTGCCTTTCTCATGCAAAGGTAAAATTGTGTAGGATTAATCTTTTGGTGCCTAAGAGCAGTTGTGCTTTCTTGCGGGAATGGTTTCCTGTAGTCCCTGGAGCGCTGCTGACAAATGCTTTTCTCATTTATGATTCCTGGGATCATTCAGCAGGCAGAGGTATCTTAATAGAGGGAGGGTTTTTTTTTGGTTGGTTGGGTTTGGTTTCCCAATACTTCTGTTCCACTGCAAGAAAGTGGTCCTGTTTAACCCAACCAGAGATTTACCTGGGTTTATCAAAGTCCTCCATCCTATCAAGAAACCCTCTACCAACTGTCCCGGTAGCCCTCTCCAAACACCTCTGTGTGACTCTGTCATACACTGATCTTCTGCATTGCTGACAAATCTGTTATTTTTCCTTTTATCCTGGAGTAGGAAGACAGTGACCCTTCAGTAAACGAAAGTTTAAGCATAGAAAACACTCTGTGGGCCAGCACGGTGATTGCATCAGGTAAGATGGGGGCATGTGTAAATCTATTTTAAGGGAATATGTTAACAATTTTTAAAAGTCTTTTTGTAATGGAATAATAATCTCTGTCAGTTGGAGAAATTAGCAGTTGGAATGAGGTTTCCCACTTGTCCTAACACCTCTGGGGAGCTGAGCTGACATCTAATTGCCTCTTGGACATTCCTAGATGAGAAAGAATTGGAGTGGCCTTTGGGCACTTTAGCATCTAGGACCAGAATAGCACTTAATTGCTCTCCACATTGACATCCTAATCTGTAACAGAACTGGTGTCAAATAGATTCTGGTAACAGAAGCTAACATGAAAGATTTCCAGGTAAGTGCTTCACTTGAGTTTGTCTTATATACTTTAAAAAAGGGGAAAAAAAATAAATTCTTTGACAGATTTTGGCCTATATATACGGTAAGCTCCCAAGGCGTGAGATTAATCAATGCCCTTTTGTTAGAGACTTGTCAAAGTAAAAGCCTTGTTCCTCTCCTGTCCAGCGTGTTGCAGAGTTTGCAGAGCAGTGGCTGGAGGAGAGTGAAATTCTGTGGTATGGTTCTGGAATTAAAGTTGTTGGATAGAGAGACTTGACAGAGCAGTACCAGGGTGTACATAGGATTAATAATAATAGGAAGGAATTTGAACTTCAGAAGATGTTTCTGATGCACCGAAAAGGTTTTGATTTGCTCTCTTAAAAGCAGAAAACAGGGAATAAATTTTATTCCTGTATGTTTCTATCTAATCCTGCTTTGACTCTTCTTTGAAGTGTATTACAGTGTTGTCACAGTGCTGTAAGCAAGGGATTGTAAGAAAAGCTAGTTGTCCAAATACAATTTAATCAAGGTCCAAATAAAATTTAACCAAGTAAATTCCATTTATAGATTAATAATTGCCATGCACTAGGTACCTTACCTTGCTCCCCTGTGAGTGCAGACACATGTAGTGAGCCTGGCAGTTTTTGATACCCATCAGGCTGCTTAATGCATGAGTCTCAGCTCATCCTGCTTTTGAACAAAATAGATGGAGAAGTGGAAGGCCATTTGTCTTGTGACTGTGTGCTCTATGGCTCCCTTCCCCACAGCACCCTTTCCCAGGGGTGCTTTCTTGCCTCTTGCATCAAAGCTTTAATTTGTACCAGCTCTTGAACTGTTGCAGATATTAAACTGCAATGGCCAAGTTTAGCATAGGAACGTATTACAGTGAAGAGCCTTAACTGAATTCAGAGGGAAATGCTGTCAAAGCTGTTCCTCTACTTTACACTCAGCTGAGTGTATTATACAAGTGGGTGCAGGCAATTGTCCCCAAAGGAGGGCACAGTGCACACTCTGCCTCACCTGGTCACTACTTCAGTGCTGTGTAGAAGTCCTGGGTGGTCTTTGTGTCTGTATAAGGGCATGCAACAACCTCCTTTTTACCCAAATGAACTTCCTGTTGGAATCCAGTCCTCCCTTCTGAATAGGAACAATGTTCTTTGTAGATAGACATCTTTGAGTTCAGTTAATAGGAATAATGCTTGCAAATATTTTCGTAATTTCAAATGCTTTCTGCAGTTGAGTCTGTTCTGAGTGGCCATAAAACAACTAGAAACATTCTTTATATACATACCAGTCTGCCTTCAAGCTGTTTTCTAGCCCTGGCAGGTTTTTCCTCTCATTTTGACTGACTTGATCAATACAATACTCAGTTTTGTTTCTCCTATGGTAATAATAAATAGCATGTTGTAGGTTATTCCAGTTAGGAAGAAAACATGGATATTATTTTTCTTTAAGTGAAAGCTGTCAACTTGTGGTGGTGCCATCTCGCTGGGTCAGCCTTTGCTAGTAAGACGTAGCAGAGGTGTGTGGCTTTCTCCATCTGCTCTAGTAGGAATGGGTCTGACTCTGACTGTTTGCAGTTGGTTTGGAGTAGCCGTGCCATCTGCTGATTTGAATTGTGATGATCTTACCACCAGCTGCCATCTGGCTCCGGTGATTTGTTTTGTTTTTCTAAAGGAATGTTTCCCAGTGTATTATTAGAAACCACCTCTTTTGAATCAGTCTTATTTAAAAATAATTCACTTGAAGCTTGTTCAAACTTTGGGAGCAGGGGAATAGCAGAGCATAAAATAGCACTGTATTTGCAGGAATGCTTTTTTGGTGGTGTTTTTCTCCATTTTTAATGACTCCTAAAATTTTCTAGCAAAACACTAGAATCAGACTTTGACAATAGCAGCTTTTAAACTCTTGATGGTAGATAGCTTTTTCTTTATGGCTTTTTGCAAAGTCCGTAAGAGAAGTCGGTAGAAACCCAGAACTTACGGTGCTAAACTGTATTATGTTTCTTAGAGAAAAGGAAGAACTTTGTTGCTCTCAGCTGGTTAGGAGCTGTGGGACATAGCATTAAAATACACTGGTAAGCTCCCAGCAGCTCCATCTGTTACAGTAAGGTAGGAGTTGATATGATTCGCCTTTCAGTATGAGCAGCAATTAAACAAATACTAAGTAAATTGTAGATTTTTAAATAAGGTAATTCTGTCTTTGAAAGCTGTTGGAATTAATTGATTTTACTGTGATTGTGGCAACCTTCACCAGTAAAGAACTGTAGCCCAGAGCACTGATTTAACTTTGAAGAACCACTATCTGGTGTAAGGCAAACTTACCCACACCTGAGTGGGATTCTTGCTGGTGGGAGGAAAACCAAGAAATCCTCCACCCTTAGCAACTTCTATTTATAGCAGGACAAGTGACATCAAAAGAGAGTCAGGGAAAGTGGAAAGAGCAAAGCAGTTGACTTCTGTCTCCGTGCAGTCTGTGATGCTGCATCGAGTCCAGCCACATGGGCAGCGTGGTTGAAGACTTAACTGACTGCTTGTAGGGTATCTTCTGTTCAAAGTCTGTGTTTTCATAGGTTTTATATTTTAGGTACCATTTTTAATTTCTGGTTGCTATTGCTTCTGAAATTAACCTGCTAAAAATCCTTCCTAACTGTCAAGCCTTTGGATCCAACAAGTATTTTTATAGTGAAAACTAATGGAGGTTGTTTTTCTTGTGCTGATGCATGCTCTGTTTTGTTTAGGTACCGTTGTAGGAGTTGTCCTCTACACTGGAAGGGAACTGCGCAGTGTGATGAATACTTCAAACCCAAGAAGTAAGGTATGGTGAGGAAAAAGAGTCTTATAATACATAAAAAGAGGCAGAAACTTGTAATATTTTAAAGGAAAGCTTTCCAAATGCTGTATGTACATGCTATAGGGACAACTTCACAGGAATAGTGATTCATATCTTCCGGTTTGTGATTTAAGGTAGTCACCATAGCAGAACCTATTTCTTATTTTTTTGGTCTGTTATACATGTGTCTTACCACTTCAAGATTGGTGAAACCATTGTTTTATACGGTTATAATGAAATAGTCCCAGTTAGAATAGGAAAGCTTATTTTGCTGCATTCTTCTATTATAGCAAAGCTAAGACAAGGTGCAGGGATGTTTATATAGACAGCAGGTTTTGGCAGCAGGAGTCCTCTCGCACCTCTTTATGCATTGCTTTGCTTTCAAAGGCTGGAAGTCCTGTTTAAGAAGCTGGCAACAGTATTGCTTGTAAATTTAAATGTTTGTAGTGTTTTAAAAGAGACATTGGCCGGTGGGGAATGGCTCTTTGGTAGTTGATTCCCTTTGTGAATATTGCATTGAGCTGCCATCCTCATTTGTGTGCTTGAAATGTCTCTCTCATTTCTTTAGATTGGTCTTTTTGATTTGGAAGTGAACTGTCTTACCAAGATCCTATTTGGGGCCCTTGTGGTTGTCTCACTTGTCATGGTGGCCCTTCAGCACTTTGCTGGCCGCTGGTATCTTCAGATCATAAGATTTCTCCTTCTGTTCTCAAACATCATTCCCATTAGGTAAGGCGTTCTCTAATTCTACCCAGCAAAATACTTCCTGCTTTGTGTCCTCCTCCATGTTTCTGGTGTGAACAAGCACATAAATGTCAGGGGTGGGTACCAGTTGATGCTCAGGAACCCATCCGGGGGTGTTTGACAACTAAGCAAACCTAAAAATAGAAATCAAACATAAGAATTGCTTTGTTGTTTCTGCTGAATGTCTTCAGCATATTCACCCGTTCACTGACTGACTCAGTCTGTGGATTAGTCATTTAAGGCCCCTTCTTTCAGTGTTTGGGCTACCTGGTACTTTGATAAGGGCAGAGCAAAAAGTGGAAAAGTGTTATTTACACAGCACGTAGCATAATAAGACCCAATTGCCTTTTAGAGGAGATTAAAACTTTAGTGTTCAATTGTACAATATTAACAAGTAGACTGTTACTTTCACTGTAGGTCTGGGAATTCATTTCCAGTTCCGTTTTTAACCTGCTGTCTGTGTATCAGTCACGGTGTCCTTACTTGTCTGTGTCCATCTTCCACTCAAATGATACCTGTTCTTCTCAATTCTGTCATCTGTTTTTGAATTACAGTATCACTGCAGCAATGCACAGTCCTCCTCCCCATTTGCCACCCAATCACTGACTTTGAGTATAATTCTCCAGACACCCTCTTTGGCACTAGGTTCAAGTTCATCGTGGGGAAAGTGTCCTTTCATTTTCCTGCGGCAGTTCACCATGACTTTTCCCAAAGTTTAACTAGCAATACATTTCCTTTTTCTTTTCCCCCTCTTCCTCCTGCATAGTTTACGTGTGAATCTGGACATGGGGAAGATTGTCTACAGCTGGGTGATCCGCAGAGATTCCAAAATCCCTGGGACTGTGGTTAGGTCCAGCACTATTCCTGAGCAGCTGGGGAGGATATCCTATTTGCTTACAGACAAAACAGGTATTTCATCTGAGGTTTAGAGTCATGGCATGTTGTTGTTTGGATTTTGTTATGAGTTTGGTCAGCCAGAGAGTACAATATAAGATTTCTTTGGACTAGAAGAAATACGCGTTTCCTGTCACTTCGACAGTGTGATTTAATCGGTCTTTGAAAAAAAATTCACTTTTTTGTGTTCTGAATGCATTATAAGTAGGATAGGGCAGAAATATTATGCTACTTCAAAGATCACTTGAAGTATGCTATTAAACCAAAAGCTCAGGGTATGAATAAAAGCAACTTTTTGGAGTTAGCTTTCAAAGCCAGATGAAGACAGTTTACACATGTAGGCAGAAACATACCATCCATCTATCTGCTGCAAGACCTAAGCTGTAATGAAAAGCTTGGTCTGACATAAAATCCTGGTCCATTGAAGCTGTTTCTAGTTGTCTTTGGTTCCAACAGAACCATAATTGTGCCTTCAGCCTTTGCTGACATCAACTTTGGGGTGAATCTCATTCTTATTTACTGGCCCAGTGATGCGCACCACTACTTGTAGGGAGAATCAGCCCTCAGGCTTGTTAATGTTGTCTGTCTTGGTGGCTTCAGCCTTTGCTGAAAGCCTGGTGCAG
This sequence comes from Psittacula echo, assembly GCF_963264785.1. Classification (NCBI taxonomy): domain Eukaryota; kingdom Metazoa; phylum Chordata; class Aves; order Psittaciformes; family Psittacidae; genus Psittacula; species Psittacula echo. Next base: position 2,919,305 of record NC_137747.1, read on the forward strand.
TGACTGATTCAGCTTCTGGCCTAGTTTCTCTTGAATTTGGGGTGCAGCAAAGATGAGAACATCTGTTGTGGAATAGACGTGTTGGTTCTCACTCCGTACCTGGTGCTGTTTCTGTTACAGGAACTCTTACACAGAACGAGATGGTCTTCAAGCGACTTCACCTGGGAACAGTAGCTTACGGCCTGGACTCCATGGATGAAGTGCAGAGCCACATATTCAGTATATACACACAGGTAGAATTAAATTGCATTACTTAAATCATTGTTCACAAGTTTTCCAGGTCACTGGTCTAATGGTGAGTTAATATGGCATGGATCTGCTTATTAGCTAACGCTTTTTGGAAAAGTCTGAAGGACTCGGTAAGCAGTAACAGAGAACAGTAGAACAGTGTATCAGTATCACTGCTTTAGGCCCAGTGGTTAAAAAAGAGAATGGTAGAAGTGGAATTCTTTCACTAATACTCTAATGATCTTCTGTGGTGCATAACTGACATCTGCTTTGAGAACTATCTGTGTCTAAAGAAGGCAGCAAAGTCAACATGTAAAGCACAGAACAGGAAAATCCTGTTTTGGGAAGTCTCTCCCTAGCATTCCTCTTCCAGTATCACAGATGAGCCAGCATCTACAAAGCCTTCATCTCTGTTCTCAATTTCAGTTTATGATAACCAGGTAATGCCATGTGGCTTGTCTGGGTCTGCAAATAGTATTCGTTAGCATGTTACAATGGACAATCAAAACTTCATATAGATGCATGTACTTCCTTTGTAAAACAAGGGATGAGGTTTTACTTAAGAATATTACTACCTTGAGGAAAAAACTATTCAACTGTCAGTGACTGATGTTCCAGCTGCCTCTCTGTGTGGTACTTACAAAACATGCAAGAATTATCACTAGTGATGTAATCATGGAAGCATTTTTTTCCATGTTCTGTTAATAACCATTCTCTCAACTTCAGATAGAAACATTTATCTTGTGACTTACTCTTAGATTTTTTTTTTCCTGTTGTAAAATGTGATTCCGGAGATGCAGTCTGCAGATATTAGTGATGAATTACTATTCCCATGTCATATGTGAAGCATTTGGATTTCTCAAGAGTTGTGGAATAGCTTCATTCCTATAGAAACTGCAGAAGTAGTTCTTGAAGTGCCTGTGCCTTGGTGATGCACACCCGATGCAGTGAACTGGGTTTTTCACATCACATTGATTTTGCTTTGCTTTAGAGATTTTAGACTCAAGTACACTTTCTGTACCCCCCACGAAGTGAAACATGAAGCCAGCATTCTTGCCTGGAAAAAGGCACCATGTACTGTAAATGGGATTCTTATTTTTGGCTTTTATTCATGGTGGCAAAGATGCACAGCAGGTTTCCTTGACCTCAGTGATCTGTTTGGTGGTTTACCTCTTCCCTGGGCAGGCTGTCGGGCTGCAGTGTGCTTTTAACTAAGCATTTGATAGTTGATAAAATACCTGGTACTTTGAGTAATTATCTTCTTCACTGTCATGTGTCTCAGGTAACTTGTAACTCCTCTTGCTATTCCTCTCTCCCTCCCCCTCTGTTTTCACAGCCGCCTTAGTATCTGGTTCTTCTCTTGGTGTTGAGATCCTTAAAAGACTGAACTGTACTTAACAACAAAAACCAGATTTCAGATCTATTTACTCTCATTTTTTACTCTCAATCTCCAGAGGAAACTTGACTACTTGTTAATTATTTGCCAAAGTATTCAATATTTGTCAAGAACGTTTGGGTGACTGACAAGTCCAGTATGTGGCCAGTGCTTTATATCAGTTTAAAGGCACCTCAGCTGAAGGTTTGCTGTTGTTTGATTTGGTCAAAGCCTGTTGCAAAAGTGCTGATAAGCAGCAATATTGTATTTTAAGCTCTTACGTGTTGTAATCACTAGAGCATGGAAAATAGCATGTGGAATTACACTGGTAAAGGTTATGTCTCATAAAACGTTTATAATTACCAAGTGAGATTCCCTATAATGAGAGGCATTTGCTGGCGGTGATTCATTTTGAACTGTAGTTCTTCTTCTTTGCTCTTATTTTTACCATGTTGTGGCCTTTGACCTGGAAGTGAAACTTTTGTCCTTTTGACACTAAAGGTTAACAGAGCAGGAAACTAGATCACTGTGTGTCCCTTCTTCAACCAGGATAATTTAGTAATTGTGTAATTATCTGAAGACTCCCATTCTGATACTAAAAATAGTATTAAGAATTAAATGAATGTAATTAATTTTGGTGCGTACGAGTCATCTGTTTTCTGGTTTTGGCAATTATATTCTCTTGTGCATGAAATGCAATTGACTCTGAATTTTCAGAGTCACCAGTCTTTTATGGAGCTAAACGTGGTTTCACCGAGTCTTCTGACTGGTCTCTTGCCAGTTGGTGTTTGGATCTGCAGCAAGGGGTCATCTCCACAGGGTACAGTTCCAAAACCTTAGGTACATCTTTTGGGGCACACAGTAGCAGTGGTTACATTACACTGGGCTGTGTTCCCAGCAATTATCTGAGTTAAGGTGTATGAAGAGTGCATCTCATTGCTGGAGACATGAGTCTGTGCAGCTGATACATATATGATCTTCACTGAAGTGAAAACTCAATTTAAATTATCTTCTTTTCTTCCTGCAATAAGACTTTATTCCACCTTCCTTTTTTATAAGCAATCTCAGGACCCACCTGCCGTGAAGGGGCTTACCTTGGCCACCAAAGTGCGTAAAACCATGAGCAGCCGAGTACACGAGGCAGTGAAGGCAATTGCGCTGTGCCACAACGTGACGCCAGTGTACGAGTCCAATGGGGTGACAGACCAGGCTGAAGCTGAGAGACACTATGAGGACTCCTGCAGGGTGTACCAGGCCTCCAGTCCTGATGAGGTCAGTATCCATTTGCCTGTATAAAAATATAAATATGACCTTGCTTGCCGCTGGGAAAAAAAACTATTTGGTGAAAGTATTCCTGTCTAGTGAAGGGGATAATATTTTAATGCATTTATTGCACTGATAACTGATAGACCATGAGTGCCCTCTCAGCTGATACACTTAAGCCAAATCTGCCCCTCTGCCTGAAGCTAGAGAGCTACATAATGACTATGATCTGGCTGTTCTGCATCACAATTTTGCTCGTGTTTCTGCACGTTTTGTCCAGGCTATATTTTGCAGTTCAATGCTGTGAATCCCTTTGACGATGTTTGTTAGATTGTAGGTAATCTTGTCTTATTTGGGGGTAATGACTTGTGGAAGGGGGTTAGAGCACTTCCACAAGTCAGCTTGTTCCTGACCTTCGAGGTTCAAATTTCTGGACCAAGTGAAGAGTTGTAAATCACACTGGGTAGCACTGCTAATCCAGGACACATCCCTTCCCATGCAGATGGGACAGACCTAGGGCCCTGGTTAACTGTGCACAGTGAGCTAAAGTGCATGAGTTTGTCTCAGGGCAAAGCTGGGCCCTGCCAGTTCTCTGCTGGCACCCAGTCCAGGCAGGGCTATGCAGGGATGTACAGTAGGGATGGACTTTACCGCTCTCCAGAGACTCACTGGAGACTCTTACTGAATACTTGAGAGATCAAATTCACTACAGGATTTAAGGCTAAAGTATTCTTTGCCACCCTCTGCGAAGTTTGGAAAATCTAATTAGTGTGTAGTTTCCTTCTGTGATGAAGACAGGAGGAATCAAATAGGGTTTCCTGTATTGGTTGTACTTCTTGGATACATCTTTAGTGCAACCAAGGTAAAACAATTTGTTTTCTGTTAATATGTACAATTACACTTTCTCTGTGCCATTTGAAAGACTGAAGCTTGAAACTTCCCATAAGAATCCTAGTGGCAGCATGAGATCTTATCATCCATTTGACTACATTCGGAGGGTTCTTCCGTCTGTTGCCCCAGATAAAACAGGTTTGCCCCCTGTAATAACCTTTTCACCTTTGACATCAGAAAGGAAGCTGGCTTTCCTCATTCTTAGAGGTGAGAAATTGTTTGCATAGAAATAAATTTATTCATTAGAAGCCCAGCTGTGTGAGGATTTAGAGGTTGTCGCCTGTATTACTGAAGGACTGGCACACAGAGTTAGCTTCCGCATTTCACGTGCGTTCAAAATACTCCCTGTAGTGTTTCTTCCAAAGTAGACAATTCATTCATTTCACACAGTGTGTACTATACAAAGCTGCACCCTTGCTTTATTATTTCACACCTCTATTGGTGTGCCTATAGTGACAAGCGCTTACTCCTCCCTGGCTTTGGAGCTGGTGAGCAGCGTGCATGTACGTCCTTTCCCACCACATAATCTGGGACAGTATTTTGCTTACCTGCTTTTCTCCTCTAATGTGTTGCTGTCCCCTGTACAGCTTACAGAAAACAACTGCCTTTGGATTGAAATGAGTCCTGAATGATTTCCAGATGGTATTTTTTTGTGATCTCCATTTAAGTGGGGCTTTTTGGTTTGGTTTTTTTTTTTTCCCAAAGCATTTACTGGCTGTTTTTGCCCAGATCCTCTGTTTATTTACACGTATGCAGTGGTATATAGTGAAGTCAGTTATTTTTCTTTTCCTTTTTTGCTTTATACTGTTCTGTCTTTAAAATATTTATGCAGCAATTTGTCTCCGATACCCGAGGGATTATTGTTTGTTTGTTTTACTATAGTTTGATAACTAACCCATGTTTATTGTTTAAATTCTTTTTTCCTTTCTTGTGGTGTCTTAAGTGGTGAATTACAGTGGGTTCAGAAATCAGATACGTTTTGCCGCACTGAGGAAATCTTGTCTGTAGGTCTTAGATATACAAATATTGTTTAGACATGCTCTGTGTATGTCATACTAGATGGTACAAAATGCAGGATCAGCACAAGTTGAGTCCTTTAGAAGAGGGCAATGCTGTTAAATAGCATTCCCTGTAGAGGAATGGCTTTGGACTCCTGTTAAAGCCAGCCTTTGAAATCCTATATCAATAAAATATTGCCATGGCAGGGAAGGTCAGTTTATGAAATGAGTACAAAAACTTGTATTCTCTTTACTTTAACAGCAAGGGTAATTTCTACCAGTTGGCATAGGATTCATTTCCTGTAACAGAAAGCAGGATTTCCTAAATTTGTTTCCTGTGCACGCTGCCATTTAGAAGTCTTGAAGTATCTTTATTCAGATATCAGTTACAGCCTTGGGGCTCTGCAAGCCAGTTGTCAGTTGTAGCCATACAGTAACTAACAGGGGAAATGAAATAGATATAATCTGATCAGAGATAAGAGTGCCTGGGATTCCTGGGCAAACAGTCTATAACCCTGACAACCCGCTGCAGCTGCCAGGACATGAAAGGGTGCACCGATCAATTGGATTCTGCTTGCTGTCTGTCTGCCTAGGCAACCCTAAATGGGACGTTTGTAGAGCAACTCATGGCACAGAAGGATCAATTTGTCTCTTTAGAATGAAATTTATTAGTCAATATCCACTCCAGCGGTGGCTTGGGTAATTCAGTTGTCAGAAAGAGCAAAGTTTGGGGGATAGTGTGTAGCTGCTCTGCTTTGTAGTGCTCAGATCTATCTCTGACTTGGCCTGGATGGAGCTGCAGAATCCTGGAGTATGGTTAGGGCTTTTATTCATTTTCCCTCATCAGTGAGTGTGGGCTCTCTTGAAGGTGTTTGAGGGGTTTCAGGCCTGCTTTTAAATCTCCCTGGTTTAAGCTGTAAACGTGTTTTTGCGTTTTGAATGTTTCTTTTTGCCGTGACTGAGAGCACCTCTGGTTCTGTTTGCACGGCACAGAGTAAAACTCTCCTGTCTCACAACTGAGCTGGAATGTGCTCCCTGGCTTGGGGTGCCCAGACCCTGCGGAAGAGTCATCAGCACTTCCCAGAGCCTGGACCCATTGTGCTGCCTGTTGAATGGGGATGGTAATTTCAATGCTTTTAGTACATCTGATAGGAACACTTCAAAATTATATCACTTTCTCTCCCAGTAATTAATCATTAAGCACTATAGAGGCTGGGAAGTGGCATCTTCAAAGGGGTCAGCCTCACTTTTCCTCTGATGCTGAATGCAGTTCACCTGGAGGGCCATTAAAGGTTGACAGGACCCATGCCTTCTCAGGAGCAGAATGGAAAAGGGGGATGTCTTTCATTATTCATCCCTTTCCACTGATGTATCTTTTTGTGGTCTCAGGGCCATTGGTAGTGGCTGGTGTTTTTCAGTGCAGCACAGTCTGAAGCATGTCGTGGCCGTGACGTAGCACCTCTGACGTGCTGCTCATCCATTTGTTCTTTTGCCAAGGCTTTAATGCTTCCTGACACAGGATTTAAATGAGACTCTGTCAGTGGAGGAGGTGCCTGTGAAAGAAAGTAGCAAAGGAGATGCCTTAACGGGCTGAGCTGGAGCAGAGATTTGTGTCTCCGGAGATTTGCAGCTTATCACCATGGGCAAATCAACAGTGCTGCGCACACGGCGCATCACATAACTTCATGCTGTGAAAAATTCCTGATAATTATTTCTTAACCAGAGTATTAGAGACCCAAGCGCCATCTGCTCTGGGATACTGTTAAGAGGATTATCTGTCTGCACACCTTAATGCACCAAGGATGGCTTGAAGAAACTTTTGGAGAAGCTAAGCTTGAAAGAGCCTTTGATTTGTTGTAATCTTTGTGAATAAGCTTGCAAAAACTTGCTAATGTTAAACCAAATATTGATTCAAATTGATTTAAAGGTCTTTGTTATAAATACTGCCATTTTTATCTGTATCTTTACGTATAATTTCCCAAAATAAATTCTGGTTTTGTCTGTGGCATTTGTGGTCACTTAAGGCATTAAAGGCAGAACCTGAAAGGCACAAGGGATAATAAATCTTCAAGTGAGCAGCAACCATGTGCCCAGCACTCTCATGCTTTTGAAAATGTCTCTGTAAAATACTTCCAGTATTTCATGTCTGTTTGGAGAAAGTATCCCTTGATCCTTTCTGGAGGCCAGTGATATATGGGCTCATGTCAGCTGCTGCTCCCATCTGTTACTGCCAAGACAGCTTCCAGAGTTAAACCCCCATATCTCAGCAGGCTGGATCTTAAATGGATGTGTCAGCTGAGGTGAGGATCCTGGTGGAATTGTCAGGGAAGCAAAATAAAGGCTTGGGTCGTCTGTCATGACTGGTTGTAATCTAAGTGAAAGCTTATGATGGATTTATTGTTGTAGGTCCTTAAATTCTAGGAGCTGCAATCAAAATGATACCCACATAAGTTCATTTCAATTAGTTCTGGTGTGTGCCTTGAACACTGTGGGGTCTGTTTGGGGGTTTTTATTTTGGTGGGGTGTTTTTAATGTTTGGGGTGAAGTGATTCTCTGCCAATAGGTGTCTGAACCAGCCTTCAGCTGTCTTGCAGTGCAGAGGTTGAAAGCTGTTGATGAACCTTTACTACCAGAGTATGACACAGAACTCATTTTGTTTGCCTTTTCTTTAATATGAATTGTTAACGTGCTCTGCATCAGTGTTTCTGGCTTTGATGCTGTAAATCCAGGATGAATGCACTGTTTTGAATTCTCGATTTCATAGACAACAAGCTGGGAAATAGCAAGTTCAAGAAGTGTTTGTAAGATGTGCATGATGTGCCCAAGCACCCCAGGTCTGGGCTAAGGGTGGTGGTTCCTGCCATGGTTGAAGGGTTGTCCTTTGGGATGTGGTAGTCGAAGGCAGGGATCTGTCCACCTCCTGCTGATAGTCCGTCAGCTGAATCAGGCAGGATCTGGGCTGCCCAAACCCCAAAAACACTGGTAGTAAGCTTCTAACCTCAGGAAGAGCCTGCTAGAAAGAGCCATATAGGAGCATGTATGAACTGATCTGTTCTGTAGTGCCATTAATGACTAATGAGCTTCTCTGCAGCCCCCATCCGCTATCCCTTCCCCTCTGGTGCTCCTCAGGGGAGGTATGGCTTGGCCTGGCTCCCCTCTCTGTGGCCTTCTCCTTTCAGGTGGCTCTGGTACAGTGGACGGAGAGTGTGGGCTTAACACTGGTGGGTAGAGACCAGTCCTCCGTGCAGCTGAGGACACCGGGTGGCCACATCCTGAACTTCACCATCCTCCAGATCTTCCCCTTCACTTACGAGAGCAAGCGCATGGGGATCATCGTTCGGGTAAGTGGTTTCGGGTAAGCTCTCGTGTCTCTGAATCTCCTGCTAACACAGTGTGAAACTTGTAAACCACTTGTTCTCAGCTGTGCTGTCTTCTTTGCAGTCTTTTCTAGCTCAGGTTCTAGGTTAGTTCTCTATTTTGAACTAATGACATCTCACTGCTGGGTGATACATCCTTTTCCTTGTCCGTATGGGTAGTAAGTGCTGTAATGCCCTGGAATATCTTTAGTGTATTGATCTTGCATCAGCCTTCCAGGCCTTATAGCAGCCATCCAGTACCTGAAGGGGCCTAGAAGAAAGCTGGAGAAGGCCTTTTTAAAAGGGCAGGTAGGGAGAGGACAAGCGGGAATGGCTTTGAAGCCTCAGTCTGTGTCCTGGGGTTGTCTTTTCATCTGTCCAAAAGCTCCTACCTGTCCTATCCATGCCACAGTTGTGCTGGCAGAGCTGGGGGGACTATATGATGGACTGGGGCTGCGAGGTGACCCAGGTCACAAGTGCTTTCCCTTCCTCAGGGTCAGCCAGGAGCAGGAACTCGAACAGGTTCACAGATCCAGCTTACACTGCATCTCCAGAGCAGTTGTGGTGGTACATCAGGGGGTGATCATGACTGATGCCACAACAAATGACTTTCAGTTATTGTTAGTGGTTTTTTTGGAAGTGCTCCCCAGATCTCTGCCAGGCATTGAAAGTCCTTTCAAATCCCATGGAAGTACAGCATGGCAGCGGGAAGCACTTATAGCTGCAGGGAACGTTTTCTGAGCTATATACCAGAGCTTGCAACCATGCTGAGAATGTAGTGTCATGAGCAGGGTTTGAAAATAGCTGAGTAAAGGTAAAAGGGTGCATTTGTGCAAGTACCTTTATCAGCAGCCACAGGGAATGCGCACGCTAAATACGTGCCCAGTTGAAGTTGCACGTGTTAACTTTATGGTTCTATATCCAAATACAATAAAAGGTTGGACTTTCAGGAAAAAAAATGCTTTAAAAGAAAGAAGAAAGTCTGGATGTTAAAACCAGTTGAGATCAGTTGTCCGTTATCATCATTAGTTTTCAAGATAGTGCTAGAGAGTCTGTGTTAGCAAGGTAAACAAGCCCAGCTATGGTAAGACACTTCCATTTGCCTGTGAAGCAAATAAGGTGAAGCAGTCTGGATATTTCTTTTAGAGATAATTAAAACGTCCCTGTTATTTTCTACTGGGAGTACAGGTAGTTAAGTGGTACCAGGAATCTAAAACATGAATATGAAACCTGTAATCCAGGGCAAGATATAATTTGTTGTATCATTTCTTGGGAAGTGCAAGTTTCTTATATGTTTGTTAGGGTGGAAAGAACAGGTAAGATTGGTGGGTTTGTAACCATTTCCCCCCTTCCCCCCCTTCATTTACTCTGTGGTAAAACCGGATGATTGTTTTGGGATGTCTAGAAATAGGGTGTAAAAATATCTTCTGCCTCATGTATTTTAAGTTATAAGAGGAGGACTTGCCTTTGCTTTTAGTTAGAAGTAGTCAGGATCAGCATTGCGTGCATGGCTCTCATCGACAGCAGATTAATGTAGTCTGCTTTATCGGCTGATGTTTGGTAGCTTCACAAATCTCAGCTTCTCTGGAGGCCTGGGAGAGCACAGCCACTGTCAGAAATGAAGAGCATCTTGAAGGGATGACGTCCAATGGAGCAATGCAGTGGCTGTATTCAGCAACAAATACGAGAGAACTTCAGTATTGCTGCTACCAAGAGATCTGGTGATAAAGATGGAACTGTAATAGGTGTATACAATTATTTACACAAACCCATGAAGAACAAGATACGTTTAATGTGGATTGAACATTGTTAAAGCTCATGCAAGTGGCTGTATTTGTATTATCCTGTCTGAGTGTTTTGGATGTGAAACTGCTGTTGTTCAAGGAACTGTTTTTGAGTTCTGGATCACACAACACACTGCAGTGCATGGGGCACAAATTTGTATTTCAAGTTGTTCCAGGCTTTGGAATATTAAAACATGCCCAAGGGCAGGAATGTTAGTTGAAGTGGGCTGATAGGCTGAGCTTGTGCAAAGTAATCAGTGTGTTAAATCTGTGAATCTAGAGTTCAACCGAATGCCTTTGAAAGTACATAGCCAGCAGTGTTAGTGTTCTCACAAATGTCTCGTGCTGTGTGGGACAGCTGCAGCAAGTCTAGTGCGTATCCATTTAAATACAGCAAGTGTCGATCTTTCAGGTTATTTATTTTTATAGTGGAAATTATGTGGACGCTTCAGGTAACCTTTTCAAGACCTAGAATAAAAACTTTAGCAATAAAAGATGAAGGATTAAACCGTCTCCCTCCACACTGCTTATTAAAAGTGCAAACTTCAGATGAGGCGCTGTTTTATCAAAGTTGTAAGAAGTGGGCTGACCATCAAAGCCGGGGTGCATGTCATTAGGTTGTGTTCATATGCTCAAGAGAGAAGTGCATGCTCTGAAATTTCCCATCTAAATGGAAGAGAGACTTTCTCCTCCACCCCCCCTTTGATTTGAAGCTTATTCATTTTAAGTTATCCATTATCTACATGCTTCCCCATTACGAAGAAAAAGATTTCTATTTTGCATTTGTGTATCTAGAATATTAATGCTACCAAAACTGGCAAAACTCCCACTTGTGGTCAGTGGGAGCAACATCAGGCATAGATCTTGACTGTAAATACTGTTAATAGAAGCCCTGGCCCCTCTCTGTTGTGCTTGTTAATTGAGTGTCTATTTTGCAGCCATTGAGTTGCTGCTAAGCCGCTAAGATCAGCTCCCTATGTACCCTATGCAGAAGTAGGGTGTGAGTAGCAGATGTTGGGTGCCTAGGGCTTTGCTATGTTCCCGTGTGCTCCCAAAACACTATGTTAAGCAGGGTTTTCATTTCTATTAAAAAGAAAAAGGAAAAAAAAAGGGTTTGCAAACAGGTAGTTGTCAAGTTAAATTTTTCTTTGATTAAGTATACATGTATGCATGTGTAGGCATGCCGTTTGGTTTTGATCCACAACTTGCAAGATGTTTACCTCTAAAGCGTATTTTCTAGAACCCTGTAAAAAACAGTTTAAAACTTGGTTAAAAATTTGTATCTTTTAAAACTTACTTGAAAAACAGAAATAAAAGGAGGGAAAGTAGCTTGAAGTATCCAGAAGACAACAGGCAAAGTGAGCAACCAGGAAGGAGAGGGAGGGAGAGCTGCTGACTGAGACTGCGCTCAGAACTGTAGTGAGTAGAATTCACATGGCAGTATTTTCTGTTCAGCCATACGGATATTGCTCGTTCTTGTAAACTGCATCTTTTTCAGCTGGCAGGAGCCAGTGGGATCATCCTGCCAGGCTTCCTGTACAGTCTGGGTATGGAATTTCAGTGAGTGACTCATGTGCCCACCCTTACAGTGCTGTTACTGAACCCTTGGCAGAGACATCCATCTTCCTGCTGGTCCTGTCCGCTCTGGCTCCTATGAAAAGATCTCCTTCAACGTATAACTTTTAGTAAATAAAGTCATAGTTAATGCTGGAAACAAGTAGCAGATGTTGCCTTGTTTGGGATATTTTTGTAATATCTCTGTGTTTGCTAGTTATCAACTGTCATTTCTGTGGCTGATTATTTTAGTTCTGAGAAGTCTTGTTTCTACCAAAGCAGCCACTCTTCGCCGTCCTGTTTACTGACTTATCTTCTTGAAAGAAAGCCTGGTTTTTTTTGACCACAATATTTTCCATTCTTTTTCTTTGCATTTTTTTCCCCTTACCCATGTGGAATGATCTTTGTTGTAAAGCGAAGATAGTGCTATTGTCATATCTGGAATTGAAAGAAGCCTTTGAACCGTGGCCAGAGTCAGACCACGGTGGAAAAAGATGCCTCTCCAAAACAATATAACTGGCAAATCTCTGTGTAGATTTATAGTGTGATTTTACCATAATATGAGAACGCAGTAACCTCCTATTGAACTCGGTGAGAGGAAATGACTAATGCAAGGAGATAGCTGATACAGTATTTATATTGGACAAAAAATCTAAACTATCTTAAGCCAGTTCTGCAGCACGGGAAGTGGGGTCTTTATTCAGTTTCCTACAGAGATGTTGGTAGACACTTTTTAATCAAATAATTTAATAGATAAACCTTTACCTTTAGCTACTGCCAAAAGTGTTGTTTTATTTAAGCGGATTCTGGTTGTTTTGGTAGGCTGACACGCATTTTGCTTTGGGGATGTGGGGGTATCAGTATACGGAGGTTTCTTGTTGGATGTTTGAGGACACTGAAAACTGTGCTTAAGCTGAATTATAAGAATCTTCCTTGTGAATATCTCTACGAGCTTGGCAAAAATGTTCAGAAAGGAGCTTCGTTATCTTTGGCTACTCCTAATTTCCCTAGCAAAGACACTTGCTTCTCATCTTTGCTTTTTTATCCACATTAGCTGCTGCGTTTCTTTTAAGCTATGGTTATAAACTGTTTTGCCATTGCCGCAGGGTGTTAGACTTTTACCTACCAACTCAAACTATTGGTGTATGAGAACCTTCACCGCTATTTTCTCTAGTAGTGGAAGAGATTGCCATGAATATTAATAGTGTAAGAAAGAAGAAGTGTCCACTGTGCTTTTCTTTAATACCTTTTTTTCCTGAAGTATTTTCCCCCCTTCATTTGCAGCTGTGTGTTACCAGACCTTCCTGGGCTCTTTGTTTTTCCTGTGTTAAGTTTATTTTCTTCTTATCCCTGGTGGCTGTCTTGGTTTACAGAGCAGTTTGTGCCTTACTCATTGTTTTGTCTCCTTTGAGGAAATTGCCAGGTTTCCATTAGCTTGTAATACTAATAGCTGTGACCTCCTTAGATATCTGCCTGGTTAGAAGGGATTTTTTAATTTGTGGTAATGTAAATATGCTTTGCTTGCAGCCTACAAATTACTTGTATCGAGTAAGGCAGGCAGCAGTCTAACCTTTCTGTGGCAAGTGTAAACTTTAATTATGCTTATGCTGTATAATGTAACAGAGGGGGTAAATTAGAGTGGGTTTTACTCTGTTAAGCTTCATGCATCTGTTTTATTGCTTCAGGTAAGTATGAAATGAATTTTCAAGGTGAGGACCAGAGGTTATTCCAAAGGCACGCACAATCAGGATTGAGAGGTGTCTGCGTGGAAATGTCACGTTGCAGATTAAAAAGCTCATCATCCTTGTCTAAACCATTAATTTCTACTCTAAATTAACCACACTGCAGTTGAATAGGCATCTGCTTTTGGCCCCCAGACAGATGGACCTTCAGCCTGAATCAGTGCAGGCATTTTTGTGACTGGTGTGCAAAAAATTCATCACTTAGCTTGCGGAGGCCACTCCAAATATGCTAATAGTGGCCCAACTTAGACTCCTCTGTTTCTTATCTGCAGGATGAATCAACAGGAGAGATCACATTCTATATGAAGGGAGCTGATGTAGTGATGGCTGGGATCGTGCAGTACAACGACTGGCTGGAGGAGGAGGTATGGGGCTGTCTCCCCGATGTATGCAGGGTTTCTCATGCGAGTGCTTTTCTCCTTCCAGGGCAATGCATGACAAAGTTTGTCAGCGTGGCAGGGTGTTCATAACTGCTAAAACATCTGTGAGTCAGAAGGTCACTGATGTCTTGGCTGTTCATTGAATTAGACTTCAGCCAAATATATATGTAGGAACGAAAAAAGTCAGGTGGCAAGTTCAACATACTTGGTGCAGAAAGTCCTGTAAATAAAATGGATTTTGCTCAGAACGGATTGCCACTCAAGGTTACCACATTTGTCCGGGGCTTGATCCTGTGTTTGTATTTATTGTAGACTGAAAAGTCTCGTTTCAAAACTACACTGGGCAGCTTTATACTGGGATACGTCTGTCAGGTTAGTAGTAATGCTGATGCAGAGTTCATAGCAGTACCTTCCACTACTGATTCTCCCCCACCTCCAAACCCTGGTGTTTGAAGGAATAGTATTACCTTGGTCTTATTTTAAAGAGTTGATGGCCAAAGATGTGAAGTCTACAAATCAAGGGCTTGTGTCCACTTACTTACATATGGAGGAAATGAAATCAGTGGGGTTGGTTTTGTCACACTGGTATAGCAGAGAGAACATTTTTTGTTTCGGATCACTGGGATAGATTGCAAACTGTGGCAGGTCTCCTTTTTTCCTCTCAGGTTTATCATGCACTTTATCAGATGCTAGAGACTCACTAGGGTTGCTCAGATAGGATGGTTATTTTCTTAACTTGCTATCTTACGTTGCCATCTCTGCAATGCTGTGCATAAATCATCTTACTTGTGATGGAGTTTACGGTCTACAATGGGATGTTTCTTTTCCAGTGTGGTAACATGGCTCGGGAAGGCCTGAGGGTTCTTGTTGTAGCCAAGAAGTCTCTGACGGAAGAGCAGTATCAAGACTTTGAAGTAAGTTTTTGTTTGTTTCCTTTTCTTTGGTTTTAAACAAACAATCACTGCAGTGATTCTGACGGAGCTCTGGTGATAATGCCGCCTCTCATCTCCCTCCTCCTGCTAACATTGTCATCCTTCAATGTCAAAGTTGCTTTTTAAGTGATACGTATGAAACTGGATCCCAGCCAGGACCCTCCAAAACAGTTCCTGAATCCTGCCTTATAATCTTTTGCAGTAATAAATTCTGCAAATCTTCATCATTTGTTAGACAAGTTGTGTTTGTGTGGGGAAACGTGTTGGCTTTCAGTTTTCATTGTTGCCTTCTGACATCCATGGAAACTACAAACAACCACAATATAGCCCAGCCGAGCTTCATGGAAACACAGGCTTCACACGTGAGGTTTATTAGGTGGGTCTCTACACACAGCACTATGTTGCTTACCCCAGGCAGGCAAAATGTGAAGCAGAACTGTTAAGTTAAATGCAGAGAGGAGATAGTGGAAATGCTTAGGATTCTCCATTGCTATGGTTTGTAGATGTGTCAGTTGTGAAAACCATGGTTAGACCTGTGGTACAAGGGAGTTGCTTCCGGGGTTTCTGTAGATGCCACTTCAGCAGCTGCTGTGCCTTGGTGTGCACACAGATGTGATGTGCACTGTGCTGCCCTGCTGTACCAGGACAGGGACAAAATGACAGAAACTTCCTGAAATAATTTCCATCTTATCCTGTAACACACGCCTCGTGTCCACCAGCCATTACAGGTGCCATCCCTGAATGAGAGTTAACAGCAGGAGCTTAACTGGGTAACCTGCAAGCTGTCTGTATGAGTGGGTGGTTGTGTCTCCTCTGTCCTCAGGCACGCTACGTCCAGGCGAAGCTAAGCGTGCATGACCGCTCCTTGAAGGTAGCCACAGTCATCGAGAGCCTGGAAATGGAGATGGAGCTGCTGTGTCTCACCGGTGTGGAGGATCAGCTCCAGACGGATGTCAGACCCACTCTGGAGACACTGAGGAACGCTGGCATTAAGGTCTGTCCAACATAGTGTTATTCCTAGCTGGAACACTTAGACCCTCTGGAGTATGTGGCACTGTCCTACAGCCAGTGAGTCATGGCAATGCGGAGGCCCTGTCAAGCTGCATGTTTCACCAGGTGTCATTTCTAAGTGGAAGCAGTAGGGCTGGCCAATGCATTTTAAGCATCACTTTGGGAACAGAACATGCTGGAAACGGTAAATGTTAACTGAACACATGAAAGCATGTCACCTTTTGTGCTTTTCTTCTGATGTTGTTTAAAGTCTGCTGGTAACTAAGGACCACACAGCCACTTGCTCACTCTCCCCTTTTCCCCTCCCTGGATAGGATGGGGAGGAGAATCAAAGGAATGTAAAACCCACAGGTTGAGATAAGAACAGTTTAATAGTTGAAATAAAGTAAAATATAGTGATAACAGAAATAATAACAATAGCAATCCTGATTATAATCATAGGGAACAACAAAAAAAGAGAAATGAAAATTGAGAAAACACAAGCAATGTGCTCACCACACATTGACCGGTGCCCAGCCAGTCCCTGAGCAGTGATCCGCCCCTCCTGGCTAACTCCCCCCACTTTATATGCTGTGCATAATGTTCTGTGGTATGGAATACCCCTTTGGCTAGTTCAGGTCCTGGCTGTGCTCCCTCTGGCTTCTTGTGCTCCGCGCTGGCAGAGCATGGGAAACTGAAAAGTCCTTGATCAAGGCAGGTGCTACATAGCAACAACTAAAACATTGATGTGTTATCACCACTATTCTAGACTAAAGCCAAAACATAGCACTGCACCAGCTACTAGGAAGAAAACTAACTCTGTTCCAGCTGAAAACAGGATATCTTCCCGTAACATGCTCTGGCTCCATCTGCAGAGAAGCTGAGTGTGTAGGCAGAGACTTTCGGGCAATTGTTTGTTTCAGATGTTGTATGAAACAGGCCTGGTTTGGGTGTGCTGGGTCCCTGGTGCACCAGCTCCTGTGCGGGGGTTGAAGCTGTGCCTCTACAGCTTTTCAGTAGCCACTAGAGGGGGTGTGAGCCAAGAGAATCGGGGGCCGGGCTGACTGCTAGTTTTCTGGTCTTGGGTCCGTAAGATTCCCGCAGCTATGGCCTGAGCTGTGCTCAGCGGTGCGGGAACCGGCGGTGCTGCTTAGTTCCCATCTAGGAAGACCTGTCAGTCAGAGCCCAAACTTGCAAAAAGCAGTTAAAAAAATATATAAATAGAGTAAATATTCAGATTTGGGTGAAAAAAAGTGGGTAAAAGGTTCTGGTTGTGGTTTCTCTGCTGTAAGCAGCAGTGGGAGCAAAAACCTTGAGCCGTGCTGTGAATCCAAAGCAGAGCTGTGTGTTAGAGATTTAGGTAGGAAGTGGAATTCAAGGCTTGGGACAAGCTTCCAAAAGTGTTTTCTGTTTGGAACCATTCCTCTAAACAGCAAGGACTTGAGCAGAGAAGTAAGACGAGTGGAATCAGACAGCTCCTTAGCAGCACCGTGGCTTTTTCCCCCTGCAGCGTAGCCCTGGCCAGTTATTCCAAAGCTGTTTTCGCTTTTTTTCTCTCCACCTTGGCTGGAGTCAGTGTCAGGGTGTGGACTGTGTCATCACACAGCCAGGCCGGCGCTTCAGAGCACTCCTTGCAATGGTATGTTCATTAGGGTATTGCATGCAAGAAGTAAATCAAGAGGGAAGGCGGTCTTGTAATTCATTACAGGGACCATCTTGTTAAGATCAAATCTCTTTCCAACCTCAGATTATTAAACAAATAAGTGAGTCTTTGTGTGGTTTGGTTTGTTTTTCTCTTTGTGCTAGGTATAAATATATGTATTTTTAAAAGATTCGAGAAATATTCTTGGGTGGTGTCTTGAAAGAATAAAACATCAGTGGAAAAACAAAAATCCAACCCCAAAACTCTGGTATATTTACACTATTGAGAGAATTTCCTGTCAGATTATAACTGGGTACTGCTGCTGGGTATAGCTGCTGACATTGCTTTCTAACACCCCCCCTCACCAGCACAAAATAAAAGGAGCAGTGTATATTTAACAAAAAAAAAAAATAGAAAGGCACCAACCAACTGAGTGTGTTCCAGACGCACACATCAGCAGTGAGCTAACCCCAGTTGCATCATCCATATTTCAGGCAGGGCCACGAGGGATCTTTCTGCAGCAGGGCCCGTTTGTTTCAGCGTATGAGAAATAGCTGGGGTGGGACACATTAGTGCACGCATACACATTCTTTAGCTTGAGTTTTGTGGGTTTATCAGCAGAATCTTGAAATATGGCAGGTGGGAAAAAATGTTATACATCGTTTGTAACTTCTTCTGCATTTCAACCTCTTTAAAAGCTTTGCTTTCCTTCATCTGTGAGACTTTTCTTGTATGTATCAAAATAGGGCTTTGTGTTTAGTAGAATAGTATGCATTCTACATGTATTCTAGCAATCCTTTCGTATGCCTGAGCTGGCAGGTGGTACTTCTAGGTGTTCTGCAGATGTGGTTGTTAAGTTTTGTATTTAAGACATTAAATATTTGCATTTTAGGTGTGGATGCTGACAGGGGATAAGTTGGAGACAGCCACATGTACGGCCAAGAACGCACATTTGGTGACACGGGCACAGGACATCCATATATTCAGGCTAGTGAGTAACACCCACGTACCCCTCAGGACTTATTTGTGACCCCAAATTCTGGGACAGGAGGGGTGCTGAGATCACAACTGTTTTCCAGCAGTAGACTCAGAATATTATTATCCTTTTGACACAGCTTTCTGTTTACCTGACTGTGTGCTCTGAATAATTCCCTGTGCTGCCCATCCATATTGCTTTGGCTGCCTCTGAGACTTGTTTGTTTGGTTTTTCACCCCAATGAAGCAAACCCTTCCTCAGTTGCCATCTTTTTCCCCAGGTGACTAACCGTGGAGAAGCCCATCTCGAGCTGAATGCCTTCCGCCGGAAGCACGACTGTGCTCTTGTTATTTCTGGTGACTCCTTGGAGGTAGGCTCCAAACACCTCGGGTTGCTCAGGAGCAGCCCCAGATCGCTGTGGCTGAATTTGGGTTATGTTATTTTAAAGAAACTTTCCTCGTACAAACATCGGTGACGCTTCTGATCTCTGTAAATTAGGTGTGTCTGAAATACTATGAGTATGAGTTCATGGAGCTGGCTTGCCAGTGCCCTGCTGTCGTGTGCTGCAGATGTGCTCCAACACAGAAGGCCCAGATTGTGCGATTGCTCCAGGAAAGGACTGGAAAGCTCACCTGTGCAGTAGGTAAGGGGCTAGTTAGGGAGGAGAAACCATGTAGGGTGGTGTCTTTACTACTACTACTACTGCTTTTGAGTGAACAGACCCATGTTATCTTATAATACCCTGAAGTGCTGAGTTAGGAAACAGTTTTTTGTGGGATGGTTGAGAGGAGTTTTGCATATGAGAACTTCAATGAGAAAATACTTCTAAATATTTAGGGTGATACCTTTGCAAAACAGAGCTTGAACTTGACCAGGTGAAGTACCATTGTTAATGTGTGAGCTTTATTTCAGCACTGTAGGTACTTACAGTAAGTGCTTACTTGTAGGTGCACTTACACGACAGATAAAGTGATCAGACCTCTGGATCTATTAAGAACAAAACTAAACTTCCTAAAAATTAAATCAATGCAAGTGCTTGGTGATAGGCAACCAAGAGTCTGATTTTCAGCCAATAAGGGCTGGGGGCTGTCATCTAGCTACCCTTGCACTGCTAAGGCATCCAGCAAAGATAAGAAATGTCAAATTCAAAATTTATTATTTCTATTTGCAATCCTGCTTTTGTTGTTTAAAATCCTGCTTATGTTGATAGGGTTAAATGTTTCTTCTAATATGACAGTCTGGTGCAGATCTCTTCAGTGGATTTGCAAATTGCCCTTGTTGCTTAACTACTGATGTCATTTGTCTGACCTGCAGGTGATGGAGGGAATGATGTTAGCATGATTCAGGAGGCTGACTGTGGTGTTGGAGTTGAAGGAAAGGTGAGATTACCTCGTGTTTAATAAGACTTCCCATGGCAATTCAGGAGCTAGTTCACAAGTAACTCTTAAATGAATCCTTGGAAATTTGTGCAAGAACATGAGAAGTTTCCACAAGAATAATCATCAGACCCATACCCTTATCGTGAAAAATAACTCGGCTGCAAAGGAGACTACTGCTTGACAGAGTTCAAGTTTGTTATTTGATTCTTGTCCAAATTCAGGGAGTCTGCCCATCATAATTAGTTTTGAAGCTCTTAATCACACATAGGTGCTCCAGATGGTAGAGTTGTATTTACCCTGATAACATCTACTCCACATTTACAATTAAAAGCTATTTATGTTTGTTTAGAAGGCAAACTCTAGGTTAGAGCTCTGGTTCCTGCATGTAGAGCTGCTTGGAGTGACAAGGCTGGATTGGAGGCAGTGGGAAGACTCTGCTTGGAGTGAGCCAAAACATTAAAATTGATTAAACTTTTGAGACTGAAAATTCGCCTTCAGTACTGACTTGATATGAGTGTCACGTTAGCATGCACATTGTGAATCATAATCCAGAGGACTGCTTAGAGTTGGAGCCCAGGGTTCAAATGGGAATTCTCATTTTTGCTCTCTGCTTATAAGCCATGGTGGAAAGCAGAAGTGCTGAGATAATACTCTCCTCCACCTAATGTATTGCAAATTTTCTTGGAAATTGTGTCAGCAATAACTAAACAATATGATATTTCTTTGTTTCCAATAATGAAATGATCTCCCTCTGCTTTTACTTGCTGTTGTACACAGGAAGGAAAACAGGCATCACTTGCAGCTGATTTCTCTATCACTCAGTTTAAACATCTGGGTCGTTTACTAATGGTGCATGGAAGGAACAGTTACAAGCGGTCTGCAGCTCTCAGTCAGTTTGTCATCCACAGGAGCCTGTGCATCAGTACAATGCAGGTAAATGGACTGTCATGAGGACTTTTCCAGTGGAGAGGTGAAAAAGCCAAATCAAAAAGTAAAGATTTTTCCTTTTACCCTTTCATAAAGTGTAAAAGTGTTTCGTTCTGGATGCAACTATTTATTTTCCTGCAAATTTTCATGGATTAGAACTTAAGGATATTAGTTTGATTGAAAACATGCAAGAAAGTTACTGGTATTGGGAAAACAGTATTCTACCTTAGAAAGCATGGCTTTCACACAGCATGTCATCACTGTTGTTTAGTAATGCTGAAAATGTGAAGCAGGGCAATACTCTCAAGGTCTCTGCTGAGTAAGTGCACTTATTTTCAGGTGTGGTTTCACTTCAGTTGCACTATTTGAAGCCCTTATTTAAGCAACTGAGGAGGACCTGGCTCAGACCCTGATGAGGTTACCAACAGCTCAATCTCGTGGGCTGTGGAGTGTTCATGGGAGCTGTGCTCCAAAGGCTGCTGAAGCTCTTATTAACCTTCCCAAGTACTCAGCAGTTCACTGCAGCAGCATGGAAGCATTCTTTTCCTCTCTATTTCAAAGGGAACCTTAGAAACAGATTTGTTGTTAGCAAAATTTACATTGCTCGTGTGCAGAGCCTCAGTGTAACAAATACATATTTGCCAGTTGGCAGGGAGAGTTGAAAGATTCTAAGAGTTTATGAGCCACATTCCGCTCTTAGCTGTGTGACTTGAGTGAAAGTTACAGTGAAGGACAGAGATTACTCTTTGGGAGTTACATTTTCATGCCAGAAAGTACTGATACATTCCTGAAAAATACTACATACTTTTTGAGTAAAATACTTCATATTTTTGAGAAGGCCAATTCTGCCCACTCCCCTCTCTGGAGTAAACATGTTGGAGAGGGATGCATGGAGACAAAAGGTTCAGGCTCAAGTGGCAGTGTAGCTTACTCTGCAGCTGAAAGCAAGAACAGAAAACAAACCCATAACTTCTGTCAAAAAAGAAGTCATCTTGAACTCCTTGTAGTTTGTATTGGTGAGTGTTCACTCTTCTTATGTTGTGAAGGCATTATCCAAGCATAAATAAGTACACACCTGTTCTTCACAACATCTGGATCAAACCAGTGGTCTGTGGAGGAAACTCTTACATTACAAGAAGTTTTCCAAGTCCAGCACTCCAGTGTTTGCTATTAAACATCACTTTCATGCAAGGTTTGTGTAGGTATAAAAAGGGTTGATATTACATTCTTCTGTCTTCATTTCAGGAATTTGGAGAGTCTGCTGCAAGTGTGTTCCAGTTTGAACAGAGTATATTTTTAAGCTGTTACTGCAATATCTTAATGCCTGAAAACCTTATTTCTTTTATTTTCTAGGCTGTTTTCTCATCAGTATTTTACTTTGCTTCAGTTCCTCTCTATCAAGGCTTTCTCATCATTGGGTAAGAGCTCACTTTTTACTACTAGTGTGGAAAACCTGTGCATAATGAATAGATTTGGGCTAATTAATATGCAGAGCATGCACATCTCCACTGTGCATGTTTCACAGCACTGCTTTAGATGATGCATTTATTTAGATGATCCGTGTCCCCCTAACACTCCTCTGCACTGAGCAAAGCCACTGCGGCAGTTCTAGAAAGCTTTCCGCAAGGACAGTTGGTCACATTCAGAACGTGAGAAGCAAGCCATCCTTCTGGAGCTGTTCCCTTGATCCTACTAAAAAGCAGAGGGGCAGTCATTGTGCTTTGGTGCCTGCACAGCAATAAGAGCCAGTGCCCAACTCCTCACAGTGTCAGAAGCAGAGAACAACCCAAACTTTTCAAGAGGAGGAATGAGTTCCTGTCTAAGATATACTGGGATTACGCTTGTAATCCTATGGCTTTACATTTTTGAGTACATAATTAAAAAAACAAACATCAAATTCATCTCCATTTCCCCTGATGCAAACAGGATCAAGCCTGAAGTGTAGAGCAAACTTTGGGGTTTGGACAGGCCTGTCCTTGGCTCTATCAACACCAGTTGTAATACTTGAACCAATCGTCTGTGTATGAGGGTTTCTAATCAAAAGCCATTCAAAAAGTAAATCCTGCAGGTTTTGCCTACATGCAAAACTCCATTTGCAAGTTTTTATAACATGTATGTCATTTGGCACTTCAAGAATATTGTATTTCCTTTCTGAATGCTTGTATTTCTGTTTGCGCATCTACGCCTTAGATAATTTACTGGTCTTCTACCTTCTTGCCAGGTACTCCACAATTTACACCATGTTTCCAGTGTTTTCTCTAGTCCTGGACAAGGATGTTAAATCTGAAGTTGCAATGTTGTACCCAGAGCTCTACAAGGATCTTCTTAAGGTGCGGGAGACTTCTGTTTGTCTGTTTCAGTTTAAGGCAAGATCTTCACCTTGATTTGAAACTCTTTGAATGTGTAAAGTCAAATATATTACCAATAGATACGGAACCTTATCATGTGTTTTCAAGCAAAATTGTTTTAAAGGCAAATTTGAATCAAGAGATACAACCAGATTTCCTGGCAGTTTGTTATTGAATGCTACATGAAATGCAATTTATTAAAAACGGCTGGGGAAATAGAATTTCCATTCTGTGGGAAATTCTAAGGATTTAATATTACTGATTTGTTCCAAAATAAAGGGGAAAGAGAAATTGTTGGGGATTTGGCACTATCCTGAAGCCAGAAAAGGAGGTGGGGAGGAGGGATATGCACACTTGGAGGGAGGAGGTTATCACATAGTTTTTTGAATAGAAGTTTGTCTTGTGGATGATCTAAAGGGACCTGAAGGTTTGGTTGCTGTGGCATTTTTGTAGCTTTATTGTGAAAGTTGGGTCCTTCTCATTAAAGAAAGAAAACTTAATTTGATATTTACCATGGAAATATCAGGAAGGTAAATCCTGTCTTAGGTTCCTTTTGTTATCTTTAATTGTTCTTTTCTCTCCTGGAAAACATTGTGAATAACTGGGGTATGCAGACTGGCAACATCCTTCTTAACAGAAGGAAGGGGTGGACTGAGTCTTCAACAGATCCTTTCCCTCAAGGATTTTTGTTAAACAGATACTCTCAAAAGCAAAGCCTGTTTTTCCAACAGCCTGAATAAGTCTCCATCTGGTTTCACTTGTGTGTTGTCTCTTATGTCATAAACCACTAATTCTCCAACCATCCTTAGGCCTGGTCTAAACATAGGGGGGTTTTGTGCTGGTATAGCTGTGTTGGCTGGAGATGCTTTTTTTTAAAGAAAAAAACCTATCTGCCTTCAAGATGATGATGATTTGTGTGTGTCTAGAAATATAATATTAATATATTCATATATATGTGTATACACACATCCTATATTTCATAGTACAATGACTAAACTCACGAGACTCTTGGCATTGAATTAATTGTGTGTGCAGTAAGGGCGAGATTGTACTGTGCTATGCAAGCAGTGAGTTTCCATAGTCCCAGGCCTCCTTCATCCATTGTGAAAAATGAGAGTAAAGACACAGTACCTCAGGGCTGGTTGGTTCTCTTTTGTCAGTTGCTGAGTTAATCTGTAAATGAATGTTCATAAGAGAAAACCCCAATGGAGCTTTGTCTTTTTTTTCTTCTTTCCCCCCCAGGGACGACCATTATCATACAAAACTTTTTTAATATGGGTCTTAATAAGCATCTATCAAGGTAAGAAATCAACTTCTGCTTGTGCCTTCAGATGTTTTAATGAGTACAGAATATCTGATTTCTTTGTATTGCAGGAAGTGAAGTAAAGCATGAAGTGAATTTAGCAATTCATCCTTGGGTTAATGAATATATATTTTTGTCTCAGAAAATCTTGGTAGCATTACCAAAGGAAGGAATTATCTAAAACTAAATATTGGCAGCAACTGGACAACCCTATCGTAGGCAGCGATGTAGACGTTCAAAGCATTGTGCCTCCTCCCATTAGGACCATCCTTTGTAATTCTGTGCATGTTCCTTTGGGTGCTTTAATTGCTCCATTGGTAGAGTAGAGCCTGTGACCAGCAAGTCATGCAAGTCAGCATGCAAAGTACAGGATCTGTAGCTTTGTGTATTTTTATCTAAACCCTGTGTAATAGAAGTGGCAAGAGCTCTAGCAGGTCATTTCTTTTATCATTTTTTATATCAAGTAATGTCAAAGCCAAATACTTCCTATAAGTATTAATCAGGGAATTACGGAAAACATGTGAATAACATGGAGCTATAAAGCTAAAATGGTGATATGATTCTGTGACAATATTTCTTGTTTTCCAAAACTTCTTTATGAAGAAGAGTCAGAATAAATGTGCCAAAATAAGCAGATAATTCTTACTGATTTAATGGATACAACCATGCTCAGTAGGGAGTGAATCCAAGAATATGAAACCTCTGTTAGCAGTATTTTCTGAAACCTAATGTGGTAGAAGCCTGCAACACAGGGATAATGGTCTTCTGGTGCTGTATAAATATGATGGCAAAGCCAAGGCATTTATAGAAAACTCACAAGCGGTGGAAAGCTAAAGCCAGAGGGTGATGCATTGAGGGGAAAGATTTCTTCTAGAGCTAAGACCACTATCTGGTTACGATATTTGGTTAAAGTGACTTCATTTCTGATGTGCTAAATAACTAGAAAACAGCAGGCCAAACAATTGGGCTAGTTGCTAGCAGAGATGAGCCTGACCGAAAACTTGAGCAGTCCTAAACTTTGGAAAGTTCACAGCTGGATTTGAACTTTGTGGCTCAGGCTCTGGTCACTTGCAGGTTTTCCCTTCCGAAGCAAGCCTGGTGTGATGGATGTTGGTGCGGATTACTCATGCTGCTAACATGAGTTATTTGCGCAGGTGGCTCTGCGGAGCGTTGTGAGCATTCCCTGGCCAGCCAGAATAGGAGCACGAAACAATGCATCATTAACAGTGCTTTAATATGTACTCCTTTTAGGGGGAAGTGTAAAGGGGAGAAATCTTGGCCAAAGTAGTGCAAAGAGAGGCTAACTTGTATCCACTGAGCTTTTCAACACCTTGCTTCCATCTGGGCACTGAGGCAATGCAATAGAAGTATTTTAGAAGTATTTAATATCTTTTAGCTTCTGAGTAGTGACCAACTGCTTTTCTGCGAGAAAGATAGAGTTTTGGGATGTTAGAAATCTGCAGCTGCCAAAATAAGCGTGTATTAATTTCCTATCTCCATGTGTCTGTGAATATGATAGACTGTTATAAAAGTCTGAGCACCTCTGCTGTAACTTTTCCCTGTCTTCTCATCAGTTCTGTCTCCTAAATAGTAACTGATTTGTTGTCATTACATTAATCAGGTTTCATGAAAAACAGTCTCAAGACATGTCTATGTTTCAGCCTTTCCAAGACCTAAGGGTTTTACAGAGGGCTTTAGAGCTTAAACTGGTGTTTGAATAAAATACCCAAATGTTCCATTCCCTTGCAGGCAGCATCATCATGTATGGAGCACTCCTCCTCTTTGAATCTGAATTTGTCCATATTGTTGCCATTTCCTTCACTTCCTTGATTCTCACCGAGTTATTGATGGTGGCGTTGACGATCCAAACGTGGCACTGGCTCATGATAGTGGCTGAGCTGCTTAGTCTCTCCTGCTACATAGCTTCTCTGGTCTTCCTACATGAGTTTATCGGTAAGCTTAAATGCCTTTTCTCTAATCAGTTAGTTTATAACCTGAATAGTAACAGGACTGTAAGCAGCTGAGTGAGCTCAAAGGCTGATTATGAAGCCAAAATAATTACAATGACAGTATTTCAGACCTGAGTGAGCTGCGTTATTTGAATGCTCCTTACAGGCATTTTATGGTTTCTTCTCACAGCAAAATGCTAGAGGAGGTAAAGCTGGTCGGTAGAGTGTGTGCTGCCCAGTGGATGTCACCTGTACTTTCAAAGCTCCACCACATATCAGCTGTGTTCTTTAGTTCCATAAGGAAACTGAACTTAGGACTACAGATTGAAACCTCTTTTGGTTTGAAAGATCTCATCTTTTAACTGGGTGAAGGAGCTGCCCTTCCTCATTGGGGCCTCTCTCCTGTGGCTTCAGTTGTTGCTTGGTGGAGTTTTTTAGTTGCCTGAAATAGAGCTAATCCTTTTCCCTGGCTAAAGGAAAAGGGTGACAAATTCCAGCTTCCCCCAGTAGCTGTCTAGTTACAAATATCAGATCCATAGGGTTTCTTCCAGTATTCATGCAGGAACCACAAGATGTCACTGCGTCTTCCATAAAGCTCTTTGCTAACACTGAACACAATGAGGATAACTTTGCAGTGGGCTAGTTCTGCATCCCTTGCATATGGGTATACCAGCTTTATTTTGAATAATGCTTCAACTATCTTTGCAAAGATTCTGAGGTATTATAACCTATTCCCAGGATGTACTTCCCATCTTCATTGACTCTGTGCTCTTCTCTTTATACAGATGTTTACTTCATTGCGACTTTGTCGTTCCTGTGGAAAGTCACAGTCATCACTCTGGTGAGCTGTCTTCCCCTCTACGTCCTCAAGTACCTGAGACGAAGGTTTTCTCCCCCCAGCTATTCGAAGCTCACGTCTTAGGGCTGCTGTCCTTGCACACCAGAGACAAATATTGCACATGGCTGAGAGACAAGATCATGTAGTTGTTACTATAATGAATACGTCTGATATTTGCATAAGGATCATGTGGTAATCTCTATTACATGCTGCTTTATTGAAAAAGACTTCACAACTGCTGTGAATGGAAACCTAATGATAAAAGGGAGTTTTCTGAGGGTGGAAACACTTGTTAGTTCATCCAGTCCTTACTGCTTTTGTTCAACCTAACTGGGGTCAAATGCATGTAACTGTGATGACGATGGGCTTCTCATGCGTGGTTAAAAGTATCTGAAAGCTGCTACCTGACCTTGGAATTCACATTTGAGAAACTTGTTCCTTTTTTAAGTATCTGTGCTGTTCCTTGCATTGTGTTATGTTCTTTTATATTATTTATCTTTTCGGTTCAAGTAGTTACATTCTTCTTACATCTTGGAAATCCCTTAATGTAGGTGACGCACTATACTGCTGACAGCTGATTCCTGATTTATGGCATGCTGTTTCCATAATGGGGCTCCAGCATGTCGGATCTACACACATTTGAGAATCTGAGCGTGTTTGAGATCTTCCTTCAGTTGAAATGTGGTCACTCTAGTGATTTTGGAGGTATACAGGCATTAATAAATATAGAGAAATGCTAGTCCAAAATGAAGAAATTCAGTTTTGTTTAGCTTTTGTGCATCCTGTTAAAAGGAGCTGGTGACATAATAGCTTTACTTGGTGTTTATTTGTATAGGAGAAAATTATCTAAACTAAAGCAAATCCTCTTTGGAAAAGAAACTTGGAGTTGATCAGACTTGAAATGTGTTGACAACGTGAGAAGAGACTCGTACTGTTCTGCAGACAATGTGGCAGTCCTGTCTTGAATCCTTGGAGACTGAAAGGAGAGGTCACAGAGCTGCTGCTCCTCACAGCTACATGAAATCTGTTTCCTGTTAGGGTGAAACTGTGAAGATGAGCTGCAAATAAGCTGAGGCACTCCTAGGTGGATGTTGTTCATGACATACTCCCTACAGAGAGGCAGTTTTTTACTT
This sequence comes from Psittacula echo, assembly GCF_963264785.1. Taxonomy (NCBI): domain Eukaryota; kingdom Metazoa; phylum Chordata; class Aves; order Psittaciformes; family Psittacidae; genus Psittacula; species Psittacula echo. The sequence continues at coordinate 2,947,293 of NC_137747.1, forward strand.
GCTTTGCAGTTTTGCACTTGCTTTGCTCTGAAAACTGAACTTGAATCACAGAAGTGGGATTCATACGAAGGTGTTAAGCTCATGTACAGAGCAATTTTGTGAATTTATTTTTCATTTTCGAAACTTAAACTCAGTGAGTTCTGTTTTTATAATAAGCTTTGGTCCACACTATAATACCATGAGGAGAGCAACACGTATGTAGGCTGCTCAGGAGAAGGACAGTTATGGGAACCTTTTGCAGTTGGGCCCATGCATCAAACATGTATGAGCTTTTAGTGGCAGACATCCTCATCTAATGGCTGTTTAGTCTGTGCTAAATCAGTTGCTTGCTGTCTCATTCCCACATCATAAAAAACACTGTTGGAGGTGGCACTGTTTGGCACCGTTGTTGGTCTACTGCATGGAGGGACCAAGAATGGCAGAGCCCAGGGCCTGAGCTCCCCTCTGCTTTCTCAAGGCAGCTCTTCCAGGCCAGGACAGTCACGCTGGTGTGAGGAGCAGAAGCTCCATGGTCGCCTGTGTGCCATGCTGAACCTCTTTAATGGGCTGCCAGCTTCTATTGCTATTGCTACAGGCGCTCCACTGTCGCAGGCAGCACAATGCTGCATTAAAAAGTCTGATGTGAAAATCTGTGGAAAATGGGAGTGTTGTTTTAAAAGAGCTGGAGTCTGTGTTGACCCAGAGTGGGTATGGCTTGAATTTTCAGACCTAAGATAGCCGTAGCTTATGTGGTCAATGTGTGGTAATTGCTCTGGGGGATGTTTTGCACAACCTGAGCTGCCTTCCTTGATCTGGGATCCTGTGAGTAAATATCAAAGAGGAGGGGAAGCAAGTTCCAGAAGATTTAGAGACAAGTTAGATGTGCTTCTTAATGTGTGCGGCTCAGGGTGAGAGGAAGGTACAAGTCCATATGACCTTCTTGTTGTTTCATGTAGTGGAAGCCCTCCTAATTCAGAACATTATGTTGCAAAATCCTTCGGGAATAAGAGCAGCAAATGCTCTGTAATCTTATCTCACCGGTTTTTCTTTTGTGCCACTCGTCTGATAGGTGCTTGTGTGAAGTCCTGATACATAGCAACCACCTTCAGAAACAACCTACAGGCTAAGGAAAGCTAATTCCTTAGTATTGACCCTTGTATAAGATTTACCTCTTTTCTTGTCTTCTTCGCGCTCCTAAAAATGACAATATGCATTTCTACTTGACACACGTGTTCATGTGAGCCCCAGAAGTCCAATATTCCCAGTGATTTGTTTCACAGAGGAAAAGCAGTGCCTGGACAGCCCATTTGCCTGGGGAGTTGGGCTAGCAGGCTTTCATGAATTATGCCACTTTGCCAAAAAGATACTTAATGTTGTCTTTAGTATGACTTGCTCCAGCTCCTGGATAGTGTCAGCCATGCAGGTGTTCTGGGGTTCCTCAGTCAGCATTTGGTTTAAGCAGATTTAAATACAAGAATCAAGAATTTCTTTTGGCCACTCCTTGTGGCTGAGAAGTCAAGTCCCTCTTGACTGTTGGCAGACGCATTGCATTACACATCCTTGTAAAGCCCTGTCCCTATCCAGTGTGTATTAGGAGTTAAATGTCCTGCAAGAATAACAGTGCCATGCTACTGTATGTAAATATTTGAGACGTATATACGGTGGAATTCACTGTTTCCTGAAGTCAATACAGTTTACACTGAGTGGACCATATTTGCAAAATATTAGCTTACACCAAGAAAGGGAGAGAATTGTGATTTCACTTATATTTATTGAATCATAACTTTAAAAAGGAACTCGTATTTAGTGAATCGATAGTAATGTATAGCCGTGTTCTGGGGTGCGAATGTTCTTTTGCAGGTAGTTTTTTGCACAAGTTGTAAATCCAGGAAGTAATTTCTGTCTGGGTGTACACTGCATCTTTTTAAAGCAATTGGAAAATTGAAACTGCCATTTAACAAACAGCAGGAAAGAGGAATGATTGTTGTATTTTTCAAGTTTAGCACTTTATGTCTGCAATCTATTTCTCTTAAGTTATTTAAAAAATGTTTTTAAAAGCAAAGTTTAATACATATGTTCATACTTACTGTACATTTGAATAAACGGATTCTCTGCTGGAAATGTAATCTTTTTCTTCTAGTAAGCTGCTAATTTGTGCGTTTTGGGAGTGAAGCATTGTTTTCTTCTATGTAGTATCTTGTTTGTAGCCTTACTTAGTATTCTTCCTATTCGTTTTTTTGTTCTGGTTTACATACTGTAGCAGTTCATGTAACCTGTGTGCTTTGGGACTATGCTCCAAGTGATGCTGTAGGATAGCAGTGTATGTCTCTCTTGCTTCCCGTGGATGCTTAGGGAAGCCCACGCTCCGTGCTGTGCTGCTGCAGTGGTTAGTTATCGTGGAGGTTTTGTGACATGCACTGTTTTCTTCTTGCATCTCAGCAGTAATTCAGATGTGTTGTAACCCTCTTGATTTATTTATTTATTTTCCTTTAACTATATTTGTTTCCTCTATAGAGCTTGTCCTGTTTATCTTGCAAACGTTCATTTTGCTCAGCTTATAGTGCAACTGAAACGCAGCATTCTCTGTTCAACAGCAGCAGCTTAAATCTCTACAGGGTCTTACCAGAACTGGACTGAGGACTGATAAGTGACACCTCTGGTGTCCCTTTGGTGTTGAGAACTACATGACGACAGCTACAGCTGGACCGAACAGCAGCACCAAAGGTGTTGTTTTAATGTGGTCTACTGAACTGTCACAACTAAACACTATGACAACCTCATCCTCTGCAATTGCTGAGGAAGAATTTGCTATAGTTGAGCTGCTGGTCAGGGAGGCCCAGAACGTTAGATTTGTGAAGCCCTAAAGCTTGTCTTCTGGGTTTGTCTTTTAAAGAAAGCTGCTGCACCATCTGATGCATCAAAAATCCTTGGTTTGCAGAAGCAGTGCTCTAAACCAGGTATGTAAGCTGCCACTGCCTGCGGCTCACCATCGCCAAGTTCTTTGGACACAACTGTTTGGATGGGGTTTGACTCATCTCCACAGTTGCTGGTGCCAGTCCAGTGCCCATTAAAATCTTCAGAGTGAGCTGGATGGGCTTTCATTTATTATTAGTTATTTCATAATTAATAAACTCTGGTTTGCATGAAATCCTGGGTTCTACAGCTTTGCCAATATGGTTCATTACTACTGCCTACAACAACCTGTGTACTTACATGCCTTTGAGAACATTTTTAATTGTTACAGCTGTTAAAAAATGTTAATTTCATTTTTAATTGGGGAAATGGATTATGGTGTCAAAATTATATTTACTGTGATGCCAATGTTTTGTACCTGTCATCTAGCTAAACAATGTGTGCATACTCTTGATTCAAGAGAAATATGAATGCCAATTATTTATTGTTCTGTGGAGTTATATGTTGCAGATGTGTAAAATCTTAAAAGGGAATGTTGTAAAACAAGGTGGAAAAATAAATTTTATGCAACTTCTTTACTTCATCCATATGCACCATGTATGATGCACCTGAGTTAGTCCTGGCATGATCAGTCCAAGCTGTCTGTAGACAGAATTGTTAAGTACATAGGTCAGGTTGCACTGTTGGCCCGTTAACTTCTCTGCGTGGGGAATGTGTATCTGAGAAATGATCAGTGCTTTCTGCTGATCAGTGTAGCCCTGCTTCGTTAAATTCTTTGCTATAGTTTCCCAAGAGTCGCTGCAGGAAGGGTTTGAGGATTTCTTTTGGGAGGACTTGATTGATTTTTGTTTTATTAAGTATTGGTATAATCTTTTGCAGACCTTGACTTTATTAGTGGCTTCTTTCAAGATATTATTTTGCATGTCATCATTGCAGTTTAATGGTGTGGATTAGCTCTGTGTGGAGCTCTGCTGGCCCCCTGTCATCCTGCCACTGCCCCAGCTCACCCCAGTGAGAGGACATGGCTGTTGTGGTCCATGGGCGGAATGAGCCCCAGGCTGCTGCTTTGCTCCTGCCTTTTCTCCAACTAGTTAGTCCCAGAGTACCTGACTGCCCCAAGGATTGTAAGCCCTGTAATTTGTAAACTCAGTTTGAAAAGACTCATCTCATTCAGGAAGATTCAGGTCAAATCATCCTCACAATTTTTGGTGCAACCCAAAGTAGGGAGAAGATGGTCCTTCTGCTGGACCACGTTGCTGGGACCTGGAGGAAAGTCTTTTGTATGAAACATATATAAGCTGCTCTTGGAAAAGCAATAATGCGATAGTATTAGGAACAACTATTTTTGGAATGTTCTTATCACTTGAATGCTTGATTTAAATAACTAGCTCAGCACAACAGCAGTCCCATGGCTGGGGTTGGCTGCCCCGCTCCTGGGTCAGAAATGGGAAGAGGCAGTAGTTTTAACACTTGAGTATTCTCCACAGGGAAAACTGCAGTAACATTGACTGAGAACACAGTACAACAGTTCTCTACCATAAACACTCAGAATAAAAATAGAATTTGATAAAATCAATCTATAAATAAATCTGTAACTAAATCTATTACTAAAGCAGTGATAAGCTCTCCATTAGATCATTAAACATCTATTAAAGCTTTTCTTTCAGTTCCTATAGGATGCTGTGTCTTAACTTTTCCCATTATTAACTTTTTTGTATAAAATACTTAGTGCAGATATTTAAATATACAACTTTTGTGATGTTTGCACACATCAAATGGATGGTGTAGACTCCAGAAATTACAGTAACAGACTTCACTCCCAAGTGGTACCAATTTCCCACTCTAAATAGGTTACATAAGCCCTAGTTAGTGGTTCTTTTAATTTATGGATGGTTTCTTTTTAATGGTGAAATGTGTAATTAAAAAAAGCTAGAAATAGTTTTTCTGAACTCACTCTGGAAAGGGAAGGAGAATTTCTGCAATATTCTTTTTTACCCAAACATTGCATAATAGTAGAAATGTCAAAGATTTCCATGGGGTTTAATTTCATTCTTCATGTGGCTGTGGTCATACAAGAAGTTTGAACACTGCAGGGGTTGGCAGATTTTTGGAAGATCATGCATCCTGGGATAAGTTTTCAGCCTAGGCTTTACCAAAGAATGCCAGTGGCCTTATTTTTCGAATTGTGGTTGTGTTATACACCAGTGTGCCATTTTTTTTTCTTCTTCTTCTTTTTTTGTCTAAATAAAAGAAGCCCAAAAAAGAACAGGTGCTGGCAGGTAATCGGGTATCTGAAGCATGGCCCTGAGCATGACCTGTTCGTCGAATCATATCACAGAATGCCAGGTTGGAAGGGACCTCAAGGATCATCTAGTCCAACCTTTCTTGGCAAAGCACAGGTGTCCCAGCACCCTGTCCAGCTGAATCGTATCCAACATTGGGGGATCCACCACTTCCCTGGGGAGATTATTCCAATGGCTGATTGTTCTCATTCTGAAAAGTCTTCCTCTTGTGTCCAATTGGAATGTCACCAGGAGTAACCTATACTCATCACCCCTCTTCTTTTCCATGTGACTCCTTGCAAAAGGGGAGTCTCCATCTTCTTTGTAGCCACCCTTTAAATACTGGCACATGGTGATAAGGTCTTCCCTGAGCCACCTTTTCTCAAGGCTGAACAAACCCAATTCTCAGCCTTTCCTCAGACAACAGGCTTGGTCCTTGGATCATGCAGAGCTGGCTGCAGAAACAGCATTGCTGCAACTGCAGAAAGGTAACACAAGGAAAAACTTTGAGTGTAACAGCAGTTACTAGCAGCACTAAGTCTTGGTCCAGCACCTATTTAAGATCAGTATCAAAGCCGATGCTGTGGTTTCTTTGGGCCACAAGCTAGTGTTTCCAGGCCCTAAAACTCTTTGGGTAGTGTGGGGCTTTCTAGGCTACATGGTGAATGTCTGAAATTTTGCTGCTTGTAGTTAAATTTATGGATGATGAGGATCTTGCAGGATCTGGCCTTCCCTCCGCTGCTCTTCCTCCCTTTGTGGCCTAAAGCCTAACTGTTACTGGGTGAGAGGGTTACAAAAAAGGGCTGTAAAGTCATGGCATTCCCACTTTAAAGCCTCCCTCTCTTGGCTTGCTGTAATTGTGCACGTAAGGAGGAATATTTTGTGCTGTTCAGATTCTCTCACAGAAAGGAGTAGTAACAAGAACAATCTGTGCAAAAGAATTTAGCGCATTAAAGATGGGGGCAATAGTCATTCTCATTTGTCCTTTTATGTGAAACAGATTTTATTTTAAATGTACACTCTGAGTAGCTTAACCATATCCAGAAACTTGTTTACCAGGGTAAAAGTAGAATTACCCACAGTATAAATTAATAGCATGAGTAGAGGTAAATGGATTATACTGCGTGATTCTGCTTAGTCAGCTCAGAAGTACTCCCAGAGCTCACCTTGGGCACATGGGATGTGGGTGTCTCCTGTACTTATGGTTTCATCAGGCAGCATATTTACTCACGTGTTTCACATCTGCTTCAGCAAAGCTCGTGTTGTAGCTCTGCTGTAGGCGTTGTGTTCCTGTGCCGTTAGACACGGATCTGTCCTGTGCTGGCTCCTCTGTTTTTAAGATGTGTCACTTTGGATTCATTTTGTGCAGTGCCAGATTTCACCAAAGTGTGACTTGTCAAAAAATGGTGCAAATTGAGCATGATTGGGATCCTTACTTAAAATGAGAACAACCCACTTGTCAGTGATACCATTACATGAAATGCCATGTAATGGTCTCCATGAAGCACGTTACCTGCTCCTGCCATAGAAAGAAACACTGCTCAGCACGAGCCTATAGGAAAGGCAGGGGATGCTTCCCGCAGGCGCAGAATTCCTCTGCGCTGTTTGTAAATCTGAGATGAAGGTTTTGAATAAAAGGCACATTTATGAGGGTCGGTGTTCCCTTGGTCAGACAGCATCTCTGCTCCAGTGCAGCGGTTTCCAGTGAATCATTGCATCCTGCTGTTGGTGTGACTGTCCTGGACCAGCAGAGCCATCACTGTCCCTTTAGACAGGAAGGTCCCACATGGAAGTTGGCTCTCCTGGGCCAGCCAGGGTGCTGGGAACTCCAATGTGTCATGTTTTTATTACCTTTGGCTTTCATCCTGTTCCAAGAGTTAATGGATAGGACCTTTGAGGAGAGACCTCTGGACCGCAGCAGATGGTGAAGCAGCATGGCAAGGGCAGCAGCTCTGCCAGCCATCCTCTCAGCCCTGCGAGGCAGGATCTTTGCCCTGGAGATGTTGCTGGAAATGTTTATTGCTCTCCAGCTGCACCTCTATTAGGCTCCATCCTGTTCTCCTTATGTTTGACAACCAGCACACCATGCGCTGTAAAATTTCAGAGCCCTAAGTGAAGAGCAGCCAGCGTTTTAACCACGCCCTTGCCACTGCGCCCTTGGCATGAGCCTGCAATGTGCGGAGAGCTTTTGCTGTTGGAGCTGTGCTGGTGCCTAACAAGCCCCAGGAAACCCACGCACCACCCTGCCCAGCCAAGGTTCACCTCCCGATTTCCCCCCCAGGCAGTATCGAGCCTGATTTCCCTCTGTGCCTGATTTCCCTCTGTGTGCACACTCTCTATTCGCGTAGATGTAGTTACAAATCACTTGATTTGCACATAAGACATTTTCTTATTTTGATTTTTAATACTAACTGAAGCAGTTACATCCTGCTGTTTATTAATGTAGCTTTAATCATGTAGTATGTCATCTTGGCTTTTTTTTCTAGCCTTTAACAGTTACTTCAAACCCAATGACAAACAGAAAAATGATTTTAACATCAACAGTGAATAAAATTAAGCAAGAGCATTGAGATCTTTTCACCTAAAGTGTGAACTGGAAACTAACACTGGTTCTTCTCTATAACTCTTTCTGAGTTCAAGGTAAGTGAAATCCCTGGAGAAGGGGAAGTTGAGTTTTAAATAGGATCTACACTGTCATTGTCTGCTGTGAGCTACTCCAGAGAAGCCTTTATGAACTGTTGTTTCCAGTGTGGCATAGGGACTTGGGCCTTTTCTACCCTGTCAGCTGGGCTGCAAAGTGAATAAAGTTTCTAAAAGACCAAGGTTAAATGTTCTCAATCCTTCATCTACCTCGCTTTCTGCAGGTATGCCTCTTTACAGTCTTTATTATCCATTTCTTTATTTGTCAAGATGCATTGCTGCCTTTCCTCTGGATCCAGGTAAACTAACGAAAGTGGCAGTTTACATTTTAGGCTGAGGCTAGTGCCAGAATTTCTCAAGCAACTGCCTATAGATAAAGTTTGATTTGAAGCTGCCCAGTTTTGCTTCTAGGAAGTCTCAAGCCTCCTGCTAATCAGATTTTGAGATCTGAACTTTCTTATATATGAGAAGAAATGAGGAAGAAAATAAACTTTCTAAGTGAAATCACGATTTGTGACACTAACATGTAAGAAGAAAAGTCTTTCCTAAATCAGATGGGAAGAAGTGCATTATGTTAAGTGTCTTTGTGGAAGACCCGTGGCTGGTGTAAACAGGTTACATTCATCCACACTCTCACCCAACTCTTGGGTTTTGTTCAAGTCCAAGTTGAATTCTTGTGAGTCCTTGTTACTGAAGTGTGGAACTAATTTTTGCAGGTGCAGTGTTCACCATAAATAACCTTCAACAGAAAGAAACATCTTGTATTTCACATGTGAATGACAGCTATTTCCTTCCACAGCCTAAGTGTCTTTTGTGATCTTTCACCATCAGGATGCTGTGCAGGGCAGTGATTTGTACAGGTTCCCACTCTTCTTTCTTTCAGCTCCTGTTGCCATTCCATCTCTGAAGAGCATAATGCCACAAAGCCTTCAGTAAAACCAGAGCCTGGAGGAAATATCAGGTGTTAACATCTAATAAAAAACTAACACGCTTGAATGAACCGGGATTGCAAAGTCCCTCTTGTACGGCCCAAGCAAGGACTGACCTAATGCAGAGGTTTTATGATGGTGGCAGGTAAGGACTAATTATAGACCCTGGACTCCATCATGAGCTGACTTGTCAAGTTAACTTACTGACTGAAGTACTTACAATTACATTGTGGGGCTTTCTACTCCTTTGTGTAACTGGATGCAGTTGCTCCTGAAGAAATGTAGTGAGTAAATCTGAGGTGCTGAAAGAAATATTGCACTAGGAATGACACTGTAGGGAGCGCTTTATACGCTTTAGGGTAAATTAATGACCAGGTTTGGGGGTTTAGGAAAAAAAATAACACAACAAACTTTGTGCACAAATACATCCTTTAAACTATATTTTCTTTCAAATGCCAACTCCTTTAACAACAGTGTAAATCAGATTTTACAGACCATGTATTTCAAGTCTGAAGTTCATTAAATGTGTGAAATTCCAGATTAGCTGCCGGGTGTGGCCAGAGCCCCAGTAATGAATTGTAAATTGTGTTCAGGATATAATATCAGATTCCCTTGCCCTGGCAGTGATATTAAAGGGATAAAACCACCTTTTCAAAACAGTCATAACCTTTCTTTATTATCTTTATTTAATTTGCCATCATATGATGTAGTGAATGACTGCATCAGTGTTTCCATCCTGAACCTAATGTACAGGTGTCCAACTGGATTAGTTTGTGGGTTTATTATTAATAAACCATCTCATGTCCTAATGTAACTGAAACAAATGCTATCTACTTATACATGCATTTTTGCCAGTACCCTGATAGTGGGTGATAGTCTGCCTTTAGATACAATATCACTCTGAACTGCAATTCACTCTGAACTTCTGTGAAATAATCACTTTGCTGTATCCTCCGGCTGAGCCAGGAGTCAATAGGTGTGGGTGTCTGAGCCCAGTGATGGGTTTCATAGCTGTCGTCTTGGTCCAGGTTTGCAAAGTGCTTCCTGAACAAGCTTTCAACCAGCCGTCAATGCTTTCCCTTTCCAAAAGCTTTGCAAACACCTCCCAGAGCCCCCCCAGAGAAGTGGTTGCTGCTGTGTGGAGGAAAGTCTGTGATAAGAACTGGGAAGCTGCTGCTGTGTGGACAGGTACCCAGGGGCTGTTGAACCCATCCCCTAAAAGGAACAGCCAGGGAAAATTGCTCATAACACCAGCATTCAGAAGGATCTCTGTAAATTTCAACCTTGGTTCTCTACAGTGACTCCTTGGAAGGGGAAGGTGAGTTGGATAGCTGGGAATAACAGTTAATGATGCCATTCTCATTCCAAAAACTCTCTGTGAGCTGGGAGCAACGTGCAAAAGTGACCAGCTATTTCCTTGTACTGTTGTAACAACTGAAATTTAGGGGATGGTTGTACTCTGCTTCCCAGAACAGAGCAGGCCAAAAAGGATTCCAGGTGTTTATCTGCCCTGGGAAGGGCACTGGAGGGAGCAGCTTGAGGGCTGCTGTAGGTTGAGCTGACTGCACCAGCAGGTCTTGGCCAGCAAGCCTAGTTTCTTCTTCTCCCTTTTTTCCTGTGCTAAGCAAAGGGAGGGAGGTTCATCAGCCATTTCTAATCCTGATATGACCATTAATGGGAATTTCCCAGGTAGCAACATTTTATGGGGCTAAAATCCCAGTGTTAAGAAGAAGAATTGGTACTTCTCATGCCTGGCTCTTTGTTGGTGATCTCTTCCCCAAGCGTGGCCTGGTGACTCCACTTACAATGCCTCAACCTCTACAGCACAGAGGTAAATGGAAACCTGCTGTTTACTTACCTTGTCCACATGGGGAAGCATCTCTCCAGCTCCCAATGTGACTAATTGTTCCTAATTATTTGAGTAAGTAATTGCTCTATTTGACTTTCTTCTTTCTGAACCGTATCTTAAAATCTTGGATAACGAAACAAAAAAACCCGAATACCTATGGTTTTACAATCTTAAAGAGAAAATATTTTTGGCAAGAAACTAACTGGAGTATGTGGCACTGTCCTACGGACAGTAAATTATCCTAGAATGGATAGGGTTGGAAGGGGCCTTAAAGCTCATCCAGTTCCACCACTCTGCCACAGACGGCGACACCTTCCACTAGACCAAGTTGCTCCAAACCACATCCAACCTGGCTTTGAACACTGGCAGGGATGGGGCAGCCATAGCTTCTCTGTGCCTGTCCCCTCTGTCACTTTAAAGCCGTTTCCTTTGTGCCCTTGTCAAAAGTCCCTCTTCATTCCCCCTTTCCCTGTGATTATGGGGAATACATGTAGATTTACAGGTTTTCAGCCGGATGCTCGGGTTTGCCCTCTGCCCGGCATCCTCGTTTTCCCTCTCTTGTAAATGAATTTCCGTGCCTCTAAAACTCCGGATCCGAGAACCAGCGCGGCTCTTGGCACAATGACGGGGCCAGGGCAGAGCGGAGCGGCGTGAAGGTGCCGGAGACGGGTGTCGCGGCGGAGGCCGGGCCGGGATGGGTCGGGATGCAGAGGGGCCGGAGGATGCGGCGGGGCCAGGACGGGTCAGGATGCGGCGTGTCTGGGGCAGGTGAAGCCGCTTGGCTTTTCCTTGGATAAACCCCAACCAGGTCGGGCTTCTCAGGTGGCTGAGGCTCGGAATAGGTTTTCCTCCAGCCGCAGGTGCAGCCCCCGTGATCCCTTCATGCATAACACGACATGAGGGTGTCGGAATTTCCATACACGAGTAGTGATGAACTCGGGTGACTACCTTGGGAATGTGCTTCACTGCCGGCAGCGCCCCAGGTTCCTGCAACAGGTAAACCGTGAAACTGCAGCCCAGGATGGTATCATATCATCCCAGCTGAATTAATTACATCTCCTAGTCCCATATGAGGACTGTAATTCAGGAGCTGCCCGACTGAAGACAGCGAGAGTGGGGCCCTACTGTGAGCGAGCTGAAATACATTTATTTCTTCCTTTACAGGAAATTTTCGAGGAGAGAGAGAAGGGAAAGAATGTTCTCTGCACTTTCTTCAGTACCTTTTTGCATTTGTGGTTTTGTTTTCTGAGGTTGCCTTTGTTCAGGAAAAGATAAATTAAAAACAATAAATTGCTCTTCAATTACAAAAAAAATCTTTTTAATGTTCACAAATCGAATCCGTTTTTAAAAGCGAGTTCTTGGGGGAATAAAGAAAAGAAAAAGAAAAAAGAAAGGCAAAAAAAAAAGAAAACCAACAGCAAACACACACAACCAAAGAAACCTCAACGGCAAAATTACTTTAACTAAAAAAAATAGCCTTTCTTGAGATTCGTTGGGAAGGGAGGGAAGGAAAAAAGGAAAAAAAAAAAAGGAAAAAAGAAAGAAAATTTCGACCAATTTTCATTGTAGATGAAAAGCTATTTCTCATTTGGAAAAAATGTTTTGATGGGAAAAATTCAAGCGGTCCCAGTTCCAATCTCGGCGAGCTCTATGTGGGTGGATTCCCCTGGCCACGTGGAGCTCATTACAAGATCAGACACTCCGTTTGTAACTTAATTAGGGGAGTGAATATGTTATTTAGACAAGTGCATCGTCAGAACTAAGCCCGGGTTGGTGACACGGAGTCGGGATGCTCCAGGACTGTTCATGGGATGGAGGGAGGTGCCGGCTCGCGGGACTCCAGGAGGCCGAGCTGCAGCTGGGGAGGGATTCGGTCCTTGCTGAGCTCCGGTCGGGAGCTCTGTGAATGTGTAAGTGCAGCCGGGTGTGTAAACCTGGTGTTTGAGCACCGATTTGCTCAACGGCTTTAGCGCTCCGAGGTTGCGCCGGGGAGTGCATTGTACGCTATGGCAGACTCGGGGAGAACAGTATTTACTTTGGAAGGGTGAGGAGCTTTTGTCAGAACTACTTATTGTTACTGTGAGCCTGAAATACCTTTTGCAAGTGGAAAACAGAGATGTCTCCATGAAGTCTATGATGATAAACCCTGCCAGCTGCCCCAATGGCCTGAGAGCACATCCTCAGGAAGCCTCGATGCCTTATCTCCTGGAGACCATGAGAAACTAAAAGTAGTATTTAAAAATCAGGTTTATTGCCAATTGACAGCGCGGAGCCTCCCGCGCTGCGCCCGGTCCCCAGCGGGAGGGGCAGCTGTCCTACCCTGCGGTGGGGCGATGCTGCGGGGGGGAGCCTGGACCCCGCTGTGCTGGATGCCCCGGCTCTTCCTTAAGGCCTCGCTGTCCCTGGCCTCCCGGAGCTCTTCTTCCCCAGCCAGGGAGAGCTCTTCGCCGGGAGCCCGGCGCTGGGGACGGGCTGAGCTGCTCCTGAGGACAAGACCGGCCTCCAAAACTTCCCCGCCCCGGGCCGGGCCATGCGCACCCTCCTCTGTCCCTGAAATCTGGGCACCTCACTGGCAAATCCCGGAGGATGCCATGGGCATGGAGGGGAGAAGTGGGTCTGTGTCGGGGGGCAGGGATGCGGTCCAGAATGTGCCCCTGAAAGGAAGAGGAAGTATTCTCCTAAAGAGGGAATAAATAGCTAAAAATATTAGCTATTAATAGCTCCGTACCTCCAAAAATAAAATCCCTTAGTGATACCAAAATAAGAAAGCAAAGGAAAGTCGGAGGTATTTGGCCTTCCTTTGAAAAAGGACGCTAAAAATAACTATATATATATAAAAATCTCTCGTTTCTAGGGAAAGTCTCTGCCCCCGCATCCAGCCTGCACAGTTATATAAGACTTGAACCTCATCCCCCGCTCCTCCGCGGCCGCTCACAACGCGCTGGGGGCCGGAGCCAGATGGAGGAAGGTTCCGTCAGGAAAGTTTAACTCAGCGGGGAAGCTGCAGCCAGTGGAGGACACGATTCTCTCGCTGAACTCTCCAAAAGCCTTGGAAATCTTACAGTTGTGTCATATGCTGGTTTGGGGAATGCGAGCAGTCCGGAGGCAGCCGCCAGCCCTCTTTCACTTCTTTATTTATTTTTTTTCTCTTCGCTTTGCACTGAGTTTAATTTGGGTAGCAGGATTCAGCATTTTTAAGTTGGAAAAAACTCGGTGGAAGAAGATATTTTAGGAAAACCCTGTCATGTGAACTAGCGGGAGCCGATCAAACCGAGCTATTAAAAGAAAGATATTGTATTTTTAAACGGTCCAGACTAGGGCAGCCAACCTGTGTGCCATAACCGCCGAGCCGGGGCTGCTCCCCCGGCCGTGGGAGGAGGCGAAGCTTTCCGTCGGGGTCGCCCATTCTCCGCTCGCTCGGGGATGCCCTTTGGCAGGGCCCGGTGCCTTGGGGCCCCCCAGGTCGTGTGTGTGTGTCCCTCCCCTGCACCCAGCTGCTCACCACCAGCCCCCCCCCCTTCCCAACTCTGCTTTGGTGCTCCCTCTCCTCTAAGCCTCTGTCCCCAGTTCCTCCTCTCTGCATCTCTCAATGCAGTTGGTGCTGGAGTGACCACGTAGTGCCCTAGTGAGGAGGTTGGGCGGTGGGGCTGGAAGTCTGGCGAGATTACTAATTGCTCTCTCATGATTAATTAACAATTCCTTTGTTCTGCGAGCAAAGCAGCAACCTTGGTTTCCCTTTAATGATTTTAAATAGAAATTCGTTGGTTCTGACTTCACCTGATGCCAATAGTGGGTGCAATCAAGCACCCTAACTAGCCTGGACGGGATACTGCTCCAGGTGAGCTGCTGGGCTCCATTCCGCTTGGGGCCGGGCTTTTTTTTGCGTGATCTCTCTCGTAAAGGTTGTAGCTTCAAAGCGCCCCATTATGAGAGCTGTTACAGGGTGAAGCACTGGGTTGGAGGTCGATGTCGTGTGCAGCGTTTCGGAGCTTCGCTGCCAGCCTGCGGCTCGGGCAGGAACCCCCCCGCGGGGCGATGCTCGCAAGTGGCATCTCTGCTGGAGCTGCAGGGGGCTGGGGCTCAGTCTGCACGGTGGCCGGGAGGAACAGGCTCCCCCGAGCGCCGGCGGAGGGATGCTCGCTGCCGAGGGCTGGGGGGAGCTGCGGGGTTCCCCGGATGGGGCTTTGGTGGGCCGGTGGAGGTCGGTTGCATAATGGGCCCACGGAAGGTATTTCCGCCTCGGCACGTCCAAAAATGACAAGGGTTAGGAAAGTGAGGTGCGCTGAGTTTCCCTGGCCTGCCTGCAGTTGCTAGCCTGCAGGACAACAAACCCGAGAAGCAGAAAGTTTGATTGCGATACCTCCTTCGAGTCGATTTTGGGACTCAGGGAGTGAAAAATGGAAACGCCGGTGCGGGTGCCAGGCAGCCCTCCGCGCCGGGCTGGCCAAGTCCCGCCGCCGTGACTCACCCCGCTGCTGCCCGGGGCTCCCGCTGACCCCGGGGCCGCCGCCTTTGGGGGTGCAGATCGGCCCCCGGGGGGCGCGGGACTGCGGCACCCCCGTGTTTTCTCCACGTGAATTCCTCACCTCTCCGCAATAACTCCGTGCAAGCTCTATTGCACGGAGGTGCTGAGCCCAGCGCGGCATCACTGGCACGCTGGTAAAGCTACACATTGCAAGGCAGCACACGGTTCATGACATCTCCGACTTTATTTTCCTGTTTTCTTTTGCTTTATTTTCCTGTTTATACATAGGACGTGTAAACACACGCGGGTTGTCTTGGTTTCGGAGGCTTCCTTGGCTATTTCATTCTTGCTAAACTCCACGTGTATCAATGGAAATCCATGGGGTTGCTCCTCTCTCTTCTAAATGGGTCTAAAAATAGAAAGAGAGGTCTGTGAAATGCCACTAAACAAATTAACCGGGGTTTTTTTTTTTCTCTCTCTCTTTCTTTTCGTCTTCTGTATGAAGAATTGAGCCAGTGGCAATTAGAAGCCAAAATCTCTGCCAGTACCAAGATGGGTATTAATAGGGTGCTGGCGATTTTAAAAGACATAAATATAAGCTGGGGACTTCGGTTTTCTGAATGATTTATTCAAAGGTAAAGGCAGCAGCAGTCCGAGCTTGTCTCTGCTGGGAAGAAGGAAAACTTCAGCACAGAAGCCCCGTTGCTTTGAAAGGCTTTGCAGTTCCTGCAAGTTTTGTTTAAAAAGCACACACTGGGATTTTTAACATCATCCATATTTCTTTCTTTCTCGCTCTCTAACTTTCTGCTCAACAATTAAGTGCTTGTGCTGCAGACTGAGAAAGCCGCAGAGCTGCCTTGGCCCGGAGCTGGGAGACGTCATGGATTCCTGAGTGTGAAGTTTGCAGGAAAGCCCTCAGTTTGGGATATGGAGCCGATCCAGGGGTTTCCATGGCACTGGGATAAACAGGAGGAAACAGTGAGGGAATCCCGTTATTTTACAGCATTCAAAGACTATAAACACTCGGAGCAGGGAAGGAAGTGGCCTTTCCCTCTCTAGTAACCCTCATCTCAGAGCAGAGAACTGACTTCACTTCAGGAACAAGCTCAGCCCAGTTCGGATCCCTCTTTGCACCTCCAAACACTTACGGAGGAGGCGAGCAAGAGGGGTTCCCTCTGTCCAGGCGGCACTGGTTGAACATGGTTTAAAGAGTTTTTTCTTCTTTTTTTTTTCTTTTTTTTTTTTTTTCCTTTTCTTTCTTTCTTTTTTTTTTTTTTTTTTCCCGCTACTGGTTTTTTTTTTTTTTTATACATATATATATATATTATTTTTTTTTTTTAAATTCCTGATGCAGAGAGAAGCTGCCTGCAGGCTGGTACACTACCACCACATCATGAGGTCTATGGATCAAGGTAGGGTCTTCCTCCCGCGCTGTGTGTCTGTGTGTGTATCCCCCGTGCGCTCCCCTGCTCCGAGGGTCCCTCTGGGTCGCTCCCCGGGTTATCCCGCCGGCTTCAGCTCACTGGCAGCTTGGCTGGGGAGGCGGAAAACGTTCACGGCGAGAAGGTCCTTCGGGAAGGGACTGGCTTTAGGCTTGGTTTTGAAGTGCTCCGCGACGGCGGGTACAAATCCGCCTAGAGAAACCTTTAAACTCCTGCTAGAGGGATTATCCTATTCCACGCCGTCACCCCGGGGTCTCGTTGACCGACAGCTTAACTCTTCCGCCGCCTGCCTGGGTCAGGGGCTCGGAGCGTTGCAGGCGGATTCCCCGGCCGGGCCCGGCGGCTCTGCGGCCCCGCTGGGCTGAGGCCGGCGGCTCAGCGACTGCGCTACCCGTGGGGATACCGGAGGCTTTTGCCGAGCCGGCACCGTCGCAGGGCGTGCGGGCAAGGCAAACCGTGGAGGGCTTGAGGGGGGGCTCGCTCCCCTCCCGCCGCGGTGTGCCGGTGCCGGCAAGAGTTAAGCGCGGCGAGAGGAGGAGTCTGCCCCGCTGTCAGCGCTCGGTGCGCGCCCCCGGCGCCGCCGCTCCGCGGGTCCGCTGTGGCCCAAGCCATCCCCCGCCTCTGCAGCGGAGGTCTCCCCGCTGCCAGTCTGGCCCCACCGAGGCGGGGGGCAGCCGTCTAGGAGGGGCCGCGGCATCCCCTGACCTCCCCAGCCGCGGCGAGCGAGGCTGCGGGCCCCGGGGGAGGGCGCGGCGCCGGGAGCGGCCCCGCGTAGGGACGCGGAGGGGGCTGCAGGCACGGCAGGGACTGTGCAAGACCGGAGCGGAGCCGGGGGAAGGGGCATCCCCCGGGAGATGCTGGCAGACAGGGCTGGGGGCTCCGGGCGCAGCCGTGCCTGGAGCTCCCGGGGTCGGTGTGGCCGCCAGCGGAGGATGCTCCGCGGGAGGAAGCCCCCCCGCCGCCCGCAGCCCAGCGCTTGTAAAGCACCCGTGGACCAGCGAGCCCGGCTGTTTCCGCCGGGCCCTGCCCGCTCCCCCAGGGTGCCCGGCGCTTCGCCTCGCTGCCCGGGCGGGAACCACAGGTGAGTTGCGAGTTTGACAGGGCTACCGGTGCGGGGGGCAGGAGGAGGAGCCGGGAAGCGCTTTTCCATCGACTCGCTCCATCTCAGAGTTCCCCCCCCCCGCCCTCCGGCCGCCCGCAGCCAGCGCTGGCCCCGCCACTGAGTCAGAACCGCCCCGGGGCCGGCGGAGGCGGGGGGCGGGCTGGGGGGCGAGTATGCAAAGCTCCGTCTGACCGGCCCTTCGTAGCGGCTGTTTGTTTTCTCCCGCCGTAGCAGGCTCCCTAGGCACCTGCCAAAACACACTCGTTAACAGGCACACCCGGAGCGGATCACCCGAGAGCTCCGATTCTCGGACAAGTCAATGGAAAGTCTCTGAGCGGCTTTATACCGCCTCAGGATCAGGCCATTGCCCTGCCTCGTGTATCGCGGCTTTCGCCAGACAGAACTCCCTCTCTCCTGAGCGCTTCAGCTGCTTTTAGTCACTCTCATAACACTCCGGAGAAGTTATTTTTCTGCAGAGAAAGCAGGAAAGGGAAAAAGAGATTTCTTTCTCAGTGCTGGCAAGGTCCCACTCTCACCTGCTGTAGGATAGCAGTGGATCAAAGCACAAGGCAGTGCTCCAGTGCCAGCTGCCGCAACGATTTGATTGCTCTGCAGCTCTGCTTTCCCCAGAGCTGTGCAGTCACACACCAAAGTGAAAGGCACTGATTTATTTTTTTCTCAGATCAAATGTTGGAGACCACAGTAGCCAGATGAGCAGGGCAGTCAGCGGCACAGCAGAGCCCAGAGATGCTTCACAAAGAATATGTTCCTGGGCCGCAGCATGCCTTTTTCCTTTACACAAAATGACGTGCTCCTGTCAGTGGCATAGGGGGAATGGGAGCAGACCCTGGCACCAACTCGGCACGAAGCTGCTAGGAGTTAATAGCACCTAGCTTTGGGAGGATTTCTGCACCCTTGCACAACAAAGTGCAGGAGTCTCATTAATGTAGGATGTGGAAACGATGTGTTAATAATTTTAGGTCCTAGCCCCCTTTTATGATTAGAGCAGGCTTAGAATGTGGAGGGAAGACTTTGCATAGCCTAACACCCTGCTAGCAAAAAGATGCTTCAGTAGCATTGCTTCCTGAGCTGTGCTTCTGCCGGTTCCTGCAAGACAAGCCACGGCAGAGATTTTCATCAGGTCTTTCCCGTCAAAGATTTTCATGAGTCCCTCTGTCATCTTGTCCCACATCTGTTACTCTCTGTTACTTGAGGTAGCCCCTCTCTATCTGTGAGCCTCCCTTGTCACACCAGCTGACAGCAAATGATTTCAGAGCCTTTCGTACAGGGCAGGAATTGCATTCACAGATGGGATGGTGACATAATTGAAGCACTCTTCTATTAACAGTCCAATAGCTATTCTAACTGAAATGTTTCATCATTCATTTTTTTGAAAATAGCCAAGGATAATAATATCCTAGAACTTCTTTTCCACTACTGGCTTAATCTATTTTTTTAAACTATGATATGTGCATTCCTTTGGTTTGCACAGCAGACTTCAGTACTTAATGGGAACATGGCGATATGAGCAATTTTTCCATTGTCCTTTCTTGCCAAACCGCTTAAAGCCTGAAATTGGGGGGTAATATCTCTGACTCAACCTGACCCCAAAATTGAATAGTAGTATGTGTGCCTCTCAAAGGAAGTACCAGGATATTTCTTTCCCTCTTGCTCTTTTTTTTCCTCTCTAATAGCACTCCCCACACGCCAGACCAAGCAACTAGTCACTCACAGTCTGAGCTCATTTTAAAGAGCTTGGATTAAGTCCATGTGCAAGTTTTAGTTGCCTGTTAAATTTCTAATGCCTGCCACATACACCCTTAGAACACTTAGATTTTTCATTGACTTGTATTTTCTTTGGGTTTCAGCTTCTTAGTTTTTAATCCACTTTTCTCTATCTCTCTTTCTTTTAAAAGTTTAATATGGGGGTATTATAGTATTACAGATGCAGTGTAAATTACATGTCATGTAGGCCACATAATAATTAGCAAAGTCACTGAGAAGATCATCCAAAACTGCCTTCAGCTCAGAGCATCATCTGATCTGTTGCGTTAGTGAAGTTGTTGGTACAGGGAATACAATGGGATAGTCTAAGCAGGAACTGAAAATAGTAAATGATAGATTACATTTGCAGTAAGTTTAAACACTGAGAACTATGTTAAGTGCTTTTAAAATCATAGTTTGGATTACACTGGAAACTACTCTTTCTTTGCTTTGTTTTTGGATTCCTTGTCCCCTAGTACCTAGGTAGCCCAGTATTCACATACTTTTAAAGTTTATTAAAGCAAAGCCCTGCCAAAGGCAAGCACTGATCCAACCATGTGGAAAAGGAGTCCTTCCATTCTCCAGTTCCCTGAAATGGCAGCACAATGTATTTCCAGTTCTGCTCTGTGTAGAGCCTGCTGCAAGTATACGTGGCTGCAATTTTTGTTAATGCTGCCAAGGACAGACTTTGCTTAAGTTCTTGAAACACCTTTTTGGCTCATAAAAACAGCTTTAGAGGGGAAAAAAAAAAAAGGGAGTTAATGCTGACTCCCAGATTTCTTGGGTAGGTGCTGTGAGTCTAAGCGAAGCTGTGACCAGTTGCTGGGGTTGAGGTCGTGTCAGCCTTTTGATAGTGGTAACGAGAAACAAATGGGGGATCCTTGTAGAAAGGAACCGTTTCTGATATGAAAAAGATTGAGATTTAGGGGAAGGAGCTAGTATTTCTAGTCTGTGGACACTGTATTCCAGCCTTTCACTTGAGCCCTAATGGAAAATGAGCATTGAGAAGTGCTTATCACATTATTTGGGTTTTTCCTTTGATTTGGAGTGGCTGGATGCTTTTTCTGAGTGTATGTATTGAGCTGAAGAGTCCACAGTCTGTTCAAGTCTGAGTAGCTTCCCTGCCTTTTCTTCATTGCTAATTATTAATGACAGAGTGTGGGCAGTATTTCTCAGTTATGTAGTTATAACAGCTAAAACTTGAGCCATTTATAATATTCCGTTCTCATTGTGGGCTCAAGAGCATGTTTTGGGTCTAAACTACACTCAGTCCTTGGAGGGCTCCGAAAACTACAGCTGTCACTTCAGCTGAATTCTGCAGCTGCTTGCACCTTATAATGGGTTCATGCATCTCTACTATTTAGGCCAGATCCGTATTTTGTGAATTTGAAGCATTTCTGCTTGACATAACGCACTGGTAGGTTCCAGCACTGCCCATAGTGCGTTAGAACTCACACCTCTGTGCACTCAAAGCATGTGGAAACAGTTATGCCTATACATTATGCCATAGTGGTCATATGGGACCAATGTCCTTATGTGCCCTGAGAGCTGCAAAAGGGAGCAGGGGAACCCAGTGGATGGTATGCCTAGTGGCTATGGCTCCTTGCATCTGTCAAGTTGTTGCTGGGCAAAAGTGTTGAATCCTATAAGCTGAGCTAATTCCTACATTTCTCTAACACTTTTCTCATTGCTGTCTTGTCAACCAAAGTCCTCGCCAGTGTCAGAATTTATGATTATATGCATTAGCAGTGAAACTATTTCAGATGACATGGTCATCTTGGAAAGCAAAAGGTACATTTTCCATTTGTGGAGTATTACTAATTCTAGGAGTAGCTGAGGATAAGTTTGAAACTTCACATGCTTAATGGATTGCAGGCGAGCTAGGAAATAAAGGACTGGATAAAGATTCAGCAGAAGTTGAGGTTGTTTCCCCATGCTTTCCTGCCAGTCACCCATTTCTTACTTAAAAAGGCCAATGTTATTGTTCATGTCTTTTCTTTTTCTGGCTAATACAAATGATGCTACCCAATCGTGCTCCATGTGTTGTTAGCTGCAAGGATGACAGCTCTCTTTAGTGCTAAGCCAAGATCAGCAAGTATATTTGGTTTTTCTAATGAATTTTAAATAGAAAGGCCAATGATAAAAGGCTAGCGCTCCGGCAAACGGTAAGCATCATTTTAGAACAGATATAAAAATAGGCTGGTTTAATATACGTTTTCTTCACATTTAAACAATTCAGAAGGAGTCAAGCTCTCAGATGGAGCAGGATGTGCTCCCCAAGGGGTCAGCAGCCTCCATTCCCCACTCACACTCCTGAGGGTTAGAGCTCAACCCCATCTGCAGCTTTCTGGGGTGGCCTTATTTCTGAATGCTGGTAGCCAAGACCGCTACTCACTGGCTGCTCTGACCTCCCTGTCTGTGCCTGGTGGCAGCAGAGCCCTGCCTCTGTCGGAACCAGATACTACAAAACTACAGAGAGCAAGTGTCTCGTGTAGTATTAAGAATTGCTGCAGCAGATGAGATAGGCTTTAACTGTGGTCTCCAGCTCAATCACAGAGCAAGCACTGGAAACTTTTCAAAGCAGGCTTCAGCAGTCCCTGCACTGTTGCCACATCATCATGAAGCAGCATTTCTGAGAGATGATTCCCTGCAAGGAAGAGCATCATCTGAACATCTCTAAAAAGCCCATGACCTTCTCATGCCACTTAACACACGTCTGTTTGCGCACATGCACACAGGGCTGTGTTCTGCCCATGTGGAAATCCAGCAAAGCACCACTCCTGGCTATTTTGGTAGCATGTGCAGCAGAAAATTCAAACACTTTGGTCCAAGGAAGCTATTGTGTTAATGTGTATATTATGCATTAATGAGAAAAAAAATTGTCCTTTTAGTTTCTGCCAAGTTAAAGCATGGCATCAATTGCAGTGCAATCACTCATTAATCTAGTGGCTATGAATATAGAGGCTTTTCCCTCTCCATTTAAATTGCATTTCTCTTTGGTGGGAAATGTATAGAGTAAATATACCAGTAGGGCTCATGCTATTTCCTGGCATATCCCATCTGCAGGATCACCTGCCCTTTTTGAAAGACAGGTTTCCTTATCCCTTGGCACTTCTCAGCAACAAATGAATGCTATAAAGGCCTCATTCTGGTCTGATAGTTCTGCATCTGCCTTCGTGCAGCTGCAACAGTCGTTTTTGCAGTCCCCTTACTCCTCTTTCACTCCCAAAGCACCCTGCACTGTTCCTGTTCAGCTACAGGTGCCTCTAACATCTCCTGGCGGCTGCAGCGGGGTAATGGCCAGTATAAGGATTGCTGCTGGGATTCTTCAGAAGCTCGGTGTAGAAACTGATTTCAAAGCATAGGAAAAGTCTGAATTCTTGCACACCAGACTGGCAAAGGATGGTGTAAAAGGGTGTGATTTCTCATTACTTGGCTGGCCACATCAATGATAAAGGTGACAGGGTATGAGCCTAAACGTAGATTCTAGTTCGTGTGTGCTATATAAGACTTTGTGTGACCTTAGACAAGTAACATAGAGTCAAATATGTAATGTGGTTAGTGCTATTGCGCTAACAGGCTTAGCAAATATAAACAAATTGAAGTAAACACCAAAATACTTCTTTAATGATCTTGGTCCATCTGCCTTTGCCTTCTTTCCTTGTGTACAGACTAAAAGCATTTTTCAAACTCAGAGACCCGCTGACAGCCATCAGTACACTAATAAAGGGGACCATACAAGCAGATAAGCGAGGGAACAGAGTCTTCTGACCACAGATGCTCTAAACACACAAATTTAGGATCTCCAGTTACCCACGAGTGAAATCATTGCTGGTTGGAACAGCCATTGGAGGGATAGAAGGCTGTTGGGAGGCAGTGACCAGCACTCTGTGAAGAGCCTGCGGTAGATGTTGATGAATAGAGTCAATGTGGCTGAGGGTACCTGGGGAAGCTGGCAGGACTGGCGTTGTGGTCAGCAGGGAGCATGGCAAGAGCCCATTCTATGAAACGCTGTTTGTGAGCAAGGCAGGAGGAGAACAGAGACCTTGTGCTTGACAGACTTCATGTTTCCCAAGGTGCTTCAATTAGGAGAGGTTGGGCTGTGGCTGAAGAACGAGACACACCTAGAAACCTGTCCACTGCTGCTTTAGCAGCAGCCTGTGCTGGGAGGCAGGAGCACATGGTGTAGGACACATGAAGTCTGGAGAAGGCAAGGGCAGTGCCCGCGCTGCCTGGAGTTTCTGGAGACCCTGGAAACCTCAACAGAAAGGGGCCTGACTGCTGGGGAGGAGGCGGCTGCGTGGAAGACAGCAAGTCATGCTGGATCGAGGGTAACAGCGCAGAGATGCTCCCCGAACGGGGGATGATCTGGAGGTTCCCGTTCCCATGCAGCCCCGCTCTTCCCTTGTCCCTTCCAGCCCAGGCCCTATCCTCCGCTTTCCCCACCAAGACCCCTGCAGTCATCCCCCGGGGGAAGCCCCTGTCCCGCGTGCTGCGGTCCTGCCGCGGGGCCGGTGCGGCCTGGGCCGGGCTCCTCCTCCCGGGGGCGGCCCCGGCAGCAGGTGGCTGCTCGGGAGCAGGAAGCTGCCACCGCTCGTCGCGCCGGTCCCCTCGTGTGTCGCCGCTGGGCCTCCCCGCCCGCAGCCCCGCCGTCGGGGGCAGCCGCGCCCGCTTCGGGGACCCCCGGGAGATCTTCTCGCTTGTTTCCCCGCTTTGTTCCCTCTTTTTGCCTCCCCTCTAACTCCTCTCCACTTGCTCTGAGAAGGATACCAGCGGGCTTCGCGGCGCCGGTCGCACTTCGGGCTCCTTTTCGCAGCCGGCCGGCCTCCGGCGAGCCCCCGCTCCTGCCCTGCCGCTGCCGGGCAGGCTGAGGCCGGCATGAGCGCCGCCCAGGCCCCGGGGCCCGACCCTCAAGAGGGGGGCCTCGGGCATGGCCCCGATGCGGCCCCGGAGGGCAGCCCGCAGGAGGAGTTTGACTTCTCCATCCTCTTCGACTACGACTACCTGAAGCCGATCGAAGGTTGGTGAGGAGCCGCCGCAGAAGCGGCCGCTGCTGCGCCCCGACGGGACAGCGGGGCCGCCTCTGCCGGACCGAGCGGCTCCGGGGGCCGGGTGCTGCCTGAGCCCTCCGGCAGCCCTTCAGAGGGCGGTGGAGAGCCGGGGTGCTGCCGGGGCCCAGCCCTGTCTCGGGTCAGCCCCGCCGAGTCTGCAGCCGGGCCTGTGCCTCGGCCTGACTGCCGGCTGTCCCGGCTGCGGTGTGGTGCGGGACCCAGCGCCGGCGTGGCGGGGCCGTGGTAGCCTGCAGGTGCTTGAGAACGGGCACCAGCACCGGCGGCAAGAAGCTCCATCGGGTGATGGAGTATGTGAAAGCGGCAGTGGGGCATTGCTGTGATGTACAGAGCCGTGCTCCCGGGTGTGAGAGAGCAGCTCTGGTCGCCTTGTGATTGTCACCGTGATGGTAGAGAGTGTTCTGGAAGCTCGGAAAGGCAACGTGAGCGTCGGGGTTAGGAGCCCCAAGGAGTTAGCTACCTGCAATGAGTCTGACCGTCCTGCTTAGATGGCAGGGAGCTGCAGAGACCTAGTCTCCAGTTTGGTACCCAATACCATAAGCTTAAGTTAAATTAAAAAGAGAAAGATTTGCTGACTGTTCTCCTCGTTTCTGAGTTTATGCAAGTCTGTGATACCAAAACCACTGTGACAAGTGTTCCCAGACTTCCTAAATGATAATTCTGCTGGTACTAAAAAGCGATACCTTCTATTCTGTAAATACAGATTTGTGTAAATCAAACAAAGCTAAAAGACAGAACATAGAGGAAGGAATTGCTGGGATACTGTTTCCAAGATACGTTGGTTTTGATTCTGCAAAGTCAAGAGGTGGCATTTCTCTAGGGCATTTGAAGGAAGAGATGTTGTGTTCCTAAGGGACAGCGCAGGAGGGAACCTATTAGGCTTTAATCGTGGCATCATTAGTGAAATGGAGAGTTGTTACTGAGTTTTATTCTTTGTATACTTGTTTAAATATACAGGATATGTACCAGCATCAAAGCCGAGTGAGGATGGTTAATGTCATCAAATGTAGAGAGCTCAATTTTCTTTCAGGGTTTAATGTAGCTCAAGCCATGCTGAAATAAATCCATGATGGGGAGCGGTCAATGATTTTTAATGAAAATACATTAAATCTTAGTGAAAGCTTCAGATACCGGGTTGGGTTTTGTTAGGGTTTTTTTTTTCACATCTTCATAGTAGAGGCTACTACTGTGAAGCTTTAAGTGGGAAGTTCTACAGAATATAATAGTATGTAGGTGGGGGGTAGGAAGTTTAATCTTCAAACCACATAAATGCAGAGCAGTATATGCTTGTTGTAGAAGTAACTTCCTTCTTGAGCCTGCTTTCTCCACATTTGAGTGACTGGAAACCATAATTAGTAGTAATTTTGTTTGTTCCAAAGATGGAAATCATTAGCATAAAAAAAAAAGAGAGATCACAACCGTATACACTAGCATTGTAATCTGGAGAACATTCTCCCTCACTTTGAAAAGGCACCAGCTAGAGTCTGTAAGCAATCCGGCCTACATCCGTGACCTTTAATGTACAAAAGATTAAAGCATGTTTACATGAGAACAGAAAATGTTCAAATTTTGAGAAAGGGCTTTATCCACATGCCGGTGGTAAATGATGCTTATTGTTCATGTGCAATTCTGGCCTCATCTGAACTACACTTGAGAAAACAAGTCCTTTTCAATGGAGGATTCAAAATGGAACCAAAACCATTGGAGTGTCTGTGGATCCCAGCACTTAAGTCTGGTTCCTATATTCCAAGCCCATTTGAAAGAGGCTCTGGTTTCCTCCACCCGCTGCTCACAACAAGTCCTATAATAACAAATCTCTATAAACATGCTGAAAGTGATTTATTTTTTTTTTTATTAGCTTTATTTTTTTTTTTTTAAAGGCAAATTCTGGGAATGAATTGAGATGAAAGTTTATTTCTGATAAACAGTTTCTTAAAAGGTTGGGATTTGGCACTACCCACCTAAGCTTGTGTTTGAAAAGTAGGACCTATATCACAACTTGTTGCCATGGAAATGCCAGCAATATCCTTACTGAAAGCAGTTGGCATTCAGTAGTGCTTATGTGTGCCTGAGACAACAGGAAGATGGACTGCCATAAAAGCAGCAGGGAAATAAAAGAGTAAATAAAAATCCTACAGTCAATATTATTAATATTAGATATTCCTCTCTAAGCCAGCCATTTTCATAAGGAGGAGTGCTGTACAAAGTGCCATTTTCCATGTGCCTTTTACTTTCACCCTCACTAGGCAGACTTCAGTTAGCTATGATCATTTTAGCATTTGCAAATGAGAAACATCTGCCTTGAACAGAGTGAACTCAGAGGCATGCCCAGGTGAACAGGCTTTGGTAGGCTTGGGGAAAGCAGGTGTCCTGTGTTATTAGGGTGAAGCTGTGATTTTACACGGGCATTGATGTTTTCTGTCTCCTTTGATAAAAAAAAAAAGGGTTAGAGGCATTCCCTACAGATATGTGTGGAGGTTTTGCTGGTGGTATCCCTAGTTTTAGCTCATTTCAAACTTGACAGGTGCTGAATACCCTTGTTCATCAGTGGAAAAGGTTGATAGACAGTTAATGAACATTTGAACTAGCTCCGACAAATAGGACTCCCAGATGACTAAGTTCTGATAACTGCTTTTGTGTACCATAATACTTGTTGTTGGCCACTATGAGAGACAAAGTGCTGAAAAGCCAGACAGCTGCTCTACTTCAGCAGCTCTCTCCATGTATTTTTGTGTTTGCTGTGGGGTGATCCACTGATAGGTAAAGCTGCCACACAGTTTTTAATATTTGAGTTAGCCCTTTTGAGAACTGATCCTCTGAGGTGTGTTTTGAAACTTAAAGTCTATACAAAACTCTTCTTTAAGCAAGAATCCAGACACTCTCCTGCCCTAAGACAGCAGATGAGAATGGAAACGGGAAGGAGCATTTTCTTGTAGGCTCAAGCCTTTGCTGTAGATCAGCAGACTCTTAACATTGCATCTGGTGATATGAATCTGCAAGGTCTATGTATGTATAATAGAGGGGGAGCAGCCATAAATATTAATACTCCTCTAGATGCTTGTTTGTACACAGGCTCCCAGGGACGTTGCCACGTCTTATAGGTGTCAAGCCCTGTATAATTTGCTCCATTCCTTCTTTTCCTTCCCAATGCAAAGCTATTAAAAGGAAAAAATAAATGCTTGCAGCCTGGTCCTGGTGACTGGCTCGCAAACACAGGAGGCAGTGTTCAGCAGTAGCCCTGCAGTGAAGAAACAAATATGCACATGTAACAGAATACCAGATTTCACTCAGGAAACCAACTTTCACTTTGAGCTTCCAAGCAGCTAGTGTAAATAACAGACAACTCGGCTCTTGAAAAATGCAAAAAGCTCTGGACTGGCCCCTTCAAGTGACAATAAGCAAATTCATTAAAAACCATTGACTTCTATGCAAATAAGGAACTCCGTTCAGATCCCGGGAGCTGCACTGCAGCAAACGGATGTGAGGTCAAAGCTGAACTTCTCTCCCTGCCCTCCCTTGGCTATCTTGAGCTTTTCCTGCATGGTGATTTGTTTAAACCCATTGGGGAATGCAGTTGCTCTGGGTGATCTGTTCCCTAATTTCATGCTAATTGGCAAGGTCACATTTGGCTAACTGAAGGGCTTTGAAGTTACTGCCTAGTTTAACAAACAGCAGAGGGTGGGCCCTTGCAAAGCCATGTGTGCACACACTGGTGTGTGTCCCATCCAGCTTGGGGAGTCTCTGGAGCCTGGCAGGACCTGGCATGGGTTTTCCTCTCTGCCTTTCAGAGCTGTGTGAAAATGAGCTTTCGAATCAAGGGTGAAGTCCTTTGAAGCTTAAATCCCTTGATCTGTCTCACCTGACTTTTGTCTCTCCTTGCTTATGGGCACTTAGGGCAGCCCTGAAAGCAGGTACCCACCTGGGGAGGCTGCCCAGTGAGCAGATAGATGGTTGGTAGAGCTGCCTGCAGTTTTCATGAGCCTGTCTGTAGGAGCTGGTTTGCTGTTAGTTTACAACATGGTAGCATGCAGAGCCCTGCCTCCCTTCCCTGCTGTAGGGAGAGATGGTTTTGTGAACTAGTAACTGGTTAAGGCTATGGAAAAAGCAGGAAATAAGAGTTGGCTGCTTGGGTAGGATGCTGCGGGGCTTCAGTGGTCGTGGGACTTGAGTGACACAGGGGAATAGGCTGTTTGCTGACTGAGGATGTGAAAAGGTGCCAGTGTTGTCTGGATGTGAAGCTCACTTTCTTTTAACCCCCTGTCAAACAAGAAGGATCTTTTGGTACTGAATCAGAGGATGATTCAGCAGTGAAACCTCAGGCTGGGAAATGCCTAGTTGAAAGGAGGCGTGGAAGTGCTGTACTGCTGGTGCAGAGGGGTGTTTGGAGGAGCTGTGCTGGAATTGACGTGCTGCTCACTGAGAAAAGCAGCGGAGAGGATGGTCCTTTGCTGGAGTATTTCAGTTTGTGTTCTGGGATGCAATATGTAGGAACGCATGAACCCTTGAAGGTGGTGCACCGCAGCTGTGTGGATGCTCGGAGGTACAAAGGTTTCAAAGCAGATTCAGTTCTTAAAAAACACCCTTACTAGGGTGATCTGTCACATGATTATTCTCTTGTAAGGGGGTACAATGGCATCTCCTCTCCTTGGGGAGCCCAGCTAGTGGGTGACTGGGCTGCTCGCTGCTGTCTCCAGATGTGTGGCAGAGGGCCAGCAGTGTGTGGTCTGCTGCCCTCAGCTCTTGCCACCCTAACCATGCTTGCTTTGGCAGCTCAGGGAGATGCATGGGTATTGCTGGAGCCATCTGCCTGGAGCCATTCCTGCGCCCTGGGCTGCTCCACATTCCCACTGGTATCTGCAGAGGGAAAGCAGCTGGGCTGCAGGGGAGCAACCTCTTCTTGTTCTCTCTGTGTGTGTGTCCCACCTCACAAGGGCAGGAGCTTGACATTGTTTACAAAACCGAACTGCTGTGGTGCTCACCTGGGCAAGCTGGGATGTTGGCTGTGGTCTGCGCCTTTTTCAAGCAGATTCCAAACACCAGCCTGCCTTAGCCAAGTTGGCTGGGAATGGGGTAGCTGATCCCCTCCTATTGAAGCAGAAAGCAGAATTTCTCCCAATTTTGATGGAAGAACTGTTTATTTCTGGAGAGCAGCATTCGCCCCTTTTCCCTTCCCGGGTGAGGTCAGAGCCTTGATGGTAGCATCACCGGCATTTCCATGGCTACAGACCTTGACGTTGCAGGCGTAGGCAGTAGCGTGCAGGACAGTGATTTCATTGTACCTCGAGCTCTGCAGGGCTGGGACTCTGTCAGGAGATCTCCCCAAACCCCTCAAGCCCCAGGTTCTGACGAAGCCGTGCCGATGAGTCAGGGCTGGCAGCCTCTCCCCTGCCCGAGACACAGCCTCAGCCTCTGGGCATCTCTACCTGGCGCGGTTCCCCGGGCTCTCTTCAAACGAGCCGAGGTTTTCTTGTCTGCAGTCTTGCCCACGTTCCTGTGCTCTGCCTGCTCTATTGATAACTTGCCATGTGGGGGGAAACTAAATATTTTTGCTCTGCAGAAGGCTGTGGGTGTTGTCTGCTTGGCACAGGGCGCCTGCCTTGCTTGCTGCCTGTGAGCACTCAGCTCTGCGCAGCCCATAGAGCACTGCCCAGGAGTGCTGTGTGAAGGCAAGGGCACGTTGCAGCTTGTTGTTGTGCGTGAACATTGTTATAAATATCTGGAACATGGATCCTTCAGGAGGGGGAATGCCAGGGATGAAAGTGCTCCTTTAAATACAGTATTTCAGGGAAAAGCAAAGGAGATTTAGGTTATCTAAACCCCAATTTTTAATGGGCAGGAAGTATGGGTGGTGGCATCTGTTGTTATTCAGACTTTAAAAACTGCATGTGCACATAAAAAGTATGTGTTTGCTTTTCCCATACCCCTCATCACCAATTTACACATGCTAGCTTTGCTGCACAGTGTGGTGTGAGGAGTTTTAATTCTTTATCTGTTGTCTGTGTATCTGATATAGATGATGTGGTTTAACGTGTATAGTGAGAGCTGCTTTTACTTAGGTGTGTTGAATGGGGAAGTGAAACAGTCACCTGTTGCTTGATGTGAAGCTGTTCAGAGCTTTCCTGCAGTTGCTGGTCACTGTACAAACCCTGCTTCAAGTCCTGGCATCAAGCCTTGCTTGGCATGATGCTGATTTTGCTCCCTTGCATCAGCTTAAATCGGAGTGTTCCTTCTGAAGGCGGTGGGGGTGAGGTTTTGTGCGGAGGGGTGTGTTGCTCTGTTGAGTCTGAAAGAGTGATGAGTTTAATTCAAAGTGAATCGTAGCATCAGTATCTAGGCTCGATGCGTCAGAGTTTGAGCGATGTGAATGACGCACTGTTCCTTTGAATGCCAAAGCTCTGATATCCGAGATCAACGATGCTAAAAATATGTTCGGCTCAGAACTCAAGTTCCTTGTTGCTGTTTTCCCATCCCCAAAACAGCTGTGTGCTGGGATTAAAAGCCAGAGGGAACCTTAAGAAATCTGCAAGCTGGACTCTCCCATTCATCTCCCATCCCGTCACATAGACACTCTGTGTGTTGGTTTGTTTGGTCGGCTGTCAGGGATTCCTGCTAAACACAAAGGCTCAGCAGTTCCTGTTACCTGTTTGTGGAGTTTTCTCCAGGTTGTGCAAAACACTGAGCACAAAAAAGTAGTAGTCAAAAATGAGTGAAGAATTTTGCTTTCACACTAGGAAGCATTTAAAACTGAAAATGAAGAGACCCCCCTGAAATTAAATCACAATCTCTCTGTGTGTAAAAGTTTTACTACAAACCTTGGCTACCTTTGCAGAAAGCACAGTCAGCTCCTTCCTGGCTTTATGTACCATGTTATTTGCTCATGGGAAGTTCTGCCTCACGTAGTATAGGAGTTAGAGAAATGATGGAACAGTTACTTAAATATTTAAATGAATCTCTGCCTATGACACTTACTGATGTGTGTCCAGGGGCAAGCAGATAGTCTGAATTAATCTCAAACTGCAGAGCTGTTTCAGGTATTTCCTGCTGAATACATTGAACTCTTTCAAACCATATAAAAATCCTAATAATATTTTGCATGCTTTTGTGTAATGACAAATATTATTCAGCTTCCAGGCTGGGGAAGCCACAGGAGCTGATGTGCATTGAGGGCTCTCTTCCAGGGATTATAATACCTGGCATTACCCTGCTTTCTCAGATGCTGCTGGCATTAAGCATCCAATGGGGTGCTGGAAAGAGATCAGTGATGCTGGTGGAATTCTGTGTTGCCTAGATACATCCCTGTACTCTACAACCTGGGGATAGTTTGCAAGACTGAGAATCACTGAAAATTGAGTATTTTCTATGCCAGGAGAAAGTGCTGCGCTGAACACATACCTGTTACTGTGTAGTTTATAATCCATCTCTGGCCAAAATGTTCCTTGAGCTGAAATTGGAAAGTGATTGCCTGTAACTGTGGGGCTGGATCCTTTCGATTTCTCCCTTTTCTAATGTATATTTGTGAATGTATTTTCTGATCATCTGGTGCTTACTTACGTGAAACCTATCACCAAAACTCATTGACATGGAGCCAAACAAATCATCACACAGAACTGACTTCTTAATTTAAGAACTTGAGCTCAGCTTTGGTTTCCTGAAGCCTTTTCTGGCTGGAATTTACTGTGTAAGAAAGGGTTTTCTCCCTTCACCAAAAGCTGTTCCTCAACTTTTTGGTTTTGTATAGACCTCTTTGGAAATGGTTTTGTGATGTGATGGTCTCAGTCCAGCTCCTACTTGGCAAAAGCTGACCAAAGTCACAATGTCCCAGTTGGCACTAAGTGGTATATTTAGCAGAAGGAGTAGGAAAGGCAGCATTGGAATGGGCACAGAGGCCCACTCCTTCGGGATCGTCCCTCTAGCTCAGGGCTCAGGTAGTGGGAGCCCAGCTGGGCGGTGTGAAGGTGTTTGCAGTGCTTCTGTCCATGCTGCATCTGCTCTGAGCACTTGAGCTTCCCTGGCTGTTAATCCAGTACTTTTCACAAGCATTAATTGCAGTTAAAGAGAATTAAACAGATATTTACCTAATATCAGATCACAACCAGGTTATAAATATGCATTATTTTTAATCCATGATTGCTCAGCTTCTGTAATAATATTTATAGTCTTAAAGAGACCCTTCTTTTTCCAGAAGAACCGACTCCACATAAAACCAACAGCCCACCCTCTGGAGTTACATACGCTCATGATGTCCTGGACTGTGGCCTCAAGCCATGCCCCCTGCCTTTTTCTAGCCTTTCTGCAGATCCCATGGGCAGATATGGACAGCCAGATAGCATAGGGACAACACCTACACACCCTGCCAACGCTGCAGGGGCCTCTGCTCCGAGCCCTAGGATTGAAATTACTCCATATCATGAACTGATTCATTCAGGGGGTCCCTTCCGCAGCAGAGACACAGATGTTCTTTTGGTAGAACATCAGTCAAACTCAGCTACCACTAGCCCAAGGGTTACCCTGCCTGTCCCTGGCTTTGAGGGCTACAGAGAACCACTGTGTTTGAGCCCAGCTAGTAGCGGCTCCTCTGCAAGTTTCATTTCAGAGACAAATGTATCTCCTTGCACATCACCATGTGTTTCACCAAATAATGGTCCTAGTGATGACCTTTGTCCACAGTTTCAAAACATCCATACTCATTATTCTCCTAGAACCTCTCCAATAATGTCACCACGAACAAGCATCACGGAGGAAACCTGCTTGGGACGCCATTCACCATCACCCTGTCCCAACTCAAGGTCTTCATCACCAGGTGCAAAACGAAGGTATTCTTGCACTGAGCTCTACAGTACTCAGCTGCCTTCCACTTCTCCACGACAGTCAAGGACCCCCTCTCCACAATCCTCTCCTCGCGTTCCCTTGAGAGAAGACAACTCTTCAGTTACTTACACGCAGTTGCCCAGCGCTCCTCTTTCCATGGATGCTATGAGCAGCCTTCCTACAGATCCTTCCTGTGGCGTTCCCACGAAAATCTGGAAAACCAGCCCCGATCCTTCATCAATGCCTTCCCACAAAAACAGCATTCCATGTCACGTCTTTCAGACTGTTGACTTCCATGGGCCTTGTGAGCAGGAAGACAGGAGAAACTCAGCCCCAGAATCAATTTTGTTGGTACCTCCATCCTGGACAAAGCAACTCGTGCCTGCAATACCTATCTGCAGGTATGTAATGCTTCTTGTGGCTGTGTGTTTTCTCATGGTGTTTGCAGATTGCAAACAGCCTCTGGCACAAAGGTTGAATGCTCTCATTCCGTCTTGCTGCTTTTAAAGATGGTAGTTTGATCGCTTTTCTAAAGTCAGAGAACGTCTCACTTGCAAATTTCAATCAAGGACGAAAATGCTTTAAATATTTCCTGATTCAAAATAAAGCACGCTGCTCCCAGTCAGACTGAGCATTTTGTCAACCCCAAGTGACTTATTGTTGGTTGTTAATTTGTTAATTGTCGGTTAACCCAAATCTCAGTTGGCGCTATCCTCATCAGCTCCCTGCATTGTCTGGGACTGGTGGCTGGACCCTGTGCTGTGTGGATCTGCCAGGATGGAGGTTGCCAAATGGGTGACTCCACGTGCAGCACCGCTGGCACCCTCTCAGCCCTGCCATCCTGCTCGGCAGCAAGGTTGTCTCTGTGCTGATGTTATCCCATGCTGCTCCTGACCCACTAAACGCAAATTGTGAGTGAAACAACAGAGGCTGTGACTGTCTTTGGCTCATTAGATGGGTCCTGGCAGCAGTTTATACTCACAAAATAAGAGATGTTTAAAATCCAGTGCAGGCTGTACTTGTACGAATTTCATGTTATAAACTTGTGCGTATTTTGGTAACAGGAAAACTAGTAACAGGTAAGAATATTTAGCATTTCATTTGTGTGTATTTTAGTATTTATGGAAGTCATAAGGATTATTAATTTACATAGCTCATAAGGATAAATGGAGTTACTGTTTCAGGACATATATGAAATGTGATCTTTTTCCAGAAGAAAAGCTGTAAATATAGAGAGAACACGTTTTATCAGTGCTGTAATGCCACAGAGAAGGGGTAAATGAGTAGTTTAGGCAGGAGCTCTCTCAAGTTTTGGGCTGATATCACTACAGAAATAGAATGTTACATCTCTTTTGAAGTATCAGAAATTCTGTGATCGAAGTTTGAGGTGCACAGTAAAAGTCAGATAAGAGGGGGATCTTTGGAAAAATATAACTGCTACAGATTCTTCTATGGAAGAGATAGAAATATTCTGTTCTCTTCCACAAGGAGATGGGCCCATAGAAATTATTGCATTCATCCTGAATTTCAGCAGAATTTGTAATCAAGTGTGAGCAGGATAGCATATTCTCATTGACATTAATGGCAGACCCCTAGACATGTCAGTGAGGGCAGCCCTGTTGGGGCACTTGGAGGAAGGAGGGGTCAGGGCAGTGAGAAATCAAGTGCTAAAGCATCTCAGCTGATGTTGTCTCTCTCTGCCCAGCCTGCCCGTCCAGTCACTCCCGCCCCTCGAGTGGCCACTCTCCAGCCAGTCTGGCTCCTACGAGCTGCGGATCGAGGTGCAGCCGAAGCCCCACCACCGGGCACACTATGAGACGGAGGGGAGCAGAGGGGCCGTAAAGGCACCGACCGGAGGCCATCCCGTCGTGCAGGTAAGGCCTTGGAGAGCAGCTCCATAGAGGAACAGTGGGAGGGCAAGCTGTTTTCTGAAAGCTGGGGCCTGAGCATGAAAGAGGAGGACCATGTGAAGCTGGGTGTGTTTGCAGATGTGCATAAAGTGTCTGAAGTTGAACTGCGGTGAAGTCCTATGTGTTTGGAAAGCTGGTTTGGATTGATTAGCTTGCAAAGGCTCAGAAACTTAGGCAAAGTATTTGCCACCTTTTCTGGGCTATATGTTACACCTTCTGTGACCCAACCCTGTTGTATGATGCCCAGCTGTCTTGAATTCCAGCTGAACCCATTTTACCTTAATGAGACTCTTCTGTGTAAACTGGGGCTTTTTGTGAGGTTCAGAATGTACAAACATCAACTCTGGCATTCAGACTCGGTGTTTCTAGTAACCTATCAAACTCAGATAGAGTAGCTAGCAGATGGTGTTAGGTCTGAGATACCACATCCTCCTGCTGGGGATGAAGGAGGGGTTTGGAGCTGTGCTTCCTACAGAGCAAGTCCATGTGACAGAGTTGCTACCTGTGTTTCTGCCTGTATCTAGCCTCCCCTGCTCTCTGGTCCATGCAGTCAAACTGTACAAGGCTCAAACACATTCTCTTGAAGTTTAAAGAAAGGCAAAGCAACCTTCGTTGCTGTGTGCGGGAGCTGGATTAGGAAGGTATGGGTATTAAACTGGAGTTTCTCTAGAGTTAACAGCTGCCTTTTGCTAGAAATATCTTTCATGCATTTGCTTTTTCCTTAGCAATTTTCCTCATTTTTTTTTCCCCTCTGTCCTCTGGTTACGTGGTAGAACTTCTAATTTTAAGCTCATTTAAATTCAGGTCAGAGAATTTCACTCACATGTAATCCAAGCTCTCAGTACATCCATTTCAGTCTAGTGCCTGATTTATATGTAACTTGCTGACGTTGTGTCCCACCTTGCTTGAAGCCCTGCTTGTCATGTCTGGTAATGCTGCCTTTTGGTCAGGGATATATCCCACCAAAGGGAAACCTGTACTAGTGATAGTAGCCATGTGATAAGGAGACAGACAGCAGGACAAGGTAGTTATATAGCAGTGGGGGTGATCTCAAGAATGGCCTCTCTAAAGCTGTAAATATAGAGAGGACATGTTTTTTCAATGCTGTAATGCTGTAGAGAAAAGTGAATTAATAGTTTAGGCAGGAGCTCTCTTGTGATTTGGGCTGATGGCATGAAAGAAACAGAATTTTTCATCCTTTTTGAAGTATTATTTATATTGCTCTAAAGGGTCCAATTCTGGTCCTAGCTATGCTGGTGAGAAGGGAAGTCATGCTGCTGAAACCAGTGAACATAACCCAAGCTCACAGTGATGGAGGTAACAAACTTTGGCCCTTTGCTGAGCTGAGGGGTGGATGAGCTAAACTCTTATTCTGTTGTGGAGGGTGAATTTTCCTTCACCTTTCAAAGGGTAGTGTAAAATAATGGCAGAGTAGCTGCACTAGGGTCACGTGGGGCCACGTCAGTCTTTTCACTCATTTCCTCCTCATTTCTGCCAGTGCCATTCAGGAAGGAAAGTTAGGCTTTTGGTCGGGGTTGCAAGGTGTTAGTGTGATACTGCTGGTAATGATGGATGGCAGCTGTACAGATCAGCCACAGCTACAGCTTTCACTAAGCAAAGTTAGGGTGCATCCTACAGATGTTTCTGTCGCACTCGGGACTTGCTAAAGCAAGCATGAACCAGGGAAATGTTAAAGTTTATGCTTGATTTTAAGCAGGTGATCAATACCACTTATTTCACTAGGTTGATTTGTGCTTAACTTCAAACATATGTTAGATATTCCCCTGCAGCCTCACTACCTTATATAAATCAAGCCATAAGCCGTTAAATCAATGAATTTGTTTACTTTGGTTGAGCTGGACTTACATGTATGGACTGGATATTTGAGTAAAGGGTGCAGGTTTATAATAAATAGCAATCACATTTGACATACAAACTTTAATATATGCAATCTCTTTGGTTTATGAGTCTGACAAACTCATAGCCTGCTGTGGTGTGTTTGAGGCTACATGGATGTATGAACTATATGGCTAATCAGCACTTGTTCTTTTCTCAGTTTGCTTACAAGTATAGTATCATTTACCTTCCCAAGATACTCCTATCAACCGGATGTTTATTGCACTGGAGGAGTTTCTGGTGACATGAGGAAATATAAGTGCTTTGTTTCCTTCCTGTAATCAATATCAATCAAAGAAGGATTTATATTTTCTGTTGGGGACAGGAACTGATATTCCTAGCTTTGTCATAATTTGCCATCAAGCTAAGGATCTTAAACTATAAATTCAATGATCCACGTTAGTTTCCCAAGCAGATGTGTCTCTGCACAGCTGTGCCTGCATCTGGGGAAAATATGGATGGTTTCTTTATGAAGGCTTATAATAAACCTGGAAGTATTCGTTGGATTTGTATTCACTTTAACAAGGTTCATATGGGTGCCGAGCAATGAGATAGTTGCACCTGTATGGTTTATGACATCTGAAACTTGGGAAGGCTTGTAAAATCCAAAGCTTTCATGTCATAAGTCATTTGGCTTCAAGTTTCCTTTTCTTTTTTTTCCCCTTCTTTCCCCTCAACAAACTTCAACTTTTGTTAACTTTCTGGAATCCAGTGTTGTCTTTTAGACATTTGGAGTTAAATATTGAGAAGCCAAGCTTGCCCTGAGTTGGAGAAGCCCGCCAAAGCAGTGGGATTTAAACTGAGGCTGAATGTCGTGTTCATGTCCCACGTTTTACACCCACTTTCGATATGCTGCTTTTCCACTATTTTGATTACCTTTTCTAAAATAGAATCTTGTAAAAAAAAAAAACCAACTTAACCCTCCATATGAGTAGTTACCCAGCTGAACTGTCTGGAGGAAGAGATGCTGGCTAGTTGTTGCTGTGCAGTGTTGGCCTGCATTACTTACTTTTTGTAAGCTGCATTTTGCATGCAAGTTTTTTCTTTTGGGTGCTCTGAAGCTACAGACCAGCAGATCTCATATCCTCCAGGCATTATCTTGTGGTTTATCTTTCTGATGCTGCTTCCTCTTCTTCACGTGTCTAGCCCCGAGAGTTTGTGCTGAAGACTCTGCACCAGTTGTACACTCCAAGTATGACAGGAGAAGAGTCTGGTTAATCAAAACCTCTGGCTAGATGGGACACACAGCAGAGGGCATTTACTTTGTTTGCCTGGGGGAGGAAGAGAGAAGGCCTGCATGCTGTTTAAATCATAGATCATCTGAAGTCACATGGGGAAGCTTAGGCTTCCAGTTTAGGCGTTCTGAGTCACTCTGCAGAGGAAACCAACTTGCTGTTGACTATAGAGAAACTCAAGCTTCTATTTTAGGATGCAACTTGAATGCCACTGTGAGTATCCCTGAGATGTTAAGTCATTGAGAACAGCAAGGAAATGCTGCATAGCAAGGGCAAAGCTGAAGTTTATATGCACCTACCATCTTGCAGGTCCACCCAGTCACTGAGACTGCAGAGGAAGGGTAGGCATGATTGGATTCCAGCTCTTTTTCATCAAAGTTGAGGGACAGCTGCTTCTTTGTACCCAATTGCTCCAATCAAGGTTCTGGGAGAGACTGTTCATTAGGAAAGGCAGTGACTGCTCCTGTGAGAAGAGCTTATGGATGTGATTGGATACGGGTGGCAATCCAAATACAAACCTTCCTTTGCTCAAGTTCACCCTGCGGCAGCATGCCCTGCCCAGAGGAGTAAAAATCTCCATCTTTGCATGCTTTTAGGCAAACAGCTGCTAGGAAGGAATTGATATATTTGAATTCTGTTTGGGACAGGAGAGATGAATGAGATGGTTCCTTGACATCTCTCCCAGCATTATTTTCAATAATCCTTCTAGAAGCTCTTTCCTCTTAAAAGGAAAGTAAAATGTTGGGGTTGTTGGCATTGCTCAGTATCCTGTTGTCTGGGGGAAACAGGACATGTGGTAGCACTTGAGTAACACTCAATGTCTCTCACCTACTGCCCACAGGGAAATGTGGTGATAAGAACCTCGACAGATCTTCAGTTTTTCAGCAAAGGTTCTCCTGTCTTTAAGGCAGTGATGAGAAGGAAAGACCTTCAGTAACAAAGGTTGGGTCTAGATGAGCTTCAACCCATGGTCAAGCAGAATCTATGGTCCCTTAAAAGCCATAAATACACTATTTTGGAGATATTCATTAAACCTAGTGGTTCTGGTTTTGACCTTCTGCTTTGCATGAAGCCACATTCTTTGCACAACTGTGTGGTATTTCAGGGAGTTCTAAGCAGAGCTCTTGTCCTTTGTTCAAGGAGAGCGGAGGGGGAAGGAAAAGCTTTTAGGGAAGATGAGCAGTTGATTTATGGAAATGATTGTCCAGCTGTACTCTGGCTAGTTGATCCGTACTCATTTTGTTAGAAGTGGTTGCCTTTACTCATGTTGCAGCCCATGGGTATAAATGAGGCAAGCCCATTTCACATCACAGTCTTCCCACATTCTGAAGTCATCGGGGTCCTTAGAGGTGATCAGTGTGAGATAAAAGTGTAATTTACTGCTGCCTTCACCTCATGTAATTGAGAGCAGTGACACAGGGCATCAGTTTCAGATGTGCATCTGTCATGGGCTGTAAAGAGGCTGAGGTATACTTGTTAAAACTCTGTTTATGAGAACTCAGCCAAGTCTCAGGGTCGAAGGGTAAATATATGCTTTTTTACTCTTTGTTTTTCTTATTTCTGTTTTTTTTCCCAAGCATCTGGGTTTTGGCCTCACCTTGCCGTAACCAATCCTTGCGGAAGCTGCTGTTTTACACAGCTCTTCAGCACAGTAATTTCTAGGCATATTCTCAAAGGACTGTGCCTAACTGGCACTTTTTTAA
The DNA here is from genome assembly GCF_963264785.1 of Psittacula echo. Taxonomy (NCBI): domain Eukaryota; kingdom Metazoa; phylum Chordata; class Aves; order Psittaciformes; family Psittacidae; genus Psittacula; species Psittacula echo. The sequence continues at coordinate 2,987,279 of NC_137747.1, forward strand.
TGGCCATTTTAGCAAGTCTTTCTCCTGATGTATTGATTTCCTAACTTCTCTTTACAAAAGGCTCACATACTTCTGAATGAAAACGAGCACATAAGTAATCAGTAACCCATTTGCATCTCTCACTTTGTTTCTCTCACTTTAACCACATCATTAACTCTATTCTACATCAACAGACCTGCTTTTTTTCCCTCACTGCATGTATCAGATAATCAAATCCATTCAGTACACTTGAGGCTGCAGTGTTTGAAAGCAGCTGAGGATGTTGGTCATCGGAGCCCCTGTTTTCCAAGGCAGCACTTTGCCCAGAGGACATCCTGCATCAGTGGTCCCTGACTCGGGGTGGGGAAAAACTCACTCCTCAGCCAGAAGGGTTGCACCTTCCTGCAGCTGGAGGTTCAGGTGCTTGGGCAGCCCTGCACTGAGTCAGTTGAGCCTGTGTCTGGGGTGAGTATTATTCAGGACTGTAAGTCTTGGTGGCTGGTGGAGCCACTGCCTCCTGCCTTTAGGTGACAGCTCGGTGGTTTGGGGACTTCTCCAGGATGCACTCCTGTGACCTGCCTTGGCTGCTGCTGCTTTCTGGGGTCTTTGTTTAGTCAGATGTGGTGGGCTAAACTGAGTAACAGGCCTGGGAGAGAGAAGGGAATGTTTCCTTCAAGTCAGAGCATCAGGGACTACTCTTTCCCCATTTCTGCCCTGCAGCAGGTGGAGATACTGCAAGTGAACTGAGACTAGAGTCCCTGCCTGTTGCTGCTGTCTTAAAATCACCTGGGAGTTGTATTTAGTCAAGAAAAGCCCTGCCAATGCAGATGTCGTGGACATCACTGTGTCTTCAGTCTCTTCTATTCTTCACGCACACAACATCAAAAGCTGTTAACAGTTCCTCTAACAGAGGTTCAGGGGCAGTAACCTTCAGCATGGCAGTAACGGGCAAACTGGGCACAGCTGGCCTTCCACTGGCAGTGAACAGGGAAAAGGATGTCCTCCCGTCTGCTTAATTTCAGAAGGAAAGGGGAGGAGGTAATTCTGCTATGAGCTATCACCCTACTGCCAGAATTAAATCTCCTTTACTGGCTTCATTGTAGTGGTAAACATTAAATACATTACCCCGCTATTTAACTTGGTACAACATCCAAACATAGACCAGGTCTACAAAAACCTGGTGCTCAAGTGGAGGACAGCGAAGGGCACAGGGTACCCCAACCTGTCATATGCCTGTGTGTGCTAGTCTCCTGCTTGCTTCTCTTTGAAACAAGAGAGGTGTATGGAGGGGGGCTCCTGTCCAGCACAGCCACCCCAACTGTTTCCATTGGTTTTAAGTTTTAAAATTGTGGTGGCTTCCACTGCCTTCGTTTTATTTTATTTATATTTTTTTATTAAAAAGAAGCTGCAATAATAGAGTTGTCAATGGAGCACACAGGAGCTGCTTTACAATAACAAGCATATGTTCTACTTTCCTTTTATACTTGAATTTTGCCATGTGTGTTTTCTTGTGGTTTTGAAGTCAAAAGAGACATTGTTTTCTAGCCTAAGCTTCCCATGGGGCCCTGATTTCTAACTGTATGTGACTTCCAACATTCAACTAATCCCTTTGCGTGTTAGTGAAACCAGAACCTTTGATGGAAACTCAAAACCAAATCACAGCTTGATACCGTGATTCACACTCTCACAAGTCAGGCTGGGCTGGAGATGTGCTTCTGCTGCAACTCAAACCAGCCTGCCTGGGAAGATTTACTGTTGATACATCAACATCAAGGGAGCTGAACTGGTCCTTTTCTGCCCATCTTTAGCAAAGGGGAGGTCCAAGGGATGAAGACCTGTGTGTTTGCATTTCCATGGGCAGGCTGTGCTGGACTTGCATGATGGAGCCAGCCTGTGCTGTGCAACTAAGGTGAGAACTGCTGGTAACAGTGAGGATAATTAGTTACTGGGAGAATTTAACCAGAGATAAGTTGCGTCCTCTCTTGCTTGAAGTCTTTAAACTGGGTCTGCATCCCTGTGTGAAAGGGATGCTGTCACCCAGATGTTACGGCTGAGCGAGTGCAGCTTGCTCCTAAGGGAAGAACAGGCAGGATTGCTCTGGGGTGCAGGGCAGATGAGCAGTGAACCAAGTACCTCGAGGGAGCAGTGGGATTTTCCCATGTGCCAAGCTGCTTTGCGTGAGAGGTGAGTGATAAGTTCTCACTGAAACTTTTGAGCCTGTTTCAGAGTGTGTTACTTTTGATAGAAAGTAATTTTGGCAGAGGTGAGGGGAAGGAGGATTTCCAACTGGTTTGAGGGTGATGCCTGTGCTATGCACAAGGCTTGGGTTATTCTTTGAATTAGAAAGGATTAGAAATATGCCTGGATTAGGCAGATGTAAGATTTAGGCTACTTTTTCATGTATGTTCTCACTGCAGGACTGTGCATGGGGGAGTCTGTGCAGTAAACCCAAGTTGGAATTTGTGGCTGTTTGCCATGAATGTGGATGCTTCCAGCACAGCAGTAACACTGACATAACTCATCCTGTTCAGGATGCGCTTGAGTATCTGCAGAAGTCCATGCAGGGTAGATAGTGTCCTGTAAACTCACATCTGAGCTGTCTGTTCATGGGCTTCACCACACAACTAAACCTCCAGTGCCTCCCTCCCTCTCTCAAGACCAGTGTCTGTTGAATTGGAAGTGGCTCATGCCAAGTGGGGACTCGTGCCTGGGTCTCCTGTGTCTTGGGCAGTGTAGTGCTCACCGGGCTGATGGCTGTTCAGGGGAAAGGGACTGGACTCCTCCTGCTGCTGCTCCTCAGTGAAAATTTTCTAGGGTCTCTATTTCATTCTGAAACAACTGTTGAAACCCTGATGCTTCCAGCAGACCTGAGTTATTCTCCCTCTTGAGCTTGCCTTGTGTTATGGGTTTCAACATGAGGAAGAAATTGGGGAGGAGAGAGATTCCTGGGGCTTGCTTTTTTGATTCTTCTTTCTTTCTTTTCTCTCTAAAATGCTTTTTGGCCTAGATTCTTTCCAAAGTCTGGCTGACATTCAGTCAAATAGCCAGTGCTTGGGTATGGTTCCTGGACCCAAACCGGCCTCTCAGGATGCCCAGCACTAAGCCCTGGCAGAGGGCTCAGCTCTGGGGATCTGATTCAGTGTAGCCATATCAATCATCTCAGGCTGAACTGAATAACTGCAAGATGCTCTTGCTGCTGTCCCGTCCTGCCCGTTGTCAGTGTGGTTGCTCTCAAACTTTGTGCCACATCTTGGTTGTACAGTGTGATCGTCCTGGGGCTGCCTCACACCCCGCTATGCAGACTTGATCTCTGAATCCCTATATATGTACATATGCAGCAGTCAGATGCATAGTGTTTCTTTTAAACGTTCAGCCAAGGTAGTCAAAGCATCTTGAAAACAGGATCAGCTTTTCACAGGGGTAGGGAAACTGAGGCACAGAGAGGAACAACTTGTTTATGTTGCAATGTGAGGTCAGTATCAGGACAGTAGGGAACAAAACCCCCAACTACTTTCTCCCAAGAGCTGCCATCAAAGTCTGAGACCTGTATTTTAACCCCGTCTGAAAGCAGAAATCCCAGTTAGGCACTGGGAGTCTGGTTGTCATTTACTGTAAGGAGCAGCAGAGCAAATGAGATTCAGTCCTTGGAATTTTGACAAAATTGTCACCAAAATAAGAAACACTTAAAATTGAGTATAATAAAAACTCATCATTTAGCAGAATCAGATGTTCAAAGAATTATCTTTGGAGGCCTTCTTAGACTGCCTTGTTAAGGAGCAAAAAGAACCAAGGCAGAGATTTCGTTCTGGTTTGCGTTCTTTTGCTATGTCCAAAGTGCATTAAATTGAACAAAAACATGTGACAAGATTCAACTTTGTTGCTCAATGTCAGCTCTAACTGAAGCAGGCAGGCAAGCTGCTACATGATATGGTGTCTGGATGAAGTCTTTGTCTTAATTACTGACAGCTATTGATATACCAGTCTTCCTGAGACAATACAGTGAAATTTTCCATCTTGGTAGCAATATCGTTGTCCCTCCAAAATGCTTGAAATTGCTGCAATCAAAGGGTGTATTAATAATGAGAATTAGTGATCAAATCTGAGATGCAAAGCTGCTTCCACCCGGAAGGGAGCAGAGGGGCACGACAGCAGCACTGTTCTAAGCTGGGGCACATCTTCCTCTTGTCTGCTGTCTGAAAATGCTTTCTGGCTTGGAAAACAGCCTCAGGACTGATGAAGAGTCTGAGCTGGGCAATAGTTTGTGGTGTCAAAAGCTTTGAGACACGGGTTTAACTCTGTAACCTCTCACTGTTCATAGAGGAAGGTGGGCGTTGGGTGAGCTGGGGCTCCTTGCTAGGGCAGTGGTGCCGCAACCACGTGCCGCTCCTGGTGAGCTGTTCAGTGCTTTCTTATCTCCTTGTGTACAGCAGGAAAAGGGAAGCAGTAGGAGGAAGTGATTTCTCACGCGGCTTTGTATTTGCTTCTAATTAAACGTTGCTGGTCGAGCTCTGTTTTCCCACTTTTCACTACCGGCCCGGGATGGTCCATCTGAATCACCCCGGCGCTGTTCTCAAAGCTGACCACACACATGCACGCCCAGTCTGGGGGGAAGCTGGAGTGACTTCCACAGGGAGATAGCAAGTAATATGCAGCAGTTAATGGAGTAAGCCTCATGTTACAGTGAGCTGGAGCAAGCAAGAGAGCTGATTACTTTCAAGCAAATAAAATCACCAAGACTAGAGAATTCGTTCTCCAGTTTTATACTTTCCTTCTGGCAGTAGCTTGCGTTGTCTAGACAGGAAGATGTGTGCAATCAACTTTAAAGATGCAGCTTTATACTTCCCAGGGGAGAAAAAACTGAATTCCTGACAGACAAAGCTCTTTTGGGATGAATGGGAACCAAATTACTCTCTTCTCTCTAAGGAAATCAGCCTCTGTATTACACAGGTTGGTGTCGAGGCTTTTCAAAGGTGCCCATAAGATTTGCAGATGCTTTTGCTTTTGTCTTGCAAAGCTCAACACTGTTTGCATGCAGACTTTTACAAGTGCAATACTCAAACTAGAAATCCCCAAGAAAATTTGGCTCTGAAACCTGTCAATTGAAGAGGCAAAGGCAGAAGCTTACAGCACCAGTGGAAGCTGAGGTGCTGTGGCCGGTGAGATGCTACCATGCGCTCGTGCTGTTTGCAGAACGAGGTCAGCAATGCCTGCAGCAAGACAGAGCACAGGAGGACAGAGGCTTCTGGTTTCTCCCTGTACTTTGGCTGCCCATCCCTTGTGGGAACCGACAAATCACTGCACCTCTCTGCTCTTGCTTCCCCACGTAAGAATAAGGCGTTATCTTATCTCTTGTGAATCCTCCTTTCTCTTGCTAATAATGTAATTCTGTATAAAATATAATATTATCTAAATTCAACTAAATGTGTCCAAGATTCAAAGACCTAAATTCTGCAGGTTTTACTAAATTCCCTCTGCGTATACATATGTGGTATGTATAATCTTTAAGGAATTAGCCTCTCTTTCTGACTGCTGTCAATTTATTACCTGGTTATAACTAAGCAATGTTGCAGGCTTCACTTGTGCAAAGGGATTTGCTGTTCATGCAGCCCTGTGTTTTTAAACCTCATAGCCAGAGGCAGTGCCAGCTGCGCGGATGCAGGGTTTGGTCCACCTGAACGCTGGGGTAGGGACCGATTTAGATGTGAATTTTAAACTCTGGCTTTAAGTGCATTTTGAGCTGGGGTCTTAGTTTGTAAGAACTTAGTTTTGAAATAGCACAAGGTTAAAAAAAGTGTTGTTTCATATGCCTTATGTGTGGTCTCGATGGCTGTGGTTGCTGGTACTGTCAGAGGAGTTGTGTTCAGGTGGGTAACTGGGCTGCCAATACACAGGAGCTAATGTTTTTGCATGCAGAATTACACACGTGCCATTCCTGAAAATGGCACTTCAGTACCCCCCTCTCCCAAATTTGACTGGTATTGATCCACAGATGGAGTGCAGAATGAATGAATTTTATTTATGCAGAGGTGAGCCAATGATTTTAATCATGCCACACATTTCCATTTTGTTTAGAAACCAAATCGTAGCAGCAAACCAAACAAGAAAAGTCTTGTTTTCTGAATGATGTTATTTGTTTATCTGCCAAAGTGCTTTGCATTTCCTCAGGTCACAGACCAGCCCATGTCTGGCTATGCTAATATTATAAGAGTTATGCAAAAGCAAAGTTTAAGAAAAATCTTTCAACTGAAAGAAATAGGATCTTAAAATCCCAAAATAGAGTATGGAAAGGTACACATCATGTCTGGCTTCTCTTTCCCCTTGTGGCAAATGTGACTCAAAGGAGTTGGGTTTTTTCCAGCTCGATCTGTATACAGTTTGGGGGAGTTTTATTGTGACTAGGTCACCTTATAATGCACAAAAATATTTCCTCCCAGAGTTCTGTATTCATAAATCTCTCTCAGTTCTCGCTCTCTAGAAACTGAAATCCGGATGATTTTGTTCTCTTCGTGGAAAGAAGAGTGAAAAAGAGTAAAGGAACACCTTGGTGTGGGGCTGGTCCCCTGCTCTTGTCTGTGCTGCATCTCCTGCTGCAGCTCCCCTCAGGCAGCTGCAGGGCAAGCTGCTGTCCCCCTTCTGTCAGATGAGCAGAAGAGTAGGACTGAAAAACTGAGGCTTTAGAGCATTGTGGTTGTTGCTAAGGAAGGAAAGAAAAAGAATTTCAAAGTAGTTATTTAAAAATGTTTTTAGTCTTCACTTCTCTGTAGGATTCTTTAGGGGTCGCTTTTACTTTTTTGCTCTGCCAAAGAACAGATTGGCATTATGGTTAAATACTAAAGCAGCTGCCTAGCATAGTGGAGATGTTTATTGAGCATACCAGTCTCTCATAGTTCCGTTTTGAGGAAGGACATAGATCTGAAACCTAGCTTTAATGTGTTCTTTCATTCTAGCTCATGATGATTTTTTTCTATATAAAAATAACAGCACGAAGCATTAACTGATTTCTGTCCCTGCACAGTAGGGTTAGCATCACTGTAACACCGATAAACAGAGAGGTTGCATGACATGACTGAAGCTATGTAGTAAATTGGTTGCAGAGCTGGGTGTAAAACTGATTTTAAAGTTCCTGGAGCATTTCTGTGGGTTGTCCATCTTTGTCTTTTGTTCCTAAGTCATCCTGATGAGTTCTTAGCAAGTGAAAGGTAGATGGAAATGCTTATGGTAAATGATCATCTACAATATCTTTTAAAACTTAATCAATCAGCTCAAGATAAGGACACAACCTTTTATTATGGGGATGCATGTCACTTTCATATATATCTTTGTATTTCATTTTAAAGAGCTATTTTGATTTGACAGTGAAGTCATCCCAAAGCATTGCCATAATGCCATAAATTACCAAATAATTATGTTACTTTCTTCCACTGATCAAACAATTTATTTCAAATCTGGTGCTGTGGAGGACCAGAAATCCTTTTACTATGTATTTTATACCCCTTTGTCCAGCAGATGAAACAAACATTGCCATATGAACATGCAATCAATTCCTCTCTTCATTAAGTATGTATACATTTATACAGACACACACTCACGCACATATGTATTATTAGAAGACCATGAGTATTTTTGCCTTGGGAACTCATTCTATACATGAGCAAACACCACTCAAAATTACTTTTAAAGGTGGCCAGTATTAAAAACTCTCTATGTAGCCAGTTCTGTTACAGCTGCTACTGACTGTGCTCACTGGGGGCAAATTCTGCTTTGTAATTTATTATCTGTTTTCCTCCATTCCAGTCTCTCACCTAGAACTCTGGGATTTTGCTCTGCCAGGGGGGAGGGTAGAGTGAAAGCTGCTTTGCTGCCATTGTAATAACTGCTCCAGCCCAAAGGATCCTCTCGTCATCTTAGCTGGATCGTCAAAGAATTACTCTGTCAGGCATGACAATAAACATGCTCAGTTCTTAAAAAATGCACTTCTCTCCTCCCTCTCCCCTTGTAAAGACAAAATGGCTTTTGCTCATACAATGGCTTTTTATTGAAGGGCAGGAAATCTTGGATTTTGAAAGTACCATGCTTAGGATGAGTTTCAGTATGGCTCCCAGAGGACCTGGGCTTACTGTGCCTCCATGGATAAACAGGGGATGATTCTTGCATTCATGCCTATTCCAAGTAGATCTATTATTTTGACCTTTGTTGCCTTTAATCTTCCATACACTCTATACATTTTTAAATCTCCCCATGGCTGCCATTGTATACATCACATTCTTGGCAATGCTGCTTCTCCAGTACCAACCCTTGTGCTTGCAGTCCGGCTTAGCTCCTCCAGCTCCCTCCCAGAGCCAACTGGCATGTCTGCACAAAGGCTTGTACCCTGTTTTCCCTCCTCACCATCTCCTGAAGCTCTGTGTGAGTGAGTTATCGTAGGTGTCTGAGCTGTGGCTGGGCTGGATTCTGTAATTCTTTCTTGCACAACTCTCACTTAAGGCCTGTTGACTTCAATGGGGCTATTCATGTAAGCGGAGGCTGCAAATTCGGGCCCTTGGGTTGTAAGGTCTCTGGGGCATAGACCCTGTCTTTGTATGCCTTGCAAATATGTGCTAGATGAGTAATGATAGCTCAGAAGAGTGAGTGTCGCTTTACATTTGCCATACTGGAGGAAGGTTGCCAGGATTGCACTGATGCTGCATGTGGTCCCCTTCCAGGGGGGAATTAATCCTTCTATGCAAAGATACCTCCTGCTGACTGGTGAAAAGAAAAAAACCCTGGTTTAGCCATGAATACCATTAGCTTAATCTTCTTTTCTCTGATCTTCCAGTACTATTTGTTTTGTATGGCTTCATCAAGGTTTTGTATGTGGACAGAATAATTGAAAACAAATTTAGCATGTCTCAGACCATAAAGTTCCCTTTCAGCTAGATCATGGCTGTGCGGTAAATGTCTGGTTTTCATTTTTGGTTATGTGAGAAATTTAGAATGGTTTGATTTGTAATTTTGAATGTTAATATAGAAGAGGAAATTTCCTCGTCTCCTGGCCTATGGAGGCATTCTGGCTTTCTTGCTTCGCTTGCAGCAAATGCTCTTTATAAAAAGGTTATTTAGTACAGAAGAGTATGTTTATGTCCTTGAACCCTAGAGGCCCCAGTCTCTAAGGTCAACTAAGACCTCCTTGTGCTGTACAGTCACAGAGCGAAAATGTCATCTCTACCTATACAGATGATATTTTAATGCAGTGCAAGAGGGATGGCTGAGGGTGAACCAACAACTGGAGGAAGGGTGAGTTTCTAAGAGCAGTGAATCAAGACCAGTCCATCTAAGTTATTTCAGGAGAACAAGAACATATTTCCTGTTAATACCACTTAAGAATTCTGCAGACAGGGAGATTTGTAGGGTGGAGATGTAGGTACTAAAAGGAGGCATCCTCCCTGGGCAAAGAGGCTGATGAGCAGAAAATGCAATGCTGTGAGTGTTGGAGAAGTTGATGCTGGTGTTTGGGGCTTGATTTAGGGAAGTTTGGGAATAGGTGTTGATAATTGGGTAGCAAATGAGACATCAGAGGGCAAAGAGAAGAGTAGAACTTTGAAGATGAAGGCAGGCAGCTTATGTCTGGTATGGATAGGAAGCAGGAGAGATGGGAAGCTTGGTGATCTGAGCAAAGTGGGAGGTTGGAAGCACAATCCTTCTGGCTGGGTTTGAAATGGATGTGAGCTGGGGCAAGTCTGTGCCTGCCAAGGCCAGAGAAAGGGATGTGGCAGGGATCGTTAGTTTCTGAAATGTTTATACATGGTTTAACTTTTCAGTTCTCAAAATCACAGGCACATTCACTAGGTACTTCCTGTTTAAGGGAGAAAAAAATGTTATTTGTTAATACTGCAGTTGAAGTAGGAATCAGAAGCTGAGCTGAGGCAAAGACATTTTACTGAATGTTAGGCTGGACAGAAAGTAGGGCTTGCAAGTTGAGTGTCACATAGGGACTGATTTAAAGCCCCCTGTGTCAATTGGCATCTTCCATTAGCTTTGATAAGGTCTGGAGAGGGTGGATGTGAGGGTACTATGAATATAAATGCAAGCCAGAGACTTCTGTCCTTACTGTGTTTCCTGCTGACAGGAAGCAGGAATCACTGCCCAAGGCTGCAGGTGCAGGGAGTCAACACAGCTTTGCAGTTTTATCCACCCCACAGAGAAACATCCTTTGAACCTCATTTAGGAATCAGTCACTGCAAATTACACAAGTGTACTCAAAAATGTATCTTTTGAGGGGATTTATCAGTCTGTTTTGGAGACAACAAATTTCTGGTAATCAAGAGCTTGTCTGGTTTTTTTTCGTCTTGATATATTTAGTATAATAACTATTAATTGCATGTGTTCCATTATCTCCCTTCCCTATGTATTGTGGACTCCAGCAAATGCTTTTAAGAGGATGTCTGTCTCTGAGAGTAGGAGAGTCTGTACTACAGATATCTTTATCTCCATATCTGTCTATATGTCTGTAGATAATTTGGTTTCCTGACATGAAGGCATTGCAAGCCCTATGTGTGATAACAGATTTTTTAATGTCTTGCCAGCTTCACGGTTACATGGAGAACAAACCCTTGGGCCTTCAGATCTTCATTGGGACAGCAGATGAACGGATACTTAAACCTCACGCTTTCTATCAAGTCCATCGCATAACGGGAAAAACCGTCACCACCACCAGCTATGAAAAAATCATTGGCAACACCAAAGTTTTAGAGATCCCATTGGAACCCAAAAACAACATGAAAGCAACGTAAGCACATTTCTTTTTCTTAGCAAAGTTGGGGAGGATTAAATTGGCATTTGAAGTTCCTTCTCCTTCGAAGGAGTCACTTAAATGAATAATGATGCCTGCTCTGGAGGTACTCCCCTTTCCAAAGCATTGGGATGATATACAAGTGTAAGACCCTTTTTAAGAGCACATGAGCAGCAGTTACAAGCACCTAGGTAAAAGCTGCTTAAAGAGTTACCAGTCATCAGCTGACAATGCAGGTATTTTTTGCTCTTAACACCAACTGACTGTATTGCAATCATGTGTCATCTTCAAAGATAGAATGGGTTTTTCAGGGCACCAAGAAAAACAAGATTCTGATCTAAAGGCCTTTTGCTGCAGGGACACAGTGAGTAGCAAGGAGCAGCAGGCAGTGGAGGAAAGGCGTACAATTCATTTTGGATTTGAAGGAATAGAAAACATCTCTTCTGAACTCAGCCAAGTGCTCTGGCCATGAAATCACAGTCTCCTGTTGTAATAGGTTAACAGAAAAGCAAGTACAGGCACATCTTTTCTGTATTATTCCCTCCAGTTTTATGGAGGCAGAGGGATGAGGCGGGCACCAGTCTGAAACTTCAGGCTTGAATGTGTGCCAGGCAGCAAGAGAGTGATTGCTCTGCAGAGGGAAGAGCTGTATCTCCATCCTTCAGAGGATACTGACAAAATTGGCAGAGCAGCTATGTTTTTAAGCCCCCTGTTCCATCACAAAATGCACATTCTTTCTTTATACATAACCTTTTTTTTGTCAGAAAATATACCTCATTCCTAACAAGTAACCCCGGAGTAATAAACCCTTGCACACATGCAGTGGTGAGGAGCAATGTGGGTGTAGGAAACAGCTTGGGGTTTATGCCTCCCAAAATGTGATTTTAATTCATATCAAAAGAAGAAAAACGCTCTGTCTTTAAAATTGATATCAAAATGGGTTGTCAGTGCCTGTTTGATAACAGTGCTCATTGCATCCTCTGAGGAGTGTTGCTGAGCTGAAGAGCTTAGATTCTCTAAATATGAATTGCCACATTCTCTTAACATAGGTGAGTGTGTTTGCTGGGTTACACTGGACTCTTAAGAAGTTAACCTGCAGTTACACCACCTTTAAGTTGCAATGCTGGTTCAAGCAATCCTAATCTCTTTATTGCTGCTCAGCCCCATTCTACTCCCTACACCCTCCGTTACTGCAGGGACTTGGTGAGTGGGAGCAGAGAACCATTTTCTGCTCTGCCAGGCTATTGCTTTGGCTGGGAACAGCATTCCTGGGCTCTGGAGGATGACACAGTGACCTGGGCCAGGGCTGGAGAGCCCAGCTGTAGTGGTATCACCTACTTGGTCCAAGAGAAGGAGAGAACAGTTTGATTGCTGCTTTGGAGTTGAATTCAGTGCTGGCATTACAAACTGTGGGAAGATATGCCTGGGTGGCACATACAATTAGCTGGTTCAACTGCTGTGATTCCCATGGAGCTGAACTAATTTGCCCATGTGCAGGCAATAGCTGCTGTGCAGTCTTTAGACACTGGGCTGTTTGGAGAGCTGGTGGTGGGGGCTTTCATGCTCTCTAGCTCACAGAGGGCTGCAGCACAGGCTCAGCTTATTGTCTGCCCCAGTGTGCACTTCTGGTTCCAGTTCACTCTCCCTGGCCCAGTGTGCTGGGAGGAGCTCTGTCATGTTTTCCCTTCTGCTTAGCACAGGAGGGAAACAAGACTTGAGGGTTTAATGTTTGGAGAGTGGCTTCTGCTGTCACCAGGGTAAAGGCCCCCCTAGCCCTCAGCTGGGACATGCTTGGGACACACTGAGCCGCCAGGCCCAGATTCCCTGAGGAGGGGTCCAGCAGCATGTCTGGGATTTCTTCCCCTGGAATTGCTGAAATAGCAGTATCTAGATCCTAAGCAGCACAGTATTTGGAGCTACTCTTAACCCAGGGATCAAAGCAAACCAGCTTAATCCTCTTGACTGTCACCTATTTCCAAACTGTTTGAGAGCAGCAGTGTTAAGCTAAACAGCATGTGTGTTTGGCAGCATTGACTGCGCAGGGATCTTGAAGCTGAGGAATGCAGACATCGAGCTGCGCAAGGGAGAGACAGACATTGGCAGGAAAAACACCCGCGTCCGGCTTGTCTTCCGTGTGCACATCCCTGAGTCCAATGGCAGGATCATCTCTCTGCAGGCAGCATCAAACCCCATCGAATGCTGTAAGTATCTCCTGAGATTTGATCCTTCTCTGTCTTTGTAACAACGAATGTCTCGTCCCTCTGCTTCAGGATGATGCAGTGGAAAAACCCCAGTGTGCTCAGATAGACTCAAAGTGCTCTGCTTTTCGTGCACGCTGGGTCTGTGCCACCATTTGAGTGACCTGCAGCTCCTACCTATATGAACTCACTTTCCTGAAACAAGCTTTGGTGGCAGGTGGCTCTTCATGGTGCTTAGAGTTTGTGAGGACAACAAGGGACTTTGGGGCTTTGCAGTTTGTGTTGCTGGCTAGCAGGTCTTTTCTGGGAGCAGGGAGCCAGTGTGAGTGTGCATATAGGGGCATATATGCATTCCCCTTGTTTGTGTATGAGCATGCAAGCAGCCTGCCTTCCTGGGAAGGGATTCATTTTGAGTGGAGGCACAACCAGAACTTGTTATCCACAAGCTGGCAGGTGGCTGAGGGCTTTGAATTCAAACCTGGGCCAGATCCCAGCACTGTGGCCAGTCCTGCCTGCCAAAGGAGTGACCTTTGATGTGAGCTGTGGCAGGAATGCAACTGAAATGGAGGAACAGGTTTGATGTAGAGGCTCAAGAGCATCCTGGTTATTGTTTTGTGTAGATGTTGGTGCTAAAGGGTGTACAGCTCAGGAGGCTGCAGCTGAAGCAGGGAAAGCCTGGGTTGTTCTGGTATTCCCCTGAGGGATAGAAGAAACCCTGAGGTTTGATTTGAGGGGCAAATCCTATCGGTGTGTAAGCTGAGAAACCTGCACCTCCCACTCATTTCAATATATAGGATCCTGAGAAAGGGGCCTCTGATGAGGTGCTCCCTGTGTCACAGTCATTTCTGGAAGGGCTCTACCCGCTTTGCTGGTTCATATGCATCCTGTGATGCTTTTTGTTGGTAAATGGCACCTTTTCAGCGGTTTGGGGAATTCACAAATACACAATGAACGGTTTTCCTCTCCCTTTGCTAAATGACTCACCCTTTTAGCAGAACCTATCTTGCTGTAAGCCATGTGAAGAAAGTCATTGAAGAGTTTCTCATGTGTGAGTTCTATTTATTGAGATGCAGGCTTTACTTAAATAACTGCTTAGAATAAGAGAGGAGCCAATTTTGGATGGGAAATCAAGAGAAATTGTGGTTAGTGAATTACTGATGGCAGCTTTTTAAAAATCAGTATAAATGAATAAAACAAGGCAAGGCTAAGGCAAGGATGATGGATATGTATGATCTTTTGGCAATGTTTATGAGAAGATACTATCAGACCATTTTAGCAGCTGAGTGAAGTCTTTGGGCACTGTGATGGGGAAAGGAGTGGGAGTAGCCACCACCTTTCTCCATAGGAAAGAGTTATGATCCTGTATGGGACCAGATGGCTTAAACAATAGTGGCCTCCACCCCAAACATGTCCCTGCTGAAACAAAGGCCCATTTGCTAAAGGAAACATTCAGTAAACTGCAGCTTCTGAGGATGGGAAGGCAATTGTGGCAAAGGATCACCTGGTTTCTGCCTCGATTTCTTTTCTGAGTGGAAACAGCTCATTCCTGCCTGAAATGGGGAGCTACTTGGGTAGGGACACTCGAGGTGTAACTCAGACATACAGGAAAACAGCACAAGCCCAGAGCAGAGGGTGGATGGTCCCTGGCTCATGCAGGGAGCCCTGCAGATCACACCCCAAATATGAGTTAGCCAGGCATTTCTGAGACCCTTCCACAACTGCGCTTGCTATTTGTGCCCATCACCAAAGAGCATTCAAGCAGAAATCTGGTCACGGTTTTTCTGAACTGTATGTGCACACCTCATTTGCTGTGCAATGACTGCTATTTGCAGTGGCTTGGTTAAGATGTCCAGGCGTTTGCTTTGATGAGTCTCGGGGGCATAAAAAAGAGCCAAGTGTGGAGATACCAGGATCTTGGTTTTATTGGCTTGGTTTTATGTTTTGTATAATTAAAATATGAAAATGTTGGTTGCACAGAGGACAGCAAAGCTCCTGCAAGAAAAAAGTGCTTGTTCCCCAAGGGGAAAAAAGCAAAGAAGTTTTATTTGTGTAGTACTGGTTATAGTGGCAATTTGGAGAGATAAGGTAAGGACTGTTCATTTCTGAGCTCATGGAAGCAGAGTATAAAGTGATCTGGAGTAATAAGCTGCTTGCATTTAGTGTGTATGTTGCGTATTTAGCCACATTTTTGCATTTCAGTATGACTTCCTGATCTCAGCCCAGTTCTGGGAAGTTGGTTAAAAACATCAGTTGGTTCAGCCAGCATTAGTAATGCAGGCTAAGCCACCCTAGAGACGATAATCTCAGTTCCTCCCAGACAATCCGCACATGTTGCGGAGTTCAGACTCAGGTAAGCTCAGGTGCTCTGCTAAGAAGGGGCTTTCTCCTTGTGTCCCACTTCCCACCTTTGTGTGCTGCTGGGATTCTCCTTTTTCGCCTTTGTTTGCTTTTCCTTTTGGCCACCTGGGAATCCCTTATCCTCAGGGACTGTCCCGTAAGATCTCTCCTGTCTGGTAGTTGTTAATAATATCCCGCTGGGAAAGCCCTAGTAAGTAGCAGATTCAAGATAACTGGCCGTTTCCCTACCAGTGGGGTTCCCCCGAGAGCACTGTTGCTACCAACAGAATATCTGAGTGCTCTCCTCAGCAGAAGCTGATCCTGGCTAAAAGCTCCCACTGGTGTCAGCAGATCATTAGCTGCAATGAAGCAAGAACTGTGAAGTATCTGCTTTTCACAGGGCGATTTGGTTCCACCTCATCTGTGTCACATTCAGCACTTGACAGGTTTTAGGAGGGGATTTCACAGGTTCAAAGCATCATCCGGAGCCAGTTCCTCCCCAGGCAGCTGTGTGGGAGGACCAAGGAGGTGATATGTTGTTAAACGATCAGTTATGCCTTAAAACGGACCTCATATCCAGACAAGCCTCCATATTCAGCAGCTCGTAGCTTTTTTCTCCTGTTGCCTGTTGATTCGTTCTGAAGCCACTGAGGAGGCAAAGGCATTTGAAAGCCCTCTGATAATTGTAGCAACAGGTTGTCTATTAGTTAGGGATAAAAAGCCACTGTCCTGTAGGTGTGGTGCTGGAAAAGTGAGAAGAATCCCTTCTCCTGAGTGTTGCTCTGTGCTGAAACGGCAACAAGCCCTATAGGCACTGTGTGAGATGTCCCTGGGATCCAGAGCTGATGGGTCTGTGTAGCAGTGTGTTGCTTGGCCCAGCTCCTCTCTACACCTTGGTGCTATTAGTCACAGTGCAGTCGTGCGGGGCTGGGCTTTAGGCATAAGCCAGCTTGTGTAGATAAGCTCTTGCTGGGCCAGGCAGGGCTATTGCAGAGCTGCTGTCACAGAAGGTGATGAAATCGCATGTGTTCAAATACCTTCAAATACAGCCCTAATAACAACAAGCCACTTGGTAAATCGCCCAAGGAGGGGTTTGCTGCTTGCAGACCTGATCATTGCTTTCAAACCATTAAGGAAATTTCTGTAACTAGTAATTTGCTCTGATTTGCCCTTCACTATGACCTGAAACTCATTTCTTTATGAGTGATTATCTGGAGTTATGTTTCTACTCGTCGGCTGAAACACCCATGGAGCAGAGAAGGAGCAGTATTGAAGGGAGTTCAGAGCAGCCACATAAGCACCAGGAAGGTAGCTTGGTTTACTCCATGCTGTCAGCAACCAAAAACTGCTTCATGTGAGTGTCTGTGAGATGCGGGTGTAAGGCTTAGGAGTTGTCATCCACACTCTGTGATGGTTTTTATTCTAATGGATCCTGGTTAACTCTTCCCTTGTTTTGAGTAAAGCTGTGTTTGCTGATACTAAGCTGTGCTCATAAATCCCTGAAAATGCAAACAATTGCACTTGGCATGAGAGAAGGAGTCTAAAATCTTGTTCTTGTAATAGAATCCCAAGGTGGTAAAAAAACAAAACAAACAAACCTCATTGCTAAAGAACTGTGTGTCCATCTGAGGAATTTAAATAGTTTCTATTATTGACCATATTTTGTTCCACTAAATCGGGTCAAATATCTTATTTCCCTTTAATCAATTTCCCTGGAAGTTTCCTTTATTTTTCTCTCCTTCTAGTAGATTTTCCCATAATATTAGACAATCTGACCCTATGATATGTGACACATTAATAACTACAGAGGAAAGAGCTAGTCATGTAGAAGAATGTTGTCTTGGCAAACCAGCGAATGCTTTTCCTTGGCTGGGAGTTGTGCTGGTTGGAATACAATGGCAAGCGAGAAGGAGCCCTAGTTTACTAAGATAAAAAAATAGAAACGAATGATCTCTTTGCACTTGTGAGACCCATTTGCAAATTTAACCATAACCACGATTATTATGTGAGTAGAATGGTTTCCAGCTGAATTAAAGGAATTTCTGTTGCCTCTTTCATTTCAACTGCCAGGCAGTCACACAGTTTGCCCTAAATACAGCTGCCACAAAACCCGGTGCTTTTCCTAAAGTGAAAATATTCTCTCTTACAGCACAGAATTTGAAAGCTAATTCTGACGACATGTGCCACTTTTAATGTGCACCCAAAATATTTCAGTCTGGAAGGTCTGAGTCAGACAAAAGGAATATGCCCGCCCTTTTTGCAGCCTGCAAGCCTTGCTATGAGGATGAGCTCCTGTTTACTTCTTGTCTTAGCAGTATCACAGTTGGTAAAAGCAAGCACCCCAGCGTAATACACAGAGCATGGATTTCTGAGCATAACTGAAGCTCATCACATCTCCTCCGCAAGGGATTAAAGGGAAATGCTGTGCGTACCCGCAGAGATGATTGACAGAGAAGTGAACCGAGGCCATGGTTTTCCTGTCATTAATCACACGCTGGTTTGGTGAGCTGGCTGCAGTTCATAGAAAGTATCATAGTTATCTGACACTGCTGCCATCAATGGTTGTCACTCCTCCTTTGCAGGGACATCGTAAATTATGTGCAGAGAGAGAGATGGAGAAAAGCCCTCTATTTTTGGTGCTTTTTTTCTTGGATGGCTCTACACAAACTGCTGGCAACAAATTGGAGACTGTTGTCGTTCATCCTGGGTTCTTCTTTTCATAGCATTTAGATTTTCAAGGTTCCCCATCTAATCACAAGGATTGGAAATTTGCTTTATTTACTTGATTCTCACCTAAGCATTCCACTGCCCCATACACCTACCAGGAGGTAAATCATCCCATCCCTCCAATTAGAAGATTGCTGCTCTCCAGGGTGCATTACTGATGTCTGTCTGTCTGCCTGCTGGAGATGTCTTCTGTCCTTGGTCTCTCATACTGCAGCTCCCCAGCCTTTGCCTCTCCTCCCACAAAAGAGCTCAGGGTGCTTCTGCATGCGATGAATGGGATCAACGTCTCTGAGGACATTAATATGTTGGATAAGCATTGGGCACAGGAGTTCTGCTCCTATCCATCCTACCCCAGACAGGCAGGTTGTGGTAATTAAACACAGTGTGACAGGAGGAATGAAATATTTACTTTGGCTCATTCAGGTTTGCACTGAGGTGGAAGAATTAATCCCACTACAAATTACACCTCTGCTATTGCTTTTAGGGTTTGGGAGGGGGATGGTGTTAGCAGTAGACATCCAGCTCTATCTGCTCTTCCCAGATCCAACAGAAATCAGTGTCTGGAGCCAAGAGCCGTTGGGGGTTTGGAAAGACAAGTCAGGAGTGGTGAGTCACGGCTTGAAGGCTTCCAGCAAGCTGGGATGAGCTGGGGCTGCCCTGGGCAGTGCAAGGGCAGGGGGGGGTCCAAAGAGGGACCTGGGCATGTGGCCTGGGGAGACTGCTGCACTGGGGTGCAAGACTGCACCTCTTTTAGGTTAGCCACGTTTTTGAGTTTACTTGGCTTGTGATACAGTTAGAGGTAATGAGAGGTGATGCTAGCTTTGTCCTCACTGAGCTGCAGGTGAGCCTCAGTCCTCCCTGTGATTGCCCAGGGTAAGTTCTCTCCTTAACTCTGGTCAGCTATGGGGAAAGCTAAAACAGGTAAAGCTAAGCTCTGGATTCAGTGTTGCAGCTGTCAGAAAGACACTGTGGAGCATATTTCATTCTAGCAGCTATTCTTTGGCTTCTGTCTACACAGAGGTTTGCATGGAGGCTTTAAGACACTCTGCAGAAGGTGGCACTGAGATAGTGCACTGATAGATGGAGGCTGTAGAGTATCTCTGCTCTGGAAGTGTTGGTCAGACGGTGCAGAGTTCACAAGCCTGTTCCTCCCGAGAGGAAGATCACATCAGTGTTTTTGCTTTGCCTGCACTACCCAATCTATCGTTCCTATTGCACACGTGGGGAGAGATTGCCGAGACGGTTCCTCTCTGGAGGCTGTTAAGAGACATTTAGCTTCAGCTAAGACTCCTCATAAAAGGAGTCAGCTTTTGGGCAAGACAAGGCAGTGCCTGGAAGCCCTCCAAGCTGGTAGAAAGAAACACACTGCTCAGGCAGAGCTAGAACTGCTCGTCCCAGGAGGTGTGTGCAAGAGGAGCGCTGATGGGGAGAGCTGGGCAGCACGGGGGGCAAAGGGGATCTCAGGTGGAGCTGGGATTACCTAAGGAGCGCATTAGGGAATACAACTGAGGTTCTCACTTGGAACCTGGTAGCAGCAATGGATAACACTGTCCTGGAGGAGATGTGGAGCTGCAACAGACTTATCCAAGTAATCAGTTGTTTCAAGATATCCCTTCTTTTCCCCAGAAGCCAAATAGTCTCTCTGCTGAAAAAGGAGCAGTTATGGATGCTGCAGGCAGGTGGGAAGCAAGAAACACCTTCACCCTGCTGTGGCACACTTCCTTACAGTCAGCCTATAGGTTTGTGTGTCCCATGTGAAGAGTTCAGCCTGCTGACCCAGAGGTTTAGGCCATCTTAACTTTTGCCCCACATGCTGGCATAGGGAAAGGGGACAAAGGCTTAACCTTTGAGTTAAGGTGAGCCTGGGTGGGCTGTGGGCAGTGGCGGCAGGGCAAGTAGCTGCTTCCATCCCAGGTTGAGGGTCGCTGGGGGTGGGCAGTGCTCTGAGACAGCAGCTCCCTTTCTTCTCTTGTGTCGCTGCATGTATTGTATTTCTTGGCACCATGTGTCCATGACATCTTGATTTGCAGACAGTCAAATAAAATAGAAGAATAATGTCCCCTGTTAATAGGTCGACACACTGCTTCGGGCCAAGTGTGAGTATTTCTATAGCATTTGCTTTGCTGCCTTATGTCAGTAACTGTTGCCATTGAAAGTAAACACCCCAACTGGTTAAATCAACAAGGTTTTGTTTATTCAATGCTCATAAACTCCAGTAGCTGTAGGTCACTTTATGAAGTGCCAACCCCTGGGGGAAGAGAAGGAATAGTGTGAAATTACTGCATGCAGTCCACCCATCATGAGCTTTAGAGGAAGGGGATTTATTGGCAATTAATATTTCTTGCAGAGTGCAAAAAAAGTAATCCTATTGAGGCAACTCTATGTTGAACCTTGAGCCTCCTTACTGGTAGAAATGGGGTGAAACCTTCTTATAGGCCTTGGTAAATAAAAAAAGAACTTGGAAAATGAAAAGTGGGGTTTTGTTTTGAGGAAAGGGTTTGCAAACTGCCTAGTGGGAAAAGATTGCGGGTAAAATGGGCAAAGAAAACCTGGCGCTCAGTAGGTACCTGAGTTCTCCCACCTTTCCCTTTAGCATGATATCTGCATTGAGAAACTCAGCTGAAGCACTTCCAAATGGTATTATTCTGCAGCACATGTAGAGCACAAGTGGGTTTTTGACACCTACAGGCACAACCAAATTTGTGTCAGGGCAGAAGCAGTTTTGGAGATGCCCATAGCCTGCTTGTGCGGTAGCCAAGCTGCTGGCCATGGGGCTGTGGAAGCCCAGAGCCGCACCAGGGAACCCACAGAACACTTCTGCCCACTGCAGGCTTCCAGGCAGCGCTGCTGAGGCTGCCCCAGCTTGGCTGAGAGGCACAGAAGGGTATTTGGCATTTCCTAAGGGCTGGGATGCACGTTCCCAGTGAACCGGCTGTCCTCCCGGCTCCCTCGTAGGTCGCAGCGTACACAAACACTGTGCTCTATGGAAGCTGGACAGAGGCTTGGTCTTCAGCAGTCATTTCCAACTTGCTGAGATCCAAAAGTAATTAAGATGAGTCAGACGGTTATTTCCAGGCTAAAATTTGTCCTTCCTCATCCTGAAGAAGCCTTGAGAACCACTGATCTGTGGGATGTCAGCACAAAGCTCTCTATTAAGACACTGAAATCTGAAGGAGGCATCAATTAACCTGGAATTTTGATGATTTGGGATGCTTTGGAAGTGAAATTTGGGGACTGAGTAGGAATAAACAGTGTCCGGGGCAAAGCTTAAATACATTTTCTCTTGGCTATTGTAGACCTGGTTTTGATTATTGCTATTTACTCTTAAACTTTTGAGGTTACAAATCTGTCTTTGTGATAGATCTAATTATGAACTCATTAAAAATTTGAGGACTTAGGGAAAGAAATTAATCACAGTCCATGTGAAAGAAATTAGCAGCTTCTGTGAAAATAATCTGAATATATATTCTTACTTGTCAGTATCTTAGCCCAGCTGCTGTTATGTATTTGAAGGAGACAATGAGTCATAAGGTTGTCTTAGGCAGATTTTTAAAACTGCCTCTCAAATGTCACAAGAAAGTTACAAATATCAAATTATCGATATTTTTAACAAGAGCAATATTTCTGTGTCACGACTGGCAGAAGGAGTCCAGCTGAGCTTGTCCATGCTAGAAGAGTTGCTCCTCACTTCTACAGACACCTGCCTGACAGCTTTAATGCTTGTGTTTTCCTCCCATATACGCTAGCATTTTCTTCCTATGGTGAGAGAGTTTGTATAGCTCTCACTGTGGCCAAGACCTGTTGGGGTTTTGGCCTTCTGAAGGTTGCACAGCAGTAAAACAGTGCCGGGCGCAGGTCACAGAAAGCACAGCCTTGCCTGTGTGTGAGTGGAGGGCTAGCATATAGAATAACGTTTAATTCTTTTTGGCTCCGCAGCCAACGGTGTTCAGCAAAGGGAAGACACAAGTGCTCAGGGTTTCTCTTGGGAGCAGGCTCTTTGTCAGAGAAAGTTAAACTGCAGCCAAGGCAGCTGTTAAATAGATGAGCGGCATCCTCCAGAGGCTTTTCCAGTTGGGGTGGATGAATCTGGAGGAGTTTGAGTGCAGGTCATGAACTCGCAGCTCACCAGACCCAAACTGCTGCCCACCTGGTCTCGTCACAGGGAAGCTCGTGATAGCTTCCAGCTGTCTGCATTGCAGGGAGCAATTCTCGCATCTTCACTTTTGTCTTCTCCTGCGGCTTCTTAGCAAACAGTTGGAAATGGGCTTGCAGGGATGGTGAACAGGACTCTCCGAAGCTTTTCTGACCGTGCAGATGGCTGTTTTAATGGGAGGAGAAGGTGATGAGATGGTGTTATCCTGGTTTTCTGGCTAGGGAAGTAGAGAATAACTTGGTGAAATCACAATCCAAGTTTGTGGCCAAGAACAGTAAAGACCTTAGAAAGCCTTGATCACATACATGCCTATCTGGCTTCCACCCTACCTTTTCTTTCTTTGCATTTTATAATCAAACTCAGCCTGCCGCATAGGCCCTGCTCCCCAGATGTTCAGGCCTCTGCATAACATGCTTGAAAAAGGCCTGGCTGCAGCAGTCCTGATGTGACCGTTTCTGCTTGCAGATACAGCTTTGTGATTGCCCCTCTTGTTGTGTGTACAAGGCTCGATGCCTGCACATGGAGACAGTGGTTTTGTTGGCAAACCTGCTGTTCCAGGCCGAGGGTAGTCCCTGTTGTGTAGGAGGCAGTGGGCTTTTGTAGAAAAGGTTTATTTTTACTTTTTTTTCTGAAGGAATTCAGTGTTATTCAGTGGAATCCTCTCTGCAGGTGGAATTTTTGGGCTCCAGGGCTGTAGTGTGCCTGCACTTGAAAATTTGGCCATTTATTTGGAAACAGACATGGGCAAGTTCCAGCTCATTCATCCAAGCTGTCCTTTCTCAAGGACAAGGAGTAATGCCAGCACAGCTGAAACGCTGCCGCCAGCTCCTGAATGTTTCCAAATAAAATGCCTTGAGTAAGTTTATTTTTCCCTCTCAAACCTAAATTTAGCATCCTGGAGAAGCTGCTTGGCAGTCAGTGGATGGTAACGATGACAAGATCGATCTGTGGAGAGTTCTGGGAAGATTTGGAAAGTCCTGGTAAAACAGAGCTGGTTTCATTCATGTCTGCAATTTGTCCACAGCCCAAAGGTCTGCTCATGAACTTCCAATGGTTGAAAGACAAGATATTGATAGCTGCCTTGTTTATGGAGGACAACAAATGATCCTGACCGGACAGAATTTCACAGCAGAGTCCAAGGTGGTGTTCACAGAAAAAACATCAGGTAAGGCAGGGGTTTTCCTAACTTTCCCTAGTAGGATAAGGAAAATCTGTAGTGCCGATGTGTCCCATGGTCTCATCCTAAGGTTTGTGCTCATGAGTAACTGTACTTGAGTGAGTAATCCCATTCAGGTTCCTGTAAGTAAAACCAAATCGCTTGACCTAACCATGTGAGTAAAATTAGACCTGGGAGCAAGTATTTGTATTATTGGTTCACACGAATACAGACACTGGGAATCAGCAGGAACAGGATATGTTATCGAAGAAATGAAATTACCATTGCATGTTTCTCTGTGCTTGCTCAGTCTCATGTTTAGTGAATGCTACTGGAGAAATCATAACTGGAGTTAATATCTTTTATTGATGTGAACTCCAGGCAAAGATTGTGTTTTATTCTATTTAGATGTCTGTGGTGAAAAATGTGCATAATGTGTATTTTTATATCAGAATGAAGTTATTTTTGTACACATACTGAGATACAAGAACACATCACTTCATCTTCCATGGTGTTTTCAGGTATTTTTATAGGGGCTCAGCCTGTAGCAAAACAAAGAGAAAGGCCAAAGGCCTCCTGTTGCAGCCCAGTGCTACTTTTTTCCCAGTAGAGCTGCTTCTTTTAAAACATGTTTTGCCAAGGTTTTCAGGTAACCTTGCAAGCTCTTGAGTAATCATAAAGGGAAATGAGTGGCAGACTGTAGATTCCCTTTCCCTTTCACATAAGTCTACTTATTTGCTTGACTTGCAGAGAGCCAGTACATGATGGTTCCAAGCCCTGACTGGTGTTGGATGAATGTAAATAAATAACAGGAATAAAGAATGGTTACCAGGAGTTATTTAGTTGCCTAGCATCACCTTTACTGCCTTTCCTGAGCTCTCTATGTTGTGTTTTCATAATGGCATGCTATAATAAACATTACTTGCTCTCTAACTAAATGAGTAACTGACCCCAGAAAAAATACTTAGCATGATCTAATGGTGAAGGTGGGCAGCAGAAATCCAGGTTCTCTTGTTTACAGGAGGAACAAACAAATCCATTCTGCTGAAGTTACCTCTTTTTTCAGAGCTGAATTGTTTGTAATATCATATGCATGCAGGCATTTCATTTCAGCTCACTAAGCAGTATGTGTATTTTATTGGATTTTCTAAGGCTTTCGCTAAAGGACATTGTTTCTTTGTAAATGGTCTGGACTTGTTTAACTTACCCTTCGTTAGGCTTGATTTTTGTATTCTAAATACTGTGCTCTGCAAGGATAATAACAATGTCCAGGGATCCAAAAAGCACTTTGCAAATATGAAGTGCTGGGCTCTGCCATCCTTTACTCCTGTGGATCCCAGTGAGACAAAGGACTCTGCAGTACAAAAGGCATCAGCCTGTTTTATGTAGCCATTGTGTTCCCTTTGTGTTGTTAAGAAAACATGTTGCTCCTAAGTTTTTTTGTCAGTAAACTGAGGTAGAGGCAGCTTCAGTGATAGATCTCATGACTTGCAAGGGATTAAAAAAATTGCATTGCCCAAGTGAACAGCGTCTGTATGATTTATAGGGCAATGCCTTTGGCAGAAAGTAAGAATTGATCCAAAAATTAACATATGTGGACATCACCTGGTGACATGGGGCAGGGGGAAGCAAGTTGTGGGTCCCTATTTCTTCCCGCACCACCAGCAAGCCATGCTATTTTACAGCAAGAATGAAAGGCTCTGGGCCTCTGGATCGTGGAGGTTCAGATGAGCCTGTGCAGTCAGAGCCATTTTCTTGGCACCCTGTATTTCCTTTTAAGCCTGTGTATTAATTCCTTCCCACTGTGCTGCCACTGTTCCGTCGATGTCAGTGAATCATGAAGGTGCATGGGAACATGCTTGGCAGCCCGTAACAGTACCTGTCCCAAGAATGTTTTGCAGTAACTAAAGGAGATGATACACTATAAGGAGGTAGCTTTTAATGCCATTTCGAGGAAACATCCAGAACGCCCTGCCCCTATTTCCATATAAGAGCAGAGAAGGCTGTGGCTGGAATAGATGTTAGAAAGTAAAAAGAACAACACTATTTTCCACACTAAATCTAAAGCTTTTCTTCACTGCTGGGGAAACTACATTTTTGTTGTTCTTTTTTTACCTCCTTTTAGTTTGAGAGCCATGACTTATCCCAGCGGCAGTGCCCAGTCTGGAGCAGGGATTTGCATGCTGGTGTTCCATATCCGGCTTCCCCCCCACCCTTCGGTCTCTGCAGGCAGTCCCAGTCTGCTGGACTTTGAATAAATGACTGGCAGAGAGGGAATTTACAACATGGGAGGCCCAGAGTCAAATCTTTGCTCTGAATCAGAAGTCTGTGTAGTTTGCAGTGGGTTATCTGGGGACTCTGCTGAAGGCAAGCTAATCCTCTGTGTTTACATGCACTGTGTTATGCTGCAGCGATACCTCTTACAGATACACTCTGAGAGGCTTTTAAGTGAAGATTGCTTTCTTTAATAGGTATATCTTCAGGTGAGGAAGGTTAAGAAGCTGAGCTGAATATGCAAATCGTGGAGGGGCCGATCAGACTCTCGCTGCAGCAGACTGAGAAATAAGCCTTTGTACTTGGGTTGTCCAAGGTTAATGGGAGTCCCAAGCTTGCATGAAAATTAAGGTCTTATGCACCTGTAACTTTCAGCTTCCCTCATTGTATATTGCAGACCATTTTCATTATCTCTACCAAGGCCATGCTTCATTGTCATTGCATGAGGCTGCATGAACACGGAACAAAAGGGCCCGTTTCATCAGCCCGATTTTACAATGAGAAACGTCACTGGGTGGAAGGAGGAGGTGGATCCTGCGCTCGCCCCGGGGAGCTCGCTCGCTGCAGATCCAGGCTGCACAGCACCTTGCAAAAAGTGCTGATAAGCTGCTCAAAAGCAAAGCAAGCCACAGTAAACATCCCGGTGGGTGGATAGTGCCTCGCTAGTGTGACCCTCTTCCAGAGCATGACACGGCCCCGGGGAGCCCGTGAAACAATCGCACCTTTGCGAAGGCAGGAAGATGCCCCAAGCTCGCATGGTTTTCTTTGAGTTTCATTTTAACAGCGCACAAGCTTTATCTGTGCTAGCAAGTGGTACTTGATTTCCCACTTCTGCCACCAGTTTTAGCTCTACAAGGGTGAGAGCTTGATAACCATCTAATAGCTTTTGGTATGCTGTACTCCACAGAGCTCCTTGACTTGTTTGTCAAGTGTTTAAAGTGAGAGAAGCAAGACTCTTTTCCCCAGAAAACCTTTGCGCAGGTATCTTTGCACAGTGAGATACTCTCCTGTTAATTGTTTCACAGACTCCAGAACCTGGGTGCACCTTGAACCCCGGGTCTGGATCAATGTCTGCCATGAAGCAGGTGCTAAGGTGGCAGCAGTCAGCAAAACGGAGGAAGCTGCTCTTGGGCCTCACAATTGTAAATTATGTTTTATCCCCCAGGCAGACACTCAAAACCTGTTTCAGTTTCCTGTGGATCTTGTAGGCAATTCTTCACTCACTACTAGCAACACGGAGGAATGTAGAACTGTTCGTATGTGACCAAAATACAACATGCTTCTATAGATTGGTATATTTTCCCCTAGAAATACCTGGAAAACAAATATTCCCCAAATTATGCTGGGATGTCATTATAAAAATAACTGTCTTGTATTACATGTACTACAAATTATTGCAATGAGATCGCCAATGAGAAGTCTGAAAAAGACTCTCATTTTAGGCTTGTGACAGGAAATGGCAGCAGGAAGCGAACTGAAGGGCTGGAGCTCAGTGTTTAGTTGTGAGCAATGGGATAAAGTACTTGCATGTGAAATGCTGATGCATAAATAGAGTTCATTTTCTCAATGATAAAGTTTACCAACATAGTTGTAAAAAATGTATGTCAAAACATACATAGTTTTGAGTTCTCTTTAAGGTTCTCTCTTCCTGCTGAACGATTGTAACTTGTAGCTGCTGTAAGCCAGGAGAACTCATGAATTCAGTACTGTCAGTCCAGCACACAAAGCAGAGTTTTGCTGAAGCAGTTTTAAGAACTCAGAAACACATGAGTGAGCCCAGCTAAATAGAAATAGGTCAGGGAAGCAACTAGATTGGATTGTACAAATAGAAAACATTGAAGTGCATGTGCTCTTTTAATCTGGATGAGAGAGTTTGAGAAGTAGTCTTATGCCCATCAAGGATTTGGAATATGCTAAAGGTCAAGGGTGTTAGTGTTTGGTTGGGGACCAGATCTTATAATGTAGTTAAAAAAAGAAAAGGTTTGGAATTCCCCCTTTTATTTGTTTTAATTGTCATGCAACAATTTGCAAGTCAGATGTTGGTGGTTGCATTGTGTTTACTCCCATTTGTGTACTGGTTACTGCTGCTGTGCTGTAAGTGATAGAGGAGTCTCGTGTTTCTCTGGGAGAAAAGTGCGAATGAACTGTGCTTTCCTCTGCCAAACTCTTATGGTGGCCACATGGACATCATGAATCATCACTAGGACAATGTGGGTGGTGGAGGAGCAACCCAAACAGAAAGTGTACATCTTTGGAGCAGATCCACCATAAATCTTTCAGTTTGGCCATACAGTGTAAAGAGAGGAGGTGGTGCTCTCTGTGCCCTTTGAACTGATGCAGCTGTTAAGGCCTCTAAAGAATGGACACTCAAAGTCCATTTGACAAAAATAAATCTTATCAGCTCTAGATTCAAGTAATGGGCTTGTAGTTTCTTTTTCCTGTGAGTTTCTGCATGTCTCTCACCTCGGTGGTCTTTTTGTGATAATGGTTTCCTAGGGTGCTGATAGCTAGGGCAAGTGAGCTTGGACATACTTGAGTGTCTACTGGTTTCAGGAGAGCCCACCACAGGGCAAGATCAGGACCATTGTGTTCAGTGTCTTGGTAATGAGTTGAGGTTTTCAGCTGCATGGTGCCCAAAATGCCATGTCTAAATGAGGCACTTGCCTCCATGCCCTGGAAATGAACCACAAAGCCTGTGCCAGGATACCACAAGCAGAAGCCTTTCCTCTTCCCTCCCTCTCATTCCATCTTGTACCTCTTCTTGCTCCATCCTGTACCCCCTTTGGGATACATGGCAGCTTTACTGACATATCTGAAATACGATTTATAGAGTTTGTTGCTCCAGGTTGGGCAGTAGCATTCATCCTTCATGCACAGCAGGAGCAGTATCATGCTGCTTGAGGTGTGCATCTGATGTCCAACCTTTGCCCAACCTCTTTGAAGCTGGGGACTCTGCTTCCTTTTATATGTTGCTGTCTGTTGGGAATTGCTGTAGGAGATGGACTGTCACTGCACATCCAGCTGTGCTAAGTATAGTGGCTCATGTGCTCAGAAGCACCCATGGCCACATGTACCTGCAGTATCCCACTATATTCATGTACATTCTTTGCACTGGCTTGCCTATCACTAGAATAACAATAATGTTAATACCTATTCTGATGATAGCTGTATTACTTCACAGTGTCTCTCTGGTTTCCAGCACTTCTGTACAACTCTAATTGCAGATACGCTTCATTTTAACTCTGGGCAAATCATTTCATGTCTTTGAAACATACTACTTTCTCTTTTAGAAGCAAACAAGCAGGCTCTAGAGAGATTTAGCTCTCAAGCTTGCACTTTTCAGTATTCCTGCTGCACCACAAGCTAGCAAATAAACATACAAGTGCTTTCTGGTTTTGGAATTTCCACTTTCTAGAAAAAGTCTTGTTTATAAAGCCCAATAAGTTGGACCCAGTGATGCTATCAATCTTCTTGTACCTCTCCTGCAAAAGGTAAAGCAAATCACAGCTCCTAGAAAAGATGCTCCAGCACCTGAAAGTCTTGTAGTGAGGGGCCCAAAACTGAACACAGTATTTGAGGTCCTTTGTGGGATATGTGAAAGGAACATGTTAAGACATTCCACATATATAAATATGTTAAGACAGTCCACAGCAAAGTTTCCCCTTTTCTGTTGTGTCAAGTCTGAAATTTCTCACCGTGCCCCAAAGAGGGAACTTAAAGCCTGTTAGCAATCTGACAGTTTCATGAATGATTGAAAAAATTCCCAAGGAATACAAAAAATAGCAAACTATTTTCAACAATTCTCTCTTTGAACTTAATGATGCAAAATTAACAATGCAATTTTCTCAGGCACAGATAAAAAAGATACCAAAACCACAAAAACCCTTTTTTTTTTCCCAGATCCATCCCAAAGCTGTTTGCTATCTGACCCCAGTCAAATAGCAAACTTTAAATATTTAATTCAAGCTCCAGTTCCCTCGCTAAATTCCTAAATTAATGAGCTGAAATAGAAGGCTGCGTGGAGACCTCATGGCAGCTTTCCGATATCTGAACGGGGCCTACAAGAATGCTGGAAAGGGGCTCTTCATCAGGGACTGTAGTGATAGGACAAGGGGTAATGGTTCCCAACTTAAACAGGGGAAGTTCAGGTTAGATATAAGGAAGAAATTCTTTACTGAGAGGGTGGTGAGGCACTGGAATGGGTTGCCCAGGGAGGTTGTGAATGCTCTGTCCCTGGCGGTGTTCAAGGCCAGGTTGGACAGAGCCTTGGGTGCCATGGTTTAGTGTGAGGTGTCCCTGCCCGTGGCAGGGGCTTGGAACTGGATGATCTTAAGGTCCTTTCCATCTATTCTATGATTAAGTTATGGAGGATTAAGAGGAATGGGACATATCTTAAAATCAGGATCATAACTGAGTCACTGATACAGTCTACTGCTGAACATGCATTGCAATATATTTTTTTAAGGCATTTTAACCTGAGACAAAAGCTCAGCATCTGGGGAAAAGAAGCTATTGTGTGTTTCTTTTAATGGGAAAGGGTAAATTAAAAACCATAGTTGGGAATAGTTCTAGAGCTAGCAAAAGTAGGAGTGGTACTGTAATCCTAAGTGATTCAATTTGCTTGCAACACGTGAGGCTCTACAGAGAGTATATGAAATAAATTTTGCTATCTTGCTATTTTCTTGGTAGTTTAGTTTTCTCTGCTCCACGCAGTCTTTGGCTGGAGTCCAGCCTTTCAAGCTGGGTGCGTGTCTTCTCCACTGTAAAATTGGACAGCAACGGGATGAACCAGGGAACGAATTACAGGTATCACTGTCAGGAGGCCCACCTGATTTTTGCATTAGCTAAAGGTGATCACTTTCCAGGTTAATCTTCCCTCCTCATGCCTTGCGGTGCACCAGAGTAAAGTGGCTGCAATGGGGAGCACAGGGCCTGCTTGGTAGTTCTCTTTGCAAAAAGATGTCAGAATTGGGGCGTTCAGAGAGGTTTTGTTCTCTCTGAGTTTTTGTTTGTTCTTTCTAAGCAAAAGAGGAAGGTGTCTCAGCAAATCCCTCTGTTTGTGAACACTGAAGAGTAACAAACACTAATCAAGAGGATTAGAGTTTGCCCTTTTCTGCTATGCAAATGACAAAGTTTCAGGGTAAATGGGATAACTTCTGCTTTTCCTTGCTATTATAACTGCTGAAAACCCAGCAAACCTTTGTGCCCCCAGGTTTACCGCATGGCTGAAGTGTGCTGCCTGCCCCAGGTGTTCTCGTAGTCCCATGGGGCAATTGCCCGACATTAAACGGGGGATACCAGAAAAACACTGCAAAACAGGAAAAAATCTAAGGATCACACACACAGAAATGCAAAAGTGTGTGGCTGCAGAAACGGAGTTGCCATAGCTGTTAGAGACTCCGTGAGACAGGGTGGAATCCAGTGTTTTGGAAGGTTTCCCCCTATGACACAAGATTTTGGAATTTTACAGCTGGTAAATCCTTATTAACACAGGCAGCCACTACTGGCCTGGATTCCCTGGCTCACTGTTTACTATGGGGGCGCCTCATGGAAGTATGCCTGGTCCTGATTATTCAGCTTTGAATCTTAATTGTTTAAAGGGAATATTAACAAATAATAACTCTTGGAACAAACAAAAGGCAGAGAGACAAGCTCCCATCACCTGTTGACAGAAAATTGATCATGTAGAAAGCTGGCATGGGGAGTGGAATTCCCTGTTCTCCCACTTAGTCATCGCATCCTGGTGTGACTCATTTTATTACATGGAGGTTCCCAGTGGTTTTATTTTGAGAGGAGCTTTTGTTTAAGAATTTATACACATACACACACACAAACACACGTATAATCTTGAAAAAACAACACATCTATTTTGATGAATTGGCATAAGGAATCATTTGGAAGAGCTCTGGAATGACAGACTGCTCCTGCTGCTTCACCACTCAACTACTGTGTTTATGTTTTATTTTAGTGTGAATTGAATTCCTCAACAATAGATGGGGAGAAATCTCCTCTAGACTTGTTCTCACTGTGCAAAATGTCAGATTTGGGGCTGGGCTGGGTAGTGGATGACTAATCCATTGGCCTTTTACCTCCCAGACCTTGACTTGTATCTTTGGCCTTGGTGACTCAAACTTGTGTCCACAGTGAAATGAAGGCACTGGCTTCTGCTCACCATAAACAGAGCTTCATTAACTGCAGTGGGCAGTCTTGTTTCAGAAAGAAAAAGAAATCCATGGAAGTCAAGCTCAGTGAAAAACTCAATAGCTCTGCTTTTGTGAGTTTTAAAGTCATTCATGCTGTGTTTGCTGTAAGGTTTGAAGTAAATACTTAGGAAGACACAACTGCTTAGGACTAGATGCTGAGCAACCTTGCAGTGACAATGAAGCACAGTAACTTCCCAGCTGAAATCAGACTTTGTCCTTGAAAAGAGCAGCAGAGACTTTGTGTGAGCATTCCCCTATCCATCAGGTTTCCACATCCCAGAAGTGGTGTCTGTTCTGCTGGGAAGCATTCGTTGTTGCTTACTTTGTTCTTGGGGTGGTTTTAAAAACCCTTGACTGTTTTGCAGAGATGCTATTATCTACTGATAAAAGCGGGCAGAGATAATTATCGTGTTGTTTCGGAAGTCCTTCCAGGAAACACTGTGAATAGGGACAGTTCATTGCAAGCCCAAAGGGAACTCTGCAGAAATGTGTCGTCAGAGCAGCTGTCCCACTAACTACCAGGCTCAGTTTCTTTGGTGAACTAGTGTGGTTTGCTGCCTAGGAAAAAGGTAACAGGTTGTTCATTAAGTAATTTGTGTAATGCTTGACTGAAAAGCAATGTATATTTTCAAGCATAAAATCACATCCAGGCACAGAATCACATACAGAATTGGCACAATTGTATGCTTAGTCTTCAACTGGAGAGAACTGCAAAGAAAATTTCCTGAACTTCTCAGTCCATCAGTCATGCTTGTTCAAATAAAGTAGTAAGTTTGTTTCTCTGCTAGTTACTGACCCCAGAGTCATGAGTAAGGGACCATGAATAATGTGTAAAGGCTGTAACTGGTTCAGAAAACCTTTAATTGGCTAATTAAAAAAAGCCCTATAAGGGGCTGCAGAGAATCACCCAAAACGTTCCTAATGCAGACTGACGTTTTGATTTTCCCCAAAGTTTGAAGCAAGACTTTTGGTATGATCACAGTTTGAGTTAGGGAGGGCAGAATTACTTTCTTCCAACAACTCATTCATTTCTCCAAAGAGTGCTGACACAATCAGATCTCTCATCAGGGTTTAATGCTAAGTCTCATAGTCCTGAAGCAGCACAAAAATCTCTATTTCCTGAACATTTCACTGACCTGTGGTGTTAAAGACTTGCCAACTAAGACAAACCATTAAATGAGCCAGGGAACCACAACAGTAAAAGTATTTCATGTTGCAGCCATGGCTGGTAAGACCTCAGGGTCTAAATCCAAAAATATTTTATCATCTTTAGTGGAACTACTACCACTCTTTTCAGAGGCACGGATTGAATTCCCCATTGAGGAGGTAGAATTTGAGACACACCACACACGTGGACCTGGCACTAAGTTCCCATGTGATCCACACATGTAATGGGACATCCCTGCAGTGCTCTGGCTGGCGGGTATCACTGCCAGGACAGCCCAGTGCTGGATGTGACTTGTACAGCACACGTTCTCTGCTTCTCTGTGCTCACGCTTTTACTGTACTTCAGCAGAAATGGTGCTGTTCCTTTTTTGCAGTTCTCTTACCTCTCCACTGTTGAAGCAGGTTTAATTATAGGTAATAAACAGCTTTCTGAACTTGTAGACTTTAGATTAAGTTATTAGTCAATTTGGGGCTTAATCTTCTTGGTTTGAAAGCAGGGAGGGGACCAGACGTTTGTCCCACTTGTGGCATGACAGAAGTACAGGGTAGTGAAGACTGGGAAGGGACCTGAGGAGGTTGTTGAGCACAACCTCCTGTTCAAAGCAAAATGCATCTCTAGTGTTTAAGCACCATCTGGGTTGCAGCACTGGCACTGGAGAAAAAGGCCTACTTTAGTATACCCAAGTTGTGACACAGGTATTGGAGGCTGTTCTCTTGTACTGGGGGCCGCTCTCTACCATCATGTTAGCATTATGATTTTTAGCTTATCCTTACAATAAAAATCCAATTTTTTCTTGATGGCTTTCTTGAAACATCCACTTTAATTTCTTCCTATAAACCCCCCCCAAAATCTCATTTATACACATTCTAAAGATGAAATTGTGTTGACAGCTTGGTACAAGTTTTCTCTGTTCAAAATTTCTTTGAATTGTCCCAGAAATGGGCCTTAAACTTCTCAGTTTATTCCTCCTGCTCTCTATTAACTCTGACTGTGCATAATCAAATTATTTCATTACCAGCAAAAATAGATTAGGTTAAAATAGAGATTTCTGAACACAGTTGTATTTTTGATTTTATTCACAGCCTCCCTTATCGTTCTGCCTAAAGCTCACTGTAATGTCCACATCAAGAGAGGTTAAAGGAAAAGCAAATATGATTGTCTCGAGCTAAAGTGAGTCAGTGAGACAGATGGAGCCACATCATGATATTTAAGCATAAAGGTCAGGGAGTGAGCTGCAGAGTGGCTATATTCAACAGGGCTTTCGTGCTTAAAGAACAGGGATTGCTGCTGCTGACAGATTTGTTAGAAACCTGTTTAACTGCCACAAGCATGAATATATCCAAACAAGCAGCCATCATCATTAGAATGATAACCCTAAATACATTTATTTCTTGTTTGTTTGGGCTTATTCTCGTTCATACCCTTAATCCCCACAGACTCTGGACTGAGTCTAAACAACATTTGATTTTTATGGTTGGCTTCATTAGCTTTTAGTGCAATTTCAGTGGCTCTGTTACTAAACCAAATCCACTGTGATTGTGGCCACATCTGCTTTACAGGCCTCTTGAATACAGCAGATGACTTTGTCCTTTATTTCATGCACTTTGGACCAACAAATCCTTTTGATTTCTACCTTCTTTGTGAAGTTAGTACTGTTGTATCTGCACAGACTGTTTGAATTTAGCAGTACAGAAACAAAGATGAAAACATTCTGTCTGGAGGAAAACCAATGTCACATATTCCTGCTTGGCTGTCCTTGTTGTCAGGACATCTTCATAATGCATTGCTTAGACAGTTCCTGATGTGTATCTCTGTCAGAGCTCTGATTTTATGACATGTTTTTTTGTTTCCTTTTCCCTCCTCTTTTCCAAAATCATCTTTTGGGGTTATTTTGGGGATATGAGGAAGTTCCTTAACGCACACTGTGATGGTTTGTTTTCACAAAGATCACCTAGAAGAGGAATCTCCCTGTTAAGTGTTTAATGCCTTGTCATCAAACAATGTATTTAGTATTTGCTGGATTAAACACCCAGTATTTGCTGGCTTCCCCTTTCTCCAAGGTGTTCTGAAAGTGTTGTCAAGCACTGGAATAGGCTGCCCAGGGAAATGGTAGAGTCACCATCCCTGTAGGTATTTAAAAGACTTGTAGATGTGATGCTCAGGACATGGTTTACTGGTGGACTCAGCAGTGCTGGGTTAACAGTTGGACTCAATGATCCTAAAGATCCTTTGCAACCTAAATGATTCTATGTCTACCTTTTCAACAACAGTGAGGTGTTCACTGCATCAATAGAGGTATAGATTCAACCTTCAACAGTCCAGAGCAGTGGCCAGAGTGAATACTTATTGTTGAACAAGTATTCTCCATTCCTTTGCACAGCGGTCCTTTGGGAAGTGAGGGTTAAACAGCACCTTTTCTTGCTGGCTCTGTCTGCAAAGCTTG
Source organism: Psittacula echo (assembly GCF_963264785.1). Lineage (NCBI taxonomy): Eukaryota > Metazoa > Chordata > Aves > Psittaciformes > Psittacidae > Psittacula > Psittacula echo. The sequence continues at coordinate 3,022,685 of NC_137747.1, forward strand.
CTTAGGCAGTCTCTGCTCTGGCAGTCTGTCACTAATCCACATGGTAGTGTAGAAAAGACAACTGACTGACTGTGAGGAACTTGAAGCACTTAAAGAAAGAGAAGGCAGAATTATTTGGCTTGTCCTTCCTGCACTAGAATGCTGTGGCAGTAGAGGCGTGAGGTGTTGGAGGTCCAGGCGCTCTCTCCCCGAGAGGCTTTTTCCTCCCAGGTAACTGATGGATGGAGCCAAACTTCCAGCCATTCCTCAGTTGCCTCCACATCCCCAGCAGGCCGGATTGAGGGTGAGGAGGCCCAGCCAGTGCTGTGTGCCCACTTCTGCCCCACCACAAGCTGGGCACTCTGCCCAGACACCCTGGGGAGCTGAGCCATCCTAAGGGAGGAAGGGGCTCGCTGTTGGTGATGGCTTCAGGCAGAGCCCTTCTCTTCCTCGTGCATGTTTGGGCCCCAGAACATAGCAGAGGTGTCTAAGGTGTGGGGTGCTGGGGAGGCAGTGGGCACACCAGGAGGGATCCCCAGGCTGAAGAGATGTGGAGCTGGGGCAGCTTGAGTCCCTGTTAGGAAGAGGCACCCTAGGGAGCTGAGCACATCTGTCAGTTCATTGTCTGTGTGGAGTGGAGAACAAAGAGGAAAACAACAGAAAAAATGCAAAATGCATTTAAAAATACTCTTTCATTTCCCTTTTTGCCAGAAGCAGAAGTGCTTAAATAACTGAGGACAAAAGCAGCTCTTGCAGAATTTCCAAGAATTGGGAAAAATACAAAGTCCTGTGAGAAGAACTGGTTTTAGGAGACTTCCACCCCTGTCCCGGGTGTGCAGTCTTGAGATCCCCCACAGAAACGCGCCCAGGAGCTGCCTCCCCCTCTCTAAAGCAAACACCAGCCTTTGCGGCTGCAGTATTTCAAGTCACGTTGGTTCATTTGGATATGTGTCCCCTATTCATTTTAAAACCAAGCTTTCAGAAAGGTATGAGGCAGGGGTTTTTTTCCCCATCAGTATTTTTATTCTGCACATTTCTTGGCTAAAAGGCTCAGTGGAATATAAAAATCAAAGAGGTAGAAATTAAAACCTGTATATATAGAAAAAAAGCAATAAGGAAGGCATTGCTAAAAGATGTTTCTGGAAGTATAGGTGACAGTAGATATAAGAAGTATTTGTAGCCAGATGAAGTACCCAATCTGTGTACAAACACCCTGTCACTACTGAGGTACTGTTATAGCACGGGGTTACTTGGGTTGTATTCCATACAGGAGGATGAAGTTTTATTTTCCTCTATAAATACAGTTTTGTGTAACTCAGAATGGAGACAAGCTGCATGGATGTAATTAAGAGCAGAAAGACTCCCAGTGGTTCAGTGGTAGAGGCTGTTACACATGCAATGAGGTGCTTTTATGCTGAGTACGGCGAACGTTTGGTGCTTTATAGTGACTTCAGAAGTGCTGGTGGCACTCTGTCACAGCCTGCAGTGGTGGCAGTGCTGAGGCATGGATGCACTGTTGGAGCTGTTGGGCTTGTTTCTTGATCAGAGGAGATGTATTGATAGTTATCATGTGCTGATGTTTCTTCTTGCACATATAAAAGCATACATAGTAAGAGGGCACACACAACAGACATCAAGCACCCTATATAGCAGGTTTCCCAATTACCCATATGTCACTGTTGAACTACTTCTGGGAAAAAACTATGCTCCTGTGAGAATTCAGAGCAGTTTCACTCTGCAGCACCTCTAAAAGTCAGCCCTGAAGTAACGCACTTTATTTGCTTCCATCTCTATGCATCCCGTACAAGATGTGGATTTTTAGCTAATCTTTCCTTCACCTCCTTACCCATTCCACCACTTACACACTGGTGGGGAGCCATGTGGTCTTAGCTTAAAATAGCAGAAAGTTTGCTGAGCTGCTGACCAAATGGGACCATTAACAAGTTATCTGACCTTCTGATGCCCTCCATCAGTCAAGCTGGCTGAAGTAAAGACTGGTAAAAAGCAGATGTTGCACCTGTGCTAAATATTTCATTCCTCGGTTTGGCCAATTTCTACATAAACATTTAATTTTAATATGTATGTAAGCTTTTTCTTGGCAAAGGAGTGTTCGGTGATGTGTTTAAATTAAATGCTATTGGTTTTAGTTAGGACTGGGAAGGTGCTTGAAATTAAGTCCATTTTGAGAGCTTTGCTAACTAGATGCCTTTAATTTGTTTCCTTTTTTAAAGTCAAGCGTTATGATTTAATAAAAGTGCAGTGAGGTTAATATTGTAATATTCTTCTAGATGGGCAGCAGATCTGGGAAATGGAGGCAACAGTGGACAAAGATAAGAGCCAGCCTGTAAGTATGCAAAACATTGGATGTCCTCTCCTCGAGCTTCTCAGACAGCAAGTTGTATTCAGGGAGTAGTTTTCAAAGAGCTTCTCAAAAGCAGAAAGAGCAGCTATCTTATTGCTGTGATGAACAAATGTCAAATGCTTAAGCAGTAAATGTATTGCAAAAAGAAACTATTCATTTAGCAGGAACCCACAACAAATTGAATAACTGCTAGATTTTGTGTTCTTGCAGAAGACTCTATTGTATCAGCTCAGTCCACTGCAGGATGCTGGCTGTCCTGACTTCCTTTCGCCTGCATGGAAGTCTTGGGTGCTCTGTACTTTGCAGGACAGGATTTGGACTATAGTATTTAAAATGAACATTAATCTTTCAAGGGAATGAGCCTCTTTGTTCGCTTTGCTTAATGAGACCTTACTGTAGTTGTTCAGTGTATTCAAGAGCTAGCACTTACATTGCCATGGGCCATGCCTGCCCTTGCGGAAGAGAATGGGAGACTCGCTGTTAATTTCCATGGAAGCAGGATCCGTCTTTGTATAAGTAAAAAGCCTATAGAATAATGAAGTTTATTCTAACAAGAAGAGGGACCTCAGCAATACAAACTCGTTCATCAAGCATAGTATGATTAACAGTGCTCCCACTTTCATCTTCATTCTGTGTGTTTTATTTGTAGCTGAGACTTCTCTCTCCAAGTTCAGGACAACATCAAGTACAAGAGAGGATACAGTACATAGAAACCAGCTTCATAGTACCAAAAATCGTCAAGTCTTTCACCGTCTGCCCTTTTTTCCTTCCTTCTTCTCACACCCTACTTTATAGTGATGAGTAGCAAGGTTTCTCTTCCTTTATGCCTGAATACATAACGGGGGAGATGCGCACAAAATCTCCTGTCAGCTTCAGTTACTAATCCTGCATTGTCACCTTGTGTTGTTTCAGAGCATGCTTTTTGTAGAAATACCAGAGTACCGTAACAAGCACATTCGCACAGCTGTGAAGGTGAACTTCTATGTCATCAATGGGAAAAGAAAAAGAAGCCAACCCCAGCATTTTACCTATCACCCAGGTAACTCTCAAGGACAGAGCAAGTTGTTGCCTAGTTCTCAAGAGCAAGATTATATTTTCTGCCACGTTGTTTTCTTGCTGTTATTTCAGGATCTGATTTTTACTAACTTAATTCACCTGAGTGCAGCTGAGCACTCAACAACTCTTTGGTTTAAATGATGCATGTGATTTATGATCACGAATTTCCATAAATTTAAGGGGACAGTTATCTTGGTAATAGGCTGCTGCTGCCCCATTCACTTGATGGAAGTTTGCCAGCAGCCTCAATGGGAACAGACTCAGTCTGTGACATGATATGACCCTGTGAAAACCATAAGCATTGCCTTCCCCAGCTGACGTGTATGGCAGTAAGATAATGTCAGGTCTGGGAAAGTAAGAAGGGCTTGGCATGGAGGAAGACGAGCAGTATATGTTCTTCAGCATGAGGCTGGTTGGGAAAAATATGAATGCTTTTCTGATGTTCTTCCTCTTGGGAATTGGTGAGCCATGTCACAATAAATGCAACAGAATTACTAATGAGATTCCCAGAATTTCTCAGCTTTGGCTGGGAGAAAAATATTGTGAGAAAATCAGGGTATTGTGTTTGCGGAAACCAGAAAGCATAAAATAACAGTACCAGACTTTATGCAAGCTTCAGATGATATCTTGACTAGTTTCTAAGGACAGGCAAACATTTATCCTTATTCTTATTTTAGTTTCCTCCAGCCTCAAAATCTCTGGTCCTCTTCCTGAATTTATGAACTGTACATAGGGTGTCACCAATGTGAAGGTTTTGTAGAGTTGTTAAATTGTTCTGCTATGGGATAGTATTGAAAAGCACAAAACTATCTCCACATGATGTCTAAAATAGACCACTTCAGAGAAGGAATCTTTATACTTCCAAAAAAGAACCCTGTTGCATGACAACACCAAGATTCACACAACTCTTAGTAAATCATGGTCTTTTAAAAGATGGTGTCAGAAAGGTCTTCACCTCTCAGTATGGAGGAAGTTATGTGCAGGAACTAAAAGGAAAGCTCTAGAATAATTCAAACTCTGCCTTTGGTCACTACTTAAATGTTTGACAGAAAAATTAGGAGTTGTATATGTCATGGGATTTCTATTTATTTAGCCTTCCTTTGAGATGGAAGTACTACATGAAACACCCATCTATGGCTCTTATTTTGCTTATGTTTTGCTTCTTTAATTCCTGAAACGAATTAAAATATGAGCTAAAGTATTGAATTTTTCAGCTTTAGAAATTTGTGGTTAAATAGTTCATTAAAGATTTTCAAGAACCTCTTAGTACAGAGTGCTTTCAAGAGAGACTCTGCCATGATTGCATGTACGTGATTTATTAAACTCAATGCCTGGGAGATACGAGCTTGCACATGCAAGTCTTGTAAACAGCTTATATCTCTTATTACTTCAAGGAAAACCTCTGTTTCTTATCAGCTTGTTACGAATAATATCCTTTGCATGCTTTGTTCTAGTACCATCAATCAAAACAGAGCCCATTGATGACTATGATCCAGCTTTAATCTGCAATACAGTACACAGTGGTCTGGGAACAGTAACACAGCCTTACTATTCACAGCATACAATGGTCACCGAATCCCCTTCCTGTCTTGTGGCCACTATGGCTCCTTGCCAGCAGTTGCGCTCAGGCCTTTCTTCTCCTGATTCTCGATACCATCAGCAGAATCCAGCCGCTGTAATATACCAAAGAAGCAAGAGCCTTAGCCCAAGCCAACTGGGCTACCAGCAATCCAATTTGATGGCTACACCAGTTGCTATTTCAGATGCCCATAGGTCAGTGCTGGTGCATGCTGGTTCTCCAGGCCAGACGTCAGCGGTGCTCCACCACTCTCCAGGCAACCAGCAGTCTTCTCCAGTGATTCACTATTCTCCAACCAACCAGCAGCTGAGGTGTGGAAGTCACCAAGAATTTCAGCACATCATGTGCTGTGAAAATTTTACATCCAACGTTGCAAGATCCAGCCAGCCGCAGGTCAGTCAAGCACAAAGGTTAAGTCCAAGTTCATATCCTACCGTGATCCAGCAGCAGACAGCCTCAGGCCAGCGAGCAGCAAAAAATGGACCACCGGTTAGCGACCAGAAAGAGGTGTTACCAGCTGGAGTCACTATCAAACAGGAACAGAATCTGGACCAGGCATATCTGGATGATGGTAAGCAATTGTCTTTTCTTGTGTGGGTTGGTTTGTTGGAGGGAGGGGGAAAGTTTAGGGCTTGTAAGTCCCACCTATTCCTTGTCACAAAACCAGTGTGGCCTCCTTTTGATGGTTGTGGATATCTGCTGTTTGGTCATCCTGCAGTTGGTGTTTTCATCAACTGCATTTTTGGTAGATGGCAATGCACTTTGGCAACCAAGCAAAAAACATAGTGCTCTGCAGAAACCCTGCTGTCTTCCTTCATGCCATGGAGTGAACTGTCAGGTTTTTAGGTGTTCAATTTTGTTAGTTTGGAAAATGGAGAATCTGAAGCAAAATGCACTTTTAAATTATTTTTTTATTATTCATATCATGGCAAAGTCCACTTTGTAAAATGCTTTTGTACATTTTGTACCCAAAAAAAAAAAAAGCCCATTGAACAGTCTATCAAGGCCTGTAATGAATGGGGTAGCGCTGCAGGCAAAACTATTGCAGATGTTCTAGATGAACAGTAGGACATTGATAAGTAAAACAATGCTGTTTCTTTGCTGTGAGCCAGCAGATTTAGCCTTTAGGAATAAATATAAGTTAGAGTAAAGCTTTCTTTGAACATATCCTGCTTATTCTTAGGTAGGCAGCTATTGGCAATCTGGTTGATTGGTTCTTTTATTAAAGCACGTTCCTTGCAAGAGGAAATCAATGCAAAGTTATTTGTGCAGCTGGATGTTGAAATCGTAAAGGCCACTAGCAAACTCAACACCAGTTTTCATGGCAGCAGAGTGATGTTGCTGGGTATATTGCTGCAAATATGGAGTGTTCTTATGCATGAACTACAGACCTGATTTTCATATATATTCACTGCTGCTGTCCTCGCAGTCTAGGCAACTGAATGCATGGTTTGATCTTGTGAATGTGTACTTGTATGTGCTTTGTAAGCTTCTAGTAGTCTGGAATTTTTACTGCAGTTACTCACCTAGAGTTGTGAAATTATGCCCATGAAAGCTTTACTTTCTTCAACTTAGGTACTGGGTGCCCTGTGGTTGTATCATGTACAGTCTGCACTGCTGGTTTTGTGGGCAGAGTAGAGTTGGATGGTTTTCTCCTTTAGTCTGTGTTTGAGATGTGGTTGATGTAGCTTTGGTGCCATCACAGTAAAATCTAGAGAGTTTTTACTGGTCCCCTTGCCTCTGAAGAGCAATGTTGAATCTGGTTTTAGCAGTGGCTGATTTAGGAGATTTGCTGGATCTGCAAGAATATAGCTAAGTAAAAGCCACTTCCCATTCAGGGAATGGGACATGATAACAAAGCAAAATAGTGTTTCTAATAGCAAAATTGAACACTGTGTTTTAAGGTACTTTTAATATGAGAAGCTTAGAGATTCTTCCATGCTTCTAAAAATATTTGGTACAGACCATGTAAAATAAATAAAAAGAAAGAAACTTTAAGTAAAAGCTAGCAAGCTTCAAAGTCAGGCCTGTGTCCATTTAAATGAACTCCCAAAATGGACTGCAAAATCAGTTTCATTGGGTTTTGAATCAGGCCAGTAACATCTCACTAGCATAGCTCACAAGGGATGTACTTGACCTCTGTGGTAAGAGAAGCCATTAGGCAGAATGGCATCAAGTTAATAATGAAATTCCAGGCTTCTCCTGGGGTGACTGGATCATCTTGAATTGATTTCAACTGGAGATTAATTTATCAAGTATGCCACCCAAGTCAGGCCAGGCAAGATTGGTCTCATGCAGTCTCTTTACTGACCTCAGTGAGTTTACATTAGCTAGAAATGTGACTTGGAGAATTGTGATTTACTTTAGGACTTCACAAAACATTTCATTCTGAACCGTTCAGGACTTGAATTGAAAAGCCACTTTGTTTGCTGCTGGGGAAGAGTGACTCAGGACATAACAAAAGCCGTATTTTTCCTGACTAGAAAGTTTATTTTTGTGCTTTATAGCATTAAAGGAAAGCAACCCCAAAGGCTTATGGAGGCTTTACCCTCAAATCCCTTTATCCAGAAAGCTCTTCTGAGATAAAGTGAGCTGTTAGGTCTTGCCACGATTTTTCACAGATAGATACTGAGATGATAGTTCCCCAGCCAGGCCTGGTATGAGTGCACAGCACTGCTGCTGCTGCTGCACAGGCTTAGGTAATCACCATTTCAGTGTCTTTCGCTTCCCTTCGCTCTTCTTCCCTTTCCCCATCTTCCTCCTCCTTCTGTGTTATTTGTCTGTATTTTCTGCTGACTGTCCAGCTTTCATCTCTTTCTATGGTTGTGACCTCCACTCATCAACTCTTGTCCTCTGCCTTCATGGCCAACGTGCAGCCTTGGAGTTCTGGACTTTGCTTCTATTCTGAGCTTGGCCATGAACTTCTTGAGTGACCTGGAACAAGCCCTGCTCTGTTGGTTCCTCATTCCTGAAGCTGTTGCCTCTCAGAGTGGCTATGCTCATCCAGTCTTTGTGCTGTTCTGGAAGTGACCAGAGAAGAACACCTCCTAGCTAACACAATAGCTATTTCTCTTTACCTCGCCCAGTGTCCTGCTGCCACTGCTGACAAGACCCTGCATTATTTTCTTACTTTCCCTTCTGTAAAAAGAAGGTATTTGTCCTTCTTCCTTCTGTAAAAAGAAGGTATTTGTCCTTCTTCCTGAGACCATGGTTTCTTCTTCGCTCAGAGTCTTCACTGGTTCATAGGGAACATAATACGGGGGACTTAGCACACTTAACCTGCCTTTACCTCCTGCCTTGTGAAGATAAGAGCTGGTTCCACCTGCACAGGAGGATTAACAGTCAAATGTGTCACCATAGCTCACAAAGCTGTAACCTCTCAAGGTTGAATAGTGTCAGCAGTCAGGCCAAAACAGCATGGACCTTAAGGGAGGTATTGGCAAATATCTACCCATCTTCTCAGGTGGATTTTGCCACGTGTGAGGACCTCTTTGTGCAGAAGCCGCACAACTGGTACAATCCATACTGGCTACCTTAATGGTAACTTTAGCATATCTGCAGCTCATTTCTGACCGTACTGCAGATGCAGAGACCTGCCATGTGCTTTCTTGAAAGGAGACATTTGCCCCTGTTCTCCTCTTGCCGGTGCTGCCTTAGAGTAAGAGGTGCCCAGCCCAGCCTATGCAGCCCCCTTTCCAGGTTTCTTCTCCCAGACAGAGTTACAGAATGTGTGGTTGCTGAAGGAAGGCTTTGGAAATCCAGAGGCTGCCTTTGGAAATGCAGCCATTAGGGAGACTGGTGCAGGTTAGACATTGCCACACATGTGTGTATCTTCAGGTACATGTTCTTCCATATATCTCCATATTTCTTCATCAAAAAAATATACCCATCTGTAACTATATCAAATAGTAGAGAGTTGAATCCCCAGAGGAAGGGACTATTCATGAAAAATTAGCAGAGAAACCTTTGTTCCACACCTCTGCCTTGGAGATTCATTCCTGTTGGAAATACTCTGGAAGTCAAGATAGGCCATGGTCAAGAGATCCTTCAGGATCCTTCAGGGTGTCCAGGCTAATGCTGGCAAGCAGTGATTAGCTTCAAATGCAAGTGAAAGCCATAGTCTCTCTGAGAGAGTGCTCAGCATGTTTCAGCCGAGGCCTCATCTTAATATTATTCATAACCAAAACCACCCACAATGGTAAAAGTTACACAAACAACCACAGAAATATGCTGACAAATAAAACTTAGTTCTTCCAGGACTTTCAGAGCAACCAGATTAGCACTTTAAAGTACAAATCCAGTTAGAAATTCAGTTACTTGCAGCACCATCCAAAATCCTTTGGTGGGGCAGGATGGAGAGGGCTTGGGGCACTGGCCATGCCCTGGCCTGCTCATGCTTGTGCCGCAGGGCCAGAGGTTTCCTGTGTAGCTCTGGGGAAGCCACCGAGCTGCCTTGTGCCACTGTTCTGCATCTGCGACACAGAGATACAAGGCTCTTTCCATATACAAATAATGATTGTGTAGCTCTTGTCTTGAATGTTATCAACTTGCCTGCCTTAGATTTAGTTATTCTTTTCAGTTCAGCTGTCATGTCATATGCTTTTTACTTTACAAAGAAAAACGATCATCATTATTCATATAGTAACTAACCACATCTGACACGCAGAACTGCCTGCTTCGTACAGCAGCTCTAAATTAGTTTTGGTGCAATCTTTAATGGAGAGGAGAAAAGCAAGGCAGCTGCTTGTGTAGTGGTTTATCAGTCTGCCGATCAGCAGAGATGCTTCATAGTGAACTCGTGTATTTCACAGAAAATGTCAGACACAGCAGATAGTTCTTTAGGAAGTGGATCTGCAGGGTGCCCAGCGTGATGCTCGTAAATCACCCATTGCTTTCAATCACCTTCACTAAGAGCCATGTGTTAATTTCTGCAGTTCTGCTCACCGCAGCAACCATTGCCCTAACCATGGGTCTCATCCCAAACCATTTGGAGAGTGCTAGGTCCCTATATTTTTGTGTGTGTGTTCTTTCATTCAACAACAACAAAATCCAAAGTCTGCCTCCAGAGTGGCGCAAAATGAAATTCAATCTCTTCTTTCCTCCGTGTTCAGGAAGAATCTTTCTTTTCTGACCAGCTCTTTTCTCCTTAGGCCGGTAGCTGTTAGACGCAAGCCCGAGCAGGGTGTACCTCCAGGAAACCCCGGGTCTCCTGGGGACCCAAGAATCAAAGCTACTGTGTCAGCCTTGAGTAAGCAGCAGGCAGGGACTGAGCTCTTTCCTGCCGGCTTTGGTCTCTTGCTGCCCTCCTCATTGACCCGTGCTGGTCCTGCGTGTTCCCTGGGGAGACCAGCGTGCGTGTGTGCATGACAGGAGAGGGTCAGGACAGCCAGGAGGGAAGGCAGGATGCAGGCCTCCCCCTCGCAGCCAGCGTGGTCCTCATGGCTTTGGCTCAGATGCTAGCATGTTGTGAGCATCCTGCTCGCCCTCCCCAGCCCCTGCACAGTGGATGGAGGAGGGATGGCACGAAGCCAGCTCTGTCAGCTTGCTGCCAGCTGGGGATTTCCCTGTGCCGGGGAGCCTTGGCTGCACCATAAAGGCAGTTTGAAGCCCTTCGTGCATTGAGCAGTGGAGCAGCACTGGCAGAGGCCGGGGGTCTGGCCTTACCCGGCCATAGAGAAGCCACTTTTCTCTCTTAACACTGGGTTGATTTCGTCCCCAGAAAGCACAGAAGATTGTGGCTTAAGAGCATGTTTTAGTTTGGTTTGTAGTTGTTATCATGTGTCCATGCAAAGTAAACCAGCAATACAGGGAAGGGGGGGGATGTGCTTGTTTCCTGGCATTTTAGACAGGAGTGAATTTGAATGTTGCAAATGGGCTGCGGTTCAGTTAGAGCAATAATTTACATCAAAAAGAGCCGTGCTCTGTTTTTAATTAGAACTGCTTTTTCATAGAAGGTGTGGTCATTTCTGCTTAGGCAGAGTTTGACTAAGAGTGAAGCACATACGTTCTCTACCGCATTTTGCTCAAATGCTCTAGCAAATCTCTGTATTCATCAGAGTCATTCTTGAAGCTCTGACTCATATTATTCCAGATTTTCTTTTCTCTACTGGGACCTTACAGCACTCCATGCTTTATTTTTGGATCACTGCTATTGTAGGTTTGTGCTGCTTTAGGATCTGACTTCCCCATCATGTGTCAGGGTCTTGCTTTTCTAGAGGCAGTATTTAAAGAGAAGAAAAAGGTGGTTCTGCTCCCAAAAACCTGTAGTGTGTTGGCAGGAAGCTGGAAGAGCCGTGTATCAGGAGACAGGTCTCCTGGGTTGTGCCTGAGCAGAGTATTTAACTTCCCTGTAGCTCAGTTTACCATTACTAAAAAGTATCTTGTTATCTCTAGTACAGTTCAGCATTTAATTCATTCGTGTTACTAAAACTCACATGGATTCTCAGAAATAAAAGCATCTGTATACCTGAATGAGAACTAAGTATTTGTATTGCTACGGCAGGCTGGCATCTGCTGTTCTTCACCTCTAGAAACAATTTGCTATTCAAAACCTCAGCTGCATCCAGCCCTTTTTCAAAACTGCTTTCCCCAGCAGTGTTTCTGAGCGCCTGTCCTGCTGCCTAAAAACATGCAAACCAAAACAAAGCGAGAAAAAGAAATCAGTGGAGGAAGGAAGAAAATGAATCAAGTGATTAAAACCATAGTTCCACTGGCACCTCTTTGTTCTCGAGCTCAGGAATCTTTAATTGGTGCAGTAAGTGCCCACAGGCAAGTTGTGTTACAAAGCGTTTCCTGTTCAAAAGAACATGCAGACTCCATTAGGAGACCACGGGCACAGCCGCCAAGAACTGACACTGCAGGATGGGTACGTGGTGCCTCAGTGGGCTGGATCTCACCATGAACTGATGCTCCAAGTCAGTAATCCCCAGTTCTAGCCATTTGCTGGTGGAAGGCATGCCACTGTTTGAAGGCTACGCCAGTGGACTGTTATCAGCAGAAAGCGCTCAGTTTTCAGAAGGCATCAAGCACTTTTCAGTGATAGTTTTGAAATACTGGCAAAGAGCTACTCAAAATAAAGAATTTGTTCCTGGAGTTGAAAGCTTCTAAACCACAATAAAGTCCTTTCCCAGACTTGCTGTCCATTTACTCCATGCTCATGGCATTCCTTAGGCGGTCTGAATCACAGACAGCAGACAGCTCTTATAAAGAAGACCATAGACACCCATGTGTTGGAAGACATCTGCCAAAATAGACCATACATTTACTTTTATTCCTTCAATCCACTTTCAATTTAAAGGGATAAAAACAGTAACATTTTTCAGTCCAGTGACATTATTCATCCAGTGACACTATTCATCCAGTGCAAAGAAATGGTAGTGAAAGAAAATAATTGCACTGCAGAAAGAAGCAGATGAGCTTTTCCCCAGCTCTTACAGGTGGGTGAAGTAGGGCACAGAGCCTTTAAGTGACTTGCAACAGCTGATGAAAAAAGTCAACTGCTAAAACTGTAACTTGCCTTGGGGGGATCCTAGGCTGCTAGGTCTCCCCACCTGCATCCCTCGTGCAGAGGTGGGGGTACCAAAGGTGTGTGGAGCTGTTGTCCAGATGTGCAGGAGCTGAGGCAGCACTGGCCATGCTGGGAACAGGAACACCTTATTAAGAGCACACTCATTTCTTAGGGCAAAGACTGGAGACAGAGAAAAGCTGCTGTATAAGCAAGTACAGGATGTAAGGAAAAGGAATCAGTGGTCTTCCTGCCAGGTAGGGGTGACACTGGGTGCTTTATGCAGAAGTTCTCTCAGTCCAGTCAAAACCATAACTGTTCTGACAACATCTTTTGAAAACAGGAGCTTTGGAGATGAGAAGCAAGAAGTGTGCAGATAGGAAATGGCTTATAACAGAACTGTGCAAAGCAGGAAAGGGGGTTAACTCCTTCTAGTGCTAAATTCACCATTTCGCAATGAACCAGAGAAGTGCTCTCTGGAAGCCTTTAACAAGGCTTGTTTCACACTTGAGGAGCTTACCACATAACTGTGCTGGTTAAGGTGGTTGATTTCTTTTTTTGTGTTATTTTGCTAACACAGCTGATCTGGTAAAAGCCCTTGTATAGACACAGCTCTGTTGGTGTAAAAAGACTGGAATCAGCACGGCTTATGCCAAGTCAGGGAACCACCACCGGCTGTTTCACTGAAAGGCTTTTGTACTGGGGATGACTATGTCTGCATTACAAGGAGGGTTTCCACCGGCAATGCCAGTGCTGTTAGTCTGGCTAAACTTGTGAGGGTAGCTCCAGCCTGTGTGATAGAAGGGATTTTCACATGGGCAATAACTGTACAAGCTTAGCCTGCTTGCTTTGGATGTTGACCACCTCAGAATGAATCCTAGTGTTAGTAAGTTCCAGCAAAGATGATGCAATGGGCTGAATTCACTGACTAGAAAGAAGCTTTGCTGAGGGGAGTTGTACCCTCCCTCAAACTATATAAGGAACATGTGTCCAAGTGCTTCTTTGTCCTCCCAGTTTATCCTGTTATCTCTCCTTTAAAATGTGCACGACGTAATTGAGTAAGTATAACCAGTGATCTGGCAGCTCGAAGCTTTTGCTAATTCTTTGCAATTTCAGTGTGAGTCTTGGAATATTTATAGTGACTTAAAAGTCCACGTGCAGGTGACTGCAACAAAGGACAAGAGTTATTTTCTTCTGAGTGATCTTTTCAAGTCTGGTCCAAGAAAACCCAAACCATTAAAAATATGAACCTTGTTGTTTTGGTCTTTCAAAATCCAGGCAGACAAAAATGATGCAACTTAAGGGGGTGGGGGATTGATTGCATGATTTTAAAACCAAGTTCATGATTATTAGAGGCCTGAGTCATGAGTGCTGAACGCTTGGGTTTGGCATTGCTGCTCCTCACAGTTTGATTTGTTACAAACTGTGTTAATGCTAAGGATGTGCAAATGGGGGAAAAGGGTAGGGGTCCTTTCTCCCCTTACAGCTCAGTGTAATACACTGGGAGGATTCGGCTCCTCCTGCGATGGACAGTGAAAAGGCATCTTGAGCCATTTTTGAACTGCACTTCTGAAATCTTGCAAGCAGCTGCAGAAGAGCCCTGCTGCTTTGAAAAGTTTGGACAACATCTGCACATTTCTCTAACTATTGTGAAATAAAATGCTTGGCAAGGATAACCATCTTAAAGATGTACAGCCTGGTTATGGTGCAAACTGAAAGCCAGTTAGAAAGTCTTCCACTATAGAAAAATGGCTGGATTCTCAGCATTATTCACACAAGCAGAACTTTTCCAGTTAAGGCCACATCCTTCCAAGCAGCATGGATAGTTAATGGGGACTTGTTGTCTCTACAGATCTTTTCTCTCACAAGTGTGAAGACCTATAGGTGATTCATTTAAAATCCATTTTTCTTCTTCTTGCTTTTCATACTTTGTTTCTTCTGAAAATATTATTATTATTTATAAATTCCTGGCCACTTTTAAATGAAAAAATGATGATGAATCATATGAATTTCTCATCAAAGTTAGTTTTCTTATGAGAACTCTTAAGTAGTGAGAGCTTTTCTGTCCAGCAGAAGCTGGTATGGCCTTATGCTCCCCAGTCATTTTGCAGTGCTGCTTACTCACCAGTTCCAAGAGACTTCTGAGCTCTCATTTGGATGCAGTATGTTTTTGGAGGAATTTTAAAAGCAGACTGGACAAATGTACACGAAGACAATCCTGCACTGGCTGTGAGAGGTACCAGATGACCTAATAGGTCATTCCTACTTCTCTGATTTGAAAAACAAGCAGCACATCTGTAGTCATGCCAATAGGAGAGTCAGAGACAGGGGGAAAGAGCAGCAAATACTTGAAGACCACAGAACTCCCTTCCCAGTATATGAGCTCTGAGTTTGAATTTTCAACCAGCTGCTGCTTTCACACTTTTCCTCATTCTGTAATGTATTTTCTTCTGTGTTTACCAAGAAGAAACCAGAGGAAGGTAAAAGCCAGCCTAAAATGTATAAACGATGCAGTTGTGTCTGAGTTCTGAGTCATCACTCCAAGTCCCCATGCTTCAATTTGGGAAGCACAGAAACCTGGGCGTACATCCAGCTGTGAATTTCACAGCTGGATCCTCTCTCTGAAAGGGGTCTGCACAAAAATCCCTAAATGCAAGTGCTCCCAACGTTGCAAGCATTCACGTTCTCCAGTTTAGGTGCACATCTACTAGAAATGCTACAGTCTGTTTGACAATTAAAACTCTCTATACTGGCATGATTAATGGTCTGATAGCAATGACTTTGAAAACTTGGTTTTGAGTTGGATTTAACCAGTGTTAGGTATAAAATAGTTAATTCTTCAGCTACAATTAACTAGAGAAAAACCACTGAGGATCAAAGGGCTTTGACAGTAATGTCTGTGTGACTCAGCAGGGCAACACTATTTCACTCAGTGAGAAACTGCTCTAATACTCTCCATCTTCCCGCAGGAAGGTTCTCCTAATCCACACAGTTCCCATTTTAATCGGGCCGTGTCCTTTAGTGGGTTTTTAATTTGGAAACTTTGCCCTTCAAAACAGGCTGAACTCTGCCCTCAGCTGAACAAACACAGTTTCTTTAGAGTGAAACCATAGTTGAACTAGATGTAGTGAGACCAGTGCTATTATCTGCCTGTGGACGTTGGAATGAGTGATAGGTTTGCATCCAAGGGAGAATGTTTCCACGTGGATAATTGTCAGGTGTGGAAGTAAAGGTCAAAGTGGACTGTCCCTTGCTTCCACTGAGCTGTGCATCTGGGCACGTTTTGAATGGTGGGTGGTGGGAGAGTGCTGGCAGTGTGGTGGTTGTGTGCCAGACCTGCCTGTGCACCCAGGCAATGCACACTGCGTGACCAGGAAACCTTGAGGCCCTGCAGGAAGAGCCAGATGATGTCACAGCAAAGTGACAGCACAGTTTAATCCTTTTTCGATGCTGACTTTCTCTGCCTTTTTGCAAGGACCCTGAACCTTCCCTTTTAATGCACAAACAATAATTTGGGCTGGGGCGAAAGCAGCAGTAAATTGGAGGAGTGTGAGTTTACAATCATTCCCTCTTGATCATCTATGCCAGAGGAGTCCAGTCAAAGATTCCCAAATTGTGGTGTGGTTTGGTTTGGTTTCTTAATGATATATGACTTCATCATCTGTGAATGAATTGAGTCAAATGTAGGACAAATAGTGAGACACATGAATGACTCTTATGACATTTGCAGTGTCTCGATGGGTGCTGGTTTATTTAGGTGGTTTGTAAGTTTCTTTGGAAAGAGTGAGAATGACTAGATGAAGGGGGAGCCACTTCAGAAGTATGGGAGTCAATGGTGAAAGTATTGTGACAGTTAAACCTCCCTGGGCTAAATGTCTGTCATTATGAGCAACACAGCATTGGTTATTTTGTAAGAGCTTGGTTCCAGGAGGCTGTAGCCACAAGGCCAGGGGAAGCAGGATGATGTATCAGACATTGCAATCCCTTTATGATCAAATACCTCCTGGTGCTCATGCTGGGTCTTCATCAGCCACTTCGGGGTTTCTGATTCTTACCAGGAGGTAGCAGGGCTGTTCTCTGAAAGTGTGGAGGTCCTGACTTCGAAAGGCACCTGTGCTCAGATGCTCTGTGTGGTTCGGGTACACCCAGCTTGCCCCCAGACAGTGCCTTTAGCTGCTGCTTTTCAGGGGAAGGAGTACTGCAGGGGTCACTCAGGGCAGTGCTGTACCTGTGCTTAAACCTTGTGTTTCATGGGTCTGTCAAAGCCATGTAAAAATTTTTGTAGATCAATGGTCAGCCTAGGAACCTGTCCTTAGGACTTGGGGAAGTCCCTCAATTCAAGGTACTGGATAGGAAGTGATTATAATTTTGTACAAATTAATGTTTGCAAAGGCTGGAAATAGTCTACAAATACTGGCCACTCTAGGCATTGGGTAGGTACAGTGAGTAAACTGGCTTTTTTAAACCAGAACTGAGGCAAATCAAAGGAGGACTTTTAGCAGCTGCATTTTTTAATTACATTGTGTTTTGTGGGTCTTTTTTCTTTAAAATTACATTAAAATTTTTCTTGTCTGGTTTCTCCTCCACGCATTTTCATTTGCTTTAAATGCGGTGCTGTCTCCTTCCCTGGAAAGCACCCTAAGATCCTGATTTCCAGCAGGCAAACTGTAGGGTGAGATTTTCAGCTGGGTAGGCTGAGAACTCTTCTCCTGAGGTCATCCTGCAGCTTCATGTCTTCAAATAGCTTTTACTATGTTTTCAGATATGTTTCCTTTTTAAAAAAGTGCCAATGATGTTAATACAAATTTGAGCTCAGTATAAATGTTATAGTCTACTATTAAAATAAAAAGCACACAAAACTGTTATGTCTATTTTAGAAATGAATATCCATGTGTTTTATACTTGGTTACATTTCATAGCTCATCCCATCTTCAAAGCTAGTGCAAGTTTTAGATCAAGATTAAGAAATGCCAAAAGTTCAGGCTGTTCTGGTAATGGTCTTGGTTGAGATGTGGCATTAAATCTCCTCCAGCTTTTCCTGTCATGCCAGAAAGCATCTCTGCCTTTCAGAAGCCAATGCTGAGCGTGAGTGCCTCTGCGGAAAAGCTGGATGAAACCTCTCCCGCATGTGACATTCCAGTGCAGCTATCGGGCCATGCAAATAATCTAGCCCTTAATCACAGCTAGACTGTAATATTTACTAGCATTTCAACAGATTGTGGTCAATATAACAAGACATTCATTTCCTTCTGTGTATGCAACAAGAGATGCACACAGTTGATGGCTGGTTTATTACAGGAAGCTTGCATTGCCGCATACAGGCACACTGTGCTGAGGCCAGCTCAGTTTGGGAGGATCAGAGGCTGAGGAACCCGAGTGATTAGCTGAGAGCAGCCTCTCCCCCAGCCGCTGTAGCAGAGGTAACTCGCATCGTGCCACACAGACCAAAACCTCTCGAGGATTTTTCTCTTCACGCTGCACTCAGCCAACAGGCAGATGCACTGGTTATCTGGGGAGTCCCTGTCTGTGGCACCTGGACAAAAATGCTTTGGCAGGCGTATAAGCAAGGAAATTAGTTTTCTTGTCTTCAGAAAACAGTGCGCGCCATCACGCCTGGATAGATCGAATTTGTTATGATAGCAAAACAAGTTCTATGGAAACCATTGTGAACCCTGGAGTGAGGCTGCCCAGGAGAGTTGGGGAAAGCCGCTTTTGTTTGTTGTGCTTGGCATCATTTTGCTCTGGATGAAGATGCTTTAATTTTGTGGGGAGACCCAAGAGAGCATTCCTCTTTTTCCATACCAGAACGCCTTCCAAGCTGGCATAAATGTCCCCTCTTTCCAGCTGCTCCTTTCCAAACACACTGTGCCTCCTAAAGATAGTCTTTACAGTGGCTGGGGCTGGTGGAAAACATGAAGCCTGCATGGATTAGCACAGGAATTCATCTGGGCTGACGAATTGGGTTTCCCTCTATAAACAGCAGTAGTGTTTTCATCTTCTGGACAGCACAGCAAACTTCACGTCCTCTTGCTCCTCGCCCCGTCTCTCCCACTGCATCCAGGCCAGCAGTGGTAAAAGACACACTAAGGCCTGCTTATGGGGGATGAAAAACAGCACACGCTTCAATGAGGTGTTTTAAACTATCTCTCTTCTCAGACAGGTTTTTTCCAACCCTTAAAAGAGGTGATAGGGTTATTTTGGTTTTTTTCTTTTTTCAGGTTGTTTTTCTTTCCAGGTAAAAGGGAAATTAAAGTAATCCCCTCTCCACTGGTTTTGTGACTGTACAAGCAGCTCACATGAAATATTTTCTTCTTTGTTTAACTTCCTCTACAATGTGCTTATCATTTTGCAGGAGTTAGGGATTCCCAAAAGAGGATTTCTGTCTACCCCTTTCCCCTGGAGCTTTGGGCACACAGAGGCAGGGTGGCAGGAGCACAGCCCTGCACTGCATCACTGCCTCCAGGGCCTGTCCTAACCCTCCCAGTGAAGCACTCCCCCCAGCACACCACTGAACACCTCTGCTGCAGCAAATACGCTTTCGTGTCACTTAGACTTTCTTTTATAGCTTACTTGGTAAATATAATCATTATGGGTTATTAATCACCTGACGTGGCCTCCATTATTGCTTGGGAGAGAAAGACACATAAAGGGCAATTACATGATCAGGCTATATTTAGTGGTGGTTTGATTTACCTGACTGCTCAGGAATGGTCCATGTCACTGGGTAACTGAGCACGGGATTAGAATTGTGTGGATGGAAATGGGGGGTTCGGGCTTCTGCCGTCAAAGGGAAGAATTATTTAAATAATAAAACCCTATCACTTAACTTTCCTTTTTCACATGTATAACACACACCTCATTCAAGGTTTGTTCCTTGGATATAAGTCTCAGCAAGCCCCCACCTCCTCCTACACTGCAGTCTCTCGTGTAGGCGCTCTGGATCCAGCCATTCTCCACCTCTAGCAGGGGTGTCTGCTCTGGGATAACGGGAAAGAAGAGAGGATTATTGTGGCTTTGGGAGAGAGCAAGCAACTGAAATGGGCATGGGAGAAGCATACTGGAAGGAAAAGGTGCAAGGGTAAAAGGCATTACCCTCCTTCATGTATACCTGCCCTGTTTCCGAATCATGGTCTTTTTATACAAAACACAGGTTATACTCATGACAATATGGGATTTTAAAAAACAAACTGCAAAAAAGCAGAAAATATATAGAAAATCACTATAGCAATGCTGTAGTGTTTTGGAAGTTTATCGATTCACAGTATCTTTATTATGCTGCAGTTCACAGTGTGAGCATTGCCAAGCATTCAGAAGTCAGGGTCAGGATTCTGTTGGCTGCAACTAAAATATATTCTTTGCCACATCATTTGATGTAGATACTTATTTGTGCAGTTCTGATGCGCACTCTCATCTGATGTGGTTGTGATGGAGTTAAGCACCGTTCCCATTACGGCAATGAGGAGGCTGCTCAAGGGGAGCCCCTGGGTGCTCCCAGGAGAGGAGGTGCTAGCCAGAACGTGGCTTTTCATGTACAGTTGCTTTAAGCAGGCTCAGTGGCTGCCAAGAGTTTTGCAGCTGGAGCATCAGCCACACTGAGCCCAAGAGGAAAACAAAACCCAGCAGATTTCCAAAATACTAACAGCTGGATGCAGATGACATTTCTTAATCCACAAAAAATAAGAAAGAAGCCCAACCCAAACCAAGCCACTCTCATGTTGCTCTCTGTCCCCCTTCTGATGCTGCCCCAGTGCAGTGGGAGGACCAGGCTAGTACGTAGCACAAGAAGAAATGCACCTAGGGGATATTTTTGGGGCACCTATCACAAATGATGAGAGGGGCAAGAGTTCCTACTGGAGACAATCGCTGTCTTGAACTGTACAAATTGCCTCTTTGTGGCCAACTGCAGCCGTCTGTATTCCGATCATCCTTCAGATCTCCACCAGGGTTACAGTGACCAAATTCTCTCTGGAGACTCTGCTAGCTGTTGCTATTAACAGTGGTGAATTCCAGCCCAAATATAAACTGTGCTATTATTTTTAGGATTGATTTCAGTCATGTCAAGGGGACCCACTGAGAGGAAAGCCCTGTTGAGTGACCTGCGGCATAGCCAGCATGGATCGTGTTCCCCCCTCACTTTCTGTGTTGATGGGCCCCACAGAGATCTTGGCTGCTGGCTTGGCCATGAGGCATAACCGATCTCTGCTTGATGGGACTCTTCCAATGTTAACGATTGCTTCTAGCTCACAATGTGAAGGTTTTCAGTTCCATGATGCTCCTTCAGCCCTCTCCTAGTACTCACTGCAGCATAAGCCTGCTCTGAAGTCACTATGGCTTATCCACCTGCTTAAACTCAAGCGCTTAAACTCAAGCGCATTTTTACCTTCATAGCAGAGAAAGGAAAGCTTCTGTGGCAGTTTATTCTTTCCCACCAGTAAATTACTTTCATTTTTAGGTGTCATTTTCGTACTACCTAGAATATTCCTTCCCCTTTACCAGGCACCAGCCTGTTTTGCTGCCAGCAGGTAATTCCAGTGTGGTTTGAAGTGTGGCAGATGCACTTGCTGCCAGGCAGTCCTGCGGTGCTGAGGAACGTCATGGGAACCAGTGCTGGCTGGGACAGGCTCTACAGCACATGCTGCAGCCCACGGTAGCTAGCAGCAGCTAGCAGCTCGTGGTAGTCAGCCATCAGAGCTGTTCCCTAGAGAAGAGATTATAGCAGTGTCGTGCAGCGTCACTCCATGATGGTGGTGATGGTGAAGTTGCATCATGGTGCTGCATAGACACACTGTGAGCCTTCCTCGTGATGATGCTGCAAAGAGTGTGCAAGGATTCAGCATTACATCCCCTCCCATGAATCAGCCTTTACTACTGCAAAAATCGTCCCCTCTGTACCCGGCATCCTAAAGGACAGCCCCCAGTTCCTATCATAGGACATCCTCTGTTGGTGTTCCCAAGCACTTGTACCATCTCATCTGTTAGGAAACGCTGGGTACAGCCTAGGCCAGATTCTGAGAGGCGATGCATGCTTGTCTCTTTGTGTATTTGATTTTTTACAAAATGGCTAATGTATCATTCACAGTGATTTAGTTGAGCGTTATCTACCAAAATCTGCCCTTGTGGAAGATGTCTGGTGGCTTTATACAGTTTCATTATGCTGTGTGTATGTTAGCTGGGGCATTTCATTGCTGTTGGCGGTCACTTTCCTTCCAGGACCACTCAGAAAGAGTTATGGTGATCTTGGCCTTTAGCTTTGCTACTACTGTGTCTTCCAGCTGTCTGTGGCTAGTTCCCCAACTTCAGGACAAACAGTATTCCCATTCAGTCTGTGTTCAGAGCGGATGGCCTGCCAATTGCTTCCGAATGTGTTCTGTAGTCAGATGAGATCATATCAAACATAAGCAAGTTTTATCTTTATTTTAGGCAAGAGAGTGTTTTATCATGATGTGGTTCCAAAGCCTCCGTTGTTTGGTTGGAATTCACCCAGGAAGTGTAGCAATGGATGGTTAAATGCAAACTAATAGGTTCAATATGAGCTACAAATGCAGAGCCTGTGAGCTGGCTGTGCAAACTTGTGTAGGAGAAAGAACGTTGTCATACAGCTGATGAGAACTTGGGAGTGATTAGGATGGTCTTTCCAGGTACTTACAGTGTCTTGCAGCATGCCCTTGAGACACTGCACGGAGCATAACATTTCACCTCCTGCTTGGGTTGCATGGGGATACACACAGCTCTCAGACCTCACAGTTGGAAAATTTGGGATGGCTCATCATTAAATCCTGGGAAGGATTCCTTGGGGCAGTCTCTTTGGGTGGTTGTTCCTATGTCTTGATCTGGAATTGGGATGTGAGGTCTGGAAATAATTGAGGGCTAATTTTTGAACAAATGTAGGTTATTGCTGTTGTGGTGAGGTTGGGAATTGCCCGACTTCAATAGCGCCAGCTGCACTTCAGCTAAAGTCACCTCGGCAGCTATTGGACATCAAGGAGCTCAGTTCTATTTCTGGTAATTAAATCCTTTTATTTCTTTCTTTTTCTTTTCTTTTATCTTCTTTTCTTTTCGAGAACAGTAGTTTTCTCGTTTGTGCCATTGACTCAAATTGAAAGTTTGAAGTCTTTGGGTGATGCATATACCTTTTTCTTATTCTCTCAAGCTATTTACTGTCAGACGTTCCTGGCCTTTTTGAGGTGAGATGCAAAGTCTGTTACAGTATCTGCTCCCATAGTCTTTTGCACTCCTTTTTCTAAGTATAAGTGCCTCTTATAATTAGTTTGCTTTCTCCATTCATACTGGTCTCTGATTTGTATATATACTCCATAGTATTATGTATTACTTTCATTACTACATTATTTTCTGTTAGAAACCCTGCATAAATGAGAACTCTGTTGTGGCAGATGCTGTGTTGACTCCAAAGGGAAAAAAAAAGCAGTTCCTGCCTCAGAGGACTGGCAGTCAAAGTGCAAAATAAAAGTTAACAGATGGATGTGGGCAGACACAGAGTATCTTGTATGTGGCACCTCCTTGACATTGTTATATGTGAATTATAACACTCTGTCAATAACCACTTAAATATTTAATGGTCTGGATTCTTCCCAGCTAAATTGGGACTCATAACTGTAGCCCCAAAGTTAGGGCTTGGCTGTCCTGGAGTCCCATCGCCAAGACCCGCAGACCTCTCTAGCGGTGCCCATTGCTTCCCGTTGCCTGTGAAGGCAACCAGGGCTCCTAAAACAGTGCTCACCGTTCAGTGCCTAGAAGAAAGGGGGGATGAATCTTACCCCAAACATTCATTTGCTGAAGGATGTGGAGTCATGATAGAAAAATAATCTGTGTACAAAAGTGATTTCATGTGTTTTTCACTAGGAAGAGTGTGCCTACTGCCCATAGTTCTCTTTAAAATAAAGCACATAAGAAACATATGCCTTCTTCGCGCTTGTCGTTCCAAAGTTGTTTGTGAAAGCAGAGTAATTGCAAGCAGAAGGTTATTCACATGCTGGTTCCAGAGGAGAGCTTGGTTTGTCTGGCAGGATTGTTCATAGCCACTTGTGCATCTCCCTTGTTACCCTGGACAGTGATTTTCTGCTGGCTGTTTTCTCCTGAGAACCAGGCTCAAAATTCGGTTCAGACACGTTTGGAGGGAAACCCAGTTTGCTGGAGCGGCCCAGATCCTGCAAGAATGCACAAGCCCTTCAGTAGGGATGCTTGCAAAGTTAAGACACAGCAGAAGATAAGATGCCAGAGAGTTAGAGCCAATAAATAGTTTTGTGGATTAATAGACATAAGCGCTAGTGCTAAAGGGAGGAAAATAGATTCTATAATGGACTGCATCCCCTGCAAAACTGCCTAAAGGGAAGGGTAATATGGTTTGTTTCCCCTTAATTAAATATTTGTTAAATGGTTTGTTTCCCCTCAATTAAATATTTGTTCTGGTAGCTCCTTTGTGACAGAAATAAAAAAGCAGCAGCATTGCCTATTCTTGTTTCTTTCAGCTAATCCTGAACATGCTGTAACTCTTCTTCAGTTCCTACCCCCCAATTATTTCCTGTAAAAAATAGCTTTCTCCCATTTATTCTCTTTCTCTTCTTCCTTGAAGCACTTCGCTGAATGACTCATATCTCCTCTTAGTAAATAGATTAAGTCTAGGAGAATGATGAAACTGCGAAGTGACATGTGAATAAATAGTGCCACTGCTTGTGTGCTTTTCCTGCCGGCAGTTCCTATTTTAGAGGCATTGTGGTATCTATTATCAATTTCATTAGCTTTTAAACCCTGAGGTGCAAGCTACTGTAGGAAAAAGTCATCACCAACCTCCTTTGGTTTTGCGGTTTCTAATCTAAACGAAATATGCCTTGATGCCAAATGCCACTGCTTATCTCAGCATTTATGTAGCAAATTCGTAAGGTCCACACCATGCACACAAAAGTAAATGTGAGAACAGTTCACCCCTGTGCTTTGCAGCAGCAGCTGCTGCAGCAGAGTTAGATCAAGAGTGGCAAAATGCAGACTTTCTTCAGCTTCAGTCCATCAGCCTAATATTCCTGTATTGGTTTAGGCAAGTAATGTGGTCTAAGAAGATGAACTCCTTCCCCTTCTGGTATAAGTTTTGTATATTTATTTATTATGTACGTATTCTACTTGGGATATTTCACTTGGTTAACTAAAATTAAATACAAGCTTCATCTCTTCTCAGTAACTCGCTACCTATCAACTAGAGAGAGCCAACTGCATGACTCAAACACGTGTCCTTTCCCTTGCAATTTCAGCCAAAACTATCTGGCATCCGAGCAGTGCAGAATGAAAGTCATATCTAAATATATGTGAGCAGAAAGAAAGTCAGTTAAAAAAAGACTTTGTTATGGAAAGCTACTACAAACCGAATCCACGGTGGCCTGGAGTTCCTCATCACACCCAGGCTGATCTAGTTTTCCACTTTCAAGGTACGCTTCCCAAAGCGGCTGCTGACACTCGTAAAAGAACTGCACATATTGTTGCATTTCCTTTATGCCTTACATGTAGTGACTAAACAGATTTAAAGGGTTTATCCAGTAAATAAACAGGATATTTATCATCATCTTAGCAAATTTAATAACACAAGAGGTTTTGCTTCATATTCATGTGGTTCCCAGCAGTGTCAACATTAATATTCAGAGCCAGCTCTTTGTCAGGTAACCCGTGAAAGAGACTGGCAGTGGCTGGCACTGCGTGCCACCCTGCATGTGTTCACTTCCAGTATGTGCAGCACAGTGGACCAGGCATAAAGAAGGTTCTGAGAATGAGATTTAAAGAAACACCCCAGTCTGATGGCGTGCCTCTTCCCATTGTACTTATGCAGTGACTAAGATGCAACTTCTCCAAATTAGGGTTCTTACATCAGGGGGACTGAGCCTACAGATGGGCTTCAAGGGCTTCTCACAGTGATATGCTGAAGCCTAAGGGGGCAGGAGTGAAAGGGCATGAAATTGTGCCTAAAGGTGCACTTTCCTGCTTGCCAGCTGATGTGGCTTCCTCCTCCAGTCAATGTGTAGGCATGGTTTGCACCTACCTTAGAATCTTCTGATAAAAAAACTTGATGACTAAATACTGAATTCTACCAAGCAAACAGGAAATCACACTCTGGAGCAAAAATTGCTCTTTCTTTTGCTGTTCCAGCCAACAGCCCAGGATGAGAAAGCTTGTGCATGTGTGAATGTGTGTCCTACAAGTGCCACATAACCCCAGCTTCCTGGTTCATGGAGGAGGTGCCTAGAAAAGTTAACTTACTGATTTCCAATAGACTCAAACAGGGATCAAGTGGATTAAAGAACTGAAAGCAAAAGTGGCACCAGCTCAGCCTTAGAAGTCCTCCATTCGGCTCATTTTAGGGCAACACTTGGCGCCTCTTTCTCCAGGAGAGTATGTGAATTGTAAGCTATATAGTTCTCCCATATATTCCTTGCACTTCAGATTTCAGTCCTCTTGCTACAGAGGGGTTTTTTTTCAGGGAACTAACCAACCAGTTAACACCCAGTTCTTTTCTTAACTGATTAACTGTGTGAAAGTCCTCTGGCCATGGACGTGTAATGATTTTTTGCTAATCACTTACAGGTTCAGGTGCAACTAATTACTGATTTACAAGAGCGTGGCCACTTGTGTAACAAGCTGAAGTGAAGCATGGCAAACTAGGACAGGCACCCAACAGCTCCCTATGGGGCAAGTAGTACAGGGAGAGCAGCACACGTTTCACCTATCTCCACTGCTGCAAACTGCTTTGTTTCCCTCGTAACTGGTCACTTTGCTTTGTATTGCTGAGGAGGGCTTGGCTGGAGGGAACTGCAGAGTAAGAACTTCTGTCCAAGGATAATGCATGAATAGACAAAAGCAAAGGGTTGCTTGTTGACAAGAAGTTATTCAGGCTGCCAACTGTCTGGGGATACCAGTCCCAGACTTCTTGCACAATCAGTGGAGAGAACATCTGTGAAGCTTCTCACAAGTGATACCCCAGCATCTCCCAGGACAAGGCATCCAGGGCTGAGGGATGCTCCTTAGTCTCCTGACTTTAGATGCCATACAGCAAAGTCGGAACAGCTCACTGTCTCCAAAGTGCTCTCTGTTACCTATGTTGGCTCAATTTCCTAATAGAAATACTTATGACCTAATTTTTAGAGATGAGGACTGCAACATTGACTGACATTTATAGGTTTAAAGGTTTTAGGCTGGTAACTTAAATTGTCGCCTATTAGGATTTTTTAGAGTGCCTAGGTGAGCTCAGCACCTCAAGCCTTTGGTAGTTTGAGATCTAGACTACCTAGGGGCTTTCAAACATCCCTGTAGGGACTTCAGAAAATGATTGCTCTCTACTACATCCACACATTTAGTATAGGCTCATTCAATGCATGTCATCATTTTGGTCTTTTTTCTGTTATCTAGGCATGTATTATTGAAGTTTCCTGAGTGTGACCTTCACAATCTTTCTGCATTTTTCAGACCAAAGCAAACCAATAATAAATCTGGTCCTTCAGGGCTATCATGGACTTGGCCAGGGCCATATGGCAAGATGATGATACAGGAGAGGTCCAGGCCCTGGAGTCCCACTGTCCAGTCTTCTGCTTTAACCACTAGGTCTTGCTTTTTTTTCAACGCAGGCTGTTGATCTTGACTGGAATCACTCTGGTAATAGTGAAGGTACTTAGAAAACCCTTGAAGTTTCTGGGGTAGTGTCACAGACAGATTTGTGTTTTATTTCCTTGATAGGTTTGCTGTGTAGTGCATTTAGGACACTGATCATTTTTAATTTGTTTTTAGCAGAAATACTATCTTTATTTTCTGCTCTTTTCTTACTGGCACACACAGCTTCCTGTCAAAGATTTTGGGTAGGATAGTACCATAGATACTGATAATTTTATCTTTGCAGCTTGCTCTGTAACTAGATTGAAATATAAGGGAAGGATATCTAAACGTCGACAGTGAAATCCAGATCCTGTGAATCACAAAGAATTTAGATATTGATTTCAGTTGGGACAGGCTTCAGCCAAAAATATGCATTTTATTTAGATCCTGTTTTCCATCAGATATCTATGTTAAGCTGTTAAGTTCATGGAAAGATGCCGATGGGTTTTGAGTCTATTGAAACTATTATAGCAAAAAATGCATCAGGGGACTTGAATTGCCACTTAGTTTGAGATCAGGAACATCTTCCAAGAGTTCCCTTAATTCATGGAGATGACCTGATTGCTGTTGGGCTGGATGGTGTAGAAAAGGTGTATAGTTTACACAGACCTCATAGATTACAAGCAGCACAAGGAAGGCAGGCTGTAGGGTGCATCTATGGGCATTATTTCAATAGGAGTAAAATTTTTTTGACGTAAAGAAAAATAAATGTAAAGCTTTACAGCCAAGTGCCTCATAGTTGTTCTATGTCCATATTTCCAGAAAAGAAGCCTTTCATTGCTGTTGATTTATAAAGCAACCCCTACACATGCACCCAGTGTTTTTCCCCAACACAGTTTGTTGGGTTTGGGCTCCTTGTGCCTGATACACCTAAGTTTGTATTTACCAGTCAATTAGTTGCTCTGCTTGCATGTGCAAAAGCTGATTTTCCAGGGTGCAGAATAGGCTGTGCAGTGACTGGTAGGTTCCAGTGTGCAATCTGTGGGAGCCAAGTAAAATATTTCTTTTCTATATATAGTCACCTGAAATCCAGCAGCAAAGATACTTCTGAATCTTGCACTCAAAACTAGCTTAGTTTTTAAGAGGCACTTTTTCCTCCTTAATATTGCAACTTCTTTAATTTCCACATGGTTTTGCAGGTGTGCCAAATGCTCTCGTGATGAATTTAAAAGAAATCTAAAAAGATCAGACAAAAGTGAAACAGAAGTTTAAATATTTAAAATATTAAAATATTTAAATATGGCAATTTTAAATAGTGCCATTTTATTAGAAATAAAAATCACCTTATTTCTGGTGGAAGCAAAGACTATAACTTCCATAATTTCTTTGCACATATCTTTCCTGTTCTTAACAATTAAGGCAAAGTCTGTGTTACATGGCCACTGTGGTTAGATCTCTTATTTAAAAGGGACTGACTTTTGATCTGGCATAAACGTGTCATGCTTGATTTGGGCCACTAAGATGCTAATATAACTGAATTTTGCAAAAGGCAGTGATTAGTCTTTGACCTGACTTACAGCATGGACCTCCTGTGCCTCTGAAGTCTCAGATCAAATTATCAGCATTTTGTGTGTTTTGTGATCAATTCAGGAGTGTAATTTTTTGCATACTTACTTTTAGATAATACCAGTGGAGAAAAGAGGGGGAAAAAGTAAAATCTAGTGCTGGATCTGAGCAAACAGAAAGGTCAGCGGTTAAGTTCTGCCTTATGTATGGTATATGCTGAAATGTCCTTTTAATAAATTAAACCACCAAATGAAAGAGTAGCTGAAAACTGTAACATTTGGCCTTGCAACACTGGTCAAAGGTGACCTTTTTTTCTCAAAAATGGTTTTGCAAATCTTTTTCAGAGCTGATAGATACACACCTTAGCTGGATACAAAACATTATATGAGAAAGAATGGCTGTGATCTTTGATCCAAGCAATCAAAAAGAAAGGTAATTAGTGTTTTTCTGCCTTTTCTCCAGCTGTGTGTTTCTCTTAACCTTTATTTATTTTTTATAATTAAAAAGTCATGCCCCTTTTTATTTGGCTTAAAGGGTTTTTTTCATTCTTTTCTTCCCCACTTTTGTACCACAGAGCTGTCCTGAAGTAGCTGGGGCCTGGTGGGCAGGGAAGGAGAGATGGGGTTGTGCATGCTGGGCTAAAGCATCCTGTTCTTTCCTGGCAGCATCCAGAACTGTGTTAGGACCGTGGTTTGCCTGATCGCGTTTGGAGGGCACGCTCAAAATTCAGGGTTCGACTTTCCTCCCCAGCCCCTGTTATGCCTTTAGTTCCTCCCTGCGTGCCTCGTGTTTGCTTTGCATGTAAAACGCTCCTTGGCCACGTCAGTGGCGCAAATGTGGAGCATCACAGGATCCCTGCCTGGTGCAGGGAGGAGCCCACTGGAGCTGAGCTTTGCTTCCTCTGATGAGACCCTCAGTCTTGCAGGATCCCCAAAGGGCACAAGACCCCAGCCACTGCCATGGGTATAGTGCTGTGACAGCGTTGACTTCATCGGTGTTACTCCAGACATATACGTGGAATAACGCTAGTGAAGTTGTTATTCCGATGCGTGTGTGAATGCGTGTGCATGCATGCTGATGTGTGTGTGTGCATATATATAATCAATAACAAGGAGCCTGACTCATTGCCAGCTGAAATTGGAGGCTGTTTTCTGTTTCTGGACTACTAGTTGAAGCTCGGTATTTAA